>NC_052963.1:31510238-32212738 GCF_013358895.1 Oreochromis aureus | reverse complement strand
AATACAGAGAAAACCCAACAATCATATGACCCCCTATGAGCAAGCACTTTGGCGACAGTGGGAAGGAAAACTCCCTTTAACAGGAAGAAACCTCCGGCAGAACCAGGCTCAGGGAGGGGCGGCCATCTGCTGCGACCGGTTGGGGTGAAAGAAGGAAAACAGGATGAAAGACATGCTGTGGAAGAGAGAGACGATTAATAACAGATATGATTCGATGCAGAGAGGTCTGTTAGCACATAGTGAGTGAGAAAGGTGACTGGAAGGGAAAAACTCAATGCATCATGGGAATCCCCGGCATGATATTAAAATTGGTCCATATATAGTAAAGGGGAGTGAGTCTTTGCTACCTCACATGCATTTTACTGTTAATCTTGGCATTTTGTTGAACAAGAATGGATTTTATGCCCAAACAAAACACTTTAGTCTTTATTTCAATTTAAATTCCCTTAGGGGAAAAGTTACTGATTAGAGGAAAAAAGATATCTTTCTATTATATAAAATCAAAACCTATTTTTAAAAAGTAATTATTTCAAAAGAACTGTTTAAAAAAACTCTGATTAAATAATACATTAAAAAGAGGACAATTTCATATTTTCTAACCCTAACTGGCATCTGTAAATGATCCACATCTACCAGTCCACTATTATTTTTTCCAGTGACCTCATAATCCAGGTGTGTAGACATCTGACACTCTGGAGGCAAAGGAACATGGGCTCCTCTCAGTTTTGACATCCAGCTTTCAAGAGTCAAAGAAGAAACAGAGAGGGGAAAAAAACACCAGAGTCCAATACCTGAGCAGGGTAGTCAGCTCATTGAGTGGACATAAACTTCCTCCACCTGACATGTGGTGGGAAGAGGATTAGTTACACACACTCAGCCTTGGCTGACTCACAGTTTGTGGAATCACAAAGTAATCTTGAGGCACATTCACTTAAGAGGCAGCTTGATGATCCCAGGCCAGTGATTTATACATCTTAGGAACGTTGCGAGGCTGTAAGAATTTGTCAAGTTAGAATCCTAATTAAAACTGTTAATCACAGATTCCTGTTTGTTCAGCACTCGGGTGAGATGAAAAATGTGATCAAATTATTCATTGCTCCCTTTCAGACAGGTAAGCCAGCATAGCCTTGAGCTCCAGAAGTTTTTTTTCCCTTCTATTTTTTTTTTTTTTTTTTTTTGCTTCTCCTGACTTTTTTCAGTTCGTTTGATTTACATCAAAATTAAAGGTTTACATTAACAACTTTCCTATCTGGTCAATTCGGACTTACCCGTTCATGAATATTGGCATAAATTGAGAAATTCTGAAAATTCACTCAAGGCAGGTTTTTAGTTGACTGAATCAGAGGGCATACTTAAAACTCACAGCAGTATATTGCTCCTCTTAAGAGTGACGCTTGCTGCTACACTGCACTAAGTGAATGTGTTTGAGTGAAGTATGCTTAATTTTCTTAGCCCTAAGATTTCATACTAATCACTATGCAGTTTCATTCTATTGCAATTAAATTACAATTCAAATTTAACAGTTACCTGTTGATTAGAAAACAATATGACACAAGTGTTTCACCAACAAAAGACTTAATATATGACCCTACCATAAGGATGCTTTTAAGGGCCACTTCAACGATTTTCCTCTTGTTTCATATCAAGAAGGGACAGCTATGCATGCAAATGATAAATATACTATATTTACCTGCACTGTAAACTGGGAATTATCTATATTTGCTGCAAATAAAAAATGCTTTTTATGATTAACAAAAACAAGTATTGTATGTGTTGTGATCAAGTAAAAAAAATCTACAAAAAGTTCAAAATAAAGCCCATTTCTGACTGGCCACAGCTATAACATTTCATCCAGAAATTGTTTTGCACTTCCTGTCACCGTTGTGTACTGAGAGCTGAAAACATGGAATGGTTTATCATCACAAATTACCAAGAAATACAAACACATACCAACGCATGCTGCAGACTCTTCTATTTACGTCTCTTCAAGGCTCAAGACCAACCACAGGTACTTGTGGTTATAGTTTTGTTACATTGTTTCCATTCATCCATCCATTCTCTTCCCTTTATCCAATTCAGGGTCACAGGTGGGCTGAAGCCAATCCCAGCTTCATAAGGGTACAGAGGTACAGATATGGGTACACCCTGGACAGGTTGCCAATCTGACCCAGTTCTAACACAGAGACAGAGGCAACCATTCCCACACATATTCACACCTATGGGTAAGAATCAAAAACTAACCCATCCCACTGATTGCATCATTTTGAACAGTGGGACGAAGTCAAAGTACATGGGGATAACATGCAGACCCCACACGGAAAGGCCACGGCTAAATGGTGGCGTTGAACTCAAGACCTTCTTGCTATCATGCAGCAGTGCTAACCACGTGCCATCATGCTGCCCATTTCAATGCTTCCTTATTGTATATTTCTGCTCTGGACTTTATCATTGATACTTTCCATTAGTATGACGTGTTCACTCATGTCAAAGAATAGTTGCTACCTTTGTAGTGATTCTTGAGCAGCCAAGAAAAACCAAAAATACCCCCCATAACTATTTACTATTAACTATACAGTTTGTTTTGCTTTGATGTAACAGACATGAACAACACTCCTGATCAAATGGACAAACGCAGCCCTCTAGGAGGAAAACCTCTGTATTCTTTCAGTTTTAGTTACAGACACAGAACACAGGAAGCATCAGGGAGTCGAGGAGAAGGGCCGAGCAACACAAACGGTAGTATTGCTGCCCGCTGCGAACAGCCTATTAAAAACAATATGGACACCAGCAGGCAGTCAATCTAAAGACCAGTAGTGGCCCCCTTTGATGTACTCTAGCCGCTTGATAACAGCATCAGAAATGTATGAAATATTACATCAGACAGTTTGACCACAAGATACTCCTTGGTATATTGACAGAGTGAAGTTATGATCTGAGACCACAGTGCTGTTTTACCGTATTCCAATTTTAAAACGGCGAGTTTCAGTTTGAAAACATATTTAATTCTCAAAGAAATGCTATACCAAGAGCTGTCAATCATTATGATTTATTGTCCTGTAACAGTACAAATGGGAGCCACAGGGCAGCGAGGGCTGTACAGGGGCAGCTCTGCTTTGACTCTGAGTGAAACCTTAGAAAATGATCAAGAAATAAATCTTATCACCGTTATGAGAAGTTACAACCTGTTAACCTGTTCTATTTTCTTCACATATAAAGAAATGATATGTTATGTTAACCTTGATGGCCTACTAGGAAAGATGTGACACCCTGGGTGCGTTGGGTAGTTGGTGCGATGACCACATATTTCTATAAAGAAATACATTGTTATTAAAAAAAAAGTTTCATGCACAGGCCGACGCATCTTTTCAATTTCTAATCTAAAAGAGCTAAAGGAGGTGTATCAGAGTGAGGCTTTCTACTTAACCATGTCCATTTATTCCAATCAATGAAATGGACTTAAAAGCCTGCCTCTAATACAAACCTGGTTCAAATAAAGGTCAGCTGCTTTCTGAAGTTGAGGTGAATAAAGGCCAAACTTTATGAAAAATTATCCACATATGTCACCATTTCATAAAACATGGTACAACTACATTTAAAGCTTGCTGCATGTGTAAAGCACAGTGTTCATAATGTGACGTATTCAGTGTAAATTACAGGTGAGACAAAAAGTGAAGGCTGTTTTCGTCCAATGTCCGATGGCGAGTTCCACGTCTAAGCATCTAAGATTCCTACACGACAGATGTCTAATATTTAGATGTTTATTTTATATGTTTAAATTTGGCTGGTATCATATAAACGTAAACATATATTTTTCAAACAGTGCACAGAAATTGGTTTCAAGTAGCAGTGAGAAAGCAAACAAATGTTTACACTGAGTATAATTTTAAATAGATCAAATGTACAGCCCTGGGCAAATGTAATTACTGAGATTATTTCCCGAATTAGCTGGATTTTTGTTTGTGGCTGGGCTTACAATGTTTATTATGATGTAAAATAAGACCAATCTGTTACATGATACACGTACACTATGGATCTATATATTCGATCCCTGAAACTGTTTGGTTGAGGGTTTGGACAGGAGACAGCACTAGAACTCATACATGCCTCAAACCAGCGCATCAGGATCTTCCCCCCAAGCAAACAGCCACTACAAACTCTCCAGGGATTCCACTTTGAGAAACTCCTGGCTAGTGGGTAACAGTGAAAAATGTGGTGGTGGGTTCTGTAGATTAATTGGCCTACTTCCTCTAGTGTGACACCCCACTTCTCATACTTCCACCGATGAAACAAGGAAACTGTAAAACTGTACATGATAAGGCTTGTTCGAGGTAACACTGCCTCATCACCGCAATCTGTAATGAAGCCAAACACACACGGTACAGGACACAAGGGGCCTCATGCTGTACACTAAGTGCCTACGATAAGACAGAAAACATGACATCATGTCGTGGTATATCTCTGTGCACTATCACTATGCAGGTTAATGCCTGTAAGCTAACAGCAGTTTTTGATCTCTCCCTGGATGAGCTAAAAGCCATTCCAGTGAAACGCTAAACTACAGAAAAGGATAGATTGACATAACTAGGTAAACCTATCTAGGCCATAGCATCCAGACCTATAGAGTATGGAAATATGAAACTAAATACAATGACATCAGGCCTATTGATGCTACTTGTGTCTAAAAAGCTTCTTAGATCTACTGCAGAAACGATAAAGTGCTAAAGTTATCCTGTGAATACCACTGTATATAGCAAAAAGGCACTGTTTGTTGAATTCATATGAAATACAGAAAATACATTGCTTCTAAGAACTAATGATAATGTCTTGTAGTCATTCTGAATGACAACAATAGATGTTGATTCACCGGCAATGACAAAGAGTGTTCAAAATGTGGATAACGCTGCACATTATCGATGGGAACAATCTGGGACACTGCTTCAGTTCACTTGCATACTAATTCTGATTCATTCACCAACGTGTTCAGTGTGTATACCACACAAGTAGAGGATAAGGTTTTTCTTTTTCCCTGTCTACACGTTCTGACTTGTCTCCATTCCCAGTCTTATTCCCATATTCCTATGTTTATTCCAAGGCATAGATAGTTTAAAAGATGGGCATAGCGTCTGGGTCTGAAAAGTGAAACCAAATCAGAAATGCTTAAACTTGATGGCCAGTAGGGGGAGACTCTTGTGGTTGCAAAAAGACTTCAAGAGAACTTAAGGCAAAACCGCCCACAGGGTTTCTTCCTCCATAAGCATTTTACTGATCACTTCATGGTCTCAATTAAGACTTTCAGATCATATGGGGGGGAAAGAAGTTTATTTTGTATATTAATTATAACTAGAGTGAGAAAGAAGGATTATCCAGGCTATGCTCATTAGCCAACGGGCATGCTGTGTTCTTTGTTTCCTCGTCAGTTCCCCCCTGCCCGTCATGTCTGGTTTCAAAACACCATGATGACGACAGCAAAAATGCTCAAGGGGTAGGATAGCAGGGGGAACCAAAAAAGGCCAAAATCCAAATCTTTAATCATAAAATAGGCCAAGGCTATCAGGCAGTAGGGCAAACAAATCCAGTAAAGTACAGGCAGAAGGCAAAACTAGAAAAAAAGTAACTGAAATAACTAAACATAAACTCCACATTGTGGCATATGTATTTCCTTTAAGAGTCTTGTACATGAACACTGCCACACATTTCAGGCAGCTTTCTGAGGCGATGATAATCATGTAGCACACGAGTGCCACAAATAGTAGAGCAACAAATGTAAAAAGTAGGAGGTAGGGGGGGAAAAAGAAGTACAGTTCATTGCTAACTACAGTTCATGTCAATTCCCATTCCCCAAAACTACAGATAATTTTTGATACAGACAAACTAGCATGGCTTACAATGTCTACTTTATTTTTGGACAAATTACTACAACTATTTGTGATGCTTCTACAAACATTTACAATGAATACGGTCCTGCATCAATGTGAATTACATATACATACAGTCTCTCTTCATGAAAACTTAGAAGAAAGAATGCTGTGAAATACAGTACAGGAGTATCTGGAGGAAATGAGTTATTGCTGGAAGTCTGGTTATTTTTCTAAACCCAGAGAAACACCAGACATTTTTAACTGCATGTACTATAGAGAGGATCAAAACCACAGTCGAAAATCGCTGCTGATTACTGCAAAAGACTGCCAGTCTTCCTTTTCATGCATGTGACTTTATGAGTCAAAACTTATGCCATCTTGGAATGATGTGCTGTTGGTCCATTATGTTCTGCTAAAACGGCTGCCAGCAGCTGAGGCATGGGCTCTTCAAGACCTTTGACCTTGTGGCATCTGGCAACAAAACATTAACAGCACATCCTTTAAATTCGAATTTGTGAGTTTGAGTTTAAGCCATCATAGAACAAACATGTTCCAGCACATGTTCAACCATACTGCCACAGGTTCATGGTTTGTCAGACTGCTGCTCACTGGGAAAGCCCACAAGCCTTGATTTTTAGCAGATTCCCAAACCTGGAGATAAACATTTGGGCATTGCCAAAGTTGCTCAAGTTTAACCTCTTTCCCCCCACATCTGACACTCTGATGGAGAAAACTGACTGTTCATTTAATGTCCAATAATGTAGATATTCCAGAACTCGATATGAACCACTGTTATGAGACAATCTTAATATTTTGGGTCTGGACATCTGGAAAAAGGTTTCCTTGGAGTTCAAGTATAAATAAATGTCACATTTTGCTACAGGAAAGGGACATCAGATTTTAGGATGAACTCTTCTATTGTTGTTCCTTTAAATTATGCTTATCATATTTTGATGCGACACACTTTTGCAGTGCCATTGCCAAAAAAAAAAAATAACAGTGACCCTGCCACTTACCATTTTCACTCTTTCCAGGGCCCACTTATCACATGATTGGATAACATACATTCTGTTCATTAATAGCAAAAAGCAATCAGCAAACAAATCTGTGATTACCAGAAATGATCAGGTAAATTGCTTCTATTGCTTCCTTAGCTTTATTTATTGCATTGGTTCTGTGTTAATGTGATGTTAGTGATGCATTTCAACCTAATGAGCTGAGACAACGGTAAATTAGCAGCTAGTAAATTGATACATTGCTGTTGTTTTCAGTGAATTTCCCTATGGGAAGCTGCTGCTAGGCCCTGGTGGGCATTTGTGTCACTTCACTACAAAACAAATGGAGGCGGTTATTTTCTGAGGGAACTTATATGCTCTTAATAGAACTTAACAGTTTAATTAGTGTTTAAGACATTTTTTCTTATTATTTCATGTATGTAAGTGGTTCTTGTAGTTCATGACAGGGGTGTCAAACATATGCTCAGGGGGCCATAATGTCCCTGCCAAAGGTTCCAATCAGGCTGTTTTCCAAAGCACATGCTATTACATCATGATAGTATAAAACCTGTCTGTTTCATAATCATCTGCTTCATCATCACACTTACATGCTTCTTACTATCAAAGACGGTGCTCATGGCCTCACATGCCACACAAGAATAAGGACCAGTAGCATTTCTTTGTAATCCGAGAACGTGTGTAGCAAACCTCAGACACACTGTTCAAATTTCCCTTGTTCTTAAGACATCTCACTGTGTTCATCTGCTTCTAAATGGATGTTTCAATAAATATGAACATTTTTAGAATGTGCTGTTTACACGACTGTGTGGCGTTTAGCACGATCGCCTCACAGCAAAAAGGTCCTGGGTTTGAATCCACCAGCCTATCTGGGCCTTTCTATGAAGAGTTCTCACCATGGGTTCTCTCCAGACACTCTGGCTTCCTCCCTCACCCCAAAGACAAGCATGTTAGGTTAATTAGTGATCCTAACTACAACTTGGCCAGAAGTGTGAATGTGAGCGTGAACCACTGTGACCCTGAACTGAATAAGTGAAAGACAATGGATTGCCTACATGTGACTCATGAACTAATATGAGTTTGACACCCCTGGTTTACGACATTCTAAGATAAACATTATATAATATGTGTTAATTACTGATTCTCAATTATAGCCAGTTATAATAAAAACACATTTTTTGTTAACTAGACTATTATTTCCTGGAAAAAAAATCTACTTCCTGTAGTCAACTGTCTAGTATGATTATAACTACTTCTCACTCTGTGACTCTATGCTGAATAAGATGATCCATCAAACTTTATGCTGCACTTACATTTACACTAAATACTGACCAATGGAAACTGTTTGAATTATGTATATATATTTCTTCTCTCTGAAATTAGGAATTTCAGAGAAAAGGCCAGTAAATGAAACTGAAAGGTTTGTAAAATTATGCATAACTTAAATATTTTTTAGATGCCAGTGAGGGTGAAAAAAACATAACCTAATTCATCAGTTGCAAAAACACTCATGAGACAAACATCTATCTGAACTTCACCATCCTATTAACCATACTGGGACCCCAAATATTAATCTTGGACCCCCGGAGGGGATCCCAACCCGCACGTTGGACAGCGCAGTGTAATAACTATGTCTTATATGTTTAATGAGGCTGAAAAATCAGTGACATTTTAAAATAAGTATGGTAATGTTAGTCAGGGATTGTAATAAAGTTCAAGCCATATTGAAATTCCGAACAAAGCGTCTAATGGTTGGAATAATTTTTAAATGGAAGGTGTGGTTCAACATGGGGTGCATTTATGAATTAGGCACAGCAGCTGTCACTCAAGTCCTCATCTGTGGCAAATACCCTCGTCCTCCAAGCCATCTCAAGGTGTTCATTCTACCATGTGACAGCCCCCTTTGTGAGTGGGCCCCACTCTAAAAGCCCATCCAGACATAGATGCGCAGCACTGGTGACCTTTAATTTCATTCAGACTGTGTACAAATGACTGCAGCATAGCCCACTTAGGAAAAAAAGCCTGTGAAAGAAAGTCTTTGCGAGATTGTAGCTACTCTGGGTTTCGGCTCACTGGCATTATCTACTCCCTCGCTTTAATGACTTCCCGCCGAGAGGAGCCACGGTGAGAGCCTTGGCAGTCAGACTAAGAATAGCATTAGACACAAGGTTATCTGGGCATTACACTCACTGTAACATGCAATTAACTCTACTCGTCCATTTTCATTATACAATTATTCATTAATGTCAATTTAATTTTATGCATTGTTCTACATGACCAAGGCCTGATTACGGGGCCCTTGCACTCCAATATCCCAAGTTAACTGGTGCCAGCCTCACTTGCAGGCCGACTAATTGCAATTTAGCCCTAGACAGCACCTCCCTCTTTAGGCCCTCCATAATGGAGCAACTGATTCACAGACAGGTAACGATTGGAAAGACAAAGTGCTTCTCTCGCTGAATGGGAAAACAAATGCACTGCTGCTAAGCTGTTTTCTTTGTGATAGCACTGAGGTCTGCCCTTTGTATTCAGAGAGGGACAAGAGGTAATATGTTTCCTTAAATCCTATTTGTCTTCCAATTCTATCTCCATATAGAAATAAGACCCTATTAAATCACACAGGAATGTCTATACTGCGACTGCAACAGAATTAAATTTCTAGACAGATAATTTGCAATCCCCATGTCAAGACTAAGAGACCCATATGTAGGTTTTTCATTCTAAACCAGTCAAAATAGTGATGCAGAAAAGAAAGTATTTCTGAAACATTTATTGGTTTTTCGGGCTGTTTGCAACATACTGCATGCCAGAACAGCCAGAGAAAACTACTGCCACTGTGTCAAAGCCCGAATCAAAGAAGCAGAAATGTACAGTAGATAGACCAAAGCAGGTAAATCTGATGGTGAATTTACTTCCTGTTGCTTAAAACTTGTGGCGCAAAGTTAGACAAAACAGGATCAAATGCTCTGAAGAACACAGAGAGCAATGAGGGCTAATACTTTGTTGTTTGTTGTGCTACAGAACTAGAGTGCCTTCACTACAAGAGTTTCTGTCATTATTCCAACTGTAGCTAAGTTCAGCCCAATTGTTCTTTGACAAACTGAAATTGCAGCAATTTTATTTTGGGATTTCGAATTGTTTCTTACTGCGCTGAAGGAGTTGGTGTGTCAGATATTTTTGGTACAGTGTTGTTGATAACTGATTAGGGAGACTGATTGGGGAGGTTAACCAGACCAGCGCATGCTGATTTGTTTACTTGTGTGAGCTGCAGATTTGGATTTTATACCCTGGTTACCCTAGGGGTCAATTCTTATGGAGGTGGGGAAATAGTGTAAGTAGTGGGCCTGAGTTGCCAAAAGTTTGGATGACTTCCTGGAAAAACTTTCTGCACTTAGCTCATTAGGTAGCTTAATAGCGTTGCTGATTCAGGATGTGCGCAACAAGCTGAACTTTAATGTACCACCAAAATATCTCAGAAAAGTAAGACCCCTGCGGGAGCCTGGGGTTCCCTTCCTAGGAAAAGCTGTTGAGGTCTTGTTTTGGCCAATCGCCTTACTTGATATATGACCGGTGATGACTTATGTGTTGCACGGCAGTGAAAGCCACAGACCCAAGTGGCTCCAACGCACATTTAGTGAGTTGTATGTGAGGCTGGACACTAAGGTATGTCCAGATGACATGGAGAGGTATGGAGATGTCCAAGAGAAAAGGCACTGAACTTTTTAAATAGACTGTTCAACACAATTTAGGAGAGTGAGAGGATGCCTGAAGAATGGAGAAAAAGTGTACAGGTACTGATTTTCAAGAACTAGGGTGAGGTGAAGAGCTATAATGTAGTAAGTTGGATAAAGCTGTAGAGACATAGCATGAAGATATGGGAGAGAGTTGTTAAACTTGGTTAGATAGAGAGGTGACAATCAGTGAGCAACAATATGGCTTCATGTTGATAAAAAGCACTACAAATGCAATGTTTGCTTTGAGAGTGTTAACAGAGACGTATAGAGAAGGTCAGAAGGAGTTAAACGGTACCTTTGTTGATCCAAAGAAAGCATGTGAAAGGTGATAGGTGCCTAGAGTGGATTTGTGGTATTGCACAAGGAAGTCAGAAGTGGTAGAGAAGTACGTGAGGGTGGTGCAGGACATGTATGTTTCTTAGTTTTAAACTAGTCAGTTAGTCTAATTTTCTTTCCATGGTTAGTCAGCTAAGAAAAATCACCAGGAACATCCCTAGTTTTGATTTTGATTCCTTATGGTGATCCCTAAAGCGAGTAGCTGAAAGAAAAGTGTCAATCCATGATGCTGAAGGACAGGTAGCCAATGGATGCAACAGCAAAAATAATAGTCCAAAGCATGATTGTAGGGCAGGAATGGGAACATCACACAGCTGGGGCTTTTTCTTAGCCTTCCACCACATCTCCTCCCCTGTCCCCTGGCATCAGGAGAAACCAAGGACTGGAAGCTTGGTCCCCACAACAAACTAAAATCATATAGATTCTCAGAGAACAACTATGCAAATTGCCTTCTGGATTGTTTATATCAGAATAGTGGCTGCTCTGGTATTTATGCGTCAACATGTTCTGGAGAAATTCAAGGAAATCAAGGTAAGAAACAAAAATAGCACCACTTTGAATTTAGTGTGGCCTCTGTGTTCCTGCTGCCAAACACCAGCAAACCCCTCTAGAGCAAAGTATTCAGCATGATGCACCTTTAAAGTACACTGTAAAGCAGCATTTTTATTTTTCACATGGGTGGGAGAAGGTGAAGAGTTTCAAGGACACTATAAAAAATGGCCCTTTTGAGGCCAGAAAAGGTTTGTCAAGCTTTAGCTTCAGCCGCCCTCTGATTAGTTTAGCTGTGCTTTCTTTGGCAGTGTGTCAATGTTGCTGCAGTTGCTAATATTGAGCATATATTGTAGCATTTACCTCCTTTCTTTGACGTCTGCCTGGAAGATACCACCTCGCTGCTATATGTGTGTTTTTCTTCAGGTCGAGCGTTTTATTAAAAATGATCAGCACATCACTAAACAACAGTATTATCAAACTCAAAATACAAATGAGATGATGCACACTTCAACCTGCTGGAAGCTTAAGAAGCAACATCAGGAAGAAAAGAAATTAGAATTCATTCTCTGTGGACCGTGAATGCCTAAACAAATATCACAGAAATCTATCCACATTGTTGAGAGACTTTATTGTGGACTAAAACGCTGGACTGAGAGACGGACAGACCAACATCGAAGTCCCTAGAGCTGCCTCGGTTGTGTAGCTAAAAAAGGCTATGACTGACCTTTCAGTTCCATCCATCTGATGGTAATTAGGTGCAGCGATCCCAGTGTTTATGAAGGTATTAACACAACAACTGTTTGGGCTTTTCCTCCCATCTTGTCTCTGTCCTCTTTAATGTCTTTCACAGCACGCAGAGCTTTGTGCAATAGCTAAAACCATATTTAAGGCCAGCAAATGGTTTCGCACTCGTCTGACAGGAAATTTGCCTCATGCAATAATGGTAAAAAGGAAAAAATCATAAACCACGAGGGGCTTTTTTTTCATACACCTGACATAGAACACATGATTAAAGAGTGCAAATTTGAGGGTGACCTCAGGCCAATTGGACCTGTCTTTCATGCACTGATTCACATCAAAGACTCTCAGGCAAGACTCCTCAAGGCATACAGTATGTGATCAAAGCACTCTCCTCTTTGTAAATTCTATTTTATGCTTGTTGTTCATATTACGTTTCAGAGTGACCATACAAATCTCACGTGTAATTGAGAGGGTAAAAGACATTTTAATTCTTACAGAGCCATGTTTCAGGCACAAAACAAGAAACTGTAATGCAAGATAATGATTAATGTACTTCTTTGCTGATTGACCATTGAAAAGACTACTCTTTTATTCTTCTGTTCGGCAGACTTTGTAAGCAGTAGGGCAGCAATTATTGTTCATTTTCAGACGGGGAATAATCAAGGCCTTCAAAAGAAAATTAGATAATAAGCATATAAAATATGAAAGGAAAGAAACAGCCAACTCGAGTCTTCAGTCGGAATAAAAGAAGATGTGATTAGCGTCGCCAAAGGTTTACAACATTTTGTTTGAATATAGCTGATATAATTACTTTCATGTTGAACTGAATTCACTTCATAACAATATATCAGAATGAGGTGAAATATGTCTGGATTAAAAGAGGGATAGTTTTTTTTCCTTCTGTCTGGATGAGGATAATGTTGCAGTCTATTCTTTTAATTTATACAGCTATAGACAAGTCATTACAATTAGAAATTAGAAAAGACAATTTTGTGCACTTTAATTAAGTCAGTTCAATTCCATTCAATTCAGGCAATTCGGGTTTATTAATAAATATATACACATTATGTGGGCTCTGCAAAATTATTCAATATCTGTGATGCATGTAAAGACTTTCACTGACTTAACAAAAGCTTCAGAGCTACTTAACAGTAGTGCTCAGCTTTTCAGCACTTTTTTATGGCTGCAGCAAGGCAGGGAGTGTAAGCACAAGCATGTATACACACAAAAGGACCAGATCCCATATAAAGACAGCACAGAGGCACTAATCATGGCTGCACAGGAACAAGCTCTGAGCACAAGATCCATAAAGGCAGGGGGTCTACCACACCAGGCAAGACCCCAGGTGCAGGCTGTGTAAAGATGCTCCTGAGACAATCCAGGATGGTTGAGAATGATCGAGCTAAGATCCTGTGAAACTTCCAGATACAGACAGACAAAGTGGTGATGGCTAACCAACCGGACATAGTAGTGGTGGACATGCAGAAAAAGATGACCGTAACGATAGATGTAGCTATACAGAGTGATGGCAACATCAGGAAAAAGGAACACGAGAAGCTTGAGAAGTACCAAGAGCTCAGAGGGGAACTTGAAAAGATGTGGAGGGTGAAGGTAACAGTGGGCGAGAGGCTCCAGCAGATCCCAGGAACCACATTCAAGGTCTTTGTTGAGAAGACTGCAGTCCTAGGAACAGCAAAGGCACTGTGCAGGACCCTCAAGATCCCAGGCCTCTGGTAGAGATCCCGCAGGGCGAGAATGGATTTCTTAATATTCACTCAAGCATAAAGCACTATGTGACTGACACACAATTTGATAAAATCACTTTTTAAAGTAAGAACAAATTTTACACTTTAAAATCTGCTCATTCAGAGCCCTCTCTTTCCATAAGAATGGAATTCAGCAGCATTTCATTGGCTCTAAATCTAGTTTCTGTTTATTGAATCAGAATCCTTTGGAATCCTTCCTCCCATCTACGAGCAAAGTAGCAAAGAAGAAGAAGATGATTCTATATGGGACGCAGGAATGAATAAATCTGTGAATTTTACCAACTTGGAACTGAATCCAAAATGAAACCAGTAAGCAGAATCCATTCCACAGTACAAGCTTAAGGTAAAGCAAGAATCCCAGTGGGAATTACTGTTCCAGTGTCCATAATCAAGTCGATGCCAGTGATTTCCAGATGCTGGTCTTCATCACAAAATATATACAAACTCTGTTTTTGATGGATGTTGCTTCAAGCTGCAAAGAGGAGTTGAAGAAGTCAAAATAAGAGTCCATGGAGACACAATACTGTTCTTCTGAAATGATTATGGTAAAAACAACTACAGCACCAACATGGTAATCCTGCATTTATTGAACGCATCTTTTAGGAGCTCATTTTCTTTAACGTTAAATTAAAGAAAGTGAAATGAAAAACAAATACCACACAGATTTAGGAGTGGAGATCTAGGAGTGTTTCTGATTATAAACCTTCTTAAGGTCCCCGCTGGCCTGTTTCCTCTGCTGATGTCTGTGGCTGCAGATGGGGTGAAGGGAGGTCCAGGTGGCGGTGGACTCCTGTGTAGCAACAGAGAGCTGAAGCCGACAGCCAACTGTCGTGCGTTGCTGAAAGCAGTCTAGTTGAGGAACATGGGATGATGTGGAGCCAAAGGAAGATGTGGCCAGTGGAAAACCATTCCATTGTTTCAGCTATGCGTTTTACTTCTACATTTATCGTGCTGACCAAAGGCTCTCTTTTACTCGTCTTGGCTCGAGTGAGTTTGAGCTTCTAGGGGAATAAAAACATTTCAATATAAAGGAAAAGCTATCACTGGAAGAAAAATGAGAGCTTTCTAGGGAAAATGAATGCAAAAGAGTATTCTATTTTTCTGAGTAATCGCCTAGCAGCAACCACCAACACTCTTTTTTCTCAAATGGTGCTGGGTGAAATAGCTAGCTAAGTGAAAGCAACCGCCCATCCAGCGGATCACACAAACCCCCTGGTGTACGGAAAGTAGCTTGTTGCGCTTAGTGATTTAAAATATCAAATCCAATTTCAAACAGATGATTGTAGATCAAATATTTAATAGTTTCCTATGTTTAAAAGGCAGTTTGAATTTCAAATGAAAAGTGGCAGTCCTAGTGTCCGTATTAATGTCAATAAAGAAACATGTCACTCAGTGCAATGGTGTGGTTCACTGGTGTGTTTGTAATAGTTTTGGGACCACAATAGAGCTCCGCAGCACAGAGGAACAATCTCAAATGCAGCAGGCTTTAGTTTTTAGAAGCAATTCAACTGTAGTTCAAGTCCTTCACACAATTTCTTCAAAAAACAACTACAGAGTATAACTGGTGCTCTCTCTTCAACTCGATGCAACTTTTACAAGAGCCATGTCTGTGACAGGAACACGAAAGTTAAAATAAATTCTGTAAAACTGACAGGGAAAACAGATCTGTAATATAATGGGTGCAGTATATTTAGAGAAAAGGCCTAATTTAGGAAAATTAAAGCTAATAACAGAATTCGAGCAAGTACAAAAAAACAGTTATCAGTCTGTCTGCTCTCTATTGATTTCACTCTGTTGTGCCATCGTGATCGCGGCTGATTGGTGGGGACTGATTAACAGCTTTTTGCACCCCCTACTTCTATTTCTTTTTTTGTCTTTTAATTAATCCTTGTTCACTTCACCTCTGGGTGTACTGTGCATCAGTATAACAAAATCGAATGAAGTGCAGCCCTAGGGGGGTAAGAGCAATCCTCATAAGATTATAATTGTCAAGATGAAACTCTCCAAAACAAGCTGGAGCAAAACAAATGTTCAAACATGAATTAGATAGTGAGTTCCCTTGTACAGTGAATACATGCATAATATTTTTGTTATTGTTGCATTATTAATCCACACTTTTAAATCATAAATGCCACAGTAAGTGTCTTTGGAGAATGAGACATTTTTCAGTTTTTTTCTCTCCTTCTTTCATAATTTACAGTGTTTGGCAGAAATGAGGTCCACCACAAAAAAAGAATGTTGCACTAAAAATCATCTCAGATTGGTTGCTTTTTAAAAATATGACATTTTTGAGATGGAAAGCTCTCGTAAAACCGAGCTGAGTGATTTTCTGGGTAATCATGACAATATGATAATTACAGCTAGAAGAAAACATGCTGCATTTAATGTGCGGCATATCAGCAAGTCTCAGCCAACAAATTAAAGGACATATGGGAATACATTAGGGTGGTAACGAGAGACCGAACCCTCTCAGTCCTCAGCTCTCTGGTTGGGAGTGTTGAGATGGGCCCTCTGATTGTCCACTGAGAGTTGTTTACATTTCCTCAAAAGCTCCATTTAGTTTCCCCTGACAAGGTGGAATAAGTGACTTGGCCATGATGGATGGAGGCACCTGTCCTAATGGTGGCTCAAACTGTGCCCACTAGTGCACGATACATTGATAAATTGACAACAGTTGGGACATGCTCTGCTAGCAGGGAGAATGAGGCTACTAGGACATCCGACTGCTCACCATGCTTCCACGTCAGTGCAAGCGACCCTCACAATGTGGAGGTCCCCAAACAACTGCAACACAGGAATGAGTATTCAGAGTAGGGGGCTGACGATTAATGCTTGATCTTTGCCAAAAAACATAAAAGCAATAAAAATAGTCTTGGTTACATTTTTAACTATCGTTGAATAGTTTTGTTTGAAGAACAAAAGTATTTTTGATTAAAAGTTAGAGTAGATCAGTCTTGCTTAGAGCCAATTTCACTTTTTTTATTTGTCTTTAAAGTGCTACGAGTATTCCTTTAACTTGAGCTTGAGCATGGATTTCTTCACAAATAAAATTGGAGAAAAAAATATTAACAGCTGTATCACAGACATATAATTAAGTACAGTAACCTTAATAACTCCTGATATTTACTTACACTTTCTGTCCTATCAGTCTTTCCAAACTACAATAATTTCTCCTTCGTCTCTTCCATCATAAACATATCAGCGTGTCTTTTAGATCCCACTGCTGCAAGACTGTTTAAAGAACTCTCACCATTAATAAAGACAACAATTCAAAATATGATCAGTTACGTCTACCAAAAGGATCTGTACCACAGGCTTTTGAGGTGGCTGTCTTTGTCTTAGCTAATTATAGACCAATCTCCAACCTTCCTCTTATTTTAAAAACACTTGAAATCACAGTTGTCAAACAGCTAACTGATCATTTGAATAGAAATGGTTTATATGAAGGGTTTCAGTCAGGATATAGCGTTCATCAGAGCACTGACGTATCACGAGTGAAGGTTGATCTTCTTTTGACCTCTGACACTGGTCACATGTCTGTGCTTGTCCTGTTAGACTTCAGTGCAGCATTTGATACACTGCTCATAACATTTTAATAGAGACACTAGAACACACTGGTGGTATTGAAGGACTTGCACTGTAGTTGCACTGGTTTTAATCAGATCCATCTGATGAACTCCAATTTGTGCATGCAAATGGGGAGTCTTCTTCACACAAAAAAAGTTAGTCTCACTGTTCCACAAGGTTCCGTGATAGGATCAATAATGTTTGCATTATACATGCTTTCCTTAGGTAATAGTATTAAAAAAAACCCACTGCATGCATTCTCACTGATATGCCGTGGATATCCTGCTTTATTTATAATGGAGCCAGATGATGCAATCCAATTAGTTCAACTACAGACATGCCTTAAAGACTTGAATTAACTCTACTTTTCTATTTCTTGCAGAAAACTAAAATGATAATACACGGCACTAAAAATCTAAGAAAATCTCAGAAAAATGGTGTCTAACCAGATACTTTGTGTGGCATTACCTTGGCCGCCAGCAGCACTTTTGATCAGCACATTTTTGATGCACTTTTGATGTATCCTTCAACACGCACAAATATCTAGGACTACTTTCTTTTATCCATGCAATATCTCTAAAATTAGAAATCTCCTGTCTCAGAGTGATGCTGAAAGACTAGTTCTTGCTTTTATTACTTGTAGTTTGGACCATTGCAATTAATTTTTATCAAGTTGTTCTAAAAGTTCCCTAAAAAACACAGTTAATCCAAAACACTGCAGCCAGACTACTAACAGGGATGAGAAAGAGAGATCAGATCTGTCCCATTCTGGCTTCTCTTCACTTCTACCTGTTTAATCCAGGATTCAATTTAAAATGTTCTCCTCATATACACAGTCTTGAATAATCAGGTTTCATCATATTTTTAATATCTCATAATACAATAGAGCCTGCAAAGAAAGAGCATGTCTCTCTTTGCAGGCTTTCCTAGAGTTTTAAAGAGTAGAATGGGAGGCAGAGCCTTTAGCTATCAGGCCCCTCTCCCATGGAACCAGCTCCCACTTTGGATTCAGGAGACAGACACCCTCTCTACTTTTAAAGTTAGACTCAAAACTTTCTTTTCTGATAAAGCTCATACTTTGGGCTGGATCTGGTGACCCTGAATGCACTGTTTTCTTTCTTTCCCCTCACCCCCTCTGGTCATGGCAGAAGTCTGTCCTTCCCTAAACCTTGTTCTGAAGGTTTCTTCCTGCTTAAAGGGAGTTTTTCCTTCACACTGTCACAAAATGCTTGCTGTAAAGGACTGATTGTCAGGGTTCTCTCCAGAATAATGTAGGGCCTCTCCCTTACAGTATGAAGTGGCTTGAGGTGACTTGTGTTGTGATTTGACACCACATAAATAAACCTGAATTGAATTCAACTGAATTACCAAACCCAACTTTGCAGTTCATCTCAGCTTTGTACCAATTCTATAGACTCTTAAGTCAGCTAAATACATCTCTGTTGAGCTATGTTTGCTCCACTTCTGCTTTTTATGCAATACATTACATTTTGTCTTTGAGTTCTTTTTACTGCTCTGCAGTTTTCTACTCTTAATTAAAATACTGAATTGCTTTAGATCATTTCTGTGAAGCACTTTGTGACCCCTTCCTGTGAAAAGCTCTATACAAATAAATACTGCTTGTTATATGAAAGACTTTTTTCCCCCTCTTTTAAACAGTCTCTAACTTTGTATGAGACCAATTTGCATGGTTACACAATAACATGGAAACATATTCAGTCAAAACAACCTCCGCTTACATGACCACAAGTTCCAATATTATCTGGAAAATAAGCTTATAAAGCTTTAAGGTCTGCTAGGGGAATTAGTTCCCTGAAGTATTTAGGACAAAGCAGGTAGTATTAGTAATAGGTTGGTAACATAGCAGAGCACTGTCAACCATTTGTGGAATACACACTTTTCCGTAAAAATGACCAGTTTTTTTTTTTTACTGACTGCTTTCTAGGACTGATTGAATGGGACTTTAGCAATCTATTTCACAGCAGCTCCTAGCAACCTCCAGCAAACCAGTCGGGGAACAACAAGTGCATACCAGATGTTCGCCAAGGTCACCAGATCTCAAGCCTGTGTCACTGGGGCCTTACTTTAGTTCCACCATTTAAAATTTTCACTGATTTTATGCACTATTATTGTTGTCATCAACCTGTTTTACATATCAAAAGCAGCATGGAGGGAAAATACTGTGTGGCTGACAAAGTTACCAACCATCTGCTGAAAATAATGGTGCATTTAGCAGTTAGCTAGAGATAGTGGGGGAGCAGGTCACATTTTAGCTTCTTCCTGCAATTATGCATATGTAAATACTGTTAAATGTCTTTATGGGAAGATTGTCAAGTTTTATGCAACATTTTAAACTATATACTCAGACTACTGTAAAGAATTTTAATCTTGGGACGTTCTGTCTGATCTTAAGTAGGTAGTAAGTCGCTGCTAGCATACATGGCTTAAATTACTTTACATATGACGACTCTCTCCTGGCTCAACAGAAAACACACTTTGGCAGTGTGAAACGACACTGCGTGTCTCTGCATTTTGCAAGAGATTTTTTGAGGCTCATGTACACAGAGGGACAGCGGGAAATGGCTGAAGACTGCGGCACAGATTTATTTGATTATTTTTAAGTTATATTGCAAAAACTCAAAATGTAAAGGTTTCCCACATAGCAAAATAGGTACGGCCCGGATCTGGCCTACACAATGTCCTTACACATGGCCCATATACCGCAAAGAATGACGGCCCTTTGGTGGCCCCGACAGAGGTGGCCCACACATGGGCCAGCAGCAGACACACTGGTGGCCCTGTGCTGGCCCAGAACAATTTCAGCTCTGGCCCCAGATGTCAGCCTAATGTGTACCTTAATCAAGCCATGTAATAACAACATGTGCCGGAACATAATAGCGCAAAAGTAACTTGAGGAAACTCTGTTCAGACAGTGAATGGATTGATTCTTGTATAGCGCTTTTCTACTCCCCCAGAGTACTCAAAGTGCTCTATACAACATTTACCCAATCACACACTTTCTCTAAACTGAGTGCTTCCTAACTACATTCATACACATTCACACTCTTGACATGCAGACTGGAGGAGCCAGGGATTGAACCACTAACCTTCCGATCAGTAGGTGACCTGCTCTACCACAAACCTGTCAAACCTGCATTTGAAACGTTGGCTACCATAGCAGTATAGTATTGCAACATGGCATTTGGGTTTTCTAACTAAAGTAGGAAAATAGGAACATAAATAGTGCCATCATTGCCAGACCTGGCCCACATCTGGTTGAGATACACCCTGCCATGACACTAGTCAGCCAGAAGTTCCAGCTTGATGCCAGATCCGGGCCAGACCTGTTTTCTATGAGCCTGGATCACATAAACCAAACCACAATCGAGCCAGATGTGGCATGCCATCGCATAAACAGTGCCATCTATGCCAGGCCTGGTCCATATCTGGATGACATACCAGTTACCATGCCAGAAGTCAGCCAGCAGTGCCGGCTTGACACTAGAACCGGACCAGATCTGTCTGCTATGTGGGTTAGTATTATGTCTACGAAAGAAACAACTTTTTAAACCCACTACTGTTTAAAAGCAGTGTTATATTATATATATTAGATAAAACATGCTTTCTTGACTTCCAACTTCTGAATGGTAGTGTGCAATTGTAATGAGCAGATGAGTTTTGGGGAGTTTAATTAATACGAGGAAAGAAAGAAAAGCAAAGTGTTTTCAACTGTGTTTCTTAACCTTCCTCTTCTTGGTTTAATTCAGAGAACAAGGAGCTGTGCCCATTGCTATTTAGTTGGCAACAAGCAGAAACGTCAGCCCAAATGATTGTTCCTACGGGATGTGTAAACAGCCAAGTGTACCTTCATGAGGTGGTATTATTTCACATTTGTGTTTACAGCTTGTTCCACTGTGCCAGAAAAGAAATGTGCTGCTGCTTTAACCAGGTCAACAAACAAACCATGCTGATTTTTCCTGGTAAAGTCTTTTGATTCTGCATTCAGGGCTGCTTGTGGTTTGAGACATCACTGCGCACAAAACAAGTGTTTCCTTAGAGATATTCAATTCCACTAATACCAACTTACAAAGTGAAAATGGTTGTTTTAAAAGCTCCAGATAGTTATGTAATCTGTATGGCTCACAGAACTCATACAGTTTATAATGAGCGTCAGTTCAGCTTACCTCAAATGAGACTCATAAAGCTTCCCTTGGCATCCTCCCTGCTGTCTGTTTCGCCTTAGTGTGATATGGGGTCCATAACAATCAGCACCACCCTAATTATTTTTGGCACTCCAAACTTGCTCTGAAGGAGAAAAGACCAATTTGAGGCCTTTAAAATGCCTTAACCTTATTTTAAAGAGCCAATTAGCCAGCATATCTACCCATGAAGCCTGCCATTACACCATTTCTGTCACTTTGTTGGAGAGAAACCCATTTTACACAATTAATGAGGATTCCTTGCAGCTTGCACTTCAAAGTCCAGGCTCTATTGTTTGTGTTGTCTGAGCGAGTTTGTCTTTCAAAATCCTCTGCATGTGTGTCAGCACACATTCTCCAGCTAACAACAAAGACCCAGTTTTAAAGTGTGTTAAATTAAATTAGAACATCAACACAGAACTTTGAACATACCTTTGTGCTCTGTAACAGCACATATCCCTGCACCCCCGGCAGGTCAAGTTGCACTGAGGAGAAGGAGGAGAACGAGATGGGTCAACTGCCTATCACCGCTCGTGCTGACAGAATGACTTATGAAAATCTAAATGCAGTTATTTCGAGAGCCTGCATCTGCAATTATCTCACATCTGCAATAGTTTACTCGGGTTACTCAGGTGATTAGTCAGAGTCCTCGGGCCTTATATAGATTAAGTCCAGATGTCTGTTTGTTTGCAGCTATGTGAATTTAAACAACCCATCTATATCTTGAACTCTGCAAAAAATAAAACAGGGAAAATATTATCTACTCATATGGATTTCTAAATATGCTGCCTAACAGCCTGGTTTTTATAGAGTAGCACACTAACATCACATTTCAAGGCTAAAGCTGGTGTCCAGCACATGTGACTCATGAATGTTAGTCATTCGTCTCGCAGACATAAATGTCTTCAGTGGTCTAATTAAAGCTGCTGTCTATTGATTATGTGCAGGAACTGAATTTCACTGAACTCATCTGCGTCACACACACACGTCACTTCAGTCTGCTAAATCTTGGAAAACTTTTGAAACTTCCTACATGATAAAATAAGAGCAATCCGAAGCTGCGTATCTCCACCAAGGCTGAACGTTTCCCCAATAGCACACATTTATTGAGTAATCTATACAAGATTTGTGATATTTCCTTAAGAACATCATTCTTAATACCCCATTTTTTCTTCTTGCAATTTGATGTACATTTGCAAAGCGGTGATGTAAAATGTACATTTCAAAATTTCCTGGACCAAGACGTGGGTTAACTTTAAAAGCTGAATACTACTAAGTTGAGCCTAAAATCACTTCTGGTAAAGTTTTCCCCACAAAATTTGACACACCAAACTGACCCCATAGTGTCCTTAATTAACTGTGTGACAGAGCAAAACTGTGATAAGCGTCCCATTTCTAAGACTTTTTTGTGTTCCAACACTTTTAGTCATTTTGTCAACGGTGTATTTTTATATGACAAAGTCAGTAAAGTAAAAGATTTGCACAAAGAAACCAGGCAGAGTAGGGTAAATATGACTTGATTATAATTTAGAGTAATTTTCAAAGTGGTAGATTTCAAGCTTTGACTTATTTGTCAAGCGCATTGTTCACTACTCTTTATGTTGGCAGTCCTTGAAGGTACTGGATCTACAGCTAATTGTAATCTTCATGCCCGCTACTTGCTTCTACAGGTCTGTGAGGGAGGTTTGTTAATAGCGCTGCTCTGTGGACTTTCAAATGTGAGCGCTCACAGTGACCTTAGTAAATGTTATTGTGACTTTTATTATAGAACTTCATGTACATTTATATATCAAAATGCAGGTTAAACAAGAAGCTCCTTTATATTCTATAAATTGCGACCATGTTTAACCAAAACGTATCTTTCTCTTAAGATATATAACAAAATCAGTCAAACACTAAAGGTACTAATGCTTGTTTCTTGTCACTGTGTACAAGTTTCACTAAAATGTGATGAATACTTAACAAGGACTAGTGATTCTTGTGATTTGTGGATGAACGGGTGGACACCTTGCCATGGAATGAACTCATTGGTCTTTCAGCTGAATGAGCTAATAACTGTGCTGAACAAAAATGATATTTTAACTTTAGTTAGTTTAGTGTCTCATAGAGTGGGTGTAAAATTGATTTGGGCGCCATTTAAATCTATTTTTTCCAGCCCAGAAAAGCTCAGATGAATATCTAAGAAATGACTGAGCTCAGGAATGTCAGAAAAAAAGTCAATTTAAAAGCACCACATTTTACCTAGCACTATGTTTTTCAAGAGCTTGCAACTGAAAAGGGAAAAAAAAATCATTATATGAAGGTAAAACATGGCCTTGGCTTCATGAAATATACTACAGTGATTGTACAAAAGCAGAAATCAGCTGATTCTGAGGGCACAGGTGGGATTTTTTTTCCCCTGGATTTGATTGATTTTATATGGAATGACTGCAATAACCCAATTAAATTGACATGTTTTAACCTGGTATACCTTGGCATGAATTCAAATATTACATTCATAGTGTAGCATGGCTTTTTTTCTAGAATTAAGAACAACTCTGGCTAGCGTGATGTACTGTAGTGATGTATATTCTAACCTTACTGTAATGCTACCTACACTATATCTTAGAGCAAGTCTTTACCTTTGTGTGAATTCCAGCAAATTGTGGTGTCAGTTATGCTTAATAAAATGCAGAGAGTCATCCAAGAAAAATCTGGGACTATGTTTTGCACGTTGGAGCTTTTTAAGGGGAATGTGTATTCGCACTGTGACTGACACGTATCAGGACCGCCTCCCCCTCTCCCTCTGAGCCTAAAATCATTTATAGGCCTGTAAGCAGGTTGCCTTGACTTTTGTCATTTGTGTGATGTTGTCATCAGCTTAGCCTAGATGCTGGGAATTATTGGAAATTTTGAAACCGTGCGGCAAGCTTTAAAGCAGCACTAATTCATCCTACGAGCTTATCACACCTTTCACTTTTGTAAAGCAACATAACCTAGGCGATTTATTCAGCATGTCAAACTGTTTAAGCTTCGGCAATCAAACAGCAAATGCAGTGGGTATTTTACTTTACGCTGAAAAATGGGAAACAGTATATGCATAAGCGAGGAGCCTCGGCTTTTTAAACTAGCACTGAATCAATCAAAGAGTACAGGCAATCGGCTATTTCGCCGATAGCTGGAGGGCAAAACTTTTGCAGCACCAGGCCACACTAAAACAACACCTAAAGGCTGATCTATTTTCTTGTTTGGAAGTAATATGAGTTCCTACAAACCTTCTTGGGATTTAAATCAAGGTCATTAACCGTGATGTGCTGGAGGATGCAGAAATTGGGACATTAATCCTGAGGAAATAGTTATCTGCCTGAAGAGGTGTGATCTGAATGCAATAGGACTGGATATCAGTGGATGAAAAATGTGACAACAAGTCCATGTCACCAGACATTATCTTCCACAACTTTTGCACATAACTCCTGAACTACTCAAGATGTCACCAGGGAGGGAAATCTAGGGCCGGAGCCGTTGTTCCCATGAGCCTCATCGCCTCCACTATTTATTGTGCATTGCTCAAATTCCACCTTTTTTCAGGGCCTACTTTTCAAGACTAAAGACATTAATAACCGGCTTTACTTACATTTTAGATAAAAGTAATGACAGCATCCCAGGCGTAAGCCTCGCAACAGTCTGGTATAACAGAGGCCATTATTTCTAATTTCCTCTGTTTTATCTCATATATTAGTAAGACAGTTCCCATGTTTCCAAGATATGGTCATATTCTGATTTGCTGTTGATGTTGGCCAACTAGACACTTTCCCTGTTATCTTGATAAATTCAATGTAATATACACTTCCATAGGCATAATTAAAACGAAATCATGTCATACTAAAAACCTCAGCAGCTCTGCTTCTCTTCTCTTCAGTTTTTCTTTCTTTTTTTTAAGTGAGGTTAAGTTACCATCAAAGAATGTTTCACATTAAAAGCATTCAAACAGCTCTGAGGATAAAAATCTATGTTGAAGGGCTTTTAATTTCAAACACCTGCACTGACGAGTTGAGTTGAAGTAATCTGAGTCAATTAGTGATTTAAAAATAATGTTTTATTTGAAACGGGCACTCAAACCACGATGGTGAATAAATTTTGTGGCCAAGTCAACTAATTTCATTGGAGAGTTGCGCTTGGTGGGGTCACTTTTTGGGACAAGGTAAATATGTGCAGTTGGAGAAGTCAAAATACAGGATGCAGTCATGGCTCATTAAACTAGACTGCACTTCGTCCAGCTCCATATTTTTACTCTTGGAGTTCTTCTACGATAATTGCCTTGCATCATTGACAATTCAAACTAATCAGTAATTATCTTATACAGAGCCTTGGAGACCTCAAAACAATTGCCTGAAATGAGTGAGATGGAGAGTTTGGAGGAGTCTGAAGTCCAGAATTTAGTGAGTTTTAACTATAAATTAAGGTTTGTTTATTGGCTTTTACTACACAGAAACAAGGTGTTATCAGCCTCATGTATGCTATATATGGAAATTCCAGATTTCATATTAAACAGAGTGAGATGAAAGGAAAACCAGCAGTTGTCATCATGCTCCTCTTTCTTTCCGCTCTCCCCCAACCAGTCACAACAGATGGCCTACTCCCCCTTAGCCTGGCCCCTTTTGAGGTTTCTTCCTATTAAAAAGGAGTTTTTCCATCCCACCATCACAGTGCTTGCCCATAGACGATCATCTGAGCGCTGGATTTTTCTCCCTAATACCGTTGGGCCTTCACCTTATAGTATAATGCAGTGGTTCCCAACCCTCGGGCCACGGACCGGTACCGGTCTGTGAGTCGTTTGGTACCGGGCAGTGAGAGTTGAGGCTCGGGTTTGAAATTTATAGTTTCCAGGGTTTTTAGCGTTATTTTTTTAAATTGTTTTTATCTTTAATCCGGTTTCCCTGGGTCTTTTCCCGTGTGTTATGAATAAATCTTATTTTGCTTTTGGTACTGGTACTGGTTTTATTTTATTGTATTTATCTATGACACCTTAAAGGCTAGTCCATGAAAATATTGTTGGACATAAACCGGTCTATGGCGCAAAAAAGGTTGGGGACCGCTGGTATAATGCACCTTGAGGTGACTGTTGCTGTGATTTGTTGCTAAATAACAAATAAATAAACCTGAACTGAACTGAATCATGACTGGAAGTATTTAGGCTGTTCATATTTAGCATTTGTTACTGCAACATAGATAGAATATGAAAATTTATGATACAAAAACGACAACAGAAACTGTGCCAAGATAATGGATTTACTCCAAGTGGTGATGATGAAGACAGTGGCAAAAAGGCATAAATATTAAAGGAGTGAGTGCTTCATCGTGCTCCTAAATGAACTAACTGAAAACTCAATATTTTTCTTATTTTCCAGTGTTGCGCGGTTGACCTTTTCCAGGGCTTATCTAGTGACACAATGCAAAATTTCATTTAAGTAGTCAAAAAGAGAAAGTCATCATTTACAGCTGTACAACAAAAAAAATGTAAATGTGAGCATTTTACTTTTGAATGTTTCGCCTATTCCAACTGGGATTGGGCGACACGTAGGGTACACCATGGACAGGTCGCTATAGTCTATCACAGGGCTAACACAGAGAGAGAGATAACTATTCACACCTACAGCCAATTTAGAATCATCATGTCTTTGGACTGTGGGAGGAGGCCCAAAGCAAACCCCTGCAAGCACAGGGAAAGCATGCAAACTCCTAAAGCATTCTTCAATTCAACGACTGGAACAAGAAAGGAAAAGGATGGAGGAGGCAGCAGGAACAAGATGAGACTTTCACTACTGAAAGTTACTGTGTGACTGAAGTAAATTACAGAACAATAAAACACTCATATCATCAGCTTCTTTCCAGTTCATTTTTATTGCATTATGAAAGCCAAGTATGAAACAGTATGAAAGCAAAGTACGCTGCGTAAGACATCATGTACAAAGCTGGACTATTCATCATGCACCTAATAAATACCATAATTTGATGCTCATAGCCGGAATTATGTTTGTTTTATGTACCCAGTGCCAATGAACAATACAGTTAAGAGGTTTTAGTAGTACATATACATTTTGCAGTCTTGTCTAAGAAATTTGACTGTTTTACATATTAGGGCAAACATCTTAATGCAAATATGATATTGACAGATTGGGTGTTGACTGACAAATATTTTGTGTGGTCTGAATATGGTCCATCAAATCTGGGCTGCAGACAGCCAGCTCCTGGGCAGATTTCTGCCATAGGAGCTATCCCCCAGCAGGAGCCAATGGAGCAATCACTTTATTAATACAATTGTATTTAAATTTAAATAGAAAGCCATCATCAATACCAAAATATATAAAACTAATCAAGTGCATGGATTTCAAAAACTTCTATTCTAATGATAGTATGAAAGTAACCTCTAGGCAAAAGCACAGTTCATCTAATGGCTATTTGAAGCAGGCTCCAATCCCCAAAGACTCCCATGTTAAAACACCCGACTTTGCAGGAGTAATAACAATGTTTACAGCCTGTTTCAAAAACATTCATCTCTACAGCCATTTTCATCCACTCAGGATGAATGAACTACCGTGACTTTTAAACAACTCATCTTTTTAAATAGTACTTCAAGCCTTCAATTATGCAGGTGTGTACTAAAGGACACTCTGAAGAGTCTTTTTCTGTAAGTACTTTTTGTTTTATGCCTCTTTTTCAACATATAAACATTTCTATCCCATTTAAAATCACAGTAAAAAGATCTAAGCTAGTGAATCCTAACATTAGTGGATAACTCCGGTATGAAAACATGGTCACACTCTCACAATGGGAAGTTGTGAGGGCAGGGGAAATGGGAACAATGCTGCTTCACATATGACAACACCACTGTGCCCCCTCAGCCTCGGTGAAGCAGTCATGGAATCAGAAAATAAGGGGAAAATGAAGGCGGTAGACTACATGAATGCACATACCTATAGTGATTTCACACTGATGACACATTTTTGGGATTTTTTGGTCCTGAATGACAGAGTGAAACACCAAGTTATCAGCTAAAGCTTTGGTTAGAACTTTCATTTGTAAACTGTATGGGTGCAACGGCTTAATTAATGCTAAATAATGTCCAAAAAAATTTCTAATTTTCAGTCATCGACACTGATGCACTGACTTCTTGTCTGGTAATTGCTCACCAAGTCATATTAGCAGTCAGGTATTTTGATTAAAATATTCCAAAAGTCCAGATAAGTGACTTGAGGTAGCAAAAAAAGGCTACAGGCTACATCTGAGAAACCATGCCCTTAACTTTAAGGTTAATGAGTAACCTTTAAAAAAAAATTCACAGCAAAATTAGGATGTTTTTTGTACCAGGCTGTAAATATGTTGGAAATCTGTGAAGACTGACTCACTTTTGGAATTCAGCATCAAGTGGTCAGTAGAGGAAGTGGAGTTTCTGGAACATTTCCCAGTCCTGGAGGTTGCTGCCTGATGAAGGCATGCTTTAGGAATCTCTTCTTCAAGCAAGAGCACGCTACTTGACAACAAACACTATAATCCGACAGCCCTGATGCAGATTCCTTTTGCTCAGTGACATAAAAGCACCGCTGAGCTCAAACCATTTAAATTCAGAGTACACCGAGGGGTACATCAGGCCTCCCGATAAGCAATTTTCGGACACAAGTGGTTAATCAAATTAAATCTGCTTTTATTTCTTCATTTTTATCTACCTGCTGCTTTCTAAAATCTCTTGATCTTATGTGTTGGATCACATGCACGTCTTCTTTTGTTGCTCTGTTAAAGGGAGATTTCAGTATTCTGATCATGATTAATTAGGCTGGCGCATTTGTAGCAGGTGGCAAAGGTAAATCCCTTTGTTGGGAAGTGGCAGGTGGGTAAAATGTCTGAGAGCTCCTGCCCATGTGCTAACATCTTACTGTACACATTTTATTTTACGGTCTTTCCATTTCCTGCCAGTGGATTCCATACTGTAGGTTGGAGAGTGAGATTAGATCAGTGTGTATAAAATAAGATTTATTTCAACATTAGAGCTAAATTGTGACCAAAGGAGATTAGTTAAGCTAAACCCAATCTAATTTCAGCTTTGCTCTCGACAGTAATTTGCATATTCTGTGGCTATAGGATGGGATGATTCATCTTTTACACGTTCACAGATGGGATCATCGAGGATCAACTGATGCATCAGTGTATTTTGATTTTCCTTTTTTCCGGCATTAAGTAGCTTTTGATAAAGTCTTAATTTCCTTACTACATCATTATTAGCTTTTGATACCAACGTGCCATCTGGCAAATGTTAAAGCACCAGCAGATAAGAATTCATAATGAATATGGTTGACTCTATGACAGATTGTAATAAAAGAGCGGGGCTGTGACAATTATCGCAGAGACGGAGCATGAGGGCATTTGACAATGTGGCAGGCCTGCACTTGCTAATTGCAAAGCTGCTTGTACATTTCCACTCTCCCACCGACCATCAGAATTCAGTTATGTGCAATCACATCATCTTTTTTTGTTGTGTTTCCACCTCTGAAATCCCACTCTCCTACGTAAGTCAGATTGTGTATTTAAATGGATTTTATTTGGCAGTTAAATTGAATGCAGCGATATATAACAGAAGACCTATAACACTTTCCCACCTACACATGGTGAGAATGAATCCAAATCGTTCTATTTCGCAGCCGTGTCAACTCCTCCCCAGCACCACCTGTCATCAGGATATTTTGCAGCAATATCAGAGGAAACACTTTGGAGATTGTGTGAGCTGTGTGCTTTCATCAGTGTCCCTTAATTAAATCTACCTTTCCCCAGGCTCTTCCATGATCTCTGCAAATAAAATACAGAGTAAACACACCTAATTAAAGAAGTTAAAACAGCCCAACCTGGTTCTGCCTCAATGTCAGCAGCTGGCATATCTGCAGAGGCTCTGCACTGCACTGTAATTCCTCCTCGGCTCGCAGTCAGCGCAGGCTAAAATCATGTGTCATTAGTAAATTACACAGGTGCCAGAATGAGTTTATCATCTTGAGTATGAAAAGCTTCATAATAACCTAAGGAGGTGCTTCTAAAACGGTCCTATCTTCTAAGCTAAATGAACACGCCACACTGATATGAGATTATCCAGCTTTAGAGCAGACACTGTTGCCCTGAGGCCTGCAGCCAGTTTATGATGCACTATTTTCCCCTAATCTTTTTTTTTTTTTTCAAACCATTCTCAACAAGCACAAGTGCAAGAAGAGAAGAGAGAAGCATGTGTAATATAGGTGATTTTTTAAAAATGTGCTCCTATTTTTGTTTCCCAGAAGAAAAAATTTAAATCTTGGAGACTAGTTGAGCGCAGTGAGGCAGCGGGGCTGTGCACCCTTCAGTCAGACGCCTTTAGAGGCTTCTGGGTTTAGGGTCCAAGTTACAAAGTTAATGTCCCCACCACAAATAAACTGATTTTAATGGTAGAAGCAAATAAGCAAGTTGTATTCGCTGAAATAATAAAGGATTATTGTCTAAATGACAGCAAACTCCACTAAATAATTAATAATTATACATAATAATTAATATTGATTCTCTCTTTACTTTCCCCCTGGTCATCCAAGCCTGTGCCCTGTATAGGTACGGCTCCTCTAAACAGACAAACTGCTGCCCGTGAGACACACGAGAGAGGAACAGCAGGGGGTTTATTAACCACCTCCCTCACTAACAGGAAGCAAGACTATTATAGAGAGCTAAAATTAAACCTAAAAATAAGGCAAAGTGTGAAAACATGCTAGTTAACTAAAATGAAAAAGTAGAGCTTAAAAAAAAAGAAAAGTAACAGAAACTAATAAACACTAAACTGAAACAAGCAAAGCTACTCTGGAAGCTAACCGAAACTAAACAGAAAAGGATAATAACCCTGAGAGGAAGTATAGCACAGGGGTGGAAGAACCTAACAGTTGATATCACCGGCATACTGCTTTTGTGGGTTTTGGTCGTGAATTCTGGATTAATCTATTTGAGTTTAGGTCGTATTTTTATTCTTGCATCTAAAGTTTGTTTTTCATGTTTGTTAGGCTGAGCGTTGGATTTCTGTCTTGCCGTCTTCATCTGTCTTGTAAACGCTGAGCTTTTGTTTGGCTCCTGTTTTATGGCTTTACCGTTCCAGTGTTCATTTTGAAAACTTCACTTTGCTTCACTTCCCATTTTAAGTTTGTTATTTCTCATTTCTTTAGTTCCCTCAGTCTTTCTGATCCCCGTCTCCTCTTTCTGCATTCATCATTTTTTCCCCTCAGTTCTTCTTTGCCGCTAGTTCTCCTTTTCTTTCTTGTCCGTGTTAGTTTTACTTCCTTTTCCCATCTTTTCCTGATTGTTTTTCACTTGTGATCTGCTCTCTAGTGTTCCTTGTTGATTAATCTATCCTCAGTTTGTCTATTTATATATATGTGTGTGTGGTCCTGTTTCCTTGTGTTTCCACTGTCTTGTTTTTGATTTTGAACTCTGTGTCAGCTATTAATGTTCATTTTTGCTGAATTAGTCTGCCATTTGTGTCCTTGTCTCTACACTCCACCTTTTATAACACATGCATTACTTTGCTGATGGTGACTGAACATAATGGATATTAACTGAGCCGGTTTTAAACATGTTTACAGTTTTCAATCTTCAAGCTGTTGTCATATGTGTAGAAATAGCCAACGTGAACTATAGGCGAACACAAAATTTGCTTTAAAAAGGGCGGAAAAAAGTATCCCGGGATTGTAACACGTTTCAGAAAATCTCAGTGTAAGATATGTTAATACATTACACATTTTAATCATCCTTTCTTCACAACCAAAACCTGAAATTTCTATTTGCGAATATTGTTCAATCAACCATCCAAAGTATGGAGCTCACAATGCTAAATGCTCCCTTTTTTCCACTGAAAATCCCCACAGTGTCTAATCAAGCTAAATGGCTGTTTCCTCTATGTTGACAAAAAAAAGTGACAAACTGTGCATTTCTACTTGTAATGGTTCATATAATGCAATTATCAAAATTCTAAATGGATGTGTAGATTTTATGTGCTTTAATCTTGAGAGTATATCGGTCTTATGATGAATCATTGCTGATTTTAGTGTCATTGTTTTTTTCATTTTTCCCCCCCAACTGAGAGTACTGAGTGCTTTAAATGTTAGAATTATGGACTGTTTACTTTAAAAGACCAAGTGTTCATAACCTTTTGTTTTGTTATGTTTTCCTGAGCTATGGCATTTTACTCTTGTTAGCACTCATTATCATCTTTAGGAACAATTCAATTCAGCAAATAAAAACACACTTAGATTGCACAAATGCAATGTAACTTAGTTATTGGAGTTCCCCCCTCTACAGTACAATTTATTAGGTATACCCTCAGTGCAAAATACATGGATCTCAGGGGTTCTCAGGCTCCTCAATTAACACGTAGAACCTCTAAAATTGGAAATTTGCAGTCTTAAAAAATGACAGTTATTTTCAACTTTACAGTTACAGTATAATGCAAACAGTATAACACCACCACGGCAAATTACTGCGTCAAATTCTACAGAGCTTAATTAGCGCCTCTCAGCCAAAACTTTAACAAACTTGTGACGTTTTTATCTTTATTAAAATGTAATTTAATGTATTATGTCAACTGAATTGGCAGTTACGGTGTTTAACCTTCATGATATCTAAATGGTGGACAAATATGATCATATCCTAATTAAGAGATGATGGTGGCATGCATGGGACCTCTGAATGCAATGATTTCTGCCAGAAATCTAAATGGATGTGTCTCAATTATTAATAACAATATTAGCAGTGAATCAGCAAAAACGACTCCGAAAACTATTGGTCAATTTCTAATGTATAAATATAAAACTACAAATATAAATATATCTCATTGTAAAATGTAAAGTCTTAATAAAATAGACGGATGAATGGATTAAAAATTGGATTAAACTAATTTTAATGTGTTGCTTTTTAACTTAATGCTGCACACATCTTGGTTTATTGACTGGCATCTTGATCACACTTATGCTGACAGCTGTGTCTACTCTATAGATCTGAGCTATCTGCATACTGAACATGACTTTAACTTGGCATCCAGATGAATATCTAATATAGAAGAAACTGTGAATAAATCTTCGTAGTGACGTGCATGGAGAAAAAAAAAAAAAAGGCTGCTTCCATCCACGATAGCGGCTTAGCAGTATATAATTCACTCAACAGTCCTGACGGTCCAACGGCTCAAACATTGTCAAACAAAAAAGATATTTAATCAAGATTAAAGGAGAAAAGAGTGTATGAGGTGACAGTGAAAGTACCCAGGACAAGATCTGGTCCTCATGACACCTCATCAAAATAACCGTCTTATAGTGAACAGTTGAAACTAAAGATCTGCAAGCTGCTGCATTTTTAAGTCTAGACCGTTGCTGTTTTTAAGTTAGGAATCTTACATAGGCGTAAATAAGGGAGCTTTCAGTTAGACTGTTAGCAACACAGACCATATTTTATTAAGGTTTTGCCATGACTAATAAAATGATGAAAATGCAAGAATAAATATAAGAGATGTTATCAAACTGTAGTAACTGGAAAAACAAAATTAATAAACAAAAAGATGAAATATTTGGAGAAAGAGGTCTGAGTTAATGTACAAAGTTTTCAAAGGAATCTAGGATTTCTGAACCTAAGCGGCTTACACCAAGCTGCCACACATTTACAGGTCTCCAGTTTACAAGAACACCACAAAATATAAGAACAGAGAGCTACTTCCACTCCCTTAATACACCACCTTAGTAAAAGAAATAAAAATACAACCATCTCTTACGCCCCACACTAACACTGTAAAGAAGCTGTAGCAGCAATAATAATTAGGAATTTATCCTTTGAATTCTGTTTTTTCTAAATGTAGCACATCAGCTGTTAGCATGAGAGCTAACATAGCATGGAGGAAGCTAACAGCAAAAGTACAGCAATTTAGAAGCAATTCAAACCTCCTGCCATATTTAGAGTTTTTGACTAAACTACAAACCTTTCTTATTTCTTCTGTGTCTTGTCCACTCTACTCCATGTGTGAAGACATATCGTCACGATAGCGGAGAAAGGAGAAACTAGTCAGAGTATAAAAAACAGTAGTACATAGTAAAGACTCCCACACTAAGCTGAAATGAGACCAGGACAAATAAATGAGATAATTTTTTTTTTTTTGTTCAATTAACTTATTTTGTTCTTTTTGTCATTAATATATTACCAATTCAGTAAATTTATACATGATGCATTTTACATAGTTACAATTTTTCCTACAGAGAAAAGAAAGCAAAAGTGTATTTACCCAAAGCTAAGGTACATTATTATTATTATCACATTTCTTCTACTTTAATTAATATATCACATTTCTCAAATACAACGAAATATTATAGTATAAAATATTTTACTTAATATAATATTATATAATTTAAGCAAGATGTATTATGATAGACACAGCCTAAATTTTTAGTTATATTTCACTCACAGCAGCTCTGCTTGCACTACAGTATTTCTAGCACCTCGACAATTAACTGATTAATTGATTAGTGAATTAAGATTAGATAAATTAATATAAGTTTCATTTTAGTCAGTTTCTTAACAAAACCCTGCTGTTTTTCAATGTCTCCGCCATGAGGGTTTCATGTTTGTTTTGTTTTTTTCTATCTCGACAGTAAACTGAATATTTTGGGCCCCGTGACGACATCAACTTGGCCTGTGGGAAAATATAACGATAGATTTACGGCATATTTAATTGGCTGAACAGTAGCTATGCTGCATAATAAAGCAGTCAGGAATAAATTACAAAATGCTTGTTGGAACAGCACTTCATGGGTAAAAAGTTGCCTCCAACACACAAGTATAAGTTGCCCGTGTCCTTTAGCCTGTAAACGTGTTTGTCAGTCCGTTGCACTTCCACTTGTAAGGCCTCCAGTGTGTGACTGTCTGACGCTTATCTCTCCAGGAGTTATAGGAGTTAATGAGAGCAGCTTGACAATGTGAGACTACCTGGAGCCCGAGGGCATGTCGGGGAGTGAGTAAACCATTAGCCATAGCCCGGGGGTAAACGACTCCTAAAAAGTAGAGAGTTCTGCAACACCATTTTCCTACTTAGTCTCAATGCAAAGGCTAAACTGTGCTGGTGTTTACTGCCACTGCAGATATCTAATGCAATTTACTGTCAGAAACCTGAAGTCCGAGCTGGTCAAAACAAGCCAGAGATACAGAATATTACTGACATACAGTAATCCCTGCAACCAACTCACATGCGCCGGGCTTTTTACAAAGGCACCGAGAGCTGATACAGACAGGAGTAATGGGTTTCTCCGCCTGTAACATGATTCTGCCTTTAGAAGGAGGCCCGAGGACGGCTGGGTGTGCCCACCCTCAGTCCTCCCAGTTGGACACCACTATTCTGCAGCTCATTGTCTTTGTGTGATGGGTCAAGAAGATAAATCCTCTTAGCTTTCGGCTTTCGCAAACAGGCACAGAAAAATGATAGTCCTGGGAGCATATTTTTGGCATCATATAAATAAGAAATGAAAAAAAAAATGCTCCTGAAAGGAATATCGAGCCTTGCAGGGATCCACAATCACACACCACTGACACAACTTATTTTACCCTCCCTATTATAAGCAAGGTACATGCAATTAATAAATAGTAACACACGTCTGAAAACAGAAAAGTTATGTTTTTAGTGTTTTTAATCCCAAAGCACCAATAGCTGTTGTATTAGTTATAATAATATCTGTTGTTATCTTAAAAAGACCTATAGTGTGAACCTGCAATACATATATATGTCTATAAAATAATCCTATGAGAAAAATTTACTATCAGAGGTTGTTTAAATTTTGTGTAGCTTTCTCTTTCAACATATTATATCTTGCCAATGCTTTATATACAGATTAGTTAGATATTTATTGTCTTGAAACAGAGACTAGAGCAAAGTCGGTAATTTAAGTAATTCAATAATAATCCTCACACATCTTTTTAATAGCAGTGCTTAGTACTTGCAAATTGACAAAGACAAAAAACCCACACATTTTTTTTGTCTTGAACACTAATTGTGTTTCTAAAATTTTAAAATTTGTTTTAATTTGTGACAAAAATATTTTGTGTAGTTGCCTGCTTCAAACTTTTCGTCAAACTGATTCACAGTGGAAGGAGACTTGAGAGTTAACAACAGAAGGGTGAAGCGCTGGAAAATTAAGCAATTAAACCCGAATGTGGAAACATTTCCCCAAATATAAATATACACAGACATGTAATATCTGCTGTTAAAGAAACAAAAAAAGTAAAGCTGCAGATTTTAACTGGAGAGCTCCACATTTGAATTTAAACCAATGAAAATAAATGAAAGATATAAGAGAGATTATGTGCTCTGTGGAAAGAAGGAGAACAGAATTTGTATGAAATCTTAGAAAGATGACGCCAGACACTGCCTCAAAAGTTTATGCTTAAAGGACCATAGATGTTTGTAGATTTTTGTTTCCCATTAAGTCAAACCAATCTCATTTTCCACTGGAATGTGTCCCCTTATGCAGACTATACAAATCTCAAAATTTGGAAGTCAAACAGTGCACGGATCAGAAGAAATGAGATGCAAAACTTAAGGATAAAATGAAAGAGAGACACTTTTTCTTATTATCAGTCAAGAGAGTAATTTGAATATGTGACAAGTTTACTTGTACAAAATTAAAATGCAGAAACGATAATGTGGCACCTGTTTTAAAAAATTCCGCAACTTTACCCAAATATTTGCAACATAGATAGAAAACAAATCCAACATTCATTTCGGAGTAACAGGAGCAGCAGTAGCAGTCTCTTCAGTGAATGCGCTGCGCCACGTACCAAATGGTAAAGGCTGGTGGTTTAACTAATTAAAAACTATTGTATGTTTAAAGTGAAACTCTTCTGTATTTAATTAAGCAAATTTGGGAAGTTGTGCCAAAACTAAAACTCTTTATTAGTCATTAAGTCTTTTCAAACTGTGTGTGTGTCTGTGTGTGTGTGTGTGCGCGTGTGTGTGTGTGTGTGTGTGTGTGTGTGTGTGTGTGTGTGTGTGTGTAGAGAACGCATGGATGGTCGCACGTGCGTGGGTGTGTTTTTAAAATCCCACACAGCCATACTGCAGCACCTCAGCAAAGCCCTTGATTAGTTGCGGTTTTATGTTTGGATGGTCCATTTAATTAGGTTATGTATGAGATAAAGGCCAGCCAAAAGTAATCACAAGGATTATTTACTCTTGTTAATTGAGGTTCCATCTTAACACCACAACTAAAGGTTAATGTTCTCTTGGTATATTATTTACTGTCCACACTGTCTGCTGAGGCTGGCTCCCACCACGCACAGCAGGGGGAGGACGGGAGAAGCCACAGGTACAAGTGATTTGTGGCGTGATATTGACAGTAGTTGAACTTTGAAAGTCTTCTGAAACACTCGCCGAGCTTCATTTTTATAATCTCACTCTGGCTGGAGGTGTGATGCTCAAGTTTCCTAGAGGTGGGTGCAGCCCAACGTCACTCCTAATCTCTCCTTTAACTAACTGCAGATAATTCTCCATGCACATGTAAAATCCCAGAGCGAGCTTTAAAGAGAACTGAAAGGTAGATTTGAAGTGACAATGTGTGATTAATTCAGCTGCTCTCTAAATGACCCTTAGTTCTGTCTTCATAGGAAAGACGTTCTAATAGTCTTTCCAATAGTGATTAAAATTACAAAAATATGAACCTGTAGGTTAATAAAAATGGTAATTTAACTAGTATCTGATTTAATTGACTCTGAAGAAGTACTTAAACGTGTTTGCACTCTGGAAAATCTACATGGCTCAGCGGCAAAGAAATTGGAATATCCAGCTGTCAAGATAATAAATTTGACTATTTCATCACTGTAATCTTCATACAATCTCCCTTTGTGCTGGTCTCCACCACTCGCCGCTAATGTAATAAATCACCTCCGTGTTTGGAATAGTTTCATGTGATTTAGAGTAATTGTAATATACTCAAAAGACCCCGAGTGCTGTGATCCGCTTGTGTTCTTAACCTCTGTAGATTGAAAATTTTGAAAAGTTTAACTCAACCTTCCACCTCAAACTTCTCGAGTGTTTGGCAGGTTTGATTGCATCGTTCATAACCACTTGTAGATAGCATTTACGAGCTCTTCCTGCCTCAAACCTACCTTTGTGAGTCCAGGATTAATTAAACTAATGATTAAAAATGTAGAAGTTTCATTTTTATAAATTCTATGAACATCAGAATAACCTTTGGTGCTCTGTGATTTTTACAAAAGAAAGTAGAATCATTGATTTTGGCCTTCAAAATAATTGAAAAATCAGGGGAGTAGATACACAAAGACCACAGGAAATTCGTAGCCTATGCTTATAATTTTGAGAAGTACTTCTGTGTAATATACGGACACTATACAGGCTTTTTGAGTAAAAAAAAAAACCCAACTAATTTTGTCATGTTGTCATGGTATCATCCTATTCCAAGTGGTGCTTAGAGATGTCCTCAAAGAAAAATACAGTCTACATCCACTCGCATGCAGCCTGTTAAACCCCAAAAAGGATGTTTAATATTTAAACATATTACAAAATATGTCAGAAGCTTTAATTGTAATTAAACTGGTGTGAGAAGTTCTATAAAATGTAAAACGAATCTACACAACCGATCCATGTATAACGGAGAAGCTTTACTTTATTAGGAATAATATTCCCCCTTCCACTGTGCTTCATTTCTCTCAGCGTTTTGCTTCCACGGCCTTACTTGGTCTGGTATGACCAGCAGCTTCTGGTGGTTTGAGTTAGCTAACGTCAGAAAAATGCAGTAGCCAATCTATAAGACTTGTCATTTGTTTTATATTCGAACAGCTCTAAAGTTCAACCTATAAGCGATTAAACATCCTTATTTTTAATAAAGAGCACTGTCTAATAATTACCTTCCAAAAATGAGCTGCTTCTCATGGATTCTTCCAATAAAGTTATATGTATTTTATTCTATGTGAGCTTTTTTTGTATATCATTAAAATAACAAGATAAAGCTCATTAAAATCATTTGGCAGATGTCAACTAATTGCTAATTGTTTAATATAAAATTATAAACATGAAAAACAGAAAAAGCGACAGAGAAAATGTTGTAATAAGAGACAAAGTCTTAGCCTAGTTTAAATTTCACCTTCACCCACTTCCATGCAGTAGCAAAATAAGCTCCCAGCCTTCCTGCTGTGGTTAGAAAGTTCTGTTCAGTATGAGCATCAAGGGCCATCTAAGGCTCTGGACTTCCTCCGTGGTGACAACATGGAAGCCCTTGAGCTTTTGGGGGAAGAACACAAAGCCACAGGAAGCCAAATTTAGGCGAGTGGTGGACAGCAACAGCTGTTTGGTGCAGCCAGCTCTTCTATGGCAAAAAGTTTGCCGTTTGGACTCCAAACTCTCTCAACGTTGGATTATCCCTGGGCTGTAAATGTGCACAAAAATGCTTGTAACACAACTCCTGATGTTCCTTGCGCAATATCAAGCTGAGTTGTGAAACATAAGCTACCGCTGCCAGATGTTGCACTTGTTCCATCTCAGAACTTTTTCTGATTTTACCTTGTAGATAACTTATCAGTAGTTTGCTCACTCTGTGGATGAGTACTTCAGATTTTAACCAAGCAGTGTTTGATTAGTCCAGAAAACAATTAAAACACATTCTATCGCACATGTAATTAGATCAGGGCTGTCAAGAGGAGAGGCAATAAAATGCAGAGAAATGAAGACATGCGACATAAAGGACTTGCACTTCATTTTAGCAATTACCTGACAGCTAAAGTTAAATGTCCTTTAAAACATGCAGCTGGTTGGATAAACAATTAAATGCTGGTACTTGTATTTTAAATCTAGTCAGGTAAGTTTTCTTTTTTGCAGGATTCCTGACTGCTTCGGATCGGAAGCCGTGGACACAGATGCTTTGGACGGATACCAAGATTCTTGTTTTTTTTATTATTTGTGAATGAAAATGACTCAAATTAAGATTTATTTTACATTTCTAAACTAAGATTGTCTCATCAATGTGAAAAAGATGACTACATGAACATGTTTTAATGCATAAACTCATAACTTGTTAAAACCTGAAGCCTGTGTTGCGTTAGATAACAGAGTGAAAATGATTAAAGGAAAGTAGGAAAACAATACCACGCTGTGCCTGGAATAAAGGTAATTACCGTGTTAACAAATGGGAGCTGTTATATAAGAAAAATGCTGTCTTTTTGAGTTATATTAAATTTCAACTTCCACTGCATTATTTGACTAAATCATTTTCACTTTGGTTTGCAGTTCCATGTGTCTAACATTACCTTCCAATGCTTGCTATGCACATTGTCAGCCAGAAATGTTTCTCAACAGTTTCTCAGTGGACAGTTGAACTTATTTGAGGTCTTAGTTCAGTAATATTGGATTTGGTTTCATTATGTTTGCAGGTTGGATTTGGTTTAAATAGGCCATAGGAAATTGACTCTATTTAATCTGAGCATTGAAATGTAGACCGTGTAATCAGTTCTCGTTCACATGTGGGCCAAGATAAGACTGGTTTTATTTGTGTGTAAATCTATCCTGAGAGGCCTCATTCTTGGCTGTGGCTATAGTAAGCCATGCCTCCGAGCAATAGCAGTGTGTGTGTGTGTGTGTGTGTGCGCGCGCGCGCGTGTGTGTGTGAGAGAGAGAGTGAACAAGAGTGTGTGTGGACATAACTGGTCCTTCGCTTGGGTCCCCACCCTCTGCCTCGGGATCCTTGTGTAATTGAGAGATGATCTGGGCATCGCACACAAAGCGTGGCCACACCGCCTCAGGAAGTGAACACAATAATCTTTGTAACAAGGCGAGGACACTTCTCTTTCTCTCTCACTCCCTCTCCCGTGATGGAAATAAGGAAACTCAAGGGGGAATAATTTAATTATTTCAGTGTACCGTTCAATCAGAAGTTCAGCAGAGGTTACCTTTAAGCAAAGTAAAATCTGACATGAATTATGCATCCCCGACACCTCCAAAGTACAGTAATAGGAGTGCATGTGAACAGCGAACTCTTTGTTTCAGCAAAAGATGCAGTGTAATCCAATACGTGCGTGTATTCCTAATCATTTGCATTCGTATCCGTTACCTCAGCTCCATAGTGGCACAACACATTACGGAGAAAACTTGATTGCGAGTTGTCACCTGAGCCACATTCCCTTTAATTACAGCCTCTACATGGACATATATGCATACAAATGGCTTATTTGAAGAGTGCATGAAAAGGAGTTCATTTGAAAAACTACAACAAAACCATTTGTTTCCACCAAAACAGCACTCGCTGTATGACAAATGATGCTTTAGTCTTATGAATAATTCTCAAATTCTAAGCAATCAAGTTTTAAAGATATCGTAAATCCTGTCTAAATGGCCTCATTCATTACACGGCGGAGATGGGAGGGATACTAATAAAGTGTTACGTCTGAAATTGTCACTGACTTCATGCGTCTCTGGGAGATGTTCGGCGCTGAGCTGATGTATGGTGCGACTGACTGTATGGTGATGGAAATGTCGCCGTGGCCTCGTTAGCATTCTGCTGTAACCCTCGGGCAGGGGTGTCAGATTCTCTCAAAATTTACAGCTCAGTTTGGAACCAAAAGATTCGGCGCATAATGGCTGTGGGGACCCTCGTAATGAATATACTGATCCTCACTAGCAAGGTCCGCTGTGAGGAAAATGTTAATGAACAAGTACATATGTGAAAGGTTAGCGCTGGTCAAAAGTAGCACAAAAATAATGCTGAAATAGTTCAATTAACTGCAGTTTTCTTTCGATCGCTTTTAGTTGCTAAGGTAACTGCTCTCTCTTATATAGGCTTTGGGCCTTCTGCCCAAGTGTCAGCTTCAGTTATAAGGAGGTGTTATGTGTGAGTTTTTAATGCCAGCAAATCACAGTAATGAGGCCACCGCCAAATGGTCTCATATTGTCCGACTCCAAGTTGAAAGAAAACAAAAAAGAAAGGAAGCTGATGCCATATTTACTATATTATATTTATGATTAACACACACACACACACACACACACACCCAGGACACAGTAATCTGACCGAGTCCTCAGTATCTTTATCCGCAGCCAAGCTGAGTAATTGCAGCTGCAAACTACAGTGCCCTGATTTTGTAGTACTAAAGATTACATCAGCTGTGGAGTCCATGACTGTTTTTTTTTGTATACTTTTTCTTGTTGTAATTTGCTAATTTAATGCTCAGCTTCACTGAGAAAACAGCACAATGAAAAGTGTGCGCCAACAGAAACTGGCGGTTGGATTTGGGACATATTAGTAGTTTGGTTAATGTGTACATGGCAGCGGTGAATCGTTCCTCCGATGGCCAGAGCAATAAACATATTTAGAGCTTGTTTCATATCAAAAACTTAATTGAAAGGCTTCTAACTTTGATTTTGTAAAGGCCAACAGCAGTCTTGCAGGTCTACTCCTCCACTTATCAGATTCAATGAACAGGACTTCTTGAACCTTCTTTGTGTCTCTTAAAGTATTTTAATGTAAATATCTGACAAATATAATGACCACCTGAGTGCTACAGCAAGTGAAATTGTTTTATTATTTGTAACTTAGAATTAATTAGCAGGTATCTGTGTTTGTTTGAAAATTCGGTGACATCTCAGTAGCTATATGAAACTTTTACATACAGGGCATGAGGAAGAGTTGTACGGAGATTTCTGCCATGCATTACTGGCAGATGTGGTGTTGTGTAGACCTCAATCCTGTATTAAATTTCTGTGCTAACAAGCCATTTTGGCTACACACCTGGACACAACCTCTCATTGGTTACTGGTTTTTCTGTACATGTACGAGGAAAATGTAAGTCGGCCCTACGTTCCCAGCCTTTCATCGACCAAAGATGAAAGTACATGGTGTGCTTTTAAAGACTTCAACAGGAACTGTCAGGCAAGGTAGGAGAGTCAGAAAGCCCTCAGAGAGGGAGCAATGAGATTTTATCCTGAGCTAAATCATTAGTGCTGCAATTAAAGATTTTCATTCCTGATGAAAGAATTTGTTTTCTCAATTCATCTAACGAGAACACGAAACTAGTTGATTTGAATCAGAGGAATCTGAACATTTTGCTATTTTTGCTTTGACAATTACTTCAGTGATTAATCTTTTATCAAAAGCGTCGCCAATTAATTTTACATTTACACAGGCTATAATTGCTCCAACTGAAAACTACATGAATGATTTGAAAGCTGCAAGCTGATATCCGTTTTTATGTTGACATTATGGGATAGGAATGATTCCAGATCTGGATTTATGTTAAAATTGTTAAGATTAGATACCAGAGTTAAACAGAGAGACTGCAGAATGTTTTTTGTTGCCTCCCAAATGTCACTGAATTTTCTCATGTATTTTAGACAGTGCTTAAATGAATGAAGGCTTTAAAATGTTCCTTCATGCGGTGCTCCCATGTCCTGCTTTAGACGTCTCATTCCTTGAGCACTCTGCTAAGACGGGTAGGAAATGTGAATTACAACTAAGCTACTTAACCACAATGAATTAAAGCCTAACATTTGAAAATTTGATACTGAAATTACTGTCATTATGGTGCATTATGTCTGAGCATAATGATTGCTTTGGCGCTGTTTGAAGACAAAGGCAGACTCTGGGGGAAGAGTACATTCAGAGGAAAAAGTTGATTTCATGGACGTTAATGACATGTGAACTTCAAACCTTCATTTTAGCAGCCATCATTTCCTGCCATTTCACAACTCTTCTTTTGTTAGCTACCTAAATAGTAACGCATCTGCGAGTGATTTCTCTTTCTTTGGACTCCAAAGAGAGCCGTACCCACGGAGAGGTAGAAATATCGCTGCTTTTCAGACTTGTGTTTGCTGTGTACAACACGTGCTTAAATGAATAGGAGAGAACATACAGCGAAGGCTTAAGAGGAATGCAGAGATTTTTTTTCCATCTCATGTCGCTAACCGACTGATTTGGAGAGAAGTAAATGTTTTCAAACCACATGCATCTTTTAGGTCAGGGAGGAAAAATAAGATACACTATACTTAAGCTGAGCTTTCTTTGGCATCTGCTTTGTTTTTATGGGTACAAAGTTTGCACCAAACGTCTAGGGTGTTGACAAAGAGACAAAGTGCATACCGAGAGCGAGGACCACACAGCAACTGTGACCACGTTTTTGCAGCTGCAATATCAAACGTCCAAAACAGACACACGGAAAATGGGACCAACTCAGGCTCTTAGAATGTTTCCAGGGTTGCAAACAGTTTGGAGAGCTAGTGGAGCTGTTATTAATTCCCCATCAGTTTCAGTTTAGATGCCTGAAAGCCAATTAAAGGAGAACATAATTGAATCACCCTCCTGAACAGGAACTCAAATGAATTGTGCTTGGCGACGGATGGCAGGAGAGAGGAGGAGGAGGGCACGGAGGTTAAATAAGGAGAGTAAAATTACCAAGAGTCCCAGTCTTTGCTCAGAATAATGGTTAGAATCTGACCCTGCTATGATGTAAATTAAATTGCATTTGCAACTTCATCCTGCCAAACCACACGCTGTAGCTGTCGACAGACGGGGTCTGCAAAAAAATTCCAAACTCGTATTAGGTTTGGAGCGACCGCACCCTCTATTAGTTTGTTACCTGTAGTTGCTTTAGTATACAAGCGTAAACCTCAACAATAATCTCGGCGATAGGTCGTTAAATTGAAAACGTCCACCTTAAAGTCCTCTCTGTTCCTCATGTGAGCAAATCCTGCGAAAATAGTTATTGACAGCCAAGGAGAATGAGAAACACAAGTGGCATTTCAGAGCGAGAACTCTGACAAAATGCTTCACTTTATTTGCTAATGAGTAAAAACTAAATGAAAAAGTAATTACAGCCTCAAAAATGAAAATTCCCCACTGCTGCCTCTGTGTGAGAGATTATTCAGAATTTTTAAATGCTGACATACCGATTCAGATTTTCCATTTGACAAATATAATTGACACCATAAAATAATCAAACTTTTTGAAATTTAATTTAAAATTTGTGTTCACATTACAATATAAAATATGCCCATTTATTTATTTTAACTTTCTTTTGAGATACTGCACTGAGCTTTTTTGGTAAAATGCACTGACATTGAACTGTAGGATAATCACCTCTATTTGCAGAGATGTGTATGTCAGGCCAATCTGAGGCTGACTAGCAGGTCACCTGTCAGCATGGTTAACCAGCTGTTAACCTGCTGACTGGACCGGGAATATCTAAAAAAAAATGATCTCATGTTAGTAGAATATCTGAGCTGCTGTACTGCTGTTATCAGGAGCAATTTACTTGGCAAAATGATTATAAAATTCCATATATGAACTAAATCTCCAACTTTTATGAAATTATATTAAAAAGTTACATCAAAATTCTGTGTATACAAATTTCCCATAAATTGGAAAAGTAGCCATAGACCTCAAAGCCTACTATATGACAGGCTTTAAACGTGTTTTTGTGAATACCATGCTGAGCGTTTATGGTTTTGATTAAAACACTTTTTAAAATTATTTGTTTTGACCCGTTTTTGCTGCCATTAATAAGAAGCACACAGATTTAACCCTGCAGCGAGTATTTTAAAGACGGTTCTGCTTTTGTTTATCATACTTATACTGTCTCTTTTACCTATGATTCATGTTCCAAAAGTAAGTAATCTCATTATTATGTTTTTTCATGCACAAAGCAGTTAATAAACACTAAAATGACACTTATTTTGACTGCCTTTTCTGTTACTTCTAATAAAACAATTTATTTGTTTAAGTAATCGAAGAAAAACAATTTCATTTAGAAATGTAAGATATGTTTCTGTGAACAGGTTTTACAGACTATAATATTTTGATCAATGAAGTCGTACTGGGACATCTGGTTTGTAGTAATCTTTAAATACTTTGTGGAGAAACCCTTAACGGCCGTAAGTCTTGCTACTTTTGGTTTAGTACAATGCACTGACTACAAGTGGAAAATTACAATGAAATCAAACCCTATAATGTTTTTTTAAAAACCCAGTATATTTCCACACAGCTTTCCATTATCATTGCTACACCAAAGGGCCAGTTCCAGTGTAAAACTATGAAAAGCTGCAGGAAAAATACATTGGCAAATTCACGGTTGGAAAGATTTTTATGATTAAGAAATCTTAACTGTCCACATGAATACAAGGGTGGGGTCTTAAATGACTCCAATTGGTCACTTGAAGGTTAAACAGATTTATGAACTGAACTACATTCTAATCCATACTTATTAAAGCAATTATCAAAATTAAAGAAAAAAGAAAGTGTCTGAAGAGATTTACAAAGAAATGCTGCTGTGTGTTTATTCTTGGCAGCTAAGCATGGTGTGTGTGTGTGTGTGTGTGTGTGTGTGTGTGTGTGTTCACATGCACACACGTTTTACCTCAAGGCCATACTCCATTGTCCTGGGAGAGCCACAAGGAGGAATTCCTTTCATGTGTCATCTCCTGTCACAGTACTGTCCTGACAGAGGCTTAGTGACATACGAGAGGCCTCGGCACAATGTCCTGCTTTTAGTCAAATGAAGTGTCTGGCAGCTGCTGCATTCATCAAAATCAAAGGATAATCTGCTTTCCATATAAAATCAAGTGATGATTAACTTTTTTTCCCCCCAGAGGGGGAGGGTGGGAGCGTAAATGCTAGCACCTTTAAGGAGACACTTGAGAGACAAGAGGCGGGGAAGGTTCGCTAAAAGTGCAGAGTGGTGCTGGAAGATTTGAAGCTCTCAGGTTAGAGAGCTGCTCTGTTTGGGCTCATTTCTGAATTAGGAATTTCATTTTATCGTAATCAGGATTAATTTCAAACAAAACACCAATCACACAATAGGCTCCTGTACATGATTCAAACTGAGTGCTACCATTACCCACCTTTGCACATGTGAAAAGCATAGATAATGACAAAGAAACAGAAGCAGAGAAATGTATAATGTCAGCATTATACACAGAGGGAACGGCGAAAGTAGCCCTTAAAAATGTATTTACACTGAAGTCATTATTTCATATATAAATGAAGGACAACCACAGCAGAGCAGCTTTTTTTATATCAGGGTGTAAAAACCAAAGTAGAAAATTTAGTATGGCTGGAGGAGCTCTCTACAATCTGCTACAGCTTAGAGCTTAGCAGGTTATAGTTTGGCCTGTCCTTGGTTGATGATAATTACTGTTAAAGCAGTGGAAAAATCTAATTTTATGAAGGACACAAGCTCAGTATATGACAAAATTGCTCTTTATACTAGAAATGTTGCTGGATAATCTAATTTCACAACATTTCTTAAGTCCCAGAATGTTCATGCTGATTTAGCCCTATTTTGGAAAACAAAACATTTTTTCCCACAAAAAAAATTAATGTCCATTGAAGCTTATGATATACTAGTCAGTTGTAGTGAAAAGTGGGATACGATAGTCAATGTGGGACAGGAGATGGAAGCAAGCTTCCTCCAAAGGGCGCCTGGGCTCTTCCTTAGAGAGAGAGCATAAGCAGCTGCTCCTCCACATCGAAAGGAGGCAGTTGAGGTCGTTCAAGTATCTGAATAGGTTCCCTCCTGGGCAGGTGAGGCGTTTTGAATGAACAGGGAGGAGGCACGATAGAAAAATTATGTCTCTTGGGTGGCTAGGGAACATCTACACCACCAGAAGAGCTGGAGGAGGTGGGTGGGGTATCTGCTGATTTATGCTTGAGCGGGGTTAGTGCAGACGCAGTCCAACTGCAGAGAGTGTTTGCTGTGAATGGAGTGGACAAAATATGCAGTAAATATGATACTCTAGCTTGTGCTGTTGATCCATCAGCCTGCCGTGGAATAGAGTGAAGTTATAGCATACAAAGAGCTGAAGTCACACTGAGTGCTAAAACAATAAAAGGTATTCACTGCATTCACTGTCTGTGCTTTTCATGGTGTAAAAATATTTGATCATTTTTTGCATCTCTCCCATTCCTGTTGCTCCCTTTCTTATTCCAAACCACTTGTTAACCAATAAGCATTTGACGACGCGTAGGTCATCCACATCCAGCACTGTGCAGCTCGGATTTTGGAGGACTGCACTGGAGCTCTCCAAATGGCAACGTGTATGCAGATGGACGCATTTGCAGGACCATAAATTTAGCTTTTGACTGCTGCCTCCGTGACCCAGATTGAGACAAGAGTCCAAAAACTGCTGGACATAAAAAAATGTGGCATTTTAAGTTTCGAACAGGATTCCTTAAGTTATTAGCGTACACATATTTGATTAATATGCACTGTATACCTCGTGCATTTTTAAAACCTCTGAGTCACCCTGCATTTATGTGGCATCATGGCCTCAGAGAGCATTCAGCTAGAGACTCCAGTGTTTGTTGAATGACTTAAAACCACTTTTCTAAATGGTCCAATCCTTGTCATCATGTACTGTGCATTAGTTGCCATGGAAAAACCCAACTCTTGTTCCAAGTATAAAGCCACAGCATCTCACAAAGCATGCTCTGTATCTTTATTTCTAGTTTTCTGGGGTATTCATATGCTTAAGCAGCAAGTAATTTGACAGATATTTCAAACACATGTATCATATTTAAATAAAATTGATTGACATAAAACATAAATAAAGATATCAAACAGTTATATTTGATCCATGCAATGAATTAAAATCATTCCTGTTATAATCAACACATTCGAGCTTCATATGCAGGCTTGACCTTCCACTACTGATTTAAGACATCCACATTAACAGAAATATTATTTGCTTTTGTTACCCTGTATTATTACCATGCTGTAATAAAGCTGTTATACTTTACTGTTACAAAGCCTTGCAACACCCCAACAGATCACTACTGTCACAGTGAAGCTGCAAATATATATTCCTGATCCCATTTAGGACCAACGAAGTGAGCTGTGAATCTGTTCATCACAAGTCATGACCAATATCGTCTACACTGGACTGCAATCTGACGGAGCAGGGGCCATTAGACGGCCTGGAACTACCGGACTTCCTTTTCTTTATAATTACACCCTCCTGGATTGACCAAGCACCAGCTAACCCTCTGCTATTTGTGGTAATTAGTCCAGAATGTGAGCTGTCAACATGCAAAAAATCGTGCCAGTAGGCCCACAATGTCGCAGACACCCCCACTGTGTTCAACAACAAGCACCTAGCCTCGGCCACTGGAATGCATTAACTTTCTCCTCTCTTTTTTTTCCCTCGGCGACTCATGTCAAATTCAGGTCCCTCAGAACAAAATCTTAATAATTAACTGGCAAATTTTAACATGATTGCTTCTGACACACCTACTCTGGTAATTATTGCTTTGAGGCCATGTGCTAATGAAATTAATGCATTCATTGCCCCAACAAATTAGCATAACTCATACAAATGGCCCACATTTGAGACCCCGTTGCAATAAGGGGAAAACAACATACAGGAAAAAGAAGCTTCAAGAATAAAAATAAAGATGCAAAATGAAATGGCTGGCGCATTGAATCGGAGACTATGATGAGCACTGCTCGCTCAAAGTCGTAATGGCTAAAGCCTCTTAATGTTAACCAAGGGTGATTGCAGTAATGCATTACAGAGTGATAGCTGCGCAGGACAAAATGATTATCACCATCATTAGAGTCATTGCAGATCTACATATACATCTCTCTGTGGACAAATATTAAATGCCCATGCCACTGCAGACATTAAAATGTTATTATACTGATGCATTAACTTACTGTAGCAGAGTTCATATCAATATATAGTAGGAGCTTCCCAACAATCACTCTCTAAATGGTGCAGCTGCCACTCGCAGCACTCCCTGGTCCTGCCACTAACCCCTGATCGTGGCTGTTTGGTCTCTCAGTGGGATGTCTCTCAGACACTTACTCCTCGCCATTAATAATTGACGATGATGCCATCGGTACAATAGGCGAGGACAAATGCAACAGTCAGTTGGAGATGCTGCAGAAGTGCGAGAAATGTCCCCTCGTAGCTAAAAGAAGGGGAGGGATGGTTGTAACACCTAAAAAAATGTGTTTGCCCGCAGCCAGATACTGTCAGGGAAGAAGGAAAGTAATGAAAATGGCCTCAACACTGGATTACATTATTACAGTCAGGTGATAGTCTGCAGGGTAGTGTGACAGCTCGCAGTAGTGTTTCCATAACTTCTCTTTATATATCATGGCGACTTCATTTTATACAGCAAATCGGTAACTCACAGCCCCACAGTCAGGTGGATGATTATATCTGGAGGACAACAGAGCAGCAGGATTTGTGCTAAAGGATAAACTGAAATGAAAATGTAATTGAAAGTGTATGAATCAGCATGTTTAAAAAGGTCAGAAAGGAGAAGTTCCCCTGTTGTTGGTGCCACAGCAACACTGACAAGTCGGAAAATAAGGACACTTGGTCTTTAAGTGCCGTGTTTCTTTGACCAGTGAGTGAAAGTCAGAGTAAACAGTGAGTGAAAAACGCAGAGCTCCCAACTGGGACTTAAACAGCCATCGCCTGGTTAATAGTCATAGAATTTATGGCACTGCCACCTTGCCAATCTCCAAATACACACTGCAAAAAGTGTACAGTTTGCTCCCGGCATGCAATACTGCTGATGGCAGAGGACACCTTTAGTAAAAAATGGCAGAATTCGACCCTTTGAAAGCTAAAAGGCATTGGGACAAATATGGTTTCTGTGATACTGAGTACTTTTATGTTTGTTCTAATGTTCATTTTCTTCAAGTCAGTCTTGTGTTTGATTAGTTATTTGATGCCCAAACCTGCAACACTGCTGACTGAATGAAGTACACCTGGAGGCATCTGCAGACCTTTGAAATTAGACATAAGAACATAAAGAACTGCTCCTTTTTTGGCACCTTATGATTTGTCACCTCTCTCCAACCTCCAAGAAAGTTGCTCTGCAGCAAACTGCACTAACTGAGACTCTGAGGGATTTTGGTTTTTTTTCTGCTTTTTTCTTCTGTTCAGAAAGTTAGTTTGACTTTTGAAGGCCAGCTGAACTGACAAGATAATTTTGCTTTAGCTGGTGAGTCAGGAGCACAACACCTAAAATGAGAAACATTAGCAGTTACTCTAAGAGTTCTTCATTCAAGGGACTTTCCAGCAAAAATAGGACCTCAACACCACAACTGCAGTTTGTTAGAAATCGCTTTACCAGAGTAGGGTGACAGCCCGTCGACATCGACCATCTTCGTATACAATCTCAGCTCGAAAATGTTTCAATGAGAATTCCTCGCTCAGAAGCAAGAAATGCTCCTTTTTAAGGAGAAAAACTGAAGACTTAAGAACACAATTCCTAAAGCAGCATTATTAGATTATCATCTTCTTTTACGTGAAACCCATGAAAAGACCTTAAAAACATACTCATCGCCCTGCTGCCAAAAAACAACATCTCACTGTTTTTTTACCCCCACAGTGGCAACGACACACACTCCTAGACGCATAACAAAAGTCACTCGAGACTTCCACCCCAAGCTAAATGTTTCATTTAATTTGCTCAGAGTGAGACTGTGGATGTGCACTCACACGATTTCATGTTTAAAATATCTTCGACACCTGAAAGGTCGTCGTCAAAGTTACTGTGACATTTTCTCCCACAGAGTGGATCCTTCCCATACATACACGCAGGACCAGACAGCGAAACCGACGCCGGAGAGCAAACAATGAATAAAACACTCAAGAGCCAGCTTGTGATGCTTTGACCCACGACTCAAGCATGAATACATACAACACATCAACAGCATACTTCCTAATCTGAGATGGTTAGTAATGCGGCCACCTTCTCCAGCATGCAGGCCCATCTGTGATGACACATCAGCTCCACCGTTTCAAACGAATAAACTCACAAACACGAGACACAATGTGTTGACAGAAAATTTGCATTAGGAATGTAACACAGGAAAGCATGATTAATTTCTGCTCACGAAATGAATACAGATTTTGTCATTACATGGCTTGTATCCTCTGCCAAATATTATAATGTTTCGCCCTCCTTTTCCGCAGCGAGTGTTCGGCTGCAATAATAAGGAATAAAAGACAGCTTACAGCTCATAAGCAACACAACTGCTGGCAAATCAGCTAAATCACAGAGCAAAACAAAGACCTGATTGCTCATTAGTATTATAGATCTGCTCTCTTTAAATCTGCTTGTGAGATGCAGACACTGTTTAATGGCTTAACTGGGGTTTGTTTAAATGTGGACCATCTACATTTCACACAGTAAAGATTAAAAGAATGAGACATAATCAGATATCTCACTGAATTTTACATCACGGCCCCCTTCTCAAAACACACACGCTCGTCAATACACTTACCTTGGCCTTGCAGATGATGCATCGCACTCTGTCTTCACTCCCACATCCCTGTAAGGAAACGATATTTAAAAGTAATTTAGTGACAGTGAGCCGTGAAAACAGCGGCTCCAAAGTTCCTGAATGACACGCATGAGCAACGAATCATTTGTTTGTTGTTTTGATCAATAAACTAATTAAGTTTGTTGGGGAAATGGTGCACTATTTTAAACCCAAAGGTGCACTATGCATAACAATGCTAATTTAATTAAATTGCTTAAAAGCCTGTATAGTATGGTGGCCTTGAGGAGCAAAAACACAACTTCTTTTTTTTTTTTTTTCAATAAGCATTACCAAAAAAAAAAAAATCATACAGAAAACCAACACTGCATAAAAAAACCCCACAAATCGTAAAAATAACACTAACAAAAGCATTTCACAAGACACAAGGACAAAGGAGAGAACACAATTCAAAAAACGCATTAAAAAGACAAAGGATCAGAAAACAACCTTTGACAAAACAACAAAATATGAAACATCAATATTTCACAAAACTCAAAAAACACATGAAACAGAAAGCAACATTTCAGACACCGCACTCTGATTGTGTTTTTTTGGCTGGTTTGCACTTGAGGCCTCCTCTGACTACAATAAGTAGCATTAACACGTGCATGTATTTAACGCTTAGACTAAATGCATCGCTTCATATGACAGAAGCACGCATCCAGTGACATGTTTAACAATCTTTAAGCTGGTGCTCGCTCGCTAAACACGCTAATAACAAGAAAAGCATTTGTGCGTACACAAACCGCTAACATGCATGGCATGCGGGAGCACATTTTGATAGATGTTAATGGCATATAATTATAGAACACTGCTATTAGGCAATGTGATTTTATAAAGAGGACCATTGCCCCTGGCACTGTGGCCTGATTGCTGCAAGTGTTGGTTTGATGAATGTAAACCAGGTCTGTTTGCAGAGATGTCAGCCAATGAGAGAGAAAGGGAGAGAAGAGGGTTAGACGCTTAACTCGCAATTAAAAGGAGACATAGTCATGCACCCAAACAAATTTATCACAAATGAGAAACATATCTAACGCACGTCAGAAACTAAACTCATTTTCTGCACATCTCATTATGTTTTTCATCACTTCACACATTCTCCATTGAATCGGTTCTATATTTAACTCTTCAGCATGACTTCTTTTTTCCTCTGTGTTTTTTTCAAACGGTTGGAATTACAATTTCTAAAGAGCATTTTTTTCCCTATTAACCTCAATATAATGAAACCAGATGGATAAAAAAAAATAAGAATTTATCTGTAGAGATCCTAGTCAAGTACTCAAGCTGTCAGTGAGTGGGCAGGCAGTGCTCACACCAGTCCACACTCAGCTGGTGCTATACAGTCTACTCGTGCCCTTGTACTTCGTGCTTTGAGGGGTTTCACCCCTCTAGGAATGCACTCCCTATAATGAGGGTCAGAGGTCAAAGTGCTGCCGTGCCTGGAGGCCGGGATCTCCCAGGCACACTCAGTCACTGACTCTGTCCCTATATTTAAATCCTGCCTCAGGACATGTTTTTCAAAGGGCATCTCCTAACTAGTTCCTGGTTACTAATTAGTTCTGTGCCATGCTATTTGTCTTTAGGAACCTGAGTGAGGAGGAGGAGGAGGAGGAGGAGGAGGAGAAGGGGGAGGGGGCCAAATGAGGCAGCCTAAAAAAAGATAGCGTATGTTTTGCCTCAGTGGAGACGATAATCACTCAGACAGTCCTCTGCTGCAAACATGCTGAAGTATGTATCAACAGCTGAAATGAATGCCAGTGGTGTTTCGTCGTGTTTGAATTCTGCGTGCCCACTCTTTAGTGACAACATCTGTGTGATACTGTTGTGGCTGAAATTAAATAAGGACGTGGATTTTTTTTCCCCCCCTCCCCGTACAAGCTGCTTTTAGAGGAGTGGTAACTGTGCATGCTATCACTCCCAGCTGGCTGGCTCTGTCTCTCTCAAGTCAAATCATTATTGGATTACATTTTCTGGCTTCATAAAATGCGGTTAAGAGGCACTTTAGACATATGTGCATGACCTGCTTTCCAGAGATGGCTATCAGAGCAAAAGTGACAGGTCAATTGCTGATTTCTGTTCCGTAAAAAGGGAAAGGGGCTCCCAACCCTGAGCACTCTAAATGGATGCATGTTCCCCCCTCTCTCTGTGTCTGCTTCTCTCTCTCTCTCACACACACACACTCATGTTAAAAGTACTGTGGTAGCATCGGCACACACACTCATCCCAGAGCGTGTAGCATGCCCGTTTCATAAGCCTGTGTGTATGTCTGTATATAATTGTATAGTGGGAAGACACACACTTAATGGAAGAGGCTCTTCACTCTGACAGCTGGGTGGTGCAGATGAAAGGTCTGCTGTAGCATGTTGTCTACCACTTGTGGAGTATCCAAAGAGACCCAAAGCTCTCTGGAGTGGACGACACAACAAGCTTACGCACATTCTTCTTTGATTAATCTACAAGCATCGGTGTGCTGTGAAGTGCATACATTATGACGCAGAATTAGATCTCGATGCATTTATATACAGCTGGAATTTGTTTATACCTCAAATGGAATCAAGCACTATCCAAACGTGCATTAGTGACACAGATGAAATTACTCTTCAGTTTATTTGCTCTTTGGCTCTACAGTCAAATCCGAAAGCAGAATTGGAATTTGTGCCGACACATCCTCACATTTAAGTCTCTAGAAGGCTTAACCTCCACACAGACTGAAGACTACTACATTTCCCACCATGCAACTGTGTAGTCTTTATAGTTGTCCGTGTGTGTATTTATTCAGCTTGAGAATAGATTTTATTTGAAAAAGCAGAAAACGTGAAACATTTCAGGAAGATTTTTTCCACTGTTTGACTTTCTAATTTATTGAAATTATCTTCTGCTTTTTGTTGTTGTTGTTTTTAGGAGCATCCTAGATCTTCATGACAAGGTTAAACTCACATATTTAACTTAAGTTTAGTTATTAAAAACGGTCTGCATCATTGTGCTCATGGTTGCCATGGTGATGCCGCCCCTACACAAAATATACTTTTTGCTGAAATGCATCACTCATCAATTTGTGTGCATCAGATTATTTTGTGTGGCTAACGTTAGCTGTTAGTTGCCTTGCCCTACTGCAGACTAGCATCCACACGCCTGCAGGATGTAGTTTATGGAATGTTTCAGTCAAATGGTTATGTTCACTTTTGAAATCCAAGTACTGCAGCACTGCACCGATTTGTACAGCTGTCTGCTTACTTTCCACCGCTCTCATTTACAACTTCCCATTAAAGCCGTCTGTGGAGGCTGCAGACCCTGTTAATGGTGCGTGGAATCATACCATCTTAATAAAGTAAGAATACTTTGTTTAACTGATTAGCTGACTAGCAAAAGCAGCCCCTAGTTGCCACCCACAGTTTAGGAAAATGTGGCTCTTTAACTGCTAAATGCTTAAACATATTTACCAGCTTTTTCCTAATGCTGTCAGTCTGCACGTTGGTGTTGGTGACGTTCGGTGGGTTTATCAGAGCTACCTGCTGCTACAAGGTTGGTAAGACAGCTAAACGGAAGCGCTAAAGATGCTAGATTAGAAAACCACAGCTCCTAGCCTAAGAGAGAGCCATTACACATAACACATAACCATTCAATCCGTTTTTCACTTCAAACATTAAATTAGAGCTTTAACTTTCACAGTGCCGTCTGCTAAGATTCTCAGAGCTAACAACCAGTACTTTTAGAGTCATATTGTGATTACTGCTGTATGACGCCCTTTAAGGCAGTTGTACAGTGATCACATTATGTAAAACTGAACAGCGCATCAGTGCATCTGTCCAAGCAAAGTAACAAGCTCGTAAAGTGCACTTTCGTGTCCTGTGACATAAAAACTCATTTGCATACAGAGAAGGTTTATTACTTCTGTGAAAGACTGCAGCTGAGGTGTTAAAGTCCGCCGCTGAATTTACATTTTCACATCAACACACCTCTTCACTCGCTTTTTAGCTTTTATCTTTTATTTCTGGGAAAATACTTGGTACACAGCAGTAATTATACATTCTGGCAATCCAATTTCTGGCAGCGACAGCAGCAGCAGTTTGTTGGGAATTAATGGTGGAAGAGTAATTAGCATGAGCAGAAAGAAGCTCCATGACTGAACAGAAAGAGAAATGTATGCCACCTACGGAACCTTAGATTTTATCAGCTGAGAAGAGTGTAAAGTGAGCTTTTGGGAGGTGCAGTCCAAAAGCACCAGCTCCCCGACCACTGTGTTAGTACAACTGCTGGTTCAAGAAGGACTACAGATGTTAATGAGCTCCTCTGTGGTAGGTGACCTGTGCTGGGCACTTGATAGCTTCCTGGATTTCAGCCAGTCCATTAAGAGGTACTTCTCACTGTCTTGGCCTCCGTGTTTCAACTGTATAACGATGACGTGTCACCATTGTTAGCAACCCTCATTAAAACTAATTGGTATTTCTATTTGAAAGGTAGCTCATTAGGCAAGCAATGTTTTGTCTCAATAAGGCGAGACGGCAAATACATTTAGTCAATTTTGGAAAACCAACACAGACGTTTCACCGCTTACACTTTAACAAACAGCTGATGGCAATTCAAAAATATCACAGTTCCCTACATGGAAAGTCTTTCTTACCCTCTGGATCCATGTGGACAGACACACGTGATGGGCAAGTAAATTCTTGCAGTCGCAGAAATTCCTCAGCGGGTCACTGGCTTTAAGTTCACCATCCCTGCATATAAAGCACTCTGATGTCTCTGTGGAAGACGAGCAGAAGATGGAGATTATGAATGGTTTCACATTGGATCAAAGGCTAATCCCTGATTCGCGTTAAGATTCATATCAAATATTCATCCATGTATAGCGATACTTATTTCCTATTACAGTGTTCAACACACCCAGTACGGTTCCACAGAGCATTAGACATTCATGTTATTCCCAGTGGGAACGCAGAGAAGGGAATGTGGGCTTATGATGCTTTTTCATTATTTTCTGCCACATATAAACTATTAAAATAGTGCATGCTCACATTAAATACGGCCACAGTTTCAGATAATGAGGTCCAAATATTTACAAGTCATCCCTGTTAGTTAAAAATTCAGGATTCAGACTGCTCTAAATATGAAGTTTCAGAGAGTTTTTTGCACGATGTCAGTGCAAGCAGATATCCTAACATGGTCAGACACAACTTTCGAGGGGCAGCCAATAAGGAGAAAGAGTTAACTGTGAACTTTAAAAGTAAACGTGTATTTAGTTGGTAGAAAAATGGCAGCTTCCTTCTAAAACAATAAAAGCTTTGTTCTACAGATGGTTGCCCCACAGTCGGCAGTCAAAAGCAGTCTGGACGTTTTCAACTTTGAGAATTCTCAGGACATAAGACATCGTCATAGCAACGTGTGCATGTTAGGTGGTAGAAGAGTCAACTGACAGGCCTTTATCAAATGTCCTGGTGGCTTACCACTGAACTTTGGATTATTTTTGATAAGCTAGAGGCAATATAGAAAGTACTGAAAATACATCAAATCCAACTCAATAAAGAGATGAAAAACAATAATGTTGTTTTCTATTTAGTCATTAAGGGAACATTAAAAGGACAATCTATTTAAACCTGTATTTCTACACAGTAAACTGCACTGTAAGCATGAACTCATGGGTTCAGTGGGTTTACCGTGATGACACTGCAGTGTTTATTCAGTTAAAGCAGCTATTACAAAGTTCAACTAGTGCGTGCAAATAACAAAAACAAAAGGTAAGAGTAATTCTCATTCAAAAGTCAGTTTGGAAGTTTTTTACATTCCATCAAAGCCACATTTAGCCTAAAAAAATCCATTAAAAAAAACTGATTGTAGCTTAAAAGTATACACAAGGTGAACACTGGCCGCATTCAGAACTAACAATATTAGCACTGCTGGAAAACTGGGCTGAAGTTGAAAAAGGAATACACTCACCTTTAGGAACTACTGAGAGAAATATCTGGAGAAACATTTTAGTTTTTAAATGTTCTACAAAATTCACCAGCTAGCTGCCAAAACTGTCTGCAGTTTGGGGCTGGGCAGTTAGCATACACTGGGGATAAGGGAGGTTTTTTTCCCCCTATTTTCCTATTGGCAGCAATGCGCATGAGAGCACTGAGGCATAAAACCAAAATAATGAGCTCACACATGCTAAAAACTCCATTAATTGCAGTCAGGTGACAACTCTGTGAGTCTCGCATCTTTTGCATAACCTTCTGTCACTATAAAAATCCCGACGCAGCTGTAGCTATAAGTGTGATTATACCACGTAAAACATTCACGGGTCATTTCATGAAAACCCGATCCCTCCCACCTGACCCCATCAGAATCAGCTGATGTTGTCTTTGTGTAGTAACTCAAGTATAAAGTGAAGCCATGCATAATATTCCTTTCATACTGCAAATATGTTTCAAGTTACATGTCTCCAAGGTACGTAGGGGTGAGTCAAAATGTAGCATTTTTAAAAATTTACATTGTTTTTCCTGTATTTCTTTCTCCATCATAACTCATGACATGAAATTTTCAGGGCTTCTAACACCAGATCGAGTTTACACCAAGCGTCACATTTGTTTTGTTTCTTGCATTTTTCTTTCTGACCAACCCTGAGCATCACTGTCATGGAATACCTCATAGCTTCAATAGCAAAACTGCACTATCTATGACGTAGAGGAAGAGATACAAGCATTGGTACCCTGACTGTTTGATCTGTGTTCTCATAACTCACTGGAGAAAACTTGAAAAAATTTATTTTAGGCAAACTTTCAGGGCTTGTATCATCATGTGGGATAGGCAGGATATGAAAGGACTCCTTTTACCCTATATTTTAATAGCAGGCTCATCTTCTAACTTTGATTCCTTCTTGGTGAAAAAGAATTCTTTCATTTGTGAATGTACCTTAATTGCTATGTTCACATGTTCTATATATATGTTTGCAACAACCACGGGTCCTTACAATCTGAAATCTGAACCGACCCTTATATAGCATAGAATAGCCCTTTATTTTCATTGTACATATACAACAAAGTTGTGGAAATATAGGTTAATCTAAGCTAAGGTGGTGTTTTGCCCCCTGTAGTGCTGAGGTCAGTACCACACATTCTAAAACCCCAAATTTCCATTGCTTCCGTCCTCATGCAAGACTGTGTTTAGCAACAGGGTGTAAAGAAAGGTCAGGAGCTGCTAATTGTTAACAACAACACTTCATCTGCTGCCATCAAAACTCCTAACAGCTGCTTTGAGCTCACAGCTGAAGCAAAGCCTAAAGTCTCGCAGTAAAATGATCTGTCCCGGTTCAGTTAGGGGTGGGCATAAAAGTAGAGAAGAATACATCATGTGCGAGCTGCCAGACATGCGGTCCTGGCCCTAGGCTGGGGTTAGCCACAACATCCATCCAGTGCTTTATGCCCCATTGTGCTGCAACCAGCACCTCTGATTTAACAGCACACTTTGCCATGATCGTCCGTCAGTGATGATTCCCAAGCAGCAGCTTTGAAGCTAAATACTGGACAGTAGCTAGAAGCCAGGTCCGCTGGTTTCATCCCAGAAAAACACTGAGAGACGGCAGAGAGGGCTAGCTGTCATCTGTGCGCTCGCCTGATAGGAGGATGAACTGCTGCCTCAGAAGCTCCTGTCTCTTTTGGGCCTCTCGCTGATCTGCATTGCTTCAGGTGAAAATCTATCCTCAGATGAAAAATCTTTTAATCAAAGGAAGAGTCTTTAATGCAACCCATCACGATCTGCGTAAGCAGATTTTATTACTGACCATGCATATATTTCACTTTGCATTAAGATCTCTGGAACAGGCTGTGTAAAGGAGGAAACCCTAAACTTTTATTTTTGATTCAGTCCCAAAGCTTTTGAGATAAATGTCTGGTGTTTAGCTGCTTGCTTTACCTCACTGTTATTGACAGCAAGCAACTGGCCTACTGCTTCCACTGACACACTTTCCACATACTAGTATGTCAAAATTCATCTGTTTGCTCGCCTTTAGTCTGCCTTCCTAACAGTATAGCAAGTTTAGTTGGTTTTCAGTCACTGTCAAAATAAGTTTGTATGTGCTGAAGAGTTTGCAGAAAATAATGGAGCCATGTACAGACATACCTATAGAGAATGACAATCTAGCTAACAGGCAGTCTGAGTGATTCAACAGCCTGACCGAAAATATTGCCAAAGTTACTGTGATGGCAGGTTCACCAATTATACGCACAAGTCCTTTTTAACATTTCACTCCCCCGAATCTGTGCTGCTTTTACGATCATTATGGCAAGCCCTGGGGCACTTCTGGAGCTAAATAACAGCACTACTGCTGGGAAAATAACTAGAAAACAACATTACAACAGAGATGTAAACATGCAGTGTGTCAATCGTAGTCGAGCTGACACGTCTGCGTGATCTGTGACTCCCATAATTAACTGTCAGTGGTGTCAGCGTTCAGCAGAGTTTCACATGAAGGTGGGTGCTCCACTAACTGGCTGAAGTCCTCCTCTCTGCACGATTTAACAGCCAACAAAACTTGCTCTGTACAGCAGCAGCAGCAGCTCTCAGCTGTGCGCTTCCATACAGGGTGATGATCTTATCACAAAGCAGAACGTACCAACACTCTGTCAAAAGCTCTGTTTATGCTACTTGACTGTGAAACCAGCTTCAGTTGCAAGGCATGTCAGTGATGTTTTAATTCGCCGCTGCTCAGTATCACACATGAAACCTGAGAGAAAACGACACAGGGATGGAAACCATAATCTCAACAGAGGCAAACTGAGCAGTGTTACTCGAGGTTGAAACACTGTACAGTGCACTACAAAGTAAACAAATGAGGAAAATGCCAGATTGGGATAATTTAATTGTCCACTGCATTGCTAACGACCTCATTAACAAAAGAATGATGGGAAATCAGCATGGTCTGGGCGAGGAACCGCCTGTGTGACAGCCATCTGGCTACAATGGTTAGGGGGGGTTGCGATGGGGGTTGGGGAACTTGTAAGCTAACACCACGACCATCGCAACTTCCAAGTACAGACCTAGAGCACCTCTAGATGGAAGTTAGTGGTGTTTTACTAAACAAGTGTAAATTTGAAATTTTTCTCTTTAATTACTGAAAACTATAATGTGACCAAAGTCTGAAAATGAGAGAAAATATCAAGAAAAAAGAATAATTGTTGACTGATCATTCAAGTAATATGGGGGAAAAAGACAATAATAATAGTGGACAAGAAATCAATTATTTGTCTCAGCATTTAGGTCTATTGTAAGTAATTGAAATATACAGTATAATATCCACTATGCATCAAACCCACAGAGTGTATTTATGCACACCTAAAACACTGTATCATCCTTAAACACCTGCTATAGTGGTGTTTTTTTGACTGGCCTACGACAGGTAAAACCAATGTGAAGGCAACACCACCTCATATGGTGTATTAACCACCAAATGGACCCATTTTTTCAAGGTTATCATAACTGGTTGATGGACTGTAGCAATAAAAATTCAATGATAAATTCATATTGCAGTGTCTTCCCCCAAAACTGGGTGTGGCCATAGTTAAGTTAAACTAAACTAAAAACAAATTAGGCGTGAAAAAGCATTTTGGTTCATTATAAATTTAAAGTAGAGTTTAAAAATGAGACAAAAGTCAAGTCAAATGCTGTGCTTGAAATATATTATAGGTTCTGAATTTTAAAAGTAAAAGTGAAACCAATGACAACTTGCCATTTTCAAACAGTACAAACTTACTGAAACAAGCAAAAGTGAAACTAAATCAATATCAAAACTAAAACTCAAAAGAAAATTTAAAAAAAACTATCACAACCGTAGTCAATAACCACTGAAGCTTCGAGGTATGTAAAATTTAAAAACAGCCATAAAACTTTGGCTCTGCTGTCGTCCAAATACATTTTCTCAACTGCAACTCCTCCAAATTTGGTAAAAGAGAAATCAAGCACAACATCCACTGTAGTTATACAGGCAGAAGGCGGCCTTTCAGTGAATTTGCCCACTACACCTCTATACTGCCATATAAATGCTAACTGACGTAGACTTTTGAGCAATCAAATCGATGTGAAGGACCTGATTTAAATCTCCTCACTGTGACCTTAAGAAGCTGCCCACTGTTTACTTACAGCCCTCTGTGCCAATAGCTTATTATTAAATGTCAATGATATTTAAGCTCTTTATTTGTTTTTCATTTGCTTTTTCTGGCAAATTAGAAAACTTATCTCCAAAAGTCTGATAACAGAAGAGTGAAATTCATGTTCTTCCTGCTTCAAACATTTTAATCTGATGTCAGAGCAGGACAGAGACAAAGGCAGATCCTGACTTTGTTTCACACATTTATATGCAAACAGCACATCATATATATACATATATATATATATAAACACTACTCAAAATGTAGGTTAACAGTAGCTTTAAATTCCATTGTTCTGTTAAGGCACTTTTGACTATGTATAAGTGTGTGTGTAAAAATATGCATCTACACCACTGCGGTGACCTTCTGACCTCAGATTCCAAAGCGTGAAGTACCAAAAACAAACATTCACTCCACAGTTAACATACTTTAAGAGCACTGTGTGTATCATACATATATAAAGCTTAGAGAATTGCATTGGTTAGTCACTGTCAGTTAGTTATAAAAAACTGAATCTGCACTTGATTTTTGTGTTTAGTTTAGGACTAAGACAAAGTGATGATAGATTTCTTTTAATGTTTAAACCAAGAAAACAGGCTTTACATGCTACAGCGTGTGACAAAGTGGTTAGGCATGAACTCATTTACCACTTGTCCCTTGACCTTATTGTTATTTTACAGTCAGCCATAATGCTTTAATTTAGACATTGCTGGTGTAACTTTGCTTAACACACTATCCCAGGTTTGTTTGTGGTAGCAGTAGTTACATCCATTACATCCATGCATATGTTTTTTTAAAGCAAACACTACTAACCATCAGGTCACTTGAATTTTCTTCTGTTCACAGGCAAATGTCTGGTAAATTATGTTTCTTCATGTTGCTTTGGTTATACTTACCATGTTTGTCCATTTATTCAGGTCCTATATTTAAGACAGGTAAATGGGAAGGGCCGCCCCAGTACTTCCTGTTTATATAGGGACATGAGGTCATTGATCGCATCACTGGGTGCAACCAAATGAAGGGTTTTTCATTTTGCAAAGTATTGTTTAGTTTCTTTAAAGTAGCCTTTTAAGTTGTATTGTATGCAGTGTTTTACTTTTCAAACCATTTAGCTGAGGAAATGAGTTTGTCAACTTCATGCATAATCTTATTCCTGTTCTTTGTTTAGAATTGTATTGTTTGGTCTGACCTATTTGTTTCAATGGTAGAGACTAACAAGGTTCAGGTGTGGGTAAAGTCCTGTATAAAGCAAGTGGGATTTTTGGCTACCAGGTTGATTGTTTTATGGTAGAATGGAGATGCCAGAAATAAAGTATACTTAAAAAAAAGCTTAAATAGTCTGCTGATGCTGTTTACTTATCACCTTCCTTGCCTCTTACGTTATGCTACCTCACACAGTGATACAGACTGAGACCCATTGTTTTTTTAAACAACCTGAACTTATTATTTTTTAAAGGTAGCTTTGATAACTTGGTTATAAAAATGTGTATGAATGTGTTCAAATATGCGCTTTGTGCCAGCGGGCTTTGACAACAGCACATACACTCCCTCCCCGGAAGAAACAGCCCAATGACCCAGGCTGTGGTTTCAGTTCTGAAACATCTGGCTGTCAGAAATGCACAGCCAGCTGTTTCATTTCATTTCCAAGAAAAAAAGACAATCTCTCATTTCTGTTTGAACAAATAAACTGAAAGTTGTAACATATCATCAAATGTCAAGCACATACCTATAAACAAACTTCTACATGACTCTGCCGGAGACAGAGGTCGGTACTCGGAGCCCATGTCTCACTCTGTGTTGAGAAACAACTCCTTCCACTCTCCTCTGACTGTTTTCAGATACCAGCAAGTTGCTCTACTTCCTGTTGACATTCCTCTTTTTTCCCTCGCTGAAGACGGATGGACATTTAGAGACGAATTGACATGTCAAAACAGAAATTTACCACAGCATAGCTCCACTTTCTGTCACTGCGCTCGGTCAGCTGATAAGCTGTGTTTTTGTTTGAACGGAAGTTGTGAAAGTGAGCAGCCAATCACAGCCGTGAGCTGCAGCACGTCACGACAGGAAGCCACATGAAAGAAAAGAAGGGGAGAGAGAAAGCGGAAGAGAAAGAGAGTTGGAGAGGGGCTCTCTGCTGGATTTCATTGTGTTGCTTTCAAGAAGGTCTAAAAAACAGATGCTGCTGGCCATAAAGTGATGACTCACACAGCAAAAAGGTGCTTTTCTGTTTGCTTGTTTAGGGTAAAATGATTTACGGTGAGCATTGTTTCATGGTGAGGGAGGAGCATGAAGTGGATGAGACTTTTTCCAAAAAACACCAGAGTTGCAACAAACCATCGCGTACAGCCACTGCTGGGAAATGATTAACAGGTTCTGGAATTTCCCCACACGTCTTTCTGCATTGTGTCGGAACACATTCATCGATGGAAAGTTCCTCACCAACAGTTTGTGACATTTACGTGTCCCTTTACTGCTGCATTTTGATAGATCTCCTCCTGCAGTTTCCTTTTTGTAAGTAAGGCCAGGCCATGAAACGCACACAAAATGTTACAGCTATCACAGACACAAGGGAATAAAGATTTTCAGTTTATCTGTGAGTGTCTCTGGGTAGAAGCAAGTAAATGCAAGGTTATAACATTTTAAGTTAAGAAGCACATCAAATACATGAGAAGCAAAAACTCCTTATGAAATGAGCTAGTTGTTGTCAGTGTGTTAGTAAAGGTTTTAGAACTGCTTATTTCATAATGTATGAATGAAAGGTCAGCAGGACTTTGAGACTCAAACAAGTATCAGATAAAGCACGACGTGATACAGAACATCCAAATATTCACTGCAAGATGCAGACATGACCCAACTCTTCCCAACTTGAATCAAGAAGAAATAATAAAACTTTAATCGTTTATAGCTCAACTTTTCTTATTTCTACTTTCACCAGTCTAAACCTGGTAGAAAACAAGTAATCTGGGGTGTTGTCAGATGACATTCTTGGCTCCTAAATGTCTGGAATATGTTTGACAAAAAGACGATTTTGCTTACCAGCGTTTATATAGTTTAAATCGTGCAGCCGTGTTTTAAAACACCAGATCACACAGTTAATTTCTTTATACAGAAATCTGAAGAGTCTCATACCTGTTATAACAAAGCACTCAGCTTCAGAAATAGTAATAAAAATATATATATGGAAAAAAATAAAACACATTGGAGAAGTTGTGAGGATGATCTAGGTCTACACTCTGCCTAATTAAATGGCACGTCTCCTACTATTCATGAAGAGCACTTATTAAAACAAGCATTCACATCCAATCCACTAGATAAATGACTTTACACCAAGTGCCATGAAGCCCATTAAATTGCTTCTTTAGAGATGGATCTGGTCCAAACACACAATCAAAGGATTTGACTGGGATTATCTCAGATTAGAAACACTCAGGGACAAATGAGGAGATGACAGGATATCATACATTGAAAGGATAAATTAGCAGTCACATACCAGACCAAATTTGCGATGGGTGTTAGGGAATAAAGAGCGTGGAGGGGGAGACTGAGTGCTAAAAAGCAAGGAACAGCTCTTTAGTTTTTAGTAAGCCCAATGATACATGGCCAACGTAAACCACAGTAAAAGCTTTTCCCTCTCCCTCTAAAACCCCCCTGCCATGTAAATAAAGACCACATCAGGGAAAGAATCAAACACCAAAGTCTAAGAAATGAACGCTAAGTAACTTTTGAGAAATTAATATGTTCATTTGTTATGTTTCTCACGCAGCTCTCTTACCTAACAAACACTTTGAAGTGGATTTGAAGCCCAAGTGCCCAAAGTGGAACATAACTTTAAAAATGCAGCCTTGGTTTCATGAAGTAATGTTGGAGTCCACATATTTCACAAAAATGATCATTAAAGACATTTTTACTGTGTGACTTAGTTTCAGCTCCACTTCAGTCTAAAGTCAAACTTTAGCTTTTCTTTAACTTTGTGAAAAACTTGAACAGTTGTCAGTGCTTGACTGTATTTCAGAGGGAAAACTATTGATTATTGTGGAGAGCTGAGCCTTCGGCAATTCCTTTAATAACTGCAGCGCTACAGAATTTGCAATACACCAAACTGTATTTTAACCAAATATATGAGAATTGTGAGCTTAATTTGAAAATCCAGTGTTAAAAAGCGCTGCTTTTTGCAAGGTGGATGTTTTAGTTCCGCTCTAATTTGAATATTTTAAAGTGAAGTAAAGCAGGCCTAGTGCTGATAAAACACTTTTCAGGAGGATAAATAATGTAGGCACTGGTTAATGTTAGCATGTACTGCTTTGCATATTTTAACACCGATGAGGACCTCAGTTCTGTCGCATTAAACTGAGGCTTTCGCTTTCTCCCAGACAGCAATAAAAAGGTATTCTGGAGGGTTTGCGCATTAAAGAACTGTGACCTATGAACTCCACATAATCTTCTCTGCCTTATGCTCAGTTGTCAGGCTCGTTTCCCCATTGTGCCAGGATTGGGTGCCACGGACAGTGGAAAGTAATACCCTACCTGCTCTGCTTGTTAAAAGTTGAAAAGCTCGATTCATCTACTCTTTGATCTGTTTTATCGTCTTTAATGATGAATAACGTGACTTACAGGTTGTCTTTGTGTAAGATTTTGTTTGAATTTCTCCACTAGAGACAAAAAGTTCACTCTCGGGTAAACAAGAAACTTTCATAACAAAATGGCACTCCACATTCAACACGACAATAAAATAATATGCGAAATAAAGAAAATGTTATCTTGATGAAGGTTTATGAATCTCAAACAGCTAAAAAATGACGCCTACGTCAAAGTAAAAACTGCAGTTCCTCCAATGGCCACATGACAAAGCATCTGACAGTGATCCAAAACTCACAGGTATGTGTAGCTGCTCTCAGCTCTTGGTTTTTATAGGTCTAATAGTGCATACAATTTCACCCAATATATGGTTTATGTAAAATATTGTGATATTGTATTTATTCTGTGGTGATATCTTCCTATAAATAAAAAAATACAGTGTATTGTAGCATATAAATTGTGTTTTCTGACATGCTCTCATTAATATTAAGAAGTATGCTCATCAGTGAGTGATATAAGGACTGGGAGCTGCGAAATAAGTCTAATTAGCTGTCTGTCAGTTCAAGCTGTTGTCACGGGTGATTGGCAAAAGTTCAAAGTTGAACAAATTCTAATACTGCTGTGTTGTTGTCACACACTCCATATACGATAATTAGGAAAGGTGCATACATTAAAAAAAAAAATCAAATCAATACTCTAACACAAAGAGTGCTCATATCGCAGATGGGACTAAGCAGCTGCTAACAACATCACCCCTCAAGCTGATTAACAGCCTGTGTGCTCTTGAAATTGCTGTCAAACTATTTTTAGTGCTTGCCCACACAGACATTGCATCAATAAAACTACCAATTACCAGTCCCAACATTGTCAGATGAACTGTAAATTCAAGCAGAAGTGACAAATACATTCAGAATTCCTCTTTATGGCAGTCACAGTTTTGACCACGAGTACGCAAACACGACGAGGGTGTATGAAACGAGTATAAAGTCTCGGTCTGACATTAAATAAACCTCCTGACACTGTCACCCCGTTCTCACGCTCACACACACGCAGTACCTCTAAATGGAGTACTGAATGCCTTTGATCATTCCACTTGATCACAGCTCTGAGATGTCAGCTGTGTTTGAGATAGGGAGAATTTGTCATTGGCTGCAGCCAGCTTTCTCTCCGTCATCCAATTTCACCGCCTTGATTTACAGCAGACGCCAGCAATTTAAGTGTGAATGAGGGTGTTTCGCAGACACATAACTCCACATCTAACACCTTCTCATAAACAATAAATTGCCGAAGTTATTTTGTTCTTGTCTCATCCTTCTCTATTAACGAGGCGTTATTAACAAGCGCGGCAGGGAACAAATTCTAATCTTTTGGATTGCTCGCAGAGGCTTTTGCTTGCCGCTGAAAAACAAAAAAGCATTTTATTGTCACAAAGTTCTAAAGCAAAGGTCAGACGTTCAAGGTTGCCGCACAGTTTTAATATTCAGACTTGACCATGTAAAGCTTCAGGAGGTAGAGCATTTTCACTCCATTAGAGAAGGGACAAGCATAATTATGAAAATGAGATAAGGGAGAATCAAAATGACCTGATTGAAAAAAAGAGAAAAAAGTCCTCCAGTGCAGAACTTAGTTTGATTGATTCAGAGCAGATGAGCCCAGGGCTCCACTGTTGGCAGCCCAGGGTTCATGCTGTAATGATAGCTTTATAATTAAGATTAAAGACCACAGAGCACAGACAAGACACTCGAGTGGTGTTGGGGGCTTCTCTGATGATACTGGGAATAATTGGAGAGAAGTATCTACAATCCCTACCTCCCTAAAGAGCAGGCGAATGTGGGTATCACTATATGCAAACACTGGGTGTGACTGACAATCGGAATGAGCTTGAAATACCACAATCACTGACGTCTTTCAGAAAGCGTGATAACTCACGATCTCTGTGTCGCTTCAGGATGTAAAAAAAAAGGATGATTTATGTATTACTGTACTAGTTCAGTTCGAAAAAATGAAGCAAAAGGCATGTGTTAAACAGAAGATTATGTATTATTATGACTATTCGCTCTTTACACAGGGCAGATTGGAGAGCCATCTGGGCAGCAGTTACGACTGAGACAGACTGACTTCTGTTGCTAATGAGTTGGCCAGCATGAAATGAACAACCACATTTTCAACAACTTTCTCTTTTTGTGATATTTGAGGAGGTGGTGACACTTTCTGCTCAACTTTTTAACAACATTTTTAAAGGGAAAATAACTTCATCACGGACGGGTCGGAACCCCTCCCCCCTCCGCCCACATGGCTGTCCTTTGTTAAATAACGTCTTCAGTCGCTCGTCTGATTTTCACCATTTTTCCGCAGCTCATCAAGGTTCGTGTTCAAAGTGGCCATCATTCCTCACCTTTGCTGACACCTTCTATCTGATGAGGGTGAAGTCAAGTCGCTTAGATGACTAATAATCATATCAAAGGTGCCATGTCATGCAGCAGATTTAAATAAGAGGGTTTGAGGGAGCATTTGCATGCATCTGTATGCCTGGGCTAAGAGGCTAATGTCATAAAGTACGGCGCAGACATGATTTAATGTAATCTGTCATGTCATATGCTAATCTTCAGTCCGCTCGGTAACATGCAGCATGTTAGCACGGGGAGCTTTCAAGGAGCACTACAGTAAGTCAGAGGTGTGCTATGAGACGGCCTACAGCGTGTGTTTGCGTTCTCCTACAATTCAGAACATTACATGACTGAAATCATAAGAAAAACACAACAATGACAATATTTTAACATCTATAAGAAAATAACACCAAAACATGAAATAATAATTTTTTTTAAAGTTGATGAAATTAATTGCGCCTAAAATAATGAATAGCACAGGGAAAACCATATCTGTATAATATGATGTGTATTATACACATGCTTTGTTGGAATTTCACATGAGTGTATTGGTACATTAGTTCTGTGTTTTTTTCCCCAGCCGGACAGACGTTATTAGCAGGGATGCACAGATTGTGAAATTTGTTGCCGATGTTTAAAATAACAATTTGGCTGATAACCAACGCCATTTTTTTCTTCCAGTATTTAGATTTTGTTATTTATTTCAATTTTTGTTCTCAGGAAACATGCAAATTGTCACTGTAAAAAACAAAAAATAACCGCCTATGCATTCTGTGCCCCTGGTCCAGATCCAGATCGGGGGGTGGGTCGGGGCAAAGAAGCCTAGACCTCCCTGTCTGGAGACACCTCCTCCAGCTATAATTTTGGGGTGGGGGTGGGGATGTGGGAGGCATTCCCAAAACAGCTGAGAGAGATCATCTTTCCAGCATCTCCTGGGTCTGTTCGACAGTTTCCTTCCAGTTGGACAGTTGTCCAAAATACCTCACCTAGGAAGCATCCTGGCCAAATGCTGATCCACCTCTATCACCTCCTTTTAATGTGGAGGAGTATCAGCTCTACTCTGAGCTTCTTCTGAATCATCAAGCTCCTCATCTGATTTGTAAGACCGACCCCAGATGCCCTTTAGATGAAGCTCATCTATGCAGCTTGTACATTATCTTCAGTCTTATTCTTTCGGTCATGAGCCGCAGCTCGTGGTTCGTTGCTTTAGTGCTAAACTCATTTTACCACAACAGAATGGTACATTAGAGTGGTACAACGAACTGGTCTAGAAGTTCTTCTTCACACAACTGTCAAACATTTAGCCGGCAAAATTAGTTTGACACAACATATAAATATTACACATTCACATCGCCAGTGTCGTCAACAGGACCAACACTGATCCATACCAATGTATTGGTACAGCTTAAGTTACTGTTAAAGCCTCAGACTGACTAAAAAACCTACAAGAAAGCCACTTCTGCTATGTTTTATCCAGACATTTACATATTCTAAACTCCATACAGGCAAATTATTTGATTTGATTTAGTCTCTGTGCTTTTGTATCTACTTTCTGAGCATCTGTGTCCAACCCTGACCTCCTCCAACACTGAAAGTGTTCATTCTAATGAATCCAAGCCGATCCCTAAGCTGGTGACAGGGAAGCCAAAGGCCAAACCAAAGCAACAGATAAGACCCACAGTTAAAACAAAATCATCGTCAACTAACTAAACAAAAGAAAAACTGCAACTAAACCTCCTAGCAACTCAAAGAAAAGAGAAGAGGGGGAAATGGCAGCGCTCCTTTCAAGCTTTCTCTGGCAAGGTTAACACGAAAAGACGAAAACAAAGGATGAATTAGCATAAGAGAAGGAAACAAAATAATACGGGAAAGTGGAACCTAAACTAGACAATAGCATAACACAGTTGCACAGCCTCACAAAAGCACTCTGACAGATACAAAAATAACCAAAGCTCTTCTATCCAGTTTACTGTTCTTTGCTGCTCTAGATTTTTGCATGTGGAGGTGGATGCTAGTGACTCAGGTGTTTGATCCAGCCTTCTTCAGGATGATCCCAAGGGACTGAGTTCAACAAAACCAAAAACAGCATATCAGGATGCAGTATCACCTTTATCGTTTGCCTCTTAAAGACAGGTAATTGTTTGTTATGATGGTTAGAGGTTGGGATCTGTGTTGTGGACAGTGCCTTCTTTTATAACCAAGGCACACTTTATGCAATGGCAGCTGAAGAGACAACACATCATACATGTCCTTTGTGGTTTTGGTTGTTTACATTAAAAGGGCTTTGTGGGAAATTTGATTTTCTTCAAACCACAGTGTTTATAATTTTATGCCCATTTCTATCTTGGCTAAAATACACACACACACACACACACACATCTAAAGTGATGAATTACAATCTCATACAATACTGGTGCATTTGGCCGCTCATCAGTTACACGATGTGACCTTTTCTTGATGAGGGTAATGCTCTCTTTTCATAAAAAGTGCAATTTTCACACATAGTTTTATCACTGGCTCACAGTGCACATGGTGAGGAGGGGAAAAAGGAGCTAAATTTGGTCACAAGTGGCACAACTGCAAAAATACCAGAGAATGAAAAATAAATTCATTGGAGGAAAATGTCAGGTACGAAGCTGTGAGAGCGACTCTGGAGGTCTGACAAGACACAATTACAGACCAGCCCCCTACTGAGAACTGGGATGTGGTATTTTCATGTTGGTAGTCTCTCAAGTAAGCCCCACAGCAGCACGGCACACCCCACTTTGATCTGTGTGGAAGGGGTGGCTGCTGCATCCCACTTTTGTTGCCGATATAGTGTGAGAATGAACGTGGACAAAGTCAGCAAAGGGTCAGCCTCTTCCAAACACAGAGCCAATGAAGGACTATATAAAAGATATATAAGAGCATGAAGCCATAACCTATTACCTGCCCATCTGTAATGCATTTTATACTATAAATATAAAAAAACCCCAACATACACTGTATCTCCTTAAAGTGTACCATATATTCTTCTTCATACGTATACAGCTTACTTTGATATACCCAGTATATATTCTCATCTAATAATATTTCCAATTATTCATGCCCTGAAGACAGCCTGATAAATTGCCTGTGGTAATTAAAATGATTAAGTGAGAAGTGCAAAATGGTAATTTATCCTTGCATGACAGAGTTAAGTAAACCTGGTTATAAAACCAGCCTAATTAGCTGTCGTAAAACAGAGCTGAACGGTAAACCAGCGAGCAGGTAGTTACAAAGAATTAAGGATTTTATTTCTCACTCTCCAGATGGCCTCCTTGCATATTTTTCACTTTTATTAACTAAAGCTCTTTATGTGTTACATTTATTTGATATAATGTTCAACTGTGCAGCAAAGAAAAATAATGTTTTATATTATAATATTCAAAGATTTTATTTTTTCCCCTTTTTGAATTAGAAAATTCAGTCATCAATTATTTTAAAAATTCTAATGAATTGTACTGAATTATTTTTTTAAATCAAGTATCCATAATTACTTGGGTTTGTTAGTGAATAATAATAATAATTCATGTCACCAATAATTTATTGGTCATATGATCCTAGCATATTTGAAATCCCTTTCTAATGCTAAGGTCATACTAGGGAACAGTTGCTGGAGTCCGTGGCACCATCAAAATTACTTTGACAATGTGGAATGTGATCTTCTTACTTTTGAAATGGTTTTATTAAAAGATGTGAACCAGGCCTACGACCAGTTGCAGTTAGTTGTTGCAATTGTCTTGCAATCAAAAGCGGTTTTTGGAAGCAACTTGACAGAGCCATAAAAAGAGACTCGAGTTATCCATCCATCCAAAGCAACTTTGTCTCAAAACGAACACCTCACCCAGGAGGCGCCCAGGGGGCATCCTTGTTCCTTTCGATGTGGAGGGCAGCGGGAGCATTGAACCTCTATCTCTAAGGGAGAGGCCAGCCACCCGGATCTGCCGCTTGATGATCTCTTCTTTGAGGTCAGGCCAGCTTTTGCACTCAAGTTGGCAAGAGACAGAGCCAAGCAACTTTAAAGCAACTTTGTCTCAAAACATCAATAAAAGAGCAATAACACAGAGTCAGTTTAACTCATAATAATCTGCAAAAAAATGACATCATTCAAAATTTCCTTTGACTGACTTTAACGTGTTGGCAATCTGTGTGCTTTTATAAATTAAACAGAAATTATTTGCAAACCACTCCCAATCTGTCAGAGTGATAGCAGTGATAGTCAGTCCAAGTTGGACCTCGATTCTTTAAAGATTGTTTGTCTCCTATGACCCGACCTGTGCAATTGTCTTGCAATCAAAAGCGGTCACGGTAACTACTTGCAATTGGTCACCAAATACAAAAAACGTCATTGCAATGACCAGAGAACAACCGATTGCACGGCGTCAGCAGCGCACCGCCAGCACCACCTTTCCCCTCCTGAGACGCCTGACGGTTTGCCCCCTCTGAGGGCGCTTTTTCCATACTCCAACCTCGTAAAGAGGGTTTCGTCCTGTTTCTATTCTAGTGTGACAGAGCCATAAAAAAGAGACTCGAGTTACCGTCTTCCAAATGTACAACGTCTCCAATTAGTCATGCTACTGATTTTAACTGATAATAATCTAACCTTCGTCCTCTGTTTTCCACAAGCCAAAGAGTTTATATTGACCATAGTACATCATTACACCATACAAACTTTGCTAGTATTTAGTTTTTTGTCTTATTTTATGTCCCGAGTTTTAGTGGTGCTTTTCATTTGTCCAAATGCAACAAGATTCAAGAGTTTTCTGGCTGTTTTTGCAAGCGTTACAAATATGTCAAGGCATTCATGAAAACTTTACTTCCTATATTAAGATAATTTCAAAAGACTAAACTAACGTAACACTATTAAAAGCTAAACATAACCTTTTTAAACAATAAAAACTACATGAAAAAGGGTCAACAAACTCAAAAACGATAAAAAAAACAAACTATAATAATCTGCTACTTCTACAAGAAAAGAACAATGGTGTGCCAAAGTAGACTCAACTTCTAAAAAATGTTTCTTGTTGCTTCAGCCAGTCTTTATCCACATATTTCTTTTAACATGGCAGAGCTTTATGATAGATGATGGAGCCTGAACAGATGATTGAGCCTATTTAGGCTCTGTCTGCTAAACTATTTCTTCAATTGTATTTTAGTCTCTTAATTTGACCATATTTACCTTTTAAAATTGATGTGAATCTTTGCTTTTTAAATTTGAACATGAATCAGTGGCTGTATGTTAGAAGTTAGAAGTTCACTGTTTGTACTCAATTTGGAAGTTTTATATGAGCAAAGGATAAAGACTCATAAGCACATACATATAAATGTGTTTGGCAAGGTAATGTTCTTTTAGGCATAAATGTTTATGGCCTATGCTTTCATCCACAGCAGGTGTTGTAGTGAGCTTTTAAAGGCAAATCAATCTAAATCGTTAATTAGATGACTGTTTAAAACTTGCAGTCATTCGTAATGCTACTCTTAATACATCAACTGCCAAATTTACTCTCGGTGTGTGAGAAAAAATGTAATAAATTCAGCAGGCTGTAAGTATTTCTCTTCTCCTTTATGTCTTTTGATATCTTCTGTCTCAATTTGGCAGGCCTGTCCTCAGTTAAGGTTAGTCTCTCTTGTCCCATCCTGTCTTTGATATGAAGTTACACTGGATCTCCGACAAACAACATGTCGCAACCAATGCACAGCCCGCAGAGACACGCACAATAACCTTTCCCAACATCGCCTATCTCAGCACAAGTCTGTCACATGCTCAATAGCATTGCATGTGACACTACACTCGGGGGCAGATTTCTCCCAAATATGATTTGAGATGATTGAAAGCTTTTTGATTTAGAAGTGTATTCTCTTAAGCTAAGTGCTCTCAGAGACCATCAAGGAAATTTAATTGCCTCACTTAGAGAAAAAAGCAGGTTTTCTGACCCAAATGATATCAGATCTTAACATCTCAATAGAAACACATGGAATTGGATGGTCAACTGGGCGCCTAATGTCATTGGGAAATGCAATTTTCTGATGGCATTTCCTAAGTCTGTCTCACCGAAAGCACAAGATTGATCAAAATCTTAATGAGCCATTTTCAGAAGTGGACTTTGGCTTTGGCTTTATGGTAGATTATGGAGCCAAACAATCATAAATGTTGACCTTATAAAAGGAAAGTTTCTATATTTGAAAAGCAGGCAGCCTGACATGACTACCCAGTAACAGGGCCAAGTAGAAAGGCAAAGCTTCACAAGGAACGCTGGTAAGATAGTAACTGTGTACAGAGCCCACAACCTGTATAGAAAAAAACACAGACAAACACATCAATGCACAGCAGGGGAGTATTTTGTTGTGATTGTGATGCAGATCTGTGCTGATTTGTCCTGCTCTTTTCTCCAATATTATGTTGTATAATATCTATCTAAACAGAGCATCTAAATTTCCCACAGCGATCTCAGCTGGCCAGCAGCCTTTTGCTGGATAGCCTCGATCTGTTAAAGCCAAGCGCAAGTGGATCATCCCAACCTCTTCAAACAAGGTGGCGATAATGTCTGAGTTGAGAGGGTAACACATTTCAAAGTGAGAAGGAGAGCCATGAAAGATTTTTGTATAAACAAGGACAAGATTTGTTTTACTAAGCTAAAATCAAAGAAAGTTCATAACTAGGCATTCAACACGCGCAGTGCCATACTCAACTAGACTTTGAAGACAAAAATACTTAATAATAATAAATATTTCCCACAGAACTGTGTTTGTGGTCACATAACCAGAAAAAAAGAGATACACTGTCCAGGACAAAGCCTGCACGTGTACACTAGTGTGTGCGCCTGTGAAACAGATGGCTGTAGTCATGGTGACATGAGCCATTTTGAAGCCTTGAGCTAAGCATTTTCACCGTCGCCATCTTGGCGTTTAGAAACCAGTGAGGCAAGCAAGGTTTGGATCTGACTCTAAATCTGAATGCTCATTAGTTAAAAGCTTATGATTGACAAGCCACCAGCCATTGACAATATCCTGGATAATTTTCCCAACTCTTGGACTATGTCCATAAAATTCCCAGGAAAGTTTTTAGTAAGTTCGCAGATTACTATCGACGTGCACACAACCAGAGGTCTTTCTGCAGCTGTAGGAGTCATCACCCATGTCTATCTTTCAATACTGTCCAAGGCATGAAAGGAAGTTCCATCTTACTTCATTTTATGTTACATGTTGGACAACAATGTTTCTGTTCTTCAGCCTTGGTGACGTAAAGCTCTGGTGGTCTCCACTTTCTTGGGGTTCTGGTTGGAGTATCGCCCACTGCAGTCCCAAATGTTGGAGTTGGATTCTCTCTGAGGACTGCCACTACAGTGACCAAACCAGAGTGCTAGTAAGGAAACACAGGACAGGAAATATAGGTTCAGTTGCTAAAAGCAATTGAACTTTCAAAATAAGAGGGAGGGGATTGTCCAATAGTACACCACTCATATTGTTTTGTCAAACAGTTAAAAAGTTAAAATAAATATCCATAACATGCTTCTGCAGCACTACCAAGTACATGTACAAACGCATACGGCATTTATCTTCATCTATTGTGCTTTCTCTTACACAGTCACCCTACTGCAATTACAGGGAAACTTGAAGGTACTCGGTTCATATCATGTCTTCATTCTTATAATGTTGGTAGTTGAGAACCCCTCTTAGTCTATAACAGTTAAACACCCACCTATAAAATGTGGGTGTTCAGTGTTCATCCTGGCAGGCACACACTTTATGTGAGGGACCATTATTGCTAATTGTGCAGCCACTAGTAAAGGCTGGCAGTGAGCTGAGGAAGAACCGGGCTTTTAGCTCCATATTATGAGCATCTGTAGGAGTGCTTCTCCACTCAGCTTTCTGGCACCGAGTGAGAATTGTTTTACAGACAGAGCAGTGTGAGACTGACCAATGAAAACAGCACTTTGAAGCATTTCTGTGCATAACTGATGAGGTCAAAGGTAACATGCAGCCATACAGCGGCTCTAGACTCCTGCGTGCTGGCACATTCAGCAAACTGTATAATCAAAGACAACACTGTTACTACAACAAAACATCAACACTTTAAACTTTCTTCAACCATTTTCAGAAGTTGCTAAATAAAGCGACTGCACATTTTAAGAGTTCTGCATGTGTTTTTTTTTTGTTTTGGATTTTTTTAGCCATTCATTCAGGCTCCTTGTCACTGCTATTCTAAAGCTCCATTTGGATAAGATTTTATGGGGTGATTTTAATATTCCCTGCCCTGGTCAGTGATTGTAATCCCGTCTGGGGTGTGAATGCAGGTAATTTTTCACTCCCTCCCCAGCAATAATTACAAGCGAAATTACCTACTGTTTTTCAGTGTGTTCCTCCTGTAATTTGAAAACGGTGTGGAGCCACGTCTTTGTGTGTTAAAGTGAGGCGTTCCTGTAGGAAGAGCTTTTTCCATCTCCTCATTTTATCACCTAAGTGTGATGTTTTTTTGGCCTTTGTGTGAAAATGATTTTTTTGCCAATCTAATGTAAACATTCAAACTAGAACATACAGACCTGTTTGGTAGGCCAGATGACCACAGAAAGATATCAGGAACTACAGCCAACGAGCCCATTAATGGGTAGATGTAACAGCAATTAAGGAAGATACCGCTTTATATTTGTCATAAAGCTGCCGTTAAAGTGTGCTGATTGAGCCAAATTGTTTTTGTCGCTTTGCAGCTTCACTGTTTGTCACTGGAAAGCAGTTTTCATAAGCCCAAACTGAGGAGGCCACATCTGAGGCAGAATTTCTTTAATAACTCCGCAGACAAATTGAAACAGTTATACGTGATTCAATATCTCATATGGACTGTGGATGTTTCCTTGGTAATATATTTGAATAATTTTTGAATTTCTTGAGAATCATTTTGTGCAACACAACATTTTTTTGATCTTTGCATTATGTTGTTTACAGACATCTGTGTAGATGAAGATAAGGAGGAAAGTGCAATCTAGTCAAGCTCATCTCAGACTGTCCTTGAGGCTTTGAAACAAGATCCATTTAGATTGTATGGCAGAGTAAAGGAATATGGCCTATAATATCTACACCGGCTTTGTAGATAATAATCAAGTGAAGAGGTCTTAGGAAAATAGATTGAACCCCAATTCTAATTAGGATCCAATTATAGGGTGGGAAAAAAAAATCAAATTAATTTCAGAATGGCCTGTAGTTCCCATTGTTTTGTGATTTGATCTGGTTTGGAGGAGAAAGGCAGGGTTTTTTTTTTAGATTGTTTTTATTTTATTCGGAAAAACCTGATTAGGGCCAACTGCTAAAAATACTATTTTAAATGCATACTTTATTTTTTCCACATTACTTAAATGCATCGTTTTTCTCATTCACTTGAGAAGATAGAAAATTCTGTCCAAAGAGAGAGAGACAGAGAAACTGAGATAGACTTGGATACTTAAGATGTACAAAAAGTAATGATGAGACCAATATGAAGAACTACAGATGAAAAGAATTATAGAAACTCAGCAAAAAAAAGTAAAGAAATAGCGTCAGAGTCAATAGAGAATGTTTTTCATGGGTGCAAACCTTATTTTTAAAATGCAGGCATAATATAATGCAATAACATAACAAGTATTATAGAAATGATATATAATATATATGAACATATTATTTATTTTTGGAATTTTTAATTTAAAAAAATATTTTTTTAAGTCAAAAGTATTTACATCAAATGTTGGAAAAAGTTACATTTATGCATCTCTGTATTTATGTATTTAAAGAAGCGACTTTTAAAAGTGTTCTATTTGTACAGTTTCCTATTTTATAACACCGCTTATAAGAAAGTTTTTCAGCAAAGACATTTGCTCTTATAGGAAAAAAGTAAAATGAATAATGACAACAAAATACGTGGAACAGATATATGTCTACATAAACTATTCCACATACTTTGATGGTAAAAATAAGACAGATTTGATAATGTGCAAAGACTTAAAAATTAAATGTTAAATACTTCAGATTTACATTAAACTGAGTTTTTGTCTGTATCGAATTTTATAATGCTATATTCAAAGTTAGTCCCAGTGGATTTTTGTCCATGTTCACATGACAGCATCACACAGTTGCTGCAGATTTGTTGGTTGTATATCCATGAGGTCGTCTATCAAGGTGCACTATTGGATTGAGATCTGGTGACTGTGGAAGCTATTTCAGTACAGTGTTTACACGTTCAACAAACCAGTCTGAGATTATCTGACTTTTATGGCATGGTACACGTGTGCTTACATTCTTGTATTTGTATAAAAGTGTTTAGAAACTATGATTTTGGAATATCTTCTCTAGATAAAATATAATGGATTTATAAACAATCTCAGTCACTTGGTTGCTTGATGGTAAATAATACACATTAAGATTTAATTGTCAGCAAAACTGACCTTCCCATAAACATTTCCTAATAACCACACAGGTATCAGGACAATCTCACCTTACAGTACTGTACCATACAGCTGACAAAAGTTATCAGCTCTTAAGAAGAGCTAAATCGCACAAAAACAGTTTCCACATGGATAATATCATATCAAGGTGTAACAAATAGGACAGAGTTAACACCAGCGTGTTCCTTTAGAGTCATCCTGGGACTGTACGACCTACTATGGTGTTTGTTTGCCATGTAGTAATGAACTTGCGCGATTCACTAAAACCGAGCCGCTGCCATCACACTGTGACGGCAGAGCTCACAGCTGCCTGGGAAATAAGATAAACTATTAGCAGATGAAACTGAGCTATCAGTTCCATCTCACTTGAATCAGGAACTTGTTTGCCTCTGCACAACCTTCAGGAAATACGCAGGGCCTCGGCTGGTACCACGAAATGACGGCCAGACACCGCGCGCAATTAAGCCCAACGTGGCACGGGCAGCCATTATGCATGAAATCAAATTACCTTCATTAACCTGCCAAGTTGGCTGAAGGCGTCACTACCCACCAGTTCTTTCTCCGCCCTCGCGGAAGAAGATGAATGACAAACCGAAAGAGGTGTAGCATGCTGATATCCCTGTGGAGTTCTAATACAACATCCCCTCCCAAAATTTTCTAATGCATTCATACTCATGGAAACCATTTCTGCTGCCTCTACCACGTGTGTTTTAATGTTGCAAAATGAAATGCATGGCTTGAAAACAATATCACACGGTATGAGATAATTAGCTCTCCTGGCTTGACAAATGGGCCAATACCTATGTGCATACATGCTTTTGAGCACTGCATATGTTGCCTTCATGAATAGGCATTGTGCCGCATCCCTGGTCGTAATACATATATTTATTGCCTTAACGCCTGAACAATGGCGGCGCAGAAAAACAACCATGCTAAATTACAGCAGACTGCAGTGAATAAAGATATCGGACCACAGATAGGGATTTTGGCTACAGCGTTTTTCTGCCTCTGCTTTTACAAAGTATCACGCCTTTCTACCACTGACCTCATTTTCCACCATGGAGGATGTCAAACAGTGTTGAATTTACACTCTTAAAAGGGAAAAAATCTCCCCCACAAATGGTTATTTCTCACAGGAAAACAGGAATCAAGTTAACAACAAAATGCAATCCTGTCTGGTTTCACATATAATCATTTGGCCTTATGTAAAACTGCCGGCAGAGGCACCAGGGGAACTGATATTTGTGGTGACTGGCTATCAGAGGCAGCATCAGAGGTAAGTGATTCTATTTAGATAGATAATAAATATGCGGTCATGGGGAACCTATACCCAAAACCCACATAATGACTTTCTGCTGTGGCTGGACGAGGAGGTTGCCGATCAGTCTTTACAATATTTACATCAATTTGCTCCCCTTCATCCTTTTCAGTGCTAATTCTATTTCCTCTTCATTACGAACACCATATTTTTAATGAGAGGAGCCTTTTCCCAGTCGAAATGTCTCCTCAATTCTCCTTTTTATCAATCACACAGAGGCTTTTAGGCTGGAGGCACACGGGTATCACATGGTGAAATCAGTCTTGAATTCCACTTAGCCGGTGCTCTGACTGATTGAGGAATTAGCTTGAATGCTATTTTGAATGATGGCACTGCAACAGCCAAGACAGCTATACGAACAAAACTAAAGTGTGTACTGTATATTTACATTTCACCCCTGGCAACTGAAGAGGCAGACATTATCCGCATGCTTTTCAACGCAAAATTTTCCCAAATTTTTTGATCCCTCAATAACTAATAAATTATGCATGAAAGCCAGTGATGCTTTGTCTTAATAGAGTTATTGCTATAATTTTTTTGTGCTCATGCCACCTGGAGCTGGGCGACTTAGTAATATAATAGCCTAAAATGAAAGTAGATATTAACAGGGATTTTGGCTGTTGTAATATTGCGATGTATCCTAAATGTTGCCTTTTCCTGGTACTAAAGGCTGCATTACAGTTAATGGAACAATTTTCCTTATTAGACTCCTCTAGCTGAGTGAAATGAAACACGAATCCCTCCACCTGCTCGGCCATCATTTCAATTCCATTTTCCTAATGATCAGTTCAAAAACCTTTAATATCTTACAAAAGCAATAACATCTGTCCTCAAAACATAGTCGCATTAATTATGCGAAGGTGGTAATATTGTATTTTGTCAATATATGGATAAAATTGCTTTTCTTGATCAGAAAGTCTCTGTTTGGGCATAAAGCCACAAACATACAGACAGAAATGCAGAATATCCTTCTGACCAGAAACCACTGATGCCTGCACTGAGGCCTTTGTGTAAAAAATCATTATACCTACAAATGTTCATTGTCTGTGCATGCTCTTACATAAAGCAGAAATATGTCTTTTTTTTAAATTAACATTGTTAACACTGTAGTTAACAGTGCTTTTATGTTGTCGATATTGGTCTGCAGCCAAAATGCTTCTGAAATGAACATAATCCCAGTTCTGGGTCACTGAAACTGAGAAACTGAATAAGGACGAAAACTGTTGGTTGTCTTCAGTTTCTGTGATATCGTAATAGGTCAGTTTTAAAACCACAAGTTTTATAACTGAAATCAAAATAAATAAAATATATTTTTAGCCCTGAAATTTCACAAATAGGTGTGGGGGCTCATTTTCAGGGCTTGTATTAATTGGAATTCAAACCAAATAGGAAATGCAAGTGTGAAATTTTAAACCTATACTATATCTACTTGAACTTTTGAACTCTATTTCAACATGGATTTGTTCTTTCTAGAAGGTCAAACATGTTTTCAAAAACTATGTTAATATATCCAACGACTTTTATATTATTTTTCTTTCACAACATGCTGGTACTGTGACTCATAGAAGCTCTTGCATTCTTTCAACTGGTGCCCTTCGTTGTTAAATAATTAAATAATATTATGTTAGCGGTGACAGCCAGAGGCAGACATGTAGCCAAGTGATGAAACCAACATATTCAGATGTCATAATATGAAATGAATGAAATGAAACCAGTGTTTGTCCATGTCACAGTGTATGTTTGGACTGAGCGTGATTGATAAATACTACACTGTATTTCCAAAGTAGACGACATTTGAAAAATTGTAAACCAGCGTTACATCAGCTTAGCTTTGTGTAACTCAATGCCACCATCTCAGCATGTTTTGTAAGCCTGTTAAAGCCACAGTTTTAAACTGAATCTGCATCAGATTTTGGGAGGAAGAGCGATGCTAAATACAGGACTGTCCAAAAATCTTGAGCAAACCTATTTGCACCACTTGTGGCCAATTCCTTCAGAAGAATATTGATAAGACCAATATTATTGTAAAGAACCAACTGAGTTTAGCTTTTCAACTACAGACTTTTACAAAGTGCCTTCTTGCATATTGTGGTTTAGTGAATGTTTTCAAAATGCCTTATAATCAGGTATGTCCTAAATTTGGGACAGTACAACTCAGCAAGACGGGCTTTGTAAAAGCATAACATTTAAATGCATCACTGAAGTAATAAACTTACCTCCTGTTTGAGAAACGGTAGAGGAAATCTCAGCTGGGAGAATAAGGAATTTTAATTTTGTGTAAAGAAAAAAAGAAAGGTTCTGGAAATTTTTGTTGGATGCCCTTGTTTAACAGTCAAAAAGCAAAAGGAACATGACTTTGGAGTCGGTGGTCCTGGCCACCTAAAAAAGTACAGAATTCACATTATTAACTCTGTTTGGGTCTCCACCTCCTTAAAACCAAAGAAGTCCTGGAGGAAGAATCTGGCTTTTCAGCAGCTAAAGGCCCCAGAACCAAGCTGTGTAAAACAAAAAGTTGAATAACTCTTCAATGCTGCATGAACAGCTGAGGTAACGTTCAAAAGGGGGCATGTGCCAGTAAGAGGTAACAGTCCAGAGTTCAGAGGGAAAGAGTTCAACAGTCTGGGGAGGTGGGCAATGTTCCAAGAGCTCTGTCTCCTTTACTTTTCAGCCTTGTATGATGCACAGCCAGCAGGCCCTGATTACATGACCTCAGGGACCTGCTGGGACTGTATGGATGTAATACTTCACTGAGAAATTAAGGCAGGTTTTCTTATACACAGTATCTTGAGATGCAAGACCAGCTATGATGAAGTGTAAATTACAAAAATAAAGTTTTACCAAGTAACCAAAATACAAAAATCCACAACTACAGGTTTAATTTTAAAAAAGTAAAACTAATCAAAAAAAAAGTAAAACTAATCCAATATTGAAAGTCAGGAGGAGATAGAGCGGTTAACTCTAGGAGGCCATGGCCCCTGTCGGCATCCCTGGGGTTGTGGTTAAAGCCTCTGAGGACCAACCGGTAGGGATCCTCAGCAGGCTGTTCCACTTCTCCCTGACTTGTGCCACCGTTCCCACCTGTCTGAAGGCCGCCATCATCATTCCCATCCCCAAAAAGACTTGAATAGACAGCCTCAATGACTACAGACCTATAGCCCTCACATCTGTAGTCATGAAGTGTTTCAAGCGGATAGTGTCTCAGCACATCAGAGACTGTTTAGCCCCTTCCTTCGACCCCCACCTGTGACAGAGCAAAGTGCTGAGCCATCTGGAGAACAGGAAGAGCAATGTGAGGATGCGCTTCGTGGACTACAGCTCAGTGTTCAACACCATAATCCCAGACATCTTGGCCAACAAACTGGACCACCTTCAGATCCCCCCAGCCACCTGTTCCTGGATCAAAGACTTCCTCACAAACCAACCTCAATCAGTCAGACTTGGCTCCCACCTTTCACCCCCCACTGTCACTCATCACCGGATCCCCAGAGGGCTGGACACCCACATCGCCGCTGGTCTTACCTGGGCCCACAACACCAACACCCTGGTAAAGAAGGCCCAACAGCAAACTTCCTCCATGTACTGAGAAAGAATAACCTGGACCAGAAGCTGCTGGTGGCCTTTTAATGCTCCTCGGTGGAGAGCGTGCTCTCCTACTGCCTGGGTGTTTGGTACACAGGTGCCCCTACTGAGAACAGGAATGTTCTGGAGGACATCGCCAGAACCTCAGGAAAACCAGGGCCCTCCATAGGTGACCCCTTGCACCCCGCCCACCATCTGTTTGACCCGCTGCCCTCTGCTAAATCAGGTCCCACAACTTCAGACTCACAAACAGCTTCCTCCCCTGGGCCATTTAAACTGTTAACAAACACGATCACCCCACACTTCACCCCTGCCCAACTCAACAATCTGAGCCACAGTCTGAGTAACCACCATCACTCAGGGCACTCACACACAGACTGTAATCAGACCGTTCAAAAGTCACCCAGTGTGATGGTATGTGAGAGTCGTGATACACATGGCAATGGAAACTTGCATGTCTCTGAAGACACCATTAAAGCTAAATGATACATATTTGGAGGGACATGGCCAGAACAGCTTGCTTATGCCAAACCACACTCAGAACAGCACTGCTTTCTAGCAAACACTCAGCCTAAAACAGTCAAGAGTTTTAAAACATTTGGAGCAAAACGGATTAAAAAATACAACAAACTAGCTATCAAACAGTCTTGATGCATGCTCAATGCTGACGAAGTCATTTGGATGAGTGATAACATTCCACATGAACAGAATCAAATCTTTGGGATCGCTATTAAACTGTTGAGCGACTGGAATCGTTTACTGAGCATGAATGGGGAAAATATTTTTGTTCAAAACTACAGTGAACGGTCTTTCAAACATTTACAGACTGTCGAGATCAAATCTGAATTGGTGCCTTTGTATCATTTAATATATATACATGTATTAAATGACTGGCAAGCAACTAGATTCTGTATTTATTTCACTTTTTGATAACAACTGTAACATTTAGGAGGGTGGGGTGATTTTTCTGTGTTTTTTAATTAAAGATCCCTCGGCAAATATAGACTGTATGTAAGTATAAAAAGAGATCAATAATATTTTTTCATTTAGGTTAAAAAAAGAAATTTTATAAATAATCTTTGAGTGTTTTTGTGGGGTTGTGTGGAAACAATATACATCAAACAGCATTTCTACCATCTCATCACAGTTCATTTCACTCCTAAAATGAACTTCTTCAGAATTTCAGCTGACATGCAGCATTAGGGTAACTAAAAGAATCCTGGGTGGTATGTCACTGATTGACTCTAATAGGTTACGGTAAATCACGTTTTTTCCCCCTCATCAATTACTCTCATTTATTTAGTGGACCATAACTCTATTTGTGAATGAAAACCTTATTCAAAAGACGAGAAAAAAATAGCTCACGGGTGCTGGATTGTTGGAAAAGGAAGAAAATGAGGTGTCTAACCCAAAGTGACATTTACAAATTACCTGTTAATTTCAACTGGGTTGAGGGATGATAGGAGTGAATTACACTGACAGGAGGGTAACCGGGTAATGAAAGTCGAGTCTGTAGTGGCCAAATAAGTAACCTGCACTTAGAGAGAAACTGGGTTTATTCCATGTGAGCACCTGAAGTATTTCCAGCTCTTATCTGAACTGTATTCTGTCCACACCCACCTGAGAGACTCATGGCGCCCTACATGCAATCTACTTTTGGTCCAATTAAGCAGAGGCTGGATGATGAATAGTTACAATCAGCCTTGTTTTAGGCCTGTGCTCAGGAGGATACTAACAATGCAGGGAGAGACCGTCCAGGTGTCAGAGTGCAAGGTGAAGTGGCGGGACTTACAACAGTGTCACCTTGCATCTTTTCCCTGCTAATGTCTGTGAAAAGTCCTTCCCAAGTGCTGAGAGAACACTGAAAAACCAGTGCCCCTCCTCCCTCCCACATGCCCCGAGCAAACATTAGGGAAGAGAAAACAGTGCCAAGTGGAAACGGGTGACATTTGAATTGAATACCTCAATAATGGATGCCATCTCCCTGCAACCTCCATTTAGCTGGCAGAGCCGTAGCGGCACAAAATCAAGACAGGATCCCTCAGGTCAATGGAAACAGAGGACGCTGGTTAATGATGCCTGTACTGGTCTGAAAGCGCCATTCGAGATGCAACAGGGAAGATAAAAGCCTTGTAACTATTAGCAGTGAGGACAGTGCACATTTCCCAGAATCCAGATTTAAACATAAGTATAATACCCATGTTTGTGCTGTCATGTTTATTGAGTTTTCTCATAGGTCAGTAGTTTCCTGCATGTGTGAGAGAAAGAGAAAAGAGATATGGCTCCGTGTGCTATTGGCCTTAAAAAGGTCGCCCGAGTCTTCACAGCAATCTTCCCATTGTAGCATACTGGCTGAAAACTCCTTAACAATCTCTACTGTGGCTGCACAAGACTCCACCCTGACCTCTTTAGAGAGGCCTTCCCAGCTTCTCCCTCACTCTCGTCTGACCGGAGAAAACTAATGAGTGCGAGGCTGTGGGTAAAACCTAATGGGGCTCAGTAGTTTTTCGCTCCGGGCTGACTGCTGAAAATGAACATTTAACCACAGCTCGAGTAATTGAAAAAATGACAAGCAGTACATACAGGCCATCGCCCCACACAAACACACACAGAGTCCAAATTATTCTGATTATTTGCCACCTCCGGATTAGAAGTGCCTTTCCACGCTGTCACTTACACTACCAACCAGCAGCAGCAGCAGCAGCATCGGAATACACAGGAAGAAGCAGAGATGTGGAAGTAACATCAATTAGAATGAGACTAATAGCCTCTAGTTATAATAGATATGGGCTAAGTGTAGAGAGTGGAGGTCTTGATGTTACACAGACTTATCTATGTGGAAGAAGGCTGCGCAGTAATAATCTCTCTCTGAGGAACCTTCTCAGGAATAAAGCACCAACACGTCCCTCTTCAGAAGAGGGGGAAAAAAACCTAAAAGTAATGTTGCCGGAGGTTTTCTGAGCTTTACTTTGCTCACAGCTCCACCTGCTTGTCATTTATCGACACTGACATCTTTTGAAAGTCAAACTGCAATGGTGTATGTCTGTATGTGTAACCTTTGACACCCTATTATATATACCACGCACAGCGCATTGTGTTTCCCGTGACAAAGAAGTCAAAGAGGGAAATACCAGCACTGACGCAAAAGAAGAAAATGCAAAGAGGTAAATGATGGATTTATGTATACTATGAGGTTTGATGCCTCAAAGGAAAGTGTGTTTCACTGCTCAGCTTTGAAATTTAACATATAAATCAGACAGAAGAACTGAGACGCTCACAACTCCATCAAATACACACTAAATCAGTAAGTCGCTAGTGCTTTTTCCCCTAAAAGTAGGCATTGATCCTTCACATGAATACAAATAAATCTTACACTTTAACATATATAACACAGCTTCATTGCAAGTAAACATACAAATGTGTTTTATTGTTTTTATTTTACTGTGATTTTTAAGAAATTTTCAACTGAAAGTTTATCTGTGTGCCCTGTATTATTTATTCAAAAACTGGAAAAAAATAATAATACAAACCAAAAGTTTAAGGTGAATGAATTGACATTAAAGCAATTAAAAGTCTTATACAGAGACTTACGGCATGCATGGAAGAAATTTCTTCTGCTTACCCACTTATCAGAAGCATCCTACACTCAGACGTATTCTGTCTATAAAACTGACTGATGTCAATGGGTCTTGAATTATACCATTGGTTTCAGATTTGGTAACTACACATAGGTAAATTGACAAAAAGGCAGCTACAATATAACCAAGACGACCAAAAAACACGTAGGTAGACGTTCCTCTCACTGAAAACGCTACGTCCAGATGAACAGAATCAACTTTTCGTGGGGTGATGCAGGCAGGCGTTTATTCAGGAGTAAGTTAAATTATCAGGCAAAGTTAAGTTTACTTGTTTTAAAAGCTTTCACGTTGTAACCAAAGGAATGATTCACTTCCAGGTTTAATTATTACGCGCCATCAAAACCATCCTCAAGACATTTGTGAAACAAATGTCACTGCATTAATGTTGTTCATGTTCCAAGGTTCGATATAACCTGCGGCCAGTGAAAAAGTATGCAGGCCAAGTTGATTGGCCCTGCTGGCATGTTGGGGTAAGTGATGGATTTTCTGCCAACAGCAGTTATGAGTTCACCTGTTAAGCAAACTGACTGAAGAAAATCATTGCTAGTATTGCTAGTAGTACACTTTTTGTTTTACTGTAATTACATTAAAAGAAAACACCAATAATAGTCCTATAATCACACAAGCTGATCAACAAGCTTTTTTGTGAACTTGCTCCACACTAACAGCATCTTCCTGTCACTCCGAAGCCTACAGCATGCAGGGGTAAGCTTACAGTCTGATGGGGTGTATTATGGGCAGCAGAGTGGCATGGTGATATACCCTGCATCTCGCTCCACGGCAGCTCTGAAAGGCTCCAGCCAAATGTGACCCAGAATTGGATGAGGATGGATGGATGGATGGATGGATGGATGGATGGATGGATGGATGGATGGATGGATGGATGGATGGCATGTGTAACATAGTTGTAACACAAACAGATACTAAGTTTGACAAACAGTCTCAGCTGTGGGCAAAAGATGACAACCACTAAAATCCTAAAATGTAAATTATTAGTCAAATTGTGAAGATCAAAAGGAAAATAATCATACAATAATCTGCTACAATAACCATATCCATCTCAGACTTGCAGGAAAAAAAAAAGAAAAACTACAGGCCAGGGCCTGCTATGCCACAAATCAGTTACATTTTACATGCTGACAACTTCAACAGGGAACAGCAGTTGTCCTCCAAGACTCAGCACCCTGTAAGTCAGGGGGTGTCCAAACTTATTTTCAAGAGTGCCATATTTATTAATATCACCCAGGGCCCAACAATTCTTCTTGCCTTTTTGAAGCATAAATGTTATGCTTTTTTAAATTTTATTTTGAGTAACATGAGAGTTGTCATTATAAAATAAATCTCTGTTTCATTCACATATGGAGAAAAAATAACAAAGATCAAACTGTCCGGAATACCTGAAACTTCAGTGAAGCTGCTGAATGTCAGTATCTCTGGTTAATTTTAAACGAGACGTACTCTTATGCGAGTGTATAAAATTTTATACATTCATTCGTTACGCCACATGGTGCTGCCACCATGAGGTGAAAAGAGAAATTATACTTTATTAATTGTTTTTGTGATCACGGGCCAAAAAAAAAAAAAAAAAAAAAAATTAAGATAGGACCAAGGGGCCATATAAGATCTGACCTAGGCCCATCGGTGTAACTTTGTGCTGAACATCGGAGGGGTCAAGATCTAAATAAATAAATAAATCTTGGTAAATGCCCAGATGATTAAACATGCAACTATTTTGCTGGCAATAACTGAAATGAGTAAAGAAAATCAACAGCCTACTTATGCAAGATAATTCAATATTTTATTGGGGGGGTTATATTGGTTGGGTCTGATTATTGGGGTTGTCATAACCCCCCTGGAAATTACGCCCCTGCCTAGGCCTGTGATTGGCCCCTGGGCCGGGCTTTGGACAGGCCTGCTGTAAGTTGTAGGCTAGCAATCAACCCGGCCTCAGCGAGCCAACTCTGCCTTTAGGCTGTGGCATATAATGTCCCTGGCCTGCACAGACAGACAAAAAATATCACTTCAAAAGTTATTATTTTACAGATTTAGATTATTAACAGAGAATATCCCAACAGCAGACAGGACCTTACTTAACCAGAAGTGAATCAATTTCATTCATCAATGAGTCACACCTCCTCAGTGGAGAGAATAGGTAACTGTGATAATCCTGTTTCTAATGCTAGCTGACCAAGATGGACACAAGCATGATAACGGTACGAGGGACTCGCAGCACAGCAGAAAGACACCGAGACATTTCTACTAACTATGCAAAACGCTTACTGACAATGAAAAATGATGTCATGAGTTAACTGAAATAAATGTTTAGAGAAAAAATACAATTAAGACAACTGGATAAGGAAAGCCAGACAAAACATCAAGCTTTTTTTTTTCTTTGTGTAAAATGTAAGTAAAATCACTCGACTACAAACTTAAAACCAATAAACCTTTTGTCCAAAATACAAAATTAACACTTGTGCTGTATGTATCCCCACCAACATGATAAGTCTAAAGCCAGTCATGGTCTGATACGCAACTTAGACCAGCATAATGTGGAAAACTAAAGGACCCATATACTAAGAATTAATCAGTGAGGTAAACACGTGCATCTAACGTTTGAAATGGACAATTTTTGCATATTGGACTATAAGATTTTTCCAGGGAGGAACAAGGAGTACTTGTAATTAAATGTGGAAAAAGCTCAAATACAAATTATATTAAAACCTGTCTGGAGGGGATCCTTTGCACATGTTTAAGTGTAAATATTCTCACTATAAAGGCAAACTGACCCTGTGTACTGTGTTCAACACCATCTCCTGCATTGTCATTTGAGTTGTATTAACATATATTATTATTTATCATACCAGGCTGTGGGGGAGCAAATTTTTACAGCAAATACCAAAGTCCATTACGTGCGCTTTAAGCCATTGCGTTATTAGTGGTGGACCACAACTGTGCCTCAGGAGGTGGTGGGGATTTCAAATATACAAAATGAGACTGATTAAAGCCAAATGATTATCTCAGACATTAACCAGATTGAACACGAGCACTGAAACTGTGATCCATCATAATAGTTGAGCATTATCTTAAATGTCCAATGGCTATTCCATTTATGAATGTTATACTTGATGGATGATGGCAATTAACAAAATTTAATCTCCAAAGAGTTCTCTGAATTCTCCCCCCACATTTAAACATGCGCTCATGGAAAAGGTAATACCTTGTTTGGTGTGCTGTCCTTCAGTGCTTATCATTTCACTGATGCTTTGATAGTTATAAAAGAATTACTGTGCTTTAAGAGTCATTTTTAAATATTACCTGAGCCCAGTTTGTTTGCTCTAGCAAAGCAGATATTTGTACAAGCCAAAGTTAGAAATGACCAAGCCTACAGTTAATGAAGCAGTCTCACGTTTTACACCTTGTGCCAGTGAAAACAGCTTTTCTGCTAGTTTCCATCTCAGTCATATAAGCCCCTTCATCTTGCAGTATGTGTCCAGAGACACTAATGGTGTACAGTCATTAATCAACACTCACTATACAAAAACAGTAAATTATGTTCAATACTAAAGGTGCAGACTGTAACATAGTGTATATGCATATGTTTTTGTTAAAGATTAATGGCATGATCCATTCATCCATCCATTTTCTTTGCCACGCCAGTGCATGGCAGCATGCTCCCTGGATAGGTCACCAGTCCATCACATTCTTTATGGGATTTTATGGAGACACCATCAGAGTAAACAAAAGTATTTTAAAACAGGCAGCAGGACGTCATCGCAGCAGCAGAAATCATTCACAGGGTTAAAATTTGTTGTTCTGCATTGCAAATGCATATTTGAGAAAAACATCAGTTCTGATCTCTTAGGACTAATAATCAAACTTTTCATGCTGATTACTTCAGTTCAGCATGCCTTATACATCAGTGACAAGCTGATGAGAAACATTTAAAACAATTTGAACCTATTAATAAATAAAAAGTTACATACCAACAAAACAAAAAAGTTTAGGAAAAGTAAATAATAAAGCAAAAACACAATATGCATGAAACAAAGTGCTGGTAGATTAAAAATAAACCATTAACAAAACACTGTCTTATTTATCAAATAAAAAATGCAGGTGTGCCTCTGGGTAAAGAAAAAACAACCCAACGACTGGGTATACTTCAAACAGTTGGGGCTAATTATGGACTTGAGTCTTAACACTGTGATTTTAAAAATAAATTTTATTCTCTCTTTAATAAATTATAAAAGTTTAAATGCTGCAAACTTTCTTTATTATATGATTCTAGAGCTGCCACAAATAACACCGTTGCTACGCTAAACATGAACATATCCTGCACCATTACAGTTCCACTATAATCAATGAAGGGTGCTAGAGCAGCGCACATGTCCGTCTTGCATAGCCTTATCACTGCTAATGCACCCAGACCACATTTATGAACAATGATGGAAGAACATGAGGGTTGAACGCCATTTTGACAGATTAGAACATGAACAGTTTAATTACTATAACAATAAATTCACATTCAGCACTGGTAAGCATTGTTGGGTTGTCGTTGGGTTAGAAGTAGGATGAGAAAGCCACCCATTCGGAGACTTTTTATGACTTCTGATCATATTGCAGGAGAAGTTTTCCCTGTGGCTGAAATTTTGTGGGAATAAAATACAATCATAATCAAAAACCTGTCTGTTTTGACCAAAAACATACATTACCTAATATATAAATATCTTCGGTTGTCGTAGCTTGATTGGACAGGTGGTGTCTTGTTTGGTCAAGCTTTGTTGAGCATACAGTCCTGTTTTTGGTCATCTTTTCTCTCCATGTCCTCATGAATTCAGTCTTTTCTCTATATTAGTTATTAAGATTAAACAGTTTTTGGAAATGTAATGCCATTAAATGTCACTATCATTAAAAAGGAAAATGAAACAGCATTGTTTGTCAAAAGACACCACTAAAAAGTAAATGCTATGTGTCTGATATACAAACGATTTGCATTTACTGCACATTTTCTGTAGCCACAGTGTAAGAAGCAGCTTAATCGTCAGTGCCCAGCTTCAAATTATGTCCTTTGTTCTTTGATACCAGCCTCTTATTTCTGAGGGTTTAAGACTTTTTTAGTTTTATGTGATTGCAAACAGAATATTTGGGGGTTTTGCCCAGTTTGGGCCAACAAAACAAGACATTCGAAGAAAATTATTGAAAGATTACTCATTGACAAAACTACCCCTTAATTATGAATCTACCATACACACAACATTTTCTTTCTCAATACTTTTTGATTTCATGCAAAATCGGATTCTTCTTTTATCAAAACTAATATCAGCATACTGTAAGTAACTGTGGTGCTGAAGAGCCAATCCTAAAGGAGTTTCACTTGTCAGGAACTCTTCTTTGGAAGACTGGCTGAAGTGTAAAACTAATTAATTGCCCATGAACCACAGGAACCTGCCAAATGTGGTAAGTCTGCACCCAGTGCTAACAACTGCAATTTATAGCTATAGATTGGAGCTTTCAGCTTAATCTTATTTGAAGAAATACAAGTTATCTTAGCCAGATGATTGGCTAGGCACCGATAATAACTCACACAGATGCATACTGATGTTCAGGCTAATGCCCAGGGTACTTTAAAAGGACCCAGCAGTCACTGTGTATTTGAAACCGTTCAGCAGATGTTATTAAATAACACTGATGTTAGTTCTTTTCATTATTCCACTTCAAGTATTGACCTTGTTCTCCCAGCACTCCACCTGTTTTTCCTCTCCTCCTGCTCTTCTGTAGCCTCATCCCCTGGCCTCTGTGCGGTCATTTAGATGCTGCTGCCCTCACTGCCTGCTGTAATGGGAGAGAGGCGTCTCACGTCGACAACAGCTCAGTGGGAAATGTTTTAAACGAACGCCTCCATCTATAGCGACAAAGGTAACCCGGGATCAAGTGACTGAGTGTTGAGCCCACAACACAGATGACGGAGACTCATTCCAGTGCTCTTTGAAACCTGCAATTGCTCCGCCTTCTGTCATTGCCTTAATGCAGCAAGGTCCTCATTCATAGCTGTCAAGAAGCTACTCATCTGTACCCCCAGCTTATTTGGGGGAAAATCACACATAAAATGTATTTTTCCACCACAGAGAGGAAAGACGCAGGAACTAATCTCATTTCTTTGACACTTCCATATATGTATTTTTTTTTTTTTTTTTGGAAGGAAGGAAGACAGTGGAGGATAATCCTTGGATGGATATGAGCCCATCCCGTGTCGGCAAGTCTAGTAAAAGCAGGAGATGCAAGCTGACTTTCAGATGTACCCTCCAGTTTCTGCAGCTGATGAGGTTGGAGGGGGTGGTGCAGAGGGGAAAAATAGAGGTAGAAGACACTAACAAGATCATGCAATATTAATGAGGCGTTGAGATGTAGGACATGCAAGGCAAATTGGCCACTGCATGTAGACCAAAATCATATTTTAATCAAAAATTTTGATTTCACATTTGTAAAACTGAGTAATTGGTGATAACTAAGAGAAGGGTCGAATATGTTTAGAGGAAATAAGCCTCTCTTTTTTAATTTTTGGACCCCAAAAATATGTTAGGGTTTGTGTCTCCTGCTTTTGTCCACCTTGCAAAACAGAGGGGATTATTTTTGTGTCTGGACCTAGAGAAACTAATGATGAGGTAAACTATTAAGCTTTAAGCCATTTCTGAAATGAGGTGTGTAAAGGTGCATTCGCAACAAACACGAAGCAAAATTTCACCTAGTGTTACTGACATGATTTCAGTCACACCGGAAACACAAACATTTGCCCTTGATGGCCAATAGACCAAGGAGAAGTTAAGTTAGTCAAGTTACAAAAACTTGAAAGATTTTACAGATTTTGAAATCTTGCAATTAAGTCCTTCAGTTTTGCACACTTTTCTCCAAGACATCTCCTTTCACCTGTCCCCTTTTTAAAAGTTAAGTTAAAAAACTCCAGCTGCCCTCAAACAGCAGTTTCTTCGTCATTTGTGACTGTTGGTAGCATTAGGAAAGAATTCCATCTGATCCAAAGTTTGACTTTGGAACCTGAAGCAGAGTTTGGACCTGGAAATGGCTAATGATGTCAGACTTAGGACCGAATAGCAACTAGGATAGACTCCAGCCCCACCATGACCGAGGATTGGATAAGCGGAAGAAAATGAGTGAATAAACTTATTAGGGTTAATATTTTATTTTGCTCAGGTCAAAAATCAAGATGAATTTATATCAACGTGCTTTTTTTTCTTTGAAATGATGAACGCAATAGAGATGTGAAAACATTCATGAGGAAAGAAGGTATGGCAGATAGTACAGAAGCATGCTTCTATCTTTCCATTAACTCCACTCACTGTAGAGATTTGGTGAAAATAATAATACACGTTACAAGAACAGATTCTTTTCATGTGTTATTCATTTAAAAAGTAGAAAAATTTAAGGGAATGAAAAGTTGACCAAATGTAGATTTTGTTTTTTAGATCCCAAAAAAGTTTAATGTAAAATTTCACATGAAAGCAATGTGTTGAACAGAAATACTGCATTAACACACTAAACACTGGGAAACACACAAACAACAATTAACAGTTGTGGGCATGAGTGACCTGGTCAGAGTAAACTGAGCTGGTCTCAGGCCAGTCCACAACACTGTAACAGCAGTTAGTGTTTGTAAAAAACAAAATAATAATAAATCTCCGCACTTCACTGTATGTTAAATTATTAAAGCAATGCAATGCTAAATCAAATATAAGCATAAAGAGGTCACAGGCAACAAATACCAACCTAATAAAACAAATACCGTGGTGCAGACAGGAAGCTGAAAAACAATATCACAGCAGAGTGCTTCTTTACTGCTGGGGAACATACGCTCTCTCTGAGATGGATATACTTGCAGGTCGTGCTGCTGGCATGCAGTATTTTGTGGGACATACCTACAACATTAGCTGACTTGACCAACAGCCTATTTTTTATGCTTGCCAAAATAGGTCAGCCCTTGCACCAACTGCTTCACAGGTGATACACAGTCCAGGGAATCCATCAAAATTGTAAGTTAAATTATTTGTTCTAAGCGAGATTTCGCAAAAGAAAGCGCCGCAACACTGCCGCACGTGAGAGAGACCATCCCAGTGGGAGAAATGAGACCATCTGCCCCTCTGCAGGTGACTGTCCCCAGATAGAGGATGGAGTTGAGCTGAGACAGCGAAAGAGAGCTGCAGGGTAAACTGCCCTGATATGAAGCTGCTGTAGCAAGCAAAGCACTGTAATCAGCACGCTATTAGCCACCTTACAGCTGGCACCAGTTTCCTCAAATCTGTTTATAAACTGTTAGAGTGATACATTTCACTTAGAAGCAACGCATGCTTAACCACAAAGACAATGCCTTGAGAGCATTCCGGCCAGGTATTTCACCAGGGATGACACTGTGGCCATGGAGTTTTAATACAAAGGCCAAAGATTAATAAACACAAATTACTGCCTGCTTCATGGTTTTCACTCATGAGAATGACTCCCACCCGAAAGTGGTCAGACATCATGGGGTAGCTGTAGCTCAGTAGGTAGGCCATCTACTAATAAGGTTGGGGTCTGTTGGTGATTCAATCCCTGAGGCTCCAGTCTGCATGTCAAAGCATCCTTGGGTAAGATAGTGAACCCTGAGCTGCTCTCCAATGCACGTGTATGAACTGGTGTGAATGGGTAAACAAGGCTGTTGTATAAAGTGCTTGGGTGCTCGAGTAGAGTGGACAAGTGCTATATAAGAGTCATTCCACTTACATCAGTCAGACATCCCTGATTCAACTCTGATTCTTTCCTTCATTTGCTTGTTTCTGCCTGCCTCCCACAATCTTTCTTAGATTAGATTAACGCAGCACAACAGTAAAGGTTTGCAGCTAATGAGCGAGGCTTCTGGAGATCCTTAAAGTTCATTCAACTTCTGAGCAATAACTGGAGTCCCATTACAAACCTATAAAACACTGCAAACAAAAGTATTTCCCCTTTTTTTCATTTGTTTGTTTATGCATTTAAAAATTGCTAAAGTGAAATAAACTGTTAGTCTACTCGGTGGCCTAAAAATTACGTTGACCTGCAAGGAATGAGTAATTGAATCATCATAGTGAAAGGCCAAACCTAATTTAGTTATCCCTAATTAAGTGGAAATTTAATTAGCAAAAACAGAATGAGCAACTACTTCAATAAAAAAAATGTTTTTTGTTTTCTTTCATGCCAGAAGATCGTAAAAATGTAGTCTGTAAAACGAAACCTGGAGATTATGTTCCCTATTTGTGCTATTTTGAGTGCCCCGTCCCCCCCTTTTAAAAATGATATCCAAGGAGGGCACCGTACAGCTCATCAGGTCGAGGAAGTGACCTATATGCTGTCAGGCTATTACCTTCTCTCCACTGTCCTATCTCAATAAAAGCCTTACAGAAGAGATGTTGGCCTCACCTCTGTGCACTTCACTCAACAATGCAACACTCCAACTCCAAATGCTCATTATGCAAATATGTAGCCTGCGGTAATGCAAAGCCAACAGCCAGAGCAAATTAGACGATACAATTCTGTGGAGAGGCGACAACATCCTACTAAACCCCGTTACTGTATTTTGGATTAAAGGAGTGAAGGTTGAGATAACCTCGCTTTGCTTTCATGCTTAGATATGCTGCTTGGACACATAACATGTAATTTGCCCAGAGGAAAATAACTTGCGTAGCATCAGAGTTGCAGCAAACGTTGCTGATAAGGAAAACTTATAGCAATTTGGCATGCTTGTGTTGTCGCCAAAGATAATCATAAACTAGGAAAAACCTGGGCTAGTTTTATACTAAATAAATTCCAGGTATCTCTCCAAAGTAAGGTTTCTTGATCTTGATATTTATTAGGAAAATATTGAGATTATTTAACATGAATACTTATGGACCTGTAAAACATCATGGATTTGGTTTGAACTCTTGTTGACTAAAGGCTGTTATTCCACTATTATGAATCAAGCTAAATTACACTTGCTACAGCATCACAGGAAGTGAGTTTGCAATCTTTGTGACATGCCACAGTAAAGGAATGAGACAGAAATATTCCACAGAGTTTCACTGGGTTTTGTTAATGCACTGGAGCTAACTACTGCTGTCAATAAGAAAAAACAAAACAAAGCCAAACTAAGCCCAATTTTTTTTTTTTTTTAAATTAACATATTTCTTAAAAAAGGTTGGGAGTGCAAACAGAACTGAATCTACTATTGTACAGACTAAATATCCTTTACATTTTGCAGGCTGATGTCCTGACTCAAAGTCACTCTACTCACTCTACTAATGGACCTCAGGAAGCTGGGTAAAAAGGTTTGGGAATCCAATATTTGTATGTACTGGATATTACTATTGGCAAACTATGGATTTAACAATGGTGTGTCTTTTTATTTCTCACTCTTCCCCTTTGTGATGCTTTTATGCCCATCTCTCTATTAAAAGCACAACTCCATTAGCTAAAAGCATGGTTTTCTGCACTTGTTATAACTTAATGTTCCCTATTTGACTATTATTAGCTCCAATCCATCAACACTAATATTACTCTAATATGATAGCTTTTTACAAAAGTCATCCCAGACATCTCTGATGACAAGCGATGCATTTTTCCCAAACAGAAATCATCAAATAATGTCTTGATTGCATTATAATGCTATAAGGAGATGAGCGTGTATTGGGTAAACGGAACACGAATGCACAAAACAACAAACCAAAAGCATATCATCCATTGATGGAAACATCTGTGAATCATTATGCAAACTTAGGCTAATTCTTTAGAGTTCGATTCATTAAGGAGTATTGTTAGTTTCAGTGGCTGAGCCCTTATTATCATGCATTTAGGAAATGAGGCAAATAGAAAAGGCATAAGAGCCCAATCAATAGCTCTTTTCATTTTGCCTTAATGGCCTCGTCTTTTTTTCCCCCTCACGGACTAAAAAGAACACAGGGGAGGTTGGTGTTACAGCCATAAAATGTAATTTCTCTCCAGGAGAAAACACAATAACGCTTCCTATCCCTTTCTGCATATTCCTATAACATTCTGCAAAATTGAGTATGGATTTAACATCAAAAGGTTACAGGAATTTTTCAAATGAGATATTAAAGTCAATATTTCAAGCAGAGGATATTTCAATTCGGGGGCTTACATGATAGAGTCTGTGTGCTAAGAAGAGCTGGCTTGCAGGCATGGCTACAGATGTGCCACAAAATTAACTCACTAGGAAAAGTCAAACCCATGGATTTTAATGTCAAACATGGCAGGAAATACAGACATGCTCAAAGCTGTTCCCCTCAGAGAGGACAGCTAGCCAGCTAAATACAAATTGGTATATTAACAAACTGCAGCACGGCTTTTATTGTCTGCTTTACTTACTTTGCTAAATGTCCTACTTAATTAAAATATGTAAACTAATCAGTACACAAACAAAAGGCCGGTGGACTGCAAACATTATCGTCTTGATCTTGGTTTTGTTCTGCAAATGGTAATGAGCCTTCTGACTATACTAATAAGGCTGTACAATGAAGTATGCTTAACACAGTGCTTGGAGCTTTTGCTCATGGCTCTAAAAGACACTTAAACAAAAAGTGGCCATCGATGTTCTCCTTCCTAACCTGATTCGTAAGCTTTGGAGCTCAAATGCCACAGGGTACTTCTTGCCTTTTCTAGTAGAGAGATAGAAAAAAAACAGTTATTTCTTCGATTAGATTAGGACACATAAACCTGAGCAACAATTAGCCGGCTCCATCGAGATAATGCCGTTGTAAAATTTTAATAACACATGTTGCAATTGAGAATGCAATTAGTGCCAAGCACACGGTGACTATTAACAGTATCCACTTTTATGTGATTAATAGTGTTAAATAGCATCCACTTTAAAACATTTGATTAGGAACATGACGGGTGGTGTTGATGGAAGTCTGTAATTGGGTAACCACTGCTGTTTGGGATCATTATCCTAAAAGAGTGTGTATACAGCAAAATCTATCGAAATTCAAGCCTAATTAAGTGCTATAAGCTTTTATAAAATATGCACTTCTCTTAACAATTCATATCACTGGACAATGAGATGAATTTCTGCCACTTTATCAGGTATACCCGATGAACTGCTCACTAACACAAATATCAGCCAATCACACCAGCAACTCAATGCAGTTAGACATGTACACATGATCAATATTTTGGGAACTGCTGATTTTTCCACACAACTGTCTCTAGGATTTATAGAGAACAGTCTGTAAATCCAGTGATGTCATAACCTGCTCTGGAGCATGATATTATGTTCGAGATTAGAGATCAGCAAGTATGAAATCACCGCCTACTGACGAATCAAGTCTTTGGAAAATAGCTTCACTGTTCCTGGAAAATCCCTCAGACCTCTGTGCACAGATAGTAGGAGGGTCTAAAGTTTTGTTTGGCTTTTTTTTTCTGTTTCATAAATGAGTATCGGTAATAATTATAGATTCTTAACAGCTTAACTCTATTCATCCATCCATCCATTCTCTTCCACTACTTCCTTTTAAGGTCTCAGGGGGGCTGGAGCCTATCCCAGCTGTCTTAGGGTGAGAGGCAGGCAACACCTTTAAATAGGCAACATTTAATTATTATAGTAGCTCTTTTATAGTTTTACTGTTTAAAGTGTTTAAATATCTCACACATTCATAAAGCACTTTTAACACTAAACTACAATACAGAACTTTTCCACTCACAGCACTGATTTATCTGCAGCAGCTGTGTTATTATTATTGTTGATGACTATATCCCTTTATTACCACAGTGAGCGCATCGTCTCATGGCTGTTTCATGCAGGATAATTCACCATGCCGCAAAGCTCTGCTTTCTTGAACTTGACAATGAATTCACTGGCCTCAGTCTGGTGACCACAGACCACCCAGCATCGTGGATATGCAGCTGATAAATCTGCACTGAATGTGTGATGCTGTTATGCCATTATGGACCAAAATTTCTGATTCCAGCACCAGTTGAATCTATGTCATGAAGAACTGAGGGAAAAGGCTGTCCAAAACACTATCCCCAAGGTATACGTAATGAAGTGAGTGATCCCCGAGTGTACCTTAAGCAGTTTAAGCTTAAAGCTTCAATACAAAGAGGGTGGTGGAATTTGTTTTTTATTAACTTATTCTGCCCTAGTTTGTGGAATGCACCCGATCAGCTAGTTTTGCTAGCATAAACAAATTGTCAAGACATAAAAAAACCTGTTCTCTAATCATATTAAATTACTTAAACGTGCTAATTTGTTTGCCTGCTTTGACAAGAGGCTGATTCACATCCATCTTGGTAGGCGGAGTTGCACCTTTTGACTTTTGGCAAGGCATTAGAAAAGATGGTTGTAGTTTCTGGGTCTGAAAAAGAAACTGAACACTGAAGTGCCTTAAACCTGCAATTTTTTATGGCAAGCAAGGGGCAATAACTGTGGTTGTAGAAAGATTTCCAATGCTACAGAAGTCTTTAGGAATATGACATGTAAACACTTTCCTGGGCTCAAAATTTATGGGCTCGGTCATTCATTTTGGCTCAAACTGAATAAAACATGAAACCCATTTTTTGATTTTGGTTATTCTAAGAGCCAGACAGGAGGGCTGCTCAGAGCATGTTCACTGACTAGAGACTTGTGACTAGCAAGTTGTTAGCCAATGAGTGTGTGGTTTCACTGTCTGATTGGTTTCACTAAGATTGCAATGGCAAAAATCCTCATCAAGGCTTTTTTGCAAGGCTATCAGGACCATACTGTTTGAGTGCATCAGCTAGCTTTTTTTTTTTTTAGCCTGAATGAGTTATTAAGAGACTGTCAGGTACACAATTTTTAAATCAAGCAATCAAGATGTCTTTGAATTGCAGACTTTCAGCTTCAATTCAAACAGTGCAACAAAAACATCACATTAACTGTTCAGGAATTACAGCCATTTTTGTGCACACTCCCAGCTCGTACTACAACGTTCCCATATTGGGCACCATGAGTTTCTACACAATCCTGGTGATTTTCCTTTCAGTGGAATGCTAAAATGTCTTTGGGGTGCCAAATTGTTTGAATGCAGGAAAAATCCTGCATCTGTTGTTATTGTTATATTACTTTGATCTACAATATATATTTCTAGAAAGAATATGATTTGAGGTGTTCATTTGTCTCAATGCACTCCTACAGGGTGCTGCAGGTAAAGCAAGTTTTAACTAAACCACCCATGTGCAATTCTGATTTATGATGGACTGACTCACTGGGCTACAGAGCTGCATTGTATGTAATCAAGCTCTGTGATTCAGTGCTAATAACAGGAGTGACAATCCTGAAAGCCCTAATACAAAAGCTTTAATGCCACTGCTGGTCACTTTTAATATGACAATAACCAGAGGCGACTGATTTAATGGACTTGTTATGGATCAGACCACTGACGTCTGAGGAGGCATAAATTAATCTTGTTGAGCAAAGCAGAATCACCTCTCTGTTCTCCCAGATTAACAGCTGGATTTCCAATATGGCGCTAACCGGCTAATTAAGAAAGAGGAGCTGATTCTAGCAAGAAGTGACTGAAAAGAAAGTTTTACCTCCTCTCCATCGGTGGGGGTATTCTTGAGGGAGCAGGTCGTGGGGTGCCGCTCTTCCCAAAAATCCTCCACGCCTCATCCTTCATCTGCGGCTGTTCGTCATGTCCCGTCACCGGCACAGTTACACCTGAACACTCTGCTGCTGCCAAACACCTGGCTCCATCTCCCACTGTCCAAATGAAAAATAAGCATAATCTGCCTTTCTGAGTATCCAGCAAATGAGGGATTTCATGACAAATTGGGTGGAGGTTTATTATGCAAAGGAGAAGGCAGAACAGAGACAGCGAGGAGCTAAAATAAAGGGGGGCTATAGTTAGGAAAGGTAGAAAATGTGGTAATGACTTGTAAAATTTTGGCTTGGCTGCTAGCTGCTGTGTCTATATTTAAAGTCCATGCTGTGGTATTTGGCAGGGAAAAAATGAGAAAAAAAAACCCCCAACAACACAAGAGGAAATTGAAATGAATGCTTATAAAGATTTTACTCCAAGTGCGTCAAATTGTGTGGCAACAATTCTCTGAAAATGCATCTCTTCGACATGTTTTAACGTTGCTTTTATATCCACAACGTGCAAGTCGGTAACTATATATTTTAGAAACCTTCATTCCAGCCTAAGAACTCCACACAGTGTGATGTGAAATATATGCATCAGATTTCCACCGCAATAGTAAATTAACTGCCTCAATAGCTTGATGGATGTGTTTCTTAAAACTTAATTAGTGTGAAGTTCACTTGGGATAAGTGGGTGTTCAATTAATGTCTAGCAGTTGAATACAAGTGGCATTCAAAAACATTTCAAATCACATAAAACTGAGAGGGAACAGCAGGAGAGGTGCCGCGGAGAAGCAAGAGGAGTGAATACCACAGAGAGACAACTACATTGTCATTATATACTGATATATTATAAAATAGTGCATAAAATGGATGGATGGATAAATAAAAATAAGAAAGTGAACTTTCAACCTAATTTTCTTGACTGTTTCTTTAGTAAGTAATAGTAGTTATATTAACTAGCTCTACATGGTAATCTCAGTCCATCCCATCATTAGTAGACCTGGGCTCTAATTTGGCTTTTGGTTGACTTAAAACACCCCAAGACCAGATAGTATACGATTATCCTAATAGAGCCCTTTGCTTTTGGACCACAAGCGTACTTGTGGTTCCTACAATTTTTAAAAGTAGAATGAGAGGCAGAGCCTTGAGCTATCAGGCCTCTCTTCTGTGGAACCAGGTCCCAGTTTGCGTTCATGAGATAGAAAGCTATGTGATTTTTAAGATTAGGTTTCAAACCTATAGCTAGAGCTGGATCAGGTGACCCTGCTATAGGCTCAGGCAGCTGGGGGACTTCCCATTATTCACTATGCATTCCTTCTCCACTTTCCTCTATTCATTACAAATGCCACTACCTCATATCATTAACCTTTGTCTTCCTTCTCCCATAGTTTGTGTTTTGTACCTCCTGCCTCTATAACGTCCTTTTTTTCTCTTCTCTTCCCTCCAGACTGTTCTTCCTTTCCACCAAATACTGCTCACAGTCATCATCTGATGGATTGCATTCTCCCTCTAATATTGTAGGCTCTTTCCCTTCTAACATCAAGCTCCTTGAGATAACTGTTGTTGTGAATTGGCGCTATATAAATGCAATTGAACTGAACTCAATCTGGAGACAGTGAACAATTTTTACTGGGCTTCCAGGCTAGCCAACAGCCAACGGCTGGCCACTGGTGGTCACAAGCCATTCTTAAAAGCCAATAAAATGCTCATCAAACGATACATGATGGTTGCAAGAGTGCATTTTGGCAAATGCAATTACTCCTTTGCTCCCCACACTCACTGTCTACCTCCATACAACAAAAGCCCGCTGAAACATGAAGGGTTGTAGTATTGTAGTCACTGGAAAAAAGCTTCCCCTATTAGAAATCTTGTCCCTATAATGTATTCTACATATCCATATACATATAGTTAGCTATACACAGCAACATGACAATGCATTACACTTCTGTTAAACACAACTGCAGAACATTTTTCCTACTGGGCACACAAACCACCCCACTTATTAATACTCTTATGTGACACATAAAATGTCACTTGCAAAGACTATTGTTAAAAATTGGATGAACATCATTCCTCCCAAACATATTCACACATTTTATGTTTTAATGATGGTTGCATAGAGCGCCACAGTCCTGAACATGGAGCAAAATCTCACAGAGGCCATGACATATGATACCCCTCATGACCTATGTATGTGAGCGTTGTTATACTGAAAGAAATCACTCCCATCTGGTCTCAGTGCAAGGATAACAGTTGTCTTAGGGCAAGAGGCAGGGTAGATACTGTACAGGTCACCAGTCTGTTGCATGGCTAACACATAGACACAGACAACCAGTCGCACTCACATTCACACCTATGGGCAATTTAGTGTTTCCAGATTAGCCTATCCCCACTAACTGCATGTCTTTGGACTGTGGAAGGAAGCCGGAGTACCCAGGCGAACATGGGGAGAACATGCAAACTCCACACAGAAAGGTCCTGTGGAATTGAACACAGCATTCTTGTTGTGAGGCAACAGTGCTAACCACCTTGCCACCATGCTGCCCCATTCTTCTTTTGATATTTTTAAATTGCAATGTTGACGGTATCCATATTACTTGGAGATTCAGTATCGGAATTTCAGAAGCGGGACCACATCTCCAAACACGCTCCTTCCGGTTCTCATCTATACAGGTTCCCCCAGTCCTACAAGCTGTTCATCCTCGTTTACCTGCCCCACCCTCCCTCCCCTTTTCAATGCTTTAACTTCTTCACTTCTATTTAGTACACGGGGATCTGCCAGGCCCGGGAGCTGCCGCCAGTCCCCTTCGAGGCCTTCCCCAAACCGCAGCTCAATTCATGTCTAAGCATTCACCTTTACCTACTAAAATGCTGTCAAACATAAAATGAGGACTTGGGCCCAGCTTGTGAAATTACAAAATAAAGGTCAAGATGGCTGTGTTTGAGGACTGTAGCATGGGCATGTGCTAGTATATCATAATTTACAATTTATTGTTATCACAAAAATAAAATAAAATAGTTATGTTCTTTTAAATCTATATCTATCAGGTATTATACATAAAAGAACATATTAAATGAGACCAAAAACAAAATGCTTGGTACTACAGCTTCCACGATATTCCCATATTTCTGTATCTTCAATACAATTTAAGAGCACTCTCAAACAATTTCAACTACTGCGAGAAATGTGTCTAAAAATGTCTAACTTTGGATCAATTGTTATTTTAAAAAAATAAATAAATCAGGGTTTCAAAGTTCCAAAACACCATGCAATAATAAAGAACAAAGTTAACTTCAGAGAGTATGCAAAGCCCCCTTTTATGTAGGTGACCAAAGCAGACTGTTAAGAGTAATGACGTTAAACAAAGCAGTGGTGCCGGAGCCTGACAGAGTATGTAACTTATATTGAAAAGCCAACGAGAACTGGAGATCAGAGATGAATAAATATGAAGTTAAAGAGGAGCGGTGGACAGATAAACAAACTACAAGGGGAAAATGGCTTCAGTCGCAAAATGGGACATTTAAAAAAAAAAAAAAAAAAAAAAAACTGCTGACATCTAAAAGGCTATTGAATTTGCATACCGCAAACTTTCATCTGGGGGGATGTGAAGAAAAGACTCCACTACAGGAATCATTTAATATTTAATAAATTAGAAACAGTAGCTATGGCTAATTAGAATTTGCACATTTACAAATCAGCCCTGATAGCAAAACAAATTATGAAATATAACGGTGCTCTGTGGATTACCAAGGGAAAATCAGATGATAGACAAAGCAAATGGAGTATCACTAACAACATACTGTCAGAACACATCACACTGCTAATCCAGTTAGAGGGGATACCATAGAGGCTTTGCTTTAAAATATTGATAGGCTATTCCGTAAAAGCTTCTTTTTTTCTTTTAGCAAGACTACATTCAGTCTAACACTTGCTTATTGCTCATGGGTCATTAGCCTCTCATCCTCTGCTGCTTGGCCAGTTTGCTTTGAAATAAAGGCCTGTGATTAAATGAATGTGTTTGCTCTGGTACTCCATTAGAGGAGGTCTGGATGCTCGCAGATCCATTGTTTGTATTACGGGTACAAAGGCAGGCAGTGTGTAAACTGTTGTTGTATTCATTATTAGATTACTTCCCGGTGCGATGGCTTTTGGTAAAAGCTGTGGAATTCTTGTAAGGAGACACGACGTGCACTCAGAGGAAAAACATTTATCAAATGATAAAAGGGAGGCCGAGGCACATTCAAACTTAAGTAGTTATAGAGTAGATGCCACACAAAATCTACATCAATAAAAGTCAAATGAAGAAATGTAGCTTAGCACAGAGTAGAATACAGCTATTCTGCACATCAGGACCGGGCTTTTAACAGAGCAAAGTGAGAGCATATTTATCATAATGTACCAAACGCATAATGAAACACTTTAACTCCATTTTACTCCAATTTGACAATATTTTGTCAAGTTTTCATGTAGTGAGACTTGCATGCGGTCTCTGCGCATCCATTACAACATCTATTATGTATTGTTTAAATGCACATAAATCAAGCGAAGGAATTAACAAAGAGAAAAGTTTTCAGATGTATTGAACATACTAAGAAAACATTCAGTAAGCCATCAGAAATATTTACATACAGTACACTAAAAAACATTTTTTAAAGTCCATTTAAAAAGTTAAGCAGAAATATTTAAGTATAGTTGATTAACCGAAAAAGAATGGATGAATGGAGTCCAGCAATTTTAACCTTTTTGGTGCATCAACTGATGGGCTGCACCAAAGGTCAGCATTAGATAAAATTATTTTCAACTGTGAATCAAGTAAAGCTACTCTAGTAAAGTCCAACAACAAAAGTATGGAGTTGGAAATGAGCATGATGGGCACAATAATGGTTTGTGGCAGTAACTGCAGAGTGTATGTGAGGGGGAGAAAGAATACAAAACGCTTTAGGATACCTCAAATCTGGTGGAGAATTTGCTACACTGGACGAACACTGTGTCAACCCCACCCTGACCAAAAATGAATGAGCAATCATATCTTCAGAGACATGTTCAGCCCTCTGGTGCAGAAGAATTCATATTGCTGCAGGATGCTGAGCAAAAGACCAAAGAAGACAATGCAGGGCAGGACACCCTACCTAAACCCCAATAAAATCTATGTTTACACCAAAACCCTGAGCCTCATGGCACCTGCATGTAGAGATTTAAAACACACACACGACATCTCAGACTTGACCCTTGACTTAAGACACTGGAATCATATAATAAAGTAAAAAACTGTAACCCTGCACATACAGCTAGCTTTTCCATTTTTTAGATCTAAGACTATGAATGCAGCAATTTTGACACTTTCCATTAATTCCATTAATCCTTCATACAATAGCCAAAAACTTTGGTACAATGACATAAATTGTATTAGGGAAATACACAAATAACATGCCAGAAATGAACACTATTATGAGGCAGTAGTGTTTCACTTTATGCCTACATTTGCAGGTAAAATGAGAAGTGAAGAGATATATAGAGAGATAGAGGAAATGTTTATTTTTTTACTAAAGGCCACAGAGGAACCCCTCTGCTCTCCTTGGCGACAGGGGGTCAAGTAATGCCCTTTGAAAGAGAAATGTGTTGTGACATTGTCAGCCTTAATCTGCAACTCTGCATCGATACCCTGCTATGATGGGTCAGAGGAGGGTTACAAAAGAGGCAAAGCTGTTAGTTTTAGGGCAGGGAGTTTGACACCATTACACTGAATCTGAATCCAAGATCAAATCCACCTGTCAAATCCAGACTAATAGAAATCTCTTAGCGAATCAAATGCACCCTAGTCAGCAAAGTTAATCAAAGCAGGAAAGAATTTTGATAAGCCAGTTAAATTTCACCTGAGGCTACAACATGAAATAGGGATGAGCAACAAAAGACATGAAATGGTTAAAAAAAAAAAAGAGACCTTCATTTAAAACTGTGGGGCTGAAAGAGTGGCTACTGGACTGTGGGTCTAAATAGACAGCAGAGTCCTGGTTTAACAAGGTAGATCTTCTATGTTGTGCCAACCGCTTAGCCAGGTTGTTGGTTTCCTGTTAATTTCGATCATGTTTGCTCTGCATGCTCACTTACATTAATATTTAAAGGTTTACAGCTTTTTGGTTTTTGGAGCACCTCCCGACACTACGTGGTTAAATGTTACCTTGTACTGAATAAGGCCATGCCATTGGCCACCTCACACAACCAACACTAAACCTGTTGGGGGCCTATTTATGTGCCCCACACATATATTTGAACAATATGACCATCAATTAAGTTAAAGAAATCAATTTAGCATTTTTTCTTAAATCAGTCAAGGATTGCATAAAAAAGTATATTGTGTAAGAGTACTTCTAGTGTAGTTACACACAGCAGACATGCCTGTATTAGGGATCATCATTTCAAGTATAAAACATCAAAAATATCTGATGAACCTATGGAGATCGCCACCAGCTCCAACCTGATGTTAAATGCAATTTGCAATGGACCTCGTTTCATTTATCATTTAAAACACCAACTGATCATATTGAGTTCCTGCATTACCGCCACCTTCTGGCAGTATGAGCTAATGACATTTTATCAGGTGCTGAAAAAAAACGACATAAATGTATATTTTAGACAAAAAAACCATTAATGGATTTATTTATTTATTAAAATAGCTTAATGGCCATTTAAATATCATGTTCATCTCTTATCTGTATTAGCAAATAAGACAAAAAAAAAACCTAATTATCTACTAACTAGAAAGCACAAATAAAATAGTGCAATTTGTCTTTGTGAATCTTTTTATGTTTAGTTTTTGGATTTTTATTGTTAGTCTGAGTTAAACAATGTGAACAAAGGTAACATAGTTGCAACTAACCGATTAAAAAAATACAAATCCTTAAAAAAAATAGAAGAAGAAGAAGAAAAAATAACACCAACTTCTACTGTGACATTTTACCATCATTAAAAGCTGTAGCTAATTGTAGCTAATTCCTGGTGGATGGTAAGTTGCTGGTATGTGAAGATGATTTCACACCTGCACTGCAGCCCTGAACTCTTTTAGACATTACCTGATGAGGAGCATGTTTGAAAAAACTTTTTGAGGTTCTTAGAGTTAAATTAAACCAACCTGGTTTCGGAAAAGTCCAAATGTCTAACAGGTAGAACAGAAAAACAAAAAAGAGGCATCAAATTATACAATCCATAGAACTTGAGCTTGCTCACTGATGTCTTACGGTTGATCCTCATATATCCATGCTTTCACCATAGGTTCCCCTCTATATTCCAGTGACAACAGACCTTTTCAACAGTGAGAATTTTGACCTATAATAGTACGAAAACTACAGGTGTAACTGGTACTAGAGATGTCATGATATTAGAATTTCAAACTCGATAGAGTACAGGATATTGACAGGATATTTTCTTTGCTAATATCAGGTAGTGTTGGTAAGGTAGGACGCCTCTGTTTTTGTCTAGTTTCTGGTAGAGTTTTCTCAGCTTCAATCAGGGATGTTAGAGAAACGCAACACTTGTTAGGCATAAATAATTGGTTACAGACTGACAGGACTGAAAATAAGCAAATATTGTCACATGTTTAGAATTTTGGTATTAAAAGTCACCAAACTGACGACATCCCTAATTGATACTAGTAATAATGGTTGCAGTCCTTTCCAGGATCCTGATTGTGTATGCTAAGCGGGATTAATGGTACACTTAAAGGAACTCAGGCTTTGTTAAGGTTATTCATTACACCTTTTCTTTCTACAAGTCAAAATGGCTGCTGTGAAAAGATCTGTGCCGTAGTAATACAATGGTGGCATTTTCATTAAGTCCTGGACAAAACGATTCAAATATTAGATGCCAAAAGAGTCCTTTAAAGTCTTTTGTTTCAAAACCAAACTGTGAGAAGACAGCCAGAAAATGTAAAATTCTGCATTTTTCTGGTATTTACTGATGCAAGAAATGGGTGTCTCAAAACAAGCACTTTCTGGTACCAAATCCTATTCTGGCGCTTGTAGACATCTTTTGGCCTCTTCACCTTAAAAGCACCCAAAAAGTTTCAAATCATCTTCTTTTTCTTCATCAAGAGTATTTGATATTTAAATTTCAGAATTTATTTAAGTTTTTCAGTTGTTATACTTGTTTTTTTTAACCAGAGAAAGCAGCTAATGGTTTCCTACATTTATCATTAACCTGATTCAGGCTTAATTTTACTTGCAGCTGGGTTTATTAAAGAGTATTTTTACTGTCTTAGACTGGCCTCATTTACTAAAGCCAACATGAAACCTCTACTGTTTCAGATCCACAGTCATCCGTCATTTAATAAGAACTGTGTGATACAACGGCATGGGCTGGATCTTCTGCATTCTCCTTTAGTGACCTGGTTTGAATCTTATGAGGCCTATTTTCCTTTTGTGAACCAAGACTCCTGAAAGCCCATTTCATTTGATCTCTGCTACTGAGATGATACTGTTTAAGGGGCTGAGGATGAGGAGGCAGTAAATGGAGAGGACAGAGGTATTGGCCCATGTCTTGGCAAAGACTTCTTTTTGGGGGTATCAGTGACATTTCTATCCTCAGTTCCCTGAATTGGTGTTTTTTTTCTTCCTTTGTTGATACTTCCTTTGTTCTTTAGATCTTATATTTATTTTTGGCAATAGTTTTTATTTGTGGACTGCGTCAGATATCTGGACATAAATTCTGAACTTTTTGGAAAAATCTTTTGTCTTCTCAACTATTGGAACATGTGAGACGAGTCAGTGACAGCCAAGCTCCTCCTAGACTCAAAAGCAGAAACTTATGGTTAGTAGAGCAAAGGTGGGCCTGGATGAATGTTGTAGTATTAGAGGCTTTTTAGCCCTTTTCGTGGAGGTCATTAGCAGAATAACCTGTCACTTACTGCAAGGTGAGAAGAGATTGGTATTATTTTAAGAAAACAATTCTAAAATCCTCATATACAGTAACGCAAAATATCATTGCTAAATATCTTTACATTTGTACCCTCCTACTCACATATGCAGTCGCCCCTCTCCTCCTCCCCCTTCTCCCATTCTCCAGTTTTAAATCATGCATATCATACAAACTTCACATCTGTCAAGAGGGGCAAAGACACACTCAAATTTTCTGATTTGGCCCATTTGATTAAAAAAAAGAACATGATCACAGACCCCTATGACACTTGGCAGTTTGTTGCATTCTGCAAAGAATCAAATATTCTCTTGCCACATCCAGCTGATGTAGTGAGATCAAGTTAAATATTCATTTTGAAATGTGCAGATTAACCAACACAGCACAGACCAAGCTGTATAATTCAAAAGACAAGGGGGCAGTCAGTGACTGGCAACCCACAGTGATTCTCTTTCAAACAGAGTGGTGTGAAGTGTCACTTGGAATCGCACACTAGATCTTTTTTTTTTTTCTTTTTTTTTAAAGAGGCATGCTTATTTGATTTGCAGCCATCTTGGGATGTCTCACAGTATCTTTGATATAAAAGGGAAAAATGGCTGAAACAACTGTAATTAAGTAAATCCGCCAAGCTGGTGTTACACTGTAAGTAGGCTACAATATACAAAAAAAACCTACTTACTGGTAAATGTGAAGATAAGGCAAAGCAACAGATCCCACCAATCTCCATATGAATCAGACGGCATCCACAGTCCAGAATCAGTGTGACAGCTCTAAAGTTCTCACCTGACCCCTGCAGACTCATCTGATTTTTTTCTACATCAAATTTAGTTTATTTAATCAAAATTTTACCTTCAAACTATGACACTCGAACTAAGACAGACTTGTAATGTGATAAAAATGATTTGGCTGCAGTTTTTAAAACAGAGCTCCGACATGTTTTTCAGCGCTGAAAATGTGCCCATGTTCTGTAATCTGAGACGGCCATTTGGGAAATGGTGGAATAAAATACAGCAAGCTAAGGGATAAGCTAATGGATAAGTGTCACATTTCCACTAAATCCTGTGTACCTCAAGGGCTTGGAGCTCTGAAAACCTTTATATTATGAAGGTAAAATGTTGCATGCCTTGATTAAATATATTATAAAGTTACATATAAGTTTACTGTCCAAACATGAAGCTGGATTCTGAGAGGGACGGTTCTTACTTCTGTTGATGATTGGTAAAATCATAGCTACAGGTATTCCCTTTTCATGCAAGCCACATGATTACTGTTTATTAACATACTGTATGTGATATAACTAAGATTTTTTTTTTGCCCTTCACTCAGCGATCTGTCACAGGGACAATCTGGGCTCCACCCCTCTGTCCCGATGTGCCAACACGTCAATCAGCTGTAACTGCCGTCCTGGAGGAACAATATCAGGCCGTGGAGCTCTAACCACACAGATTCATTGCAACACCTAATCTGCTAATGAGCTCAGCATGGCTATTTTCAGCATTGCCGCAGACATCATAGCCATTGCTGAGGAGGCCTGGCGCGGCTTCCAGTGACAGCAGAGGACAGTTGGCCTGTTGGAGGAGGTACAAAGCAGACCTCAGCCTGCACGCTTCAGGACACCACACTCACTCCAGATCCTATTTGGAGGGATACGCGTGATCCCAGCATATCATACTGGCTGGTTACTATTCTGATTCATATGGCCAATTTTTCATTTTTTTCACTTGGTGCATGGAGATATCAAATCATAAAAATATCTCCATGTAATCTGGGTTAGAACTGCCAGTAGGTTTGTGTTTCAACTAGCTCCCAAAATCAGTCAACTCATTATCAAACTGGCTAAATAATGCATCAAATAACGGGCCAAAAAAGACAGTTTGTTTTCCAGCAGCTCTCTGGACGTCTAAGTTCTGCTGTTCAAGAACAAGAGCACAAAGAAAAAAGCAACACAAACAATCCTTAATGGAACTGATACAAGAGGCTTTTTAATTATCTAACTCAATCAGCTAAAGACCAGTGGATCAATGAATCCCCATTACACTCCCCAGCTCTGTGCCCAGACAGCAGCAGTTTACATCAGTTCAAACAGCAAGGCATGCTGCAGCTAAGTGACAGATTACAGGTTGTGGCTAATCTAATGCAGCCACAGCATTTGTACAGAGTACATCTTTAATTCAGACTGCAAGCTTCTCTCATTGTGACCATGTCACTTAACTGATACAGCCTCTCTACAATATTTATTGTCCCCAACAGAAGATGTGACTTCCAAGTTTGAGGGCATGCGAGAAAAAAACCCCCAAAAAACCCCACTATTGCCTGGGTGACCCACATTACAGGACTTGTGAGCTCATTGGATTTATAATTTATATTTTTCACAACTGTGCATTTAGCACAGGTGCTATGATAAAAAGAGCAGCTGTGCTAGTGCACCCACATTTGTGGCAGTCATGGGCCAAGGGTAAAAAGATGCTTTTTACTCAGGCTTTCTTAAATAAATTCAATAGTTTTAGATATGCTGTGAAACAATAAATGTCTCAACAGTCAGCTGCTTCTCTAATGCCTTCCTGATCTTGTGGATGGACTCCAATCCAACAGTTTGAACATTAGCTTCTAATAGTAGCCCTGGTTCTGCTCGGCAGCCTCAGCATAGCGGCACATGAACCAGTTCTCCACCTGAGTGGCTCTTCAGCTGGAAACGGATATCGAGATCTGAACAAGACCTAGCATTACCAGCTGCAGAATACAATGGTGTTACTGGAGGACATCCAGCTGGAGAGCAGCGGAATGACAACGTGGTCGGCCTGCAGGTCGAGAAACTGACTGGGGTAGCTGTGACAGAACTTTTAAAAGTTAGGACGACAGGATTAAAAATTTGACAAAAATGTCTAAAAACAAAACATACATTTTATAACAGAGTTTTTTCACAGATAAAACTATCAGAAGTCAGTAGTGTCAAGATTCATTTGTGTGCTAAAATGTAAGTTCTTTTTAAAAAAAAGCAAATTATTAATAAAATATTTGATATACATGAGTTTGATCTCTTTTTGAGGCTTTGAATATTAGACAATAACAAGACCATGACACATACAAAGACTAACATTTCATTTTAAATATTGCATCACAGTGATTACGACTATTAGTTACATGCAAATGTTAAAAGTTATCTAAAGAAATTAAAGCTAAGAATTTAAATGATCAAATTCACCAACACATCATCAATGCTGACATCCAGTTTATAAAACATCCAATCAGAAAGGTTCCAAACTTTCGGACAATAGTTCAAGTGCAAGACCCTAAAACATCCACATTTCTGTGGGGTTACTTTCAAATTCAAGACAAAGTAATCTACATCTAAATCAAAGTTGTCTCTAAAGACATTTAAGTAAGGAGTATACGCTTACTGGCTCATATGAGGTCGGAATTTCAGTTGTAGATGGTTGACGATCAACATATTGATCATATTTGTGTTGTAAAGAATTCAACATTTGTTCAAAAAATCATCATGATTTGACACAATCATGATTTTGCATCCAAAACTATTTTTTAAAAGTAACACTTTATAGTGTGGAATTATCAGTGTGTCTCTTGATTGTAACAAATAAAACAAAAATGAGTGTAAGATTAAATCAAATTCGAGTCACCCGTAAATATGTAAAAATCCTCATGTGATATTAAATGAGCAGACTTGCCAGAGTCTTGCCTCTGCCTTGCTGCTGAATATGCTTCTCATTTGTAGGCATCCACACAATTATTTTGGGTAGTGCCAATTGAATATCTGATTGGGCTTATGAATTCAGGGGATTAATTTCACTGCAACAATGCATCAATTGTTTCCAGTAAGAGCTGCAGAGGCAGGCGGTGTTGTTGTTCAGTAAACTGATCATACACAGAGTGTACTAATGCTTCTTGTGGCGGAATCCATTGATCTGCTGTCCCCTTGCATAGTACTTCCCTAATGATATCTGAGATGCCACTGTTACAGAAACGGAGGGCAGCATTTCCCCAGCCCTCTAGAGCAATTTATTGTGGGAAGGTAATAATAAGTCTATATTTGAAAAAATGGACTAGATGAGCCTGTTTCTGAATGTGGGCTCTGAGCCTGAAACCACAGCGGCTGATGGTGGCACAGAGAGTCATTTTCAATCTCTCTTTAGAGACAGGCATCATTGACTGTAAGAAAGCAATTAAAAACAAGCTACAGTAGATTTTGTTCAAATCTGCACTGACATCATTTTTTAAAGTTTTTTTATTCACTCTGTTAAAAATTGCACAAACGTTACTGGGATTTCTTAGATAATTTTCTCTGAAGCTCACCCTCTTTCCCCCAAAATAAAATGTGGAATAGTCCAGATATGTAAACAGATTGTACAACCACAGAACAAGTCACACAAGGACATGCGACAGCTCTGTGGCCTTTGATGGAGCTGAGCGCTGTTGAGATTCAGCCATAATTGGACGTAGTTTTTGGGTCGGGAAAATGAAGCCAGCACAGAAGTGCCTGAATGCCACCAGAAGGTGATAACTGTGGTTTAAAAAAAAAAAAAAGAGTTCCCGTCTTATGGAAATCTGTGGAAAAACATCTTTCTGTCTTGACCTCTGAAGGACAAAACTATGGCTAAAGCCTTCTCAATCATAAGTCAGTAACAGATGTGAGTGCAGCGTCACACTCAGACCAAATAGCAAGAGTCCTTTGATTGCATTTGGGTTACACATCACCAGCTGTCAGCATGTCATTCTTTGAAGCCTGGATGATCAAGTGTTGAGGCAAAAACACACCAATCAAGGTGGTTTGAAGCTTTTACCTTTAGCAGGAGCAGTTTCCCTGCGTATTTTGCAAAGCACTATGCTTTGTTAGACACTGTTGAATTAGCTCCCTCCTTATACGGGGTCAGGTCAGTTTTACTGAAGGAAATTTGAGGGACACCCAAAAATACAAACAAGCTGGAGGCTCCTTCAAAGCAACCAGTGCCACCAGCTGATTGTCTTCATGTGACAGTGCATTTATGCAGTAATTCATGACAAAGGACCAACAGAGCACTGATTACATAAAAGGAACATGCATTTCATGCTGGATTTCTAATTTTATGACATATAAGCCATAATCACCCCCCCCAAAAAACCAACTTAATTATTAAACATCCCAGGATATAGAATATATGGAAGTTTATCTATTTGAATTAAATCACAAACAAATGAACAATGGGTGGATGAGCAGTAGTAGATATAACACAGACTCTTTGGACCTATGCACAATTTATGTATATGTATATATATGTATATGTATACACTTTGAAATTTTCTTTGATTTCCGTATAGCTGATGCAATCAGGGATTTGTCATGTGGCAGAAAAATCTAATGAGCAACTAAACCATTATCAGCAAATACATTTCCAGAGCCTGCTTTTTTCTCCCTTGGGTGAGGAGTGTCAGTGGTGCAGCCATCAGCCACTGTATGGTAAACATAACACTGAAACAAACCACAGTCAAGTTTCTGGCCATCGATCTTCAGTCATTAGCTATGAGCTCATGGCGCCACTCAATGACCAGCAGGACTCTCAGGGTAATATAAGCACACAACCCCACTATTGATCCTAATACGTCCCTCCTTGTGTCAAACACTCTTAACAAAGGGTGTCAAAGAGCGCTACAGCCAAACCGAGAAGAGTGAGTCAACAAAACCAGGACGTCTGCTTTTACTGAGACTGATTTCATCACCAAGTTTATTTCTTTGCATATGCTAATAGAGCCGTTTTAACTTCAAGCGTTTTCAGATGAAAACACAGATTCAATCACAATGCTAGTTTTAATCTAAAATTTAAATGGTGTTAATTAAACTATATTCAGAAGAGTGTCTTAAATACATATTTTATATACATAATTTGATCATGTTGCTTCCAGTAATAATGCCGAATGTGTTAATCACACGTCAAAGGCTTATCAGTAATTTGTAAAGGAATTAAAACTGTAAACAAAAAAAGAAAAGAAATGTGTAAGTTTTTATGGCTTGACATAACCACAAGCACTGCAAACATATGTCTTTACCCAGAACAGCCTGTGTTGTAGCAACACAATTTGGACTTTTTGTTAAATGGTGCAGCTGCCATAAACAAAAGTTCTTTTAATGGGCTTGAACCTGATTTGTAATGAATTAAAATTACCACTTAATTACCACTTTTCATCAAATTTCAATTCCTGCCAGAATAATTTGGAATAATTATTGTTACACAAGAGCTCACAGAAAACTGAAGCTGGCCAACCAAATTTGGAAAAAGTTCCCATCTGACCTCCTCACAATTAGTTGGGCCTTAGCTGTGGAGGAGGTATATTTAGTAAATATACTAATTTAATAAATATTTTTAATTAAAAATAAATCCATCCTCATCCATCTTCGTTCACTTATTCAATACAGGGCCGTGGGGTTCCTGGAGCCTATCCCAGCTGTTAGCACATCGTGGACAGGTTGCCAGTCTATCGCAGTTCTAACACTGAGATGCAGGCAACCATTCATGCTCTAATTCACACCTACGGTCAATCTAGAATATATAACAACATAATAAACCTGAATCATTAATGTCTTTGGGGAAAACAAACTCCACACTGAAGGGCTTCAGCCAGTTGGTTGATTCAATTCAGGACCTTCCTCTTGTTGTGAGGCTAACAGTGTTAGCACCACAAAGTCATGAAACCAATGCATATTCACACGGGTGGCTCAATATTCAGTGCTTTTTAATTTGCATTATTTAACAAGAAATTTTAAGATTTAAGCTCTGTTAAAAACAAGCACATACATTTTTTCATCTCCTCCAACTGTCACAATCTAAACCCCAAATCGTGTTTCAGTATAGCTTGTTGTCGCTGTGGAAAAAAGGCTGGCAAGGAATATTTTTGACATAGTTTTCCCAGACAAAATTAACACAACCACACACAGTCTGATAGACTGACAGACAAATGATCACCATAAGCAGTATGATAATCCAAGTGGAACTTTTTGTTAAAAGAAGTGCCTATCTAAATTCATGTAATAAACATCAAGAATAACCATCTCAGAGCATCAGCATTTCCAATAAAAATTTTCTTTCAGCAAAAAAGATAATTGGATGATTTCCTGAGATCTATTATAGAAAAACACTCACTTTCATTACACCAGACTTTGACATAATTTCAAGTTCTCATTTTACTTAAAAAAAGAAAGAAAGAGAGAAAGTGAGACTGGAATGGAGCACAGTTCAACCCCTGGGCTAATCGTGGGGCCTTTTATCTGCAGCAGAAAGAGTGTCTTTTGTCAGAAACAGCACCCAGAGTCTGAAGAGAGGAGGAGGAGGAGAGGAGGAGAAGGAGGGAGCGTTCTGGGCATTGTCTCTCTGGAGGACACTAATGGGTTTTGGTGTCATGTGTTTTTCACTCAACACTTGACACATGGAGTCATTCCCCTTCAATCACTCCACTTTAATGCCCATTACGATGAGGTGTGCCACAGTAACAGGCTGACTTTTGGTCACTTTGATTGTCCAAAATGAGCGTCTATTTTAAAGTCTTTCCTTTCCTTTTAAAATACCAGCCTTTCTTTGCATCTTTACACGCTAAGTTGTCTTGGTAACACACAGCCTCGCTGTATCTGGTGTGTGTGTGACACCATTCTTTAGCGTACAGGGCGTACGAGCCAATGTCAGACTGCCTGAGTAGTTTTGTGTGTAACAAAAGTAACAAGAAGCTACTGGTTGTAATTCTCTTTTCAAGGCACTAGACTGTCTAATGAACTCCTGAATGCCAATGAGGGTGGGGGAGGAGGCTTCACAGAATTTGGGGCAATAAAAGATGTATTCTATCCAAAAGAAGGGGAAAAAAACAGTTCTCCTTGTCCTTACCTGGCACAATTTAAATTATTGCTCCATCTTGGTAAAGTAGGACACTTCATACCTCCTAATCCATTAGGCAATTAATTTGGGAACTTAAAAACACTGCTGCAGATTTCTGCCGAGCAGTCGCGGTAGTTCTACTAGACGGGGAGCACTCGGGGGCAGTCCCTGAAACTTGAGTAGATGATTAAGTGCATTTCTGCTCCTGAGGAGAGATTATGTCTTGTGCCAGTGCCCGAGTCAGAGGATGGAGCACGGCTGTGGAACTTGGCAATGGTCGAGGTACATTGAGATAATGATGTACCTGTCCTCAACAATAACGCTAATCATATCTCACCTCTAGGGTTTCGCTTTAAGGTCAGAACAAATTCGCTACCATACATTAAGTCCTTGTATTGTTTTAATGAAGGTGCACGGATTCCTGCCGCTTCGGATTGCACTTGCACCTCAAATGTCCCGAGTGTATAAATGCCTCCAAATCCTAATTCACCACTCACTTAACAGAGAAAAAATACCCCGAAATGCTGGAACAGCTCGGAACGCTAAACATTATGAGGAAGGAGATTGTGACATGCAAGACCACAGGCCAATTTTTAATAAATGTGAAACCGAACCGCAGTCTACTGCTCGAAAATTATAGCCATGCACCACCTTTCCACTCTGCACACTCAGAAGGGCAGGAGCAGCTCTCCAAATGTATGGGGGCCACTGAAACGAGCATCTGTGTCGACGCCAGGCCCTGATGGGAGTTTTTTCCTTCCTTTCTTTTTTTTTTTTAATAGAGGGAGCCATTGAGATATATTTATGTTTCTTCCCCCATTACTAGAGCTTTAAATAATAAAGCAAAATAAATAGCATCCATTAAACTGATCACATTGTGCTAACTCAAATTGTGTTTATTATGCTAATGGTACATGAAATTAAGAAAAAGACCTTGATGCCAGTGGATTTAATTAATGGGCTTTGGGAAAGGCACTGAGACATAATTCATTTCTGAGTAAGTCTCATTTGCAGTTCCATGGGTCCTCATGCCGCTGATTGCCTGAGTTATTCTTGCAGATGTGCTGCTCACAGCATGTCCCTCCATTAGAAATGAACACCTCATTATATAAACTACCTAATTAAACATAATACAGCTCTGCATTGACTCATTAATGCGTAGCCTTCTTTTCTCCGAAGGAAAGAATGTGAGGGGGGGGGTTAGGGTTAGAGGAGAGAGAGGCAGAGATAAAGCAAACGAGAGATGGAGCACGAAGGAAAAGGTGCCGTAAACAGTACAGGCGAGTCTACTGTGGCAGAAGCTACACATTTTTCACCAAGTCAAGTCTTGGTTAACAAACACAACTTTAAAAAAAAAAAAAAAAAGTGAAACACTGGTCATTTCTGCATCTGAACCCTGAGCTAAAAGCTGATTATATCTGATGTAGCATTTTTTAAAACAAATGTGCAGTCAAGAAGATAAGTGCAAATTTAAGCAAACGCTTACTGACCAAAACTTGCTAAATCGAGGCCGCCTCCCTCTGTGGCTCAATCACAGCTCAGAACCTAAAGCAAACACTAGCCGTGAAAGCCTCAATAATTAAACACTAATTAAAACAACACTGGGATATACAAGCAAGATAGTGAATGCTGCAGAGTCATGGATTACTGATACTCACACAGTGCCCTATTCATTGCTTTTTCCCCTGCCAAACGGTGCCAGTGAGTTTAACAGGTTTTTGCTGACCCTTTTAAGGGAACATAATGTGTACATTTCCAAGTCTGTATGTTTGCTCTGTGGTTCTACCATGAACTGATAATGAGAACATGACACCACATTACAAGGTGGTGCCTCACTCATTGGATGGAAAACTGCTCAACAGGGCACACGATCTAAAACATTTCCAGGCTTCTTCCTTCAAATACCAGATGTTTTATAGGCTTCGACAATTTCAGGTTCATAGAGCACATCTTCAGTTGAGCCAACAGAAAACATGATCCTGCCAGCCATGCTGGAACCAACCATATATTAATGGGCATTAAAGAGGAATTAAGATTTTAGCATTTTTGCTAAACACATCCACCTATCCATCCTCTACTGCTGCGGGGACAGCAGAAAAGTCCAGACATCCCTCACTCTTGCCACCTCTTCCAGCTCATTCAGCAGGTCACCAAGTGATTCTGAAGCCAACCAAACTGATTCCTGGGTCTGCCTCAGGGCCTCCTCACAGTAGGACATGCCTGAAACACCTCACATAGGTGCTGTCTGAAGGCATCCTAGTCAAATGCCTGAACAACCTTAGTTGGTTCCTTTTGATGTGGAGAAGCAGTAAATCTACTGAATGACTGAGCTCGTCACCCATCTCAAAGGAAGCTAATTTAGGCCATTTTTATCTGCAAGCTTCCTTTTTAACCACAACAGATAGATACAACGTCCAGATCGACATGGATACTGTACCAATCCATCTGTCAATCTCGAGCTCCCCCCTCTCTTGGGGGTGACAGAAGAGAGGACAAACAAGACTGAGGTAAGTATTTATACGATGGAGAGAGCTTCTGGATTTAAGGGGGTTCAAAACAGTCAGTCAGCTGGTGTTATTTATCTGCACTCTGAGAGACACAGCATACTTTGTAACAGCATGCATGGACATGCTATCCTGGAGGAACTGGACTACCTCTGCACTCTGAATGGGCAGCAGGTACCATCTCATGCAGAAATACTATAGAAAAATCAGTCAGGAGAGATAAGGAGAGAGCAATGGTCTGTGCCACCATCTACTAAACCCTCTTTGGGGATTGTCTGGTTGTTTCCTCTCCAATCCAACTTTAATTTGTACCAAACTAGGTAAAAGATTCACAATGGTTAATGCTTCCTAACTAGACAGATTGATATCCCTGAAGCTTAACTGACTTTGTGATGACACTATATATAGAGAGTCATAATAAGTGTTATATCTACCATACTGAAATAGAGGGAAACAGGTAAACAAGTACGTATGTTCTTAAGTTATTTTAAAAGCAAATATCATCAAGTCCTTAGTCCTATTTATTGTATAATATAAATACAGTCAAGATCTTCAAGTCACTCAAAAACACAAGATGAGGTTGTTTTGCACATTTTTATGAAGCATGTAATAAATAAAATAAGTATTAATACAAATGCATTTAAGATATTTGGGCACCTTTTTCTTGTGAGTCAGATCTAACTGGTGAAAACTAATTTCAAATAAATGTATTATACTGTCTTAACTGTTTAGTCACATCTTCAAATTCTTTACAGTTTTTCAGACTTTTTATAATTAGGTTCAAAATTCATTAAATTAAGTTGAAAGTTTGATTCTCGACCTTGGAAATATGCGTAGGAGTATGAACACATATGTAAGCACAACCATTTCAGTAATTAAATCGTGTTATAATGGATGGCTAAACACTTACCACATTTCTATTTCTGATTCTCTCTTTTAAAGCCTCTCGGATTGTGTGTCTGTGACAACTGTATCATGCAAATTCAATAGCAATAACCTTCATCAAACTGACGCCAAATAAATGCTTTGTCAGTGGCAATTTCAGAGAGTCCAGTAAAGAAGGGAAAGTATCTGCAGTAAATTATGGTAAAAATATTTCAATTCAATTTTATTTATAGATCACCAAATGACAACAGCATTCGCAGACCCTACAATACAGAGAAAACCCCAACACTTAGACGTCCAATCACTTAGAGACAGAGGGAAGGAAAAACCACCAGCAGAACCAGTGTCAGGGAGGGGCAGCCACCTCCCACAACTAGTTGGGGTGAGCTGAGGCAGACAGGATAAAAGACAAGTCATGACACCTGATTTGCTGCATTTTTAATCTGAGGTACATGTTTTGAGTCTGATAAGTGTTTCTGAGATTCTTTAAATGGAAAAAGTCATGTGAAACAAGGAGAGGGATTCTTCAGAGTCTCTACAAATAACCACAGATTTAGACACATTTGCTGGCTGTCACAGTTCATTCACTTAATGTATAAACCCTCCACAACATAATCTGCTTTTCTGACGGAAAATAGGGCCTTCAGGGGAACACCGTCAAAACTGTTGACCCCAACAACCTTCTGTCTATACAGTAACCTGAAAGCATTATAGAGATTCATAAAGATGATTCCTCCCTGCCTCTAAATACAATAAGCTTCCTGCTTTTGACTTCAAATTACTGTAATTGCTGCTCACTTTTCATTTATGATATAATTTACTCCTGCCTCTCCTTTCTCTTTACCCTCTCTGCCCTTGTCTTGCACCGTCAGACAGGCACAGTTTATCATGGAAGTGTACTTTAAAAAGAGCTGACAGTTGATTTGTTTACCCACAGAAAAGTATTACAAACTGTCATTAGATCACCATTATAGTGGACACATAAAACTTATTAGCATACACAAGCCTGTGACATAACTATTAACATACACCCACTGACAGAGTTTAATCAGATTAATTAGAGCACAACAAAACTGAAATTAAAACCAGAAAGTAATTCAAAACAGAGTCAGACCAATATAACTTAATACCACATTTAAATTATGCATTCGCAAGGTAACAGGGCCCATAATGTTGAATATATTAAGAAACACACTAATGAGCTCTTGCAAGTCTGTTCAGATATAGAAAACATGCACCAACTACTGTATGTTGCTGTTTTAATGTGGATTTTTATTGTTTTTTTTATTGTTTTTCAGTCAACTTATCTGGATCTTTTATTAAAAACACTATATGTTCGGTTGTATTCATCCGACTACAAAATTCCTGATGATACAAAGTGCATTATAACACGTTATGAAACAGGCACCTATTAAGAATTTACCTTCTTAATTATCCTGCAATTATGTCACAGCTTTATGGGGCAGTTATGCCCTATGGAGCTTTCCTGAGACGTAATCCAACAACTCATCCCTGGACTATAAAATCTACATTAAAAGTTGCCGCATAGTCACAAAGGAAAATCACAACAATTGCAAATGCAGATAATTAGTCTGCGATTGCTAGAAATTAGGCCATTATGAAAACTGCAGCCACCCCCGCTGACAACTTCACTCTGTGATTAACTGTTAATAATGCCGCTTCCCTGCAAAAACCATTTCGAGCAACTGTGCCGCATCCAGAGTTAGTTCAAATGACTGCACACAGACAGTCGCTGACGATTAGACCGTACAAACAGATACTGTATGTTTTTAATTTCCACATCTAGCCGCCATCATTATTGTGTTTTATATTTGTCATCCCAGATAAACCGAGGTTTGCACAAATAAGTGCGACAGAGGTCATCATAATCGCTGGCTCAAAAGCAGCATCTGTATCTGACTCTCCAAAAAAATTTAAATCAAACAACTTAATGAACATGTTTGTGAAGAAACATCTGAAGTATTTATGCATTTTGGAAACTTATGTAGCGATGTTCAAATATGTAGTGTTTGTTAAAAAATGTCAAATGCAAAAGTCTGAGTATGCAAAATTTTTAAATCCCATCAGGTTAAATAAATTCAGCTGCTACAGTGTTGCTAGCTGTAGTGACAAAACCTTTTGACATCACTACTGTTACAACTCATGCCTCCAACTGGTTTCTTCTCCATAGCAACAGCACCCAGCTTATGGGTACTGTAGTATGTAGACCCATTTAGATACAGTTAGTTGTATTTGAGCCCTTCTCATGGCAAAAATCAAAATAAAAACAATTTTAATTAATATTTGAAATCACAATTCATCACACACTTTGAAAAAAAAAGAAAAAATGGCACTCATCTTTTTAAATTCAGTGGGTTTCTTGAACACTAATTATTATTGAAATGAATAATGAAATTAATGTCACCTGAACTAAACCTGTCACGTCTTACAGCGAGTGAAACTGAAAGGCAATACATGAAGATTAATGCAAAAGAGGGAAATCAGGCCTATTGGGATCTTTATTTGTCTTTTAGACTAAAGTTACAACCTTTAAGTTAACTAATGTATCTTAGAAGTAACGCTAAACTGAACCAACCACCACCCAAAAAACCCCAACAACAGCTATCTGAGGTATCAAGATGATATCATGAAGTCTGGCCCTCAGTCAAGACAGGGTTATTCAAATAACGTTGAACTTCAATAAAACTTCCAATTTTTGCAGAAGGAGAAACAAAATATAAATATAGAATTATAAGTTATTATAGTTCATAAAAAAGACTTTAAATCACAGACGGTGGACCATAATCTTTTTATGCACCGTTTTACTGAGTGTTTATATCCTGTACAGGATGGGTTGTGAACGTTGCAGTAAGGGCCTCTAGTCATTGCATGCCAGCCGTTTTAATGTAATGCAAGACCTTCCTGAAACTCTTGAAAGCTGACAGTGCTTGACGTGAGCTGTGTTAATTACAGTAATGGCACGCATTCTCATTAAGTCGTTGTTTACGTATCCCGGGGCCTTCTGAAGCACAAGTGGTGCTCTGGTGTGCTCGAGCACCACCGCCTCACTGGTCTGCGTGGCTATGGCCTCGTTAACACAGACAGCTGTTCCTCCCAGCCACAGCCACGGCCAACATGATGAGTGGCGCCGGACATGCTGCTGAACACACCCACTGCTGGAGCAACTGTCAGAAACAGAAGTATCCCACAAGGCAGGAAAACATCAATGAGTAATCAGCGAGAAAGTGCTCCTCGGTTTATGTTTTTCAGACCCAGCCTCCAACCCCCCCGTGAACCAGCCGATCTCCTTCATAACACTGTTCATGGGGCGCACTCATAATCCCGTCCTTGCCCTTTAAGTCGGTGCAGTCAAAGGTGCAGCTGGTATATAATTCTACCAGTAACCTGCGGTGAGAAAAGGCATGTGGATTGCACAAACTGCAAGAATCCTTCAGGACTTCTCAGCCAGGGTCAGAACCCAAACAGTAGATTGTAGGTCCACATTTGTTGAAAATGAAATTATTTTTTAGTTTAAGTGGAGAATAAGTGTAATTTTCACTGCTACTCTCTAACTTAGCTGCAACATGCACACAAGTTATTTAGCAGTACATTCCAGCTGCAGGAAACATGTTACGGAGCTAAAATATCTTCATTTAGTACATCGGCCAATGCAATGTTCTTCACATGAGATGGTGTAGTTCTCACATTACTAAACAAGAATGAAGAATAGAAGTTTTGTTTTGGTTTTTTGGGGTTTTTTGCTCTGATCAAGATTATTATCGCGGAAAAAGATCTTCTCTGGGGAAGCGGCTGAATGGCATCCAGGGCTGCCAGGAAAGCCACACTTTCATCAGTGTATAATTCCACCAGCCTGCCAGGACTAAGCTGACTCCTCACCCAGTCACCCTGTGCACCCAAGTATTGTTTTTATTTTACAATCACTACAACCCATAAGTTGTATCTTTGTATCTTTGTGGCCCACTGTTGTGGTTAACCATGTTTGCACCATCTTGCACTATAATACTATGTAAAAAGGTCATAAAAAGATGTAATAAGCTGAGGAGTGTTGTGCTTACATAAGGGAGTATGTGCCTTTTTGTTTTTCCAAGTAAATCCCTATAATAGCTCATTTATTCGGTATCCAACTGATCTGTCTGCTCACAGATTAGCTGCACAGACTTTAATCAGGTTGTGTGTTTCCAAGTTGCGCTGACAAATGCAGTGAAATTCTGTTTAGTATGTGGACTGTCTGGCAACTTGGATAACATACACAAAATTTACTGATGCATGTATTCTAATTATTCAGAATGAAATTTGAAATTTTGGGGAAGAGAACTTCTTAGAGTGAGGCAGCAGTGCTAACTGCCGTGCTGCCCAAGGCTACCTAGTTAGCGACTGAAGCCCCGTCTGAAGGCAGACTTAAACCTTTCTAATGCCACTGAATGAAATGTAAGAACAACTTTGCACTAACTAAAACTGAGTGTGAAAGATGCCGGGTGACTATTTTTGCAAGATGGTTTACACTTAGCCCTCGAAGACAACAACAAATGCACCCTTGTGAGTAACCACAACAAGCTGACCTGAGATGTTTTGGGCTAATCCAAACTTGCTAATAAAATCCATATGGAAACAAACAGGATTGCATCTTTGTCTGGGGTTCAGCATCTCGTCCAAAGACAGGTCAATGTGGAGAAGCATGTTTGCTTTTGGGAAACAGAATGAGCATCTCCACCTGTGAATGCTAGGTCTGGTAACATTAACTAATGCAATCCATTTCCTGGTTCAGCTACTGATTGTTTTTTGGGAGCAGAGGCGGAATGACCTCGAGTTACTGATCTTTCTGATCGATTTCCACTCAGAACTCTGCAAGTGCCTTGCCTCTCTCACAGTCTACTAACAACTAAGGCGAAACTTTTCAGGCTGCATTAGACAGATATCTGTGTATCAACCATCTAACTCCTTACACTGTAGAAGAAGGTGTTTGTCACTCAGTCACATGGTCAGTTGGTCAGACCAAACTATCCATGCAGACCCTTAGTCTTGTATCCATCAGTTTCAACAAGACATGTTTTTATTTTTTGACCAAATTCTGCTGTGGAACATACCCAAATATACTTTAAGCTATGACTTAATATGACAAATGATAGAACTTGTAGGGATCAATCAGTCTGATTGAATCACAATCAGCCCATCTACCATCTAAAATAATCATGTAGTATCAAATGAGACCAAGCAGAAATTGATTAATGCTTTCTTGAATCTATTGCAGTATTTAAATTTCCACCTTATCACTACAGAGGAAAGATGGCGGCGATGCCTTCGAGAAAAGCAGGTTGAAATGTCTAATAAGGGAACACTTCCTTTTCTCCAAGTGTGTGAACTATAAAAGCTTTAATTTCCCTATCATCATTGGGATCTAATACCAATCTGTATTCTTTATTCAGGCCGTCTGTGTTGCTGCCAGACAAAGCCTTTGAAAAGCCAATTCCTGGGAATTAAAGAAAAGAGATTAAAATATCATTAGGTGCTACATAATTGAATGTCAATTCTGAATAAACTTGAATTCAATTCCTGGTCATTAAACTGGATGTGGTCTGCCTTTTTCCAATCATACTTTGGAGCCCACAGATGAGAGCGAGGTACTAACTTCAAAATCATTAAATAGAAGAGAGTTTGTTTGGCTTTGGCGTGCCAGGCTCCTTTGATTCTGGCTCAGAGCGGAGGGATGAGCAGCTGGAGGAGGGATCAAACTGAAACAAAGCTTCAGAAAATTGAAGGAAACATGAGCATAATAATATTTAATAATTAAAATCTAACAAACAACGGCAACCGAATGAAGCAATCTGCAAAAGTGTGCAACATCATTTGCATAATTGACACAGCAGCCCCCCCCCTCCCCTTTCCTCTGTAAATGAATGATGAAGACAATAAAAGATGTTGCTAAAATTGGGAACAATAACAGCAAAATTTCATCAAGGCCCCCATGCTCTGATTAATCTGCGCTTGAAAATCAGTGCAGGAGAAAGAGAGGGAGAAAGAATCAGAGGAGGGGGGTGGGGGGTAGCTGGGTGATTAACAACAGCAGGGACTGCCGCCATGGACAACGTGCCCTGTTTTGCTCGGCTCCAGGGGCACCATACGAACACCCCTTCCACACAGCTGCTGCAGGCACTGACTAACTGGATCATCCCCCAAAGTCTGAATGAATTCAGTCTTTTGTATCGTCATTAACCCGTACGGCACAGTCTCCATGCCTCAGCACTTAAAAACTCATAATTCAGCGCCCACACCCACCCTCAAAAACCCCGTCTTCTGAGACAGAAGATATGTTGACTTTAAAAAGTTGCGGTAAATGAAAAAGCAGCTGATCCATTGCGCATGATATCATTTAATGAGACATTCCTAAATGTTTCTAATCTTTCTCAGCTAATTATTTGCTATCCGAGTATACTGCCAGTATTAATTATTCAGTATGGAGGAACTGTATTGAATGAGAGCATAACATAATGAGAGACCTATTTTATATTCAAGATTTCTAATTAACGGTTTCTCTTTATACACATTTTCTATCTCTCTGATCATTTAGATAACAACTTTCATCATCATCGTTTGATGTTTACAAAATACAAAAAACAGGCGTCGCCGAGATTTATGCTGCACATTCGCCTCCTAATAACATTTGCATTTACTAGTCAATTAACTTGATTAAATTCATATTCCAAGTCTGATTCAACTTTGCTTGCACAGACAGTTATTGCTTAGTGAATTAAAAAAAGCAGCATGGGCAAAATGACGCAACGCAGAAAAAGGCGGGAGGAGGCTATGTCAGGTCCTGTTAGGCTTAAACAACACAGGACAACAACCAAAAAAAATACACATTACAATAATATAACCCATGTAGGGCATGTCTGTCTTAAGTTTCTTTCATCAGTTTTCCAAATTATAATTCAAATTTTGATCTCTTGTCCTCTGCGGACTTCCGCCCGAGCCCTGCTCAGCACATTAGTAAAAACATATGACGTTTCCACCGCATTCCTCCTCAATACCGCCACCCCACCACCACCCTCACCCCCACCCCTCTGGCTCTGTATTCCCACAAGCAAGCGTTATCTTGTAAATTCCATGCAATTAGTAGCCTTAACATACCCAGAAACATTCATTTGATTTTAACCTCCTCTGTCCAATTAACAAAATGTAGGTTGGAAAATAAATGGCAGACGCCTAAGCAAATTAATTATGTGTCCACCAAGCTGTTAGCCCGTGTGCAGAGAGCAGGGGCTGGCATTAAGAGCCGGGCACACACTGCCATATGGCCTGTGTGAGAGCGGACATCATTTGGAGGGTGCAGTGGTACACCCTTTAAATTCTCACAGATATTTATGTCTCGGCCATAATGGCTATATGACATATGCTGGGAAAATTCTGCAGAATTAGTCCAATATAAATGTTTTGATGACTGTTGTTTGGATGATGGGTGCTTTATTTTGATCCATCTGTGATCTCTTGGGCCATTTTTTGCTTTCAGTTGGAAGCTTAATTCTACTGTGAGATGGATTTATGTAGAAAATTGCTTCTGCACGCTGCTCTAAATAAAAGCTTTTGTTCCCTGGAACTCGGCAAACTACTGTTGCAGCAAGAATTATTAAAGGGACACTCCCTCAAATTCACACATTTCTGCTTGTGAAAAGAACCTTTTTGTGTGTCTTGATGATGCTGTATTGATGGCAGCATGATTACCTTGGCTAGGCATTTATAATAACTTAATAATAATAACTTTTTTTTTAAATGCATGTATCACAAAGTGATACGAGGATATGAATTGGCTGGGAGGAATGGACCTAAAAAGATGCATATGAGTTGCATTATGGGATATGTAGGATCCAGCATTTTTGGAGATTTATCCAAAGCCTGTGACAAAAGACTCAAACCCAAAGTATCTCTGCTCTGCAGTTAAAATGTGACCCTTAATTTGATCCATATGAAGTGTTTGCCATACATTTGAAATGCAAGCCCCTATCTCATGAAGACCATCATCTGAGCCAGTTAAATCAGACCTCATCATTGCAATGCAACTTCAAACTACAGAACATGAGCAACATGGCCACCTAGGGGTAGCACAGAAAACCACAAACATCTGGTCTCATTTTAAGGGCAGCAGTAACCCAAATCCTACGCCATAACGGGATTGTGACATTAGATTATTGACACAATAATCATAATTAACATAAATTATGATGTTATTATACCAGCAGACATCTAATCCACAGGGATCTAGTGACTGCACATTAAGTATATCTGACAACAGCAGGCTGCATTATAATCCTATTCAGGTTTTTAACTGCAGTTGTTGCGTTCCCAGCACCAGTTCTCACAGTGCATTACCGCTGTGAAGCTTAATACATTGATATAACTGCATATACTTATGCACTGAAAATTCCCTTGATATGGCACACAGTATGAAACCAACAGAAGTTTAAGGTGAAGTAAATGGAACAAAAACAACATGACCTCATGTGACTTGTGCCTACCATACTCTGTTTTAAAAGACTGCTCACATCTAAAGACATTGAGCTCTTGATGATAGGGTAGCCATTCTCAAATATGGAGTATATGGTAGTAATAAGGAGATATGAGAGAATAATAGTAAGCAATTTTAAATCCCAGTGGCTTTCTTTAGTTTCTTTTAAAAAAAATAAACGTTTCATGGTTATTTTAAATGCTAATCAAAAGTCCTTTCAAAAGCATAATCAGATTTTTGAACTGATCTGGAAGGACTTCATCCTACAGAAGCTTATAAGAAATGTGCAAAAGGCTCATCATTTGATTTATTCATTAAAGTGCATCTTATCATACAGGAATCACATAGATTAGATATTCCTGTCTATTTAAAATCGTAAAGTCTTGAAAGAATTTTAAAACACGTTCAACTCTCTCTTTTTAAAAAAATAAAACATATGTAGATTAACAGTCCTCTTTCTGCACCTTCATAGTATACCAAGGGGGTGACGGTCTACACAAAGCTGTAGACTTTGCCACGATAAGGGATCTGGTAGAGTTGTATGGTTACTATTTTCAACAACCAGATTTATTTTGAGAATAGTGCCAATGTTCACATGACTTCAATACAGTGTTTCTACTGCTTTGGTGAATACTGATGCACTTAAGTGTTGCACATACAGTTAAGGTAATGAGTTTGTGCTACCTGACTTAATAGAAGCCTATGCATTCATGTTATTTCTGGCCATTTCATATTTATTTTTGTTATAGATGATATTCCTGGTTAAAATGTAACTAATAAATTGTTTCAAGAATATGAATTTGGTGGAGCAGTGGTTTTTAGCAAAACAACTAACCACAGGCTCAAGATTTAAAAATAAATAAATAATGAATGGCAGCATGATTACCTTGTTACTCATCTAATTTATTTGCACTGATCTTACTATACCTCACACACTGGTGTTATGATGCTAATGTACATTTGTACTAGTTTCTGTGAATGAGTGACAGAGGAACCAAAGGATCGCCATCATGAGCTTTTTCATCATTTTGGCTCACTTGACAGTTTGTCTTAGGTAACACAAACATACAAAAAAACTGTTCATTTTGTCAAAAATCTTCAAAGTCTTGCTACATAGCAAACTAAACACAGAACTGAATTTAATAGATCAGCACAAACACATTGTACAGCAAATGATCAACATGCTGGTAGTGCCTGCTTTACTTTAGCAAAAACTGTCCCGAGTTTACATTTGTGTGCACCACAGAAATCACTAGAAAAGTCATGTGGTCTAAGTAATTAATATTACTGATAAACATGTGCCATCTGTTGCAAAGTTTCAAACACATTAAATCCTTTTAGTTTTTATTCACTGTAGTCAAATCACAGCAGGTTATTATAGGGACAACCTCGTGATTTCTTCATGGGTAAAGCAGCACAGACCCAGGGATCAAATTACTGCTGACATTTTATGACCATGAGGCTGTGGACGCTGAGTCAGGCTTCAGTGACAGGAGGGTATAAGCACAGGAAAAGGATCTTTTGTTCAAGAGGCAGGTGTCATTTTTTTGTGTGTGATTATGTAAAAAACTGGCTGCTAGTTTCCATAACATCATCAGCTACATACACTGAAAGGTTCACACAGTCACGGTGTGTTGATGTTAATCTAGAGGTCGAAGGGGGGGGGGGTCGTCCTCATCACGGCCCTCTTGTTTGCCTAGCAGAACAGAGCACCTTCATCCCTACCAACAGCACAATTTCATGCCAAGTAGCTTGGAACGTTAACTATTAACTCTGAGGCTACAATTAAAAGCATTTCATCAGATAATGATTCCTCCACCACATTAAATGCAGGCACAGCCCTGTTGGCTACGACAGCTGGAAATGGCTTTAAGTTCAGTATTTATGGCGCACAATTTGCAGAGCACACAGAGACATGCTTTAAGCATGGAATGCCATCATTTGTCCAGGTACCATCATGCCACTCCAAATATTTAAAGGAAAGATACCGCAGCCTCCTCACCGGGTGTATTGGTTATGCAGCTAATATTTGGAGCACAACGTCAAATGTTTAGTATCCACAATGATGAAATTTATTGTTGTGTGATTATTAGACAGTTAGATTCAATAATTTAGGTAAACTCAGTAATTTACTTGCATTTTGACTTCTTACAAGATGGTTCATATTATAACATTCAAGGTTTTGCCTGTTCCCTAGAACAGCTCACATTCTACCAAAGAAAAAAGCCCAGAACTGTGATTAAAAACACTTTTGAAGTAGGGTTTCATTTACTCAACAACGAATACAAAATACTTTTAGTTTAATAAATGACCAGTCTTATAATATTTTGTTAAGTAAGACACTTAAAAAAGACTCATTAGTATGACTATATGCAGACCACACACTACAGCAGAAAATCCCAGAGTACATAAGTAAAATTACCAACACTCTACAAAGATCATGGATCATTTTGAACTCTCTGTTATTTCCATCCTTTAAAAGCAGTAACCGTTTTTAAAAACAATCAATTTAAAATCAAAGACACATTTATTTCCTTCACTGAGCCATTTTTTCCTTGCATCACTCATGTTACAGGGGAATCCAAAACACTAAATATGACATTAAAAGTGGATTTTTCTTTCAGTCTGATGTACTTTGTCTCCCCCAAGTGGTTCACAGCAGTGCTTCATTTTCTTGTAATGTTATAAATATATAGATTAAACTATGATCAAATGAATATCATTTAACTATTAATTATATAAAAAACAATTTTGAGCTTGATTATTTTCTTAACTACTCTAATTACTATAGATATCTAATTAACCATTTATCTACTACTTTTAACACAAAATTACTACATCATTATCTAGGAATTGCATTTGGGTAACGGTTTCCATGTCGCAAGCAGCCTTTAGATATTTCACATTTTTTAACTTACTTTTAAATCCCAAAACTTACTTTTGCTGTATCAACAATACATGTGCAACACTCATTTTATTATTTAAACAATTAAGCTGTGACATTTCTTGCTGTATCACTAACATGATTATCTTTACACATGCTGATATCTTTTCGTGGAATTGTTTCATGAAAGTCATGATTACTACACCACGTACTGCATTTGATGTATTTTAATGATATATATAATAGAGATGGCACGATACCACTTTTTTATGTCCGATACCGATACCGATATCATAAATTTGGATATCTGCCGATACCGATATGAATCTGATATAGTGTGTTTTTTAATCAATAAAACTGTTTTTTTTTTAATATCTTGCTGCATTTTGTATAAGTTCATACTCAAGTTTAAATAAACAACAACACTAAAGCTATTCTGTTATACCTGTATGTAAAAAATACACTGCACCCAAAATATTTCATAGTTCAGCAACACTGATCAATCTAATAAACTTAAACCTGCTCCATCCTCCCTATTCTGGTATTTTAAAGAGTACTTAGCAGAAGTAACCTAACCCTATCCCTCGGGATGAATAAAGTATGATCAATTAATCAATCAATCAAATATTAAGCAACCTAACTAATAGGGTTGCAAACTCCCAGCAAAAAAAAAATAGGGAACCACCCCCCACCCTCCACCTCATGATGCTTAATCGATGTAATCAACTTTAATTTGATGTAGTGCATAGAAAATGCACAGAAATAAATTATTTTTCAAGAATAATTAAATAGATTCAACATCTTTCTTCAACAGAGTTGCAGACTGCACAGATGGTACCTTCCCAAAGGAAAAAGTACTATAGCTTACTAGGGTATATTAGACTTAACAGTTACTATATACAGTAATGGACTTCTATACATTTTACATCAGATTAAAACTTTGGGTGTAAGATTCAGATAATTATTTATTAAAAGCTAGACATTTTAAATGAGAATAAGAAAGAAAAGTATGTCTTTGTGCCCCTTTTCCCTGTTCATGCCCTATCGGCCCCCTGGCTAAACTTTGCTAGATCCGCCCTGCACAGTTACCAGCCGTCAGCTACGTAGAAAAGGATCCTGGTGTAGAAAGTAATATTAAATACATTCTAACAACAGCTTATCAAGCTTAAACGTGCTGCTGTTGTTCAGCCGCTGGTTTCCTCTTTCTGGTGCAAAGTGGGCCAAAAACAAACAAGAGAGACGGACTCGCAACAGAAAAGCCGATCAGCTGATCATTAAGCAGTTTCATGATTGAAGTAGCAGCAGCAGAGGGAGAGAGAGAGGCAGTCGCTCCATATATCGGTTGTTAAGCTTAATGTGGGAATGCTTTACAAACATTCAGAGATGAACTTACACACTTGCTTTACTTCTCTCTGGGATAACTTCCTCGGAGATGAAATGCTGGTTTGGTAGCGAGGCTACAAATACACACAGCCGCTCTATCACGTGACACATACTGCTCCAACGTGCTACGGTTATGAGCCGAGTTACGCCGTGTTGCAAGTTTTGTGAGGTGTTTTTTTGATATTTAATGGATCGGATTACATTTTTTATTTCTCTCCGATATCCGATCCAGTAATTCAGGTCAGTATCGGACCGATACCGATACGTAATATCGGATCGGTCCATCTCTAATATATAATGCATATTACAGAATGTAGCACCTGCATATGTGTAAAAAATGTCTTTGATCTGCCAACCCATTTGATTTCCATGCCACCCTCAAAAAAAATTTCTACATCCGCCCCTGCTTATACTATGACATAGTGCAGTCTTCTCTATGGCAGCGAGGATGAATCAGTCAGAGAGTGAGAAGGAGCTCTGCTGCCTCAGAAGTGTGGACCAGGGTGTGCTGGGTTGTCCATAATGGAGAGCAGTTTGTTCAGTGACCTCCTGTCTGTCACTGATTCAAACACTTCCAAATTCTGACCAATGATTCTACCAGCCTTGCGGATTAGTGTCTTAATTAAATAGTAATAATCATAATAATTAATACTAATAAAGAGATTGATTAATTAAGTGGAGCAGTTCTTTTCACATCTTTCAATGTCCTCATGTATATTAGATGAAGCAATACAATGGATCTGTAAGGGAAAATAATATGTATCAGTTAATTAATAGTTACAATATAACTAGAGCATGTTAAAAACTAGATCACTGGATAAAGTAAAAAGAAAAAGCATCCTATATTATGATCAAAAGTTGTACATTTTTATGTAACTAATTAGGTATTTAACAATAAAATGTTAGAATAATTTCTTTATTTTTTCATGCAGCAACATTTCAGATAATGAAAGCTGCTTGCTATTTGCTAATCATATGAGAGATTAAATCTGATGATTGCACATGCGGTAGAACAATACTCATTGAGTGGTGTGAACGTAAACCAAACAGCCAACAGGCGGTATCTACAACGTGAAAAATGGCGCCATCTTGTGGCCCCTTTCTGTCACTATAATTCATTCAAGGCTTTGTGGGAAATGCTTCACCTGTAAAAGTTTCAGTCACCAGTGACGTTTTTTCATCAGCAGAACGCTGACCGTCATCAGAATGAACCAAATTCGATGACGTCACAAAAGTCAGAACAGCGCACAACCCCTTTACCTCAAAAACATAAACATCAATTAAATTCAGAAGAAGTTGGTGTTTTTATTTAAAAACTGCTGCTGGTGGGTCTGTGGACTCTTAAAAAAAACACATAAAAAAGCCAGAAATGGAAATAATATTGCAGTTTATCTTTTAAAGTGTAGTATGCTTTCTGTCACCTCTGTCTGCGGTACAACAAAAACATGAGTTCAGCCGTTCATAGCTACAGAGAAAACACGTTTTAACTGTGAATAGTAATGTGATATAATTAAATACGTGATTAATACATGAGAAAAGAAATCTGCACCACATTCATTATGAAAATGTTGTGATCATATACCTTTCACAATCACTCGACCTCAACCAAGACTATCTGGGGGTAATTTGACTTAATAGCTTTGTTATTGTTTCCCAATCAATTCCAGGAAACACTGAAGCTGTTGCAGAGGCACGTGTTGTACAAATATTTCAAAAACTTGTGTTTGCCACCTGCTTGTACACATTGCTTCTGTGGTTCCGGTCTGTTATGGAAATTTTAACAATAACCTGCAACACACCCAGTGAGCTTGATCTGAAGTGGGTTTAATAAACACATTACAATGTAGAGAGAGCATCTCAGTGAAACACTAGGATCATCCCACTATCTGTTTAACGTCTCCCATTACAATGGCCTCACTGTGTTAACATTGCACATGCATGTAAACTGGTGATGGGAGTGCTCTCACTATAGTAAAGTGAGAAAGTGATATTACTATAACTAATCCGATTTGATTAAACATGTGATTAATAGATGAGAAAAGAAATTTGCCTCCACAGTTTCTACAGTTTTGTCTTCTGAGCCTATTGGCAGAGAATGCTATTTGTGTGCAACTTAATAAAAACATATCAAACATATTTCTCTTTCTATAGATTTTATTTATTTATACTTGTATGTTTTGTCAGTGCCCTTAGGATTATTGTGATGCTGATTCAAAGAAGATCAGTAAGTCTAAGGCAGATTAAAGCCCAAATTAGGCATTCATTAAGTGAACCCACAACTCACTGTTACTGTAACACAGGACACTTTATTAAAGTGGAGGAAACGGGAATACAGGAAAACAGCACTGCAGGGTAGTCAATCAGTGAACTTGATGATGAATGCAATGCGAGGGGCTTTACATAATCAACTGTGTACACAAAGTCAAAAGTGCCTGTCAGGTACGCTGGAATCATACACGTTACCATCAACAGTATCATCGTGAATGTTACACACTTAAAGAAAGTTTTAAATGAGCAACATGTACTGACAACAGCCATACGCAGGTAAATGTGTAGTAAATGGCAGTGCAGTAAATCTGCTTAGTACAATATTAAATACACGATACACTTACAACTTCATATATGTCACATCGTTTGTAACGAGCCACGGTCGGAAAGCACCACCGGGCACTGCAGACGTGAAGGCGCGTGGATACCGTCTGTGCGTGAGTGAAGGCAGCGACTCGGCTGAGCAGCTCCTGTGGAGGTTTGGTGAAGACCATACTTCTCACCCGGCCTGCTGACGATGTGCAGGGGCATCTGGGTTTATAACACGAATTGCTAGTGTCGCCATCATCAAGTGTAGCCACTGGAAAAGACTAGAAATGGGCGTAATGCATTAAATGCTGGCTAGCGCGCAGCTAACATTTACCCTAAAGTAAGAGTTGAATAAACTATGCAGCCTCGTATAATTTCAGCTAAGTCCAGGAGCGTCTTAGAGTCTATAACTTACCGTAAACATAAAAGAAATGCCAGTTTCCATAAAAAATAGCGGACTTACCGCGGTAACTACTTTAGCACAACACCGGTACTGGTTGTTGTTGTGGTGATGCAACTTCCGTCGACTGACGATTTGTAGTCTAAAGTGGGATTCAGCGCTCCTATTGGACCAGACTCTGCGAATGCAATAAAATACAAATACATCAAAAGAAATACCATCACAGGTCACAAGAGTAGGAACACAAAGCGTCATAGGAAATCTATGACGTTCATCTCTTCATCATTTATTTAAATTAATTTATTTTAATTCAGCCAGAAAGGAAAACGAAATCATGAGGCCGAGGAATACTTTAAACTTTATGCACAAGGCTTTGTGGGAAATGCTTTGCCTGTAAAAGTTTCAGTCACCAGTGACGTTTTTTCATCAGCAGAACGTTGACCGTCATCAGAATGAACCAAATTCGATGACGAAACAAAGGTCAGAACAGCGCACAACCAATCAGAATGTTGCCTTTGATCTCTGAAAATCCTTAAATAGCCGTAAGGTCGCAGTGTTCCTCACAGCAATCAGTTGCGATTAGTTCACATTTGCTCCGTGTTTTTAAAGCGTTTGCTAAAGAGATTTAAACTCTTTTTCAAGGACATTTTAAAAGTTCTATACCAATCAGCTAAAGTTTGACAGCTGTACAGACCAGTTTTCTCCAGTCTATTAAAGCAGACTGTTTTCAAAAAAAATGGATAGAGGAGACGGCTCACAAAACCATGTTGGTGAAGGGCCAGCGGTCAATGAGCTGGTTTTGGAACTGCGCATGATGCTCCCCTGGCTTGAAATTGATCAGTTGCGTGGTGTAGCTGATAATCAACTGCCACAACAAGAGGAGGCAGTTGATGTTCCGGTAGGAGGCATCGAAATAAATCCTCCCCAGGAAATAGCAAGACCCTGGGAAAATAATAGAGCAGAGATGGGAGTAGGAGATAACAGAGAAAGAAATCCACCTCAAGAAATAGAACGACCCTTGTACAATAATGGAGCAGGAGACTTTGAATTAAACCCAGCTGAGCAAGAAGAAGATCCGATTATTGACGAAGTGAGGTGGTGGGAAGATGATGGATCTGAGAGCGACACTGAAAGTGACACAGATGACAGTGATGAGGATGGAGACAATGGCCAGGATGCTCCTGTTCTATTGCCCCCCAGCCCAGTACCAGGAGGTTCAAGGAGGAGACCAAGGGAGGAGGATGAAGAAGAAGAAGAAGAAGAAGATGGGAGAGCTAGAAAAATGTCTAAACACTGAATTTTGAGCTGAGCTGGACAGTCAGTGTTGCACCCATCTTCCAAAGCTACATGTGTCCTACATTGTGTTTCTTTCTGCAGAGGAGCTTGCATCCAATAAAAGCAGCAGGAACAAACACGGGAAACAAATAAAAGGACAAAGTGAAAACTGCAAAGCAGAAAAGGAGGAAGCAGGGACTCAAAGAAGGAAGATAAATAACAGAAAGAAAAGAAGAAAATGTCATGGCTGTGTGAAGGCAGGCAGGAACCCAAGAGCAGGACTCACAGAGGCAAATGTGAAGTCAAAACACCCAGCTTTATTGGGAGTTTGCCGATTGAACAGAAAACTAACTAAACTGGGAAAGCAACAGACAGGAAAACGGGCAAACCAAACAAACAGAGTAGAATGAAGAACGACACAACGACGAGCAGGGGAAGACGCAGACACTAAATACAAGAGGTGAACGGGACTGAGAGGAAACAGCTGGGAGACACGGCTGACACTCAGAGACAAAGTAACAGACAGAGAACAGAAGGAACACATGGGCAGAAACTTCCACAGAACCAAAACCCTTAAAACTAAAAAGTTTAAACCCGAACACATAATCAGAATGAACTAGAACACAAGATCATAATAAATAATAAACACAAAATGCTGGGTCAAATGACCCAGGACCATGACAGAAAAATAAAAGATGAGAGAAGAACGAGTCAGGTCAAGCAGCAAATTGTCAGACATCACCACAGACAATGATGAAGATCCAGATGACCGTGTGTCAGCGCCATCTACATCAGCATCAGCTGGACACTGGAAGCAAAAATGAAAGGACAATGAAGAACAAGATGGGAAAGACGTTACACCCCAACTTTCAAGCCCAGTGTCCTACATGTAACATGCTCTCTGTCAGGTTTTAGTTAATGGACTCAGGTGCAGACCGGAAATCTTTGCAGAGTTGACAGTCAGTTTATTTACACAAACAACACCAGGTGATACTATTTACAAGGAGGGAAGGGGGGTCCAGGGCTCCGGGGCATGTGAGGGGAAGGACGGGAATCAGACACACTCCAATGGCTCTCTCTTCTCTCTCCACAACGGGGTAACACAAATCCACTCACTCGTCCACACGGTAACAGGCAGGCAGGGAAAGGTCCGGGGTAGATCTGTACACAGAAACCAGAGTTAACGGCGAACAGACGGAAACGACTTTACAGAGTTGAACTCACTAACGGTAGAGCAACTGACGCTGATAGCTCAACGATCCAGCGACAAGTAACACAGCGCTGCCGTCCTAAATAGGCCTTGCGATCACCCAGATAGGCAGCAGGTGCGTGGGCCAGGGGCGGGAGCCCATTATGAGCACTGCCCCGGCAGGTGAGAGAGAGAGAGAGAGAGAGAGCAAAAAACAACAAAACACATGTTGCCTAATACAGGATCAGCTGGTGAGGCACAGGGACCATGACACTCACAGACTGAATCTCGTGAAAAGCAAGTGAAAAGCAACATATGTGTCTCATATCACTGGTACCTTGTTAGATGGTGATGATTGTGGTCTCACTGGTCGCAGAGATGGAGGGAGTGGTCCTATTGGTTGGCTCCCACATTAGGAAGGCGGGGTTGGGGCCTTCCTATCACCATTGTGCTAATGTAATTAAACAATAAATAGCATTTACAACACCACCATCTTCAGGTACAAAAACACATTATGGAACGCTATCAGTTGTGTATTGGGCTCCCCACAGCCTGGACCTCAACGTTAGTGAATACAGGGAGTGCAGAATTATTAGGCAAGTTGTATTTTTGAGGAATAATTTTATTATTGAACAACAACCATGTTCTCAATGAACCCAAAAAACTCATTAATATTAAAGCTGAATGTTTTTGGAAGTAGTTTTTAGTTTGTTTTTAGTTTTAGCTATTTTAGGGGGATATCTGTGTGTGCAGGTGACTATTACTGTGCATAATTATTAGGCAACTTAACAAAAACAAATATATACCCATTTCAATTATTTATTTTACCAGTGAAACCAATATAACATCTCCACATTCACAAATATACATTTCTGACATTCAAAAACAAAACAAAAACAAATCAGTGACCAATATAGCCACCTTTCTTTGCAAGGACACTCAAAAGCCTGCCATCCATGGATTCTGTCAGTGTTTTGATCTGTTCACCATCGACATTGCGTGCAGCAGCAACCACAGCCTCCCAGACACTGTTCAGAGAGGTGTACTGTTTTCCCTCCTTGTAAATCTCACATTTGATGATGGACCACAGGTTCTCAATGGGGTTCAGATCAGGTGAACAAGGAGGCCATGTCATTAGTTTTTCTTCTTTTATACCCTTTCTTGCCAGCCACGCTGTGGAGTACTTGGACGTGTGTGATGGAGCATTGTCCTGCATGAAAATCATGTTTTTCTTGAAGGATGCAGACTTCTTCCTGTACCACTGCTTGAAGAAGGTGTCTTCCAGAAACTGGCAGTAGGACTGGGAGTTGAGCTTGACTCCATCCTCAACCCGAAAAAGGCCCCACAAGCTCATCTTTGATGATACCAGCCCAAACCAGTACTCCACCTCCACCTTGCTGGCGTCTGAGTCGGACTGGAGCTCTCTGCCCTTTACCAATCCAGCCACGGGCCCATCCATCTGGCCCATCAAGACTCACTCTCATTTCATCAGTCCATAAAACCTTAGAAAAATCAGTCTTGAGATAGTTCTTGGCCCAGTCTTGACGTTTCAGCTTGTGTGTCTTATTCAGTGGTGGTCGTCTTTCAGCCTTTCTTACCTTGGCCATGTCTCTGAGTATTGCACACCTTGTGCTTTTGGGCACTCCAGTGATGTTGCAGCTCTGAAATATGGCCAAACTGGTGGCAAGTGGCATCTTGGCAGCTGCACGTAGTGATGGGACGTTCTGTATCGAGGCTTCGAAGCGTGTGTCGAGTAATGGAGGGGGCGTTTCCGCGAAGCGCGTATCGAGGCTTGCTTCATTTATGGGAGGAGTTGAAAATGATGACGTCCGAAGCCTCGCTGCCCGGCTAAACCACGTGACTGGTTCATGAAGCGGTTCGAACTTTGCCGCGAGCTATGACAGCGATATAAACCCCTTAGACTTCATTCAAAATGTGGGTGTTTGATGGAGAGTTACGGTTAGTGAGAGTTTGGAGACAGTTTGGAGAAAGTTTGGAGGTTTATGAGAGTGAGGAGAGAAAGTCAGGAGAGAATGGAGCCAGCTAAGAAGAGGAGGATGTCCTCCCCTGTGTGGGAACATCTTGATTTTATTCCTCCCAACAAGGTATGTACATTTCTACAGATGATGTATTTTCATAATACTGATGGTGCAATACAATTTATGTTAAGCTGTCTTTACTTTTGTACAAGGTGAAGTGTTTGCTATGTGTCAGGGAGCTGGGATATAACAACAACACCTCATCCATCCTCAGGCACTACAGAGCTTTGCATGAGAATAAGGGGAACACGGATTGTGGAGCAAGACCAGGTGAGTCATCAAATGCCATGATAATATAGCATGCAGTAATCTTACTAAATGATAGAACAATATTATACAACTGTAATAAGTTACGTGTGTGATATTTATATTTGTGCTTTGTTTTTATTGTCTTTCCTCAGGAGAACAATCTCAAATAGATGGAGACCTGGTTAGCATGGTGATTGAGGACCCCCAGCCATTTAGCATTGTGGAGGACAAAGGATTTAAAAGATATGTTAAATCATTAAATCATAGCTATGTTCTCCCCACTAAAAAGGTCATAAAAGCAGTGACAATGTAGTTTTTACAGAATAAAATGTGAAGAGGCAGGACTGAGGCTCAAAGCCTCAGTGTGTAGCTGTCCATACCTCAACGTTACAAAAGCACAACCACTGTCCACACCCCAACCACACCTCACCTCACAGTAAATGATCATTTCCATTTTAAGCATTTCCAAATAATCATTTTCCATACTGCCAGTATAAATATACACAGTATACTGCCATCACTACAATATACATGTTTTACACACTCCTGTTGTTGTTGACATTTACAGGCTGTGTGCAAAATGCCACACTCTTCAAATTCATGCCAACTAATATTTTCACGTCCACTAGATGTCCTACTAGAGCAAATGAAGCTTCACGAAGCTTTGCGCTGGAGTGAACCAATTGGATGAAAAGCTTCAGTGCTTCATGAAGCTTCATCTGCCCATCACTAGCTGCACGCTTGACTTTTCTCAGTTCATGGGCAGTTATTTTGCGCCTTGGTTTTTCCACACGCTTCTTACGACCCTGTTGACTATTTTGAATGAAACGCTTGATTGTTCGATGATCACGCTTCAGAAGCTTTGCAATTTTAAGACTGCTGCATCCCTCTGCAAGATATCTCACTATTTTTGACGTTTCTGAGCCTGTCAAGTCCTTATTTTGACCCATTTTGCCAAAGGAAAGGAAGTTGCCTAATAATTATGCACACCTGATATAGGGTGTTGATGTCATTAGACCACACCCCTTCTCATTACAGAGATGCACATCACCTAATATGCTTAATTGGTAGTAGGCTTTCGAGCCTATACAGCTTGGAGTAAGACAACATGCATGAAGAGGATGATGTGGACAAAATACTCATTTGCCTAATAATTCTGCACTCCCTGTATGCCGAAAGGCAGCCAACATCCAAAGAAGAGCTTTGAATGCATGTCTTTATCCTGTCTTCCTTCTCTCACCCCAACCGGTCGCAGCAGATGGCCGCCCCTCCCTGTGCCTGGTTCTGCCGGAGGTTTCTTCCTGTTAAAGGGAGTTTTTCCTTCCCACTGTCGCCAAAGTGCTTGCTCATAGGGGGTCATATGACTGTTGGGTTTTTCTCTGAAGCGCCTTGAGGCGACTTTTGTTGTGATTTGGCGCTATATAAATAAAATGGAATTGAATTGAATTGAATTGAATTTTATTTTCACTATACACATTAACAATGAGATGCAGAGGAGATTGAGGTTTAGCTGTGACTGCATGGCTTGATTTTTGTCCATATGCAATGTGACATCTGTATGTGTGGGTGTGGTCCAGTGCAGTTATGTGGAGCTTCAGCAAAGATGAATACTGTCAGAAACCCCAGTTTTATTGTTTCACTGTATTTTTTATTTATGTATTTAACACAACTGAAAATGAACGGGAAACCTATAACAGATGATGCAACACATTAACCCATCCATCCATCCATCCATTCGCTTCCGCTTATCCTTTCCAGGGTCGTGGGGGGCGCTGGAGCCTATCCCAGCTGTCATAGGGCGAGAGGCGGGGTACACATTAACACATAGAGTACATAATAACATAATAAACAATCGTACTGGCAGTGTTTATTTAAGGTTTTGTTTCTTTCATTACACTCTGAGTTGACATGTGCTTTTCAAGCATTACCTTTAAACTGTTTAATATAGCGGCCATTCCATCCACTCACCTTTCATCTTTAATAGTTTTTAAGCATTGATTGTTTCTAAGAAAAACAGTAAGTGAAAATAGACTTGTGTTTGTAAATGACCCCCCCATGTTGTGTAGCTTTCTGGATTTTATACTTACTGGACTACATACTTATTATATAGGCTATACAGTACATAAAATCAGAGTTTGCATGTTTTATGTAACTGAAATGTTTAATTATGTGGGCTAAAGAAAATAAGAAATTTATAGAGTATATTTATATGAAACAAGTGTATACGTACTGCATTTGATGTATTTTAATGATATATATAATGCATATTACAGAATGTAGCACCTGCATATGTGTAAAAAATGTCTTTGATCTGCCAACCTTTGAGAAGTTAAAATATCTGAATCGTAATTCTAATAATTAGTTTTCCCTTTTTGTTTAACTGTACGTTTATAGCTACGGGCAGGGCCAGTAGAGAGTAGACAGGGCAGGAGGGAGAAAGCAGGGGGGAGTGATCTGGTACGAACTCAAACCCTGTAGCATTTCAGTATATGGGTAGCCTGTTCAAAAACGTGTGCTATAATGGTATCTCCAGATTACCTAAGGAAGCTCAAGCCCAATGCATGTGCAGAAGATTACTGTTACACATTATGAGCCACCAAACATACTCAAGAGTGCATCATACACAGCAAGGGTACAACTGGTGAAACTTAAATACATAAAATAGAGGTAAAAATGCAGACTATTAGTGTCAGTATGAATGAAGCCACTGGAAACTTACATACATCATATATATAGAGAGAGAGAGAGATGCAAACATGCTTACACATCATATGTAGAGTTACAGTCAGGCTGATATTTTTTCTGAGTCAAGGGAATCTGAACAGAATTTCCCAGACTTAGATAAAAAGCAGAAAATAACAGGCTAAGAATTGCTAGATAATATTAATAATCCAGGTTAGGCTAGGGAGGTGTTTTCCTTTCTCTGTGTTTTTTCCAGGAAAGGAACAGATTCAGACGAGCTTAGACGTGGACGGAGTGGAGCAGAAGATCCCCAGGGGGAAATGGCAGGACTGCCACGTCGCTACCCAGAAGAAGATAGTCATAATAATACTTGTTTTTGTTGTGGTATAAAACTGTATTGCCCGCTTACAGGGGTATCCTTTTTGTGAAGCAGACTGCTGGTTCACATCCAGGTCCACACACTTTAACTTGTAATTTCAACTGCTAAAGTGAATGAAAAATGGAATTAAAAGTAGTTGTAAATGTAAGGAAAAAAGTGAACCTGTTGGGGGGTTGCAATGATCAGGAAGTATTTGTTTGCAAGTTGATGTAGTTCCATGTCATAGCAGAAGGTGACACTAGAGCCAAAGATATGATGTAGAGGGTAGACGAAGAAAACTGTAGAAGTTGCAGGAGAGCTAGAATATGAGGGAATGGAATTGTTGTTGGTGCTAGCTAAGAGGATGTAATAAAGGCAGGAAGCAGAGATGAAAAAGGACTGGTTGTTGAGAAATAAGTAGAGAAAGAAAAGAGGGGTGAGTAAAAATGTTGAAAGCGGATTGTAGAGTAGGATAAAGGTTGTGGCTGAGCAGGTGTTTTCTCCCATTGCGTTTGGTTGTGATTTGTTTTGGAGCATGGCAATAAATGTTGCATTCATGGGGATCCCGGAAATATTTTTCAACAATTTATGAAAGTTTGAGTACACGGCCTCTGCATTAACAGCTTTAAAACGACACAGGATGTCACATTTTTCATAAGTATTCAAGCTGACACTGAAGGTAACTTTTGTCAATTGAGGGCTGAAGTTGTAGCTTAGCAGCCAGGTAACAGCTACACGGCGAGCTACATGATTACAGTGGCATGAATAGCCGTTTGACATGTAATCTCATTTCTGTCAGTTTTCAACAGTTTTTACAAAATTAAATCTCAGTCCATTACGCTGAAATGAGAACAAAACGACTGCAAAAAAAATCTTATGAGACAACTTCACTAAGAGGTTACATAATTTATATATACACTGGATGTTGGTTAAATTGTCATCTTCTCTAACAGGCTAAGTCGCCCCATAGTGGATGGGTGGCCATTTAACTTCCTGCCCTTCTTTCTTACAGTTTGCACTCAAATTTTCACATTTAATATTATTACTGCTGAGTCACCACATATGAAAAGACGATTTATTCCTCTTCTGTCTGAGGGCAGGTTGGTGTTTTTGTTTTTAAAACTGTCTGCATGTCCCAAATGCCACAGATGTGTTATGTATTTTACCTGTAGTACCAAGTATCACTAAAAATCCAAAGAACAGGGAACATTTCCCTAGGAATTGTTAATCAGACTCACAGAAGCATTACACTCAAGATAAAAGGGCTTTTTTTCAGGGGGAAAAAAGTCCTAATTGGACTTGTGCTTTTTTCTTTCTGACTCCTCCATAGTTATGAACTCACCTGAATGGTTGTGGTGCCAAAGGCAAGTGGTATCACAATGCTGTATGAGACCCTTTGTTTTTGGCCAGGATTAATTAGAGATTCAATGAGATTCACTTGTTCCCATACATTACAAAAAGAATTTCTAATCCAACAGTTGAAAACAGTCCTCTGTACTCAAAAATGTTATCTCACATCCAAAACTAGGAGTAAAAGGTAAGAATGATATCCCTGTGTTGGTGTTGTTCCTGGATCATCACAACTAACGTTGGAACAGGTTCAAATATTTTAACTGGTTTTCCTCCTGAGTGGTTTTACTGTACATTAGTTAACTGGATTCTATTTATTTCATAAAGCTTTTAACTGTATTTTATTATTATTTTTTTTAGTAACGTCTTAATGTCGGGGCGATCGTAGCTCAAGAGTTGGCAGTTCGTCTTGTAATCGGAAGGTTGCCGGTTCGATCCCCGGCTACGACCGTCTCGGTCGTTGTGTCCTTGGGCGAGACACTTCACCCGTTGCCTACTGGTGGTGGTCAGAGGGCCCGGTGGCGCCAGTGTCCGGCAGCCTCGCCTCTGTCAGTGCGCCCCAGGGCAGCTGTGGCTACAATGTAGCTTGCCATCACCAGTGTGTGAATGTGTGGATGACTGAATGTAGTGTAAAGCGCCATAGGGACTAAGTAAAGTGCTATACAAATACAGGCCATTTACCATTTAATGTGTTCTTTTTCACAGTGAGCATGCCTGCGCTCCAAAACAAACTGCGCCAATGAGAACAAATCAAATGATTTAAGCAGAGAAACAGAAAACAATAAAATAACACCAAACTTTGTTAATACATTTAATGCTCAAGCTTCTTTGTGCTGCTCGCTTTAGGGATCGCCACAGTGGATCATCGGCCTTCAGCTCACTCCATCCCTAACATCCTCTTCTAATAAATCAACCCATCTGCATGTCCTCCTTCACTAATATCCATGTACCTCCTTCTTTTGAGATCGTTCCCTTTTCCTCCTGCCTGGGAGCTACATCTTCAGCATCCTTGTCAATACATTTAATAACTGTACTTTTTAAAAGGAGTCTTAAACCTTTATGGATGTTTGTTACCAGCAGATTGCTGTTAATCTAATGATTAGCACTAAAATTTTACAAAACATTTGATCACAATAAAGTTTTCACAAACCAGACCCATAGTTTTAGTGGAAAGGGAAGACACAGAAAAGGCACAGTTACAGCAGATTCTTCCTTCCTGTTCTTTTGTGTTTCATGATTTAACCCTCTACAAATAACAGCCAAAAACAGAATGACAAAAAGACTGACTAGGGTTTTTTCATCTATTCAATATTTGGGTTTCCTTTCTCCTAACACACTGTACAATTCAAAATACGTACTCTATAATCAACTCTTCTAATACATTTGACTAATTTCCAGTTAGTGTGGAGTTTAAGTCTTCCGAAGCACCTCCTGTTAAACCTTTGTCCAGCTCTTCAAGATGCTCCGCGCTGCGTCGAGAGTACCATCTTGCTGTTAAGAGAAACAGGAAAAATAAAAACTGCACCTCAGCCAAGATTCATCTTAACTGGATAATTTTAGAGGTACTGTGTTTATTGACACTTTGTGTGTTTACCTTAATGAAGCAAAGGCGAATATATTTCTCAAAGTCTTTTGTAGACTCTTCTCCAACAAATGCAGTAACTGGAATGGCTGCTAGTTTCTGTATAAAACATATATATTACCATTTTAAAAAAAAAGCATTACAGAAACACATTGCTCCAATATAGTAGAATGAAGAAATATTTACCTTTTCTTTAATCATCCACTTTACAAACTTGTAGTCATAGGCTTCATCCTCATCCATATGTGAAAGGTCCTGATCTATAATGAACACAGAGCGGGGGAATATACATTTTAAGGGTTAGAAACAGTCTCACTGACCAGTCATCAGGTCAGCAGATCCCTACTGGGTTATTTTTAAGGTGTTGCTGCAGCTTGGGGATTTTTCCAGCCTATTTCTTATGACAATTACATTTAATGAATAATATATTTATACTCAAATCTCACTTAACTGACTGCAGATGATCAAGTACACACACAACATGCTGCAATACTCTTCAACCACTGTACCTGTCTGGCCTTACCAACTATGCTACCGGCTAATTCATGGGATGCCGTTTGGGCTGGTTTTTGTCACACAGGCATGGGAATCTGTTTGAGCTAATATTCATAAATTTTCCACATGACGGTCTACATATGCAGGGCTCATACGCATTTTTCAGGGTCAAATTCAAGCACTTTTTAAGCACTTTCAACGTCCATTTTCAAGCTTTTCCAGCACATTACCAAAAAAAGAATGCATGTTTAACTTAGCATCACCTCAGTAAGGCCATGTAAAAATTAAAACTAAAATTTTTAGGTTGACTTAAATGTCCTGTGTTCCCCTTTTGTTAAAACACCAGGGAACTTCAATAGCACAAAAAAAGTGGCTATTCTTTGTGCCCATATGGATCAGTCCCTCTTATTACCATTATTTCCATAAGCCTTAAGTTGGTTAGTTAAGTATCGGACTAATGTTTAAACCTTTTACTTGAGTAAACTCACATTACTGCTACTACTAAGTAATGTTAGCTAAATTCACAGCATATTCCATAAATCACCAAGCCATAACTAACTGCTATAATAGCGCGGCCGTACTGCATCACACTCGGTGCATTTCAATCATTTCTCCAGCAAGTTTGATAGCTAGCAAAATAATAATAATAGTTTTAAAAATGTGCACGTGTTATGTACACATTCTCAAAAATTATTTACTAGGACTCACCTATCATGTGACTCGAGAGCACAAACTCCGCTATTGTCGTTTCCATCAAACACTCATTTAACAGCTATCTCCAGGCATGTTAGTGCACTCATCCCCGACTGTCCGAGGGAGTGGCGGGGTCACACATTGAAACAGACTGACATGCAGAGGTGCTAGGCAGCCCGGGCGGAGAAATTTTGCTTTTAGACTTTGCGACTCATTTTATTTCTCTATCTGATAAGAAAACTATTCATTCAGAAAGTTATATGTGGTAAAAGAAATACAGTTTCAAGCACTTTTAAGCACCACATCTGAAATTCAAGCACTTTTCAAGGATTTCAAGCACCCGTACGAACCCTGCATAATTGCCTTTGTTACATCAATAGCAACTGTCAGTTGTGATTGCTTTCTTTTTTGAGTTAAAGGAAATGGTAAATGGACTGGTTCTTATACTGCTCTACCTGGGTACTCAAAGCGCTTTATACAACTAGCCTCATTTACCCGTCCACACCGATTCATACAGACACTTTTTCCTATGTTTTTTCTATAGAGGTTCTTTATATCTAAAATTCACATGTTTGGCATACAGACTGGAGCAGCCAGGAATCGAAGCACCAACCTTCCAATTAGCAGAAGAACTGCTCTACCTCCTGAGCTACAGCCACCCCAAAGCACACAGTACAAATATGAAAACAGAAAATTGTTAACTAGACCCAGCTGAAGTTAGAACACAGTACCAAACTGTAAGAAACACAAGTCACGTGTAACTAAGTGTTTTGCGATGTCAGTTTAAAATTGCAGTAACTCACTGAGAGCTGTGACATCCACGAGCATGAAGTAGCCTCCCTCTGGGATTACGGGAGTCATGCCAGCCTCCTCCACAATGGCAGCAAGGCGGTCCCTCTTTCCTTCAAGTTCATCTGCCAGTGAAGTGAAGTAACACTCAGGCTGATCCATCAGCTCATAGTTTAGGAGTAAACCTTGTGCCACTGCCTCCTGACAAGAAACACAGCTTTAGAACTGAAGTACAATCACGAGCCTGCATAATGGAGATGTTTGGTGGACTTGCCTGCAGAGGTGTGGGACAGGTGTACAGGGAATTCTGCATGACGGTCTGAAGATGCTTCATCAAGTGCTCAGGTCCAATAGACCAACCAAGCTAGAAGATACAAATGTCACAAGGTCAGATAAGTGATTAAATAAGCCATTGTTAAATAATAACATGGCTTAACACAACTTACCTTCCATCCAGTCACACTAAACGTCTTTCCTGCACTGCCAATAGTAACAGTTCTATCCCACATTCCAGGCAGAGTTGCTGCAGAGAGAAAACAATGTTGAAATGTCAGAAAAGTCAAATACAAAGTAAAAAGTAAGTAAAAAGTAATTGTGTGTTTCAACAATTTGGTTCACAGTCATAACGGTAGAATTAATAAATTAAAAACACATAAGCAGGCACCAGTTTGTGAAAAACGTCATTTTGATGCACAATCTTGAATACACTGTCCGAGCTGGACATAGCCGTCACTCCTAACTACATTTCATGTTTGTAGCTGGAGACCTGCCACATACGTAGTACACCTTAGAAGTCACAACCATTGTCTTGCCACCAAAATGCCCCAGTAATTTGTCATAATTTCAGCACTGTCTACGGGGACATGTGGATGATTTCTATGGTTTGAACCCTAAATAAAAGTTACAGAGTGTTTAAACACTCCAAACCTTGTACTGACAACACTGACCGGTACTTTTTCAGTCAGAAATGCATGTTGACCAATACACATACCAATTTTGACATGCTGGTGTCCCCTGTAGACGAGCCACTCATAAACCTCATCACTGAAGCACAGAGTGTCATGTTTAATGCAGAGGTCTGCGATCATCTGCAACTCGTCTTTGGTGAAAACCTGCAGGAAGAAGACAGGAACGAACTCGTCGGAGCAACGGTCATCGTCTCAGTGGCTTTTTCAAACACAGTGACAGATAACTTAGCTGTGTGCTTACTTTTCCAATGGGATTGTTGGGAGTGTTGATGATGATGGCCTTTGTCTTAGAGTTGAATTTACCTGCGAGCTCATCTGGGTCCAGAAACCAGTCAGCGCTTGTGATCGTCTTCTTTCCAGATTTCTGAAATGTTGAAGATTTGTGTTAAAGGTACTGACATCTGCTAACATCCTCAGGCCAGAGCAGCAGGTAGACAGTGCCCCATGCACTGAATTCAGATGAACTCTTTACAGCACAGCACATCTTTCTAACAGTGAATTTTCTCTTTTCTAATGTTAATAGTTTCTTTATATGTTATACAGAATAGGTTATATTCTTTTTTGCAGGTTGTTTTAAGTTGTATTAACTAAACACATGGCCATACTTACAAGCCTTAGCGGTATCAACACAGGCTTGCCCCCGGCCATACGAACCATAGGTACATAACAATCAAAGAAAGGTTCAATAATGATGACCTGGAAGAAGGGAAATTACACAGTGAATGCGCTGGGAGAACATTTGTGGACGTAAATATGAACGTTTCTGAATATGAAGCAAGGGAGCAAAGTCCTCACCTCATCCCCTTCTTCCACTAGAGCTTGGATGGCGCTAAATAAGGAACCATAACCACCAACCGTGACCAGAATTTCTTTTAAGGGATCAATCTGACGTCCATAGACCTTCCCATACACCTGAGAGAGGGCCTTCACCAAAGATGGGTGCCCCTTTTCAATAAACACAGAGCATAAGTGAAAGAAAAGAAAAACCATGAGCAATGTAGTTACTGCAAATCTCTCATAATAATGCAGTATTCATTAAGATGGTATGGGAGTTTTAACACACGAAACTCTGCAGATTGTGGTCCACAAAGACTTACAAAGCCTCTGGTGTACTGGTTCATCCTGTCAACTGATGCGGCCTTCGCTAGCGCCTCCTTGACATAAGAAGGTGGAGGGATGTCTGGAAAGCCCTGGCCCAGGTTAACAACAGATGGGTCGGCTGCCAGTGCGGTGAAAGCCACCCTAAAGTAACACAGGAATAAAGCTTCACTAGAAACAACAGAAATTAGTACATATTTCTGACCAAAGGGCAAAAAGGGCATATTTTCATATTTTAAAGTGGTACAAAAGTCATCCAACAAAACACAGAACGATTACTATGAAAGGATATTAGGCCCTTTCAAGCTAAGAAAATAAATTATAAAAAATGTAATGGAACAAACTCACAAATGCTCTGACATTAAAGCCAAAATCAGTAGCGGCAGGAAATAACTTGTACTACACTCTCCTCAAGCATTTTGCATAAAGTTCCCTTTGAAACTCACACTAACGGCACAAAGCATAACGAGCTGCTGGAGTGGAAAAACTGCTGGATTACTCCTCATGTAACATGTGAAGTCTGACCCTGATCAGTGGTCTGTTAAAAGAACTCCTGCCGTCTCTTATAAAGACATAGAAATGCTTTACTCACCAGACATTCTTGTCCAGTCCTTCAATTCTTTTGGCATGTGTGTGCCGTGACATCATTACGTGCTGCAACAAAATACAAAAAGGTATGACAACTTCCACTACTTAACAATTTCCAGTCACCCAACATAGAGGAAATTGGGGTGGTGGTAAAATAATCATCAACTAGCTGAATCTTGAGAAAATGAAAAAGTTTCAGGACTTTGCTCGATGGCTGTGTAGCTTCTCCAGTTATACATCTACAAACATTGCTAACAAATCAGTTCAATCAGTGTATCCTGCCAGTTAACAACCACATATCACATACCCTGGGTGGCTCAGTTCAAATCTTTTTAAAGTGCTGTTACCTGTGAAGTAGTAAACCTCTTTCTGCAGGTTACGTGAGCTGATCGACATGTAAACCTGGAGCAGTTCAGGACCTGTCGTGCAATGCTCATGCTGCACAAAAAGAAAGGCAATTAAAAGAAAGTGAGTTAGTTTACTTCTGCTTTCCCAGTATAACCTGTAGCTTTCTGCAATACCTTTGCTGCTGTGACTATGACTTTTTGCTCAGTTAGATGCCTCCACATGGATCATTCTAGTAAAGGACAAAGTCCTGTTTTTTTTTTTTACAAGACATCAGTTATCATTAACACCCCAAACTGGAGAATGTAGTCCAGCAAATTAGCTATTAAATGCTCTTTTTTGCCTTTGGGTTAATTTAGATTTAAAAACAAAAAAAATAGGATTTGAATGCAAAGAAGTGCAGCCAAAAATGGGGTGAGACACAGATTTAATTATAAGATTAATTATCTGTAACTGGATCGGGCAATGTACTTCTTCAAATGTGGTAACAATTATTAATGCACTTAATGTAATGCTTTTTAAATTTGTAACAGAAGAATTATTCTTTAACAAATCAATTCAATACATTCATAAGAAAATTAATAAATAGACAATTTTAAAAACACTTGCTCTTTTGTATTTGTTTCATACACATTAAGATTTGGCATGACATCTGCGTGTTTATCTTGGATTTTATATTCTTCTTAAAGTTCATTTTCGAACTTTCAACTTTGGGCTTTGATATCTTTTTTGCACAATCAGTGTTGCCAACTCCTCAGTAAGGAAAATCGCTATTAGCTGTCCTAAAAGTCGCTAAAAGTCGCTAAATGACGTCATCGCCTAATTTGCATAATTGGTCATGCTAATGTAATTGTAACCTATGTTGTTGAAGAGAGAAATAACAACGTGGAACGAGACATAAAGTGAGTAAAGCACGTCCTAAATGCAGTTAGAATTTATTTAGAACTACAAATTAAATTTCTTTTAGCAATTATTGTTTTTTTTAATGTCATAATTCCAACCCTGCACCTTTATCCGGGCTTGGACCGGCAAAAGTGACCCAAAATAGGCACTCTGGTGGAGTTACTTTGTGTGTGTGTGTGTTTTTACAAGTAGTTTTAAACCTTGTGATCCACAAAACAGCATAATAGTAAAAGAAGAACTGACTGCTTTACAGGCAGTGCGGGAGCAGCGGCTTCGCTCATGCGCGATTCATTTGCCGTTTGGACGCATAGGTGTGAACGTCTCCTGCCCTGATAGCAGCTGGGGGAGGACTACCCTCCGCCTGTGAGCGCTTTGGCACGGGTGAGGTGCCCACGGCAGCACCGCTGCTTGTTGAGAGTAAGGGCGATGCGCGCTATCACGTCAAAAAGTCGTCATAAATAAGTCTCCAATAACACTAGAAAAAGTCGCCAGATTTGTCGCTAGTCGCTTTTTAGAAAAAAAGTCGCTAAGGGGGTCTGAAAACTCGCTAAATATAGCGACAAAGTCACTAAGTTGGCAACACTGTGCACAATGTTGCCATTGCAATAAAAAAAATTACTACAGTAGGTAGGTGGCGCCGATGTTCTTCCCTTCTATGTGGCGAATTTTGGCACTAATGGCTTGCCATACCCTTCAGCCCACTGTCACGTCACGGGTACTACTGGGCAATACCGGGGAACTATTATCCGGTAGGGAGACACTGAAAACCCATGAACCGGTTTCACCTGCTGATTTTCCCTTAGTCGGTTTATGCAGCTCTGCTGCCTGACATAAACATGGATGTTCTCAGTGAAACATCTGAGTCATGTGCTATCGTCGGCTGCAGATAAATACACAGCACCAGCTAGCTGAAGCTAACGGTAGTAAAAATGCTGATTTAAGGATTAGCTGCTCCGTTAGCTTGCTATGAAACCCTCTGCTGACAACCAATGCTTTCAGCCCTTCTTCACACATCACATACCATGCAGTCGTAGAAGTTAAGGCACTGGCTCTGCAATCAGAACTTACTTATTAACACTTACAAACAGCTACAGCGGTCAAGAGGAGGAGGAGACGTCACTGCTGCTGCGTTTATAGCTACCGGAAATTTGCGAGTTTTAACTCTTAGTGACACTTAATGATATGAGTAAATGGCTCGACTCATGAGGAAAAGCCATACACGCTTTATTTAATTTTTAGAAATCCAACGAAAGTCACTTAACACTTAACAGCATGAGGACCGTTAAAACTCTTAAGTTCACGTTTCGTCTTCAATTATTTGTTTACGTAACGGACATGAAGGCAGCACTGTACTACCACACAGGCCTGTGAGGTGACGTTTGTGTCACGTGTGGGCTAACAAATAATGATTTCACCTAAGTAGTCTTTGCGGTCACTTTTTTACTCTGTCCATTATTAAATGAGTCGGCATCTATAAGCCAGTTGATGATGTTAATGTCACGTTTAACAAAACAGCCACCACATCCGACTAAACAGTCCTGGGTGGATTGTTTACGAGTCTGTGCCAAGACTGACACCGTGGCAATGTGTAACAAGACATGCAGGGTTGTATTTGGAAACAAGGTTGTCGAACATTTCTGGGTGAATTGGACAATACTGTGCAAAAGTTCAAAGTTCTTATCTGGACTTTGGCTGCTTTTTTACATATATTTCTAAATATGTAAGAAAAATTGTGTATGTTTCTGTTCTGTGTCCTGTGTACTTATTGTTTGTATATGTGTCTTTTTGGCTGCTGTTACAACCAAATTTCCCCTTGTGGGACAATTAAAGGATTATTCTATTCTATTCTATTCTATTCTATTCTTTTTTACTTATTTTAAGGCCGCTACTTTTACCTGACCATTTTCAGAAAATTTTTTGTCTGTTTGTTGAGCCACTTAACACTGACGTGTGAACAATTAACAATTAAAGTATAAAAAAGACACCTAACTGAGATGATATCTTTAGGCACTTTGTTTCTACCAGCCTTTAGCCAAAAAAAAAGAACGCCTCAAATACCTGATAGCCAAATATTTGGTATATCTCAGCATGGTGTGCAGTGTGTGGTTGAAAATGTGAAATTGGACAAGTGAAGGACAAAACAAATGAACCCTGGACAAGTTCTAGGCTTTAAAATAATATCTAGAGCAGATCAACAGTATCTGAAACTCATGTTCTAAAGAAATGGAAGAAGAAGAAAAAATCCAGCAAACACCTGACATAGGACCTGACAGATGCATTTGGCCCTTCAGTTGATCCAAGGATTTTCACCAAGTCAGAAATGGTCTTGGTGAAATCCTTAAGGAAGGGAAATACAGAGAAAAGATTAGGGTATGCCAAATTACATAAGAACTGGACTTGTGTGATGAAGCCAAATATGAATTTTTGGTTAAATTGTTGTCAGTATGTGTGGAAGAGGTCAGGAGAGAGGTACAACAGTGATTGTCAACAGCCAACTATAAAACATGGTGAAGGCTCTGTTATGGTTTGGGGTTTGGGGCTGCATGTCAGCCAGTGGTCTTCTGGATCTTGTCAAAATTGTTGGGATTTTGAGCATCGACCATGCCTGGAAAGCATCTGATTGGCAGTAGTTTAATTTGTTTGTTATGACAATGATCCCAAACACACTGCCAATGCACTAAAAGCATACATGGATAGAAAACCGTACAACTGAAGACTATCAGGCATGGGTTGGCCACCCTGGATCCAGGACTTCAACATTACTGAAGCAGTCTACGATCATCTTGACAGAAAGTGGAACAAAAGGTAGCTAACATCTAAACAAGAGCTTTGAATGTCCTGCAAGAAGTCTGGAGAAGTATTCCTGAGGAAATTACCAGAAAGCTTGTCTAAGAGAGTTCAGGCTATGATGAAGAATAAACGTGGTCATACCATATATAGACTTTTAAGCTCAGTAAATTTGTACAAATGCAGTTTTTGCCTTACATGCTGTATTTCTCTGTATGTTTGCAGATGTTTAACTAAACCTGTGCATTTACATGTTCCTAGGAAAATATAAAGACATGAGGGCTGTAATACTGTAATTCTGCAAATTATATAAAATGAGTTTATTTATTGCTGTTATTATTTGACAAAACAACATTATTTTCTATATTTTATATTAAATCAGGAAACCACAGAGGAATATGGGATGCCTTGCCAGAGCTTTTCTCTGGCTTATCCCTATTGAATTTGCAATCATGTGTCCGTAGGGATATTTGAAGACATTAAATATCTGACCGCCTTTCTGAGAAACCTGCCAAGAAAGCACTATCAACAGCACATCGCCTTCGGATCAGATTTTTATTGCTTTAAAAGGGTTTTACTGGTACAGTAAACTTACATCACTCTTAAATCTCGACTCCACTGATTTTCATGGATTTATTTCCAACTATTTCTTTCATAATAAACCCATAGACTGAGGTGTCTTAAAATGGATTACATTTAATCAGGATTACATAACCAGATTATCAAAAGAAAGATGTGCAAATATATTTCCATTTTTTTATTCCTTCTTTGCATTTTGAATAAATTCTACCAATTTAAATTCCAATATAGAAAAAGTTTGTGTAGAACTAAATATGCTAAATGACCTTTTTAAAAATGTAATAACTTTTTTCCCAGATTTAAATAAATTCCATCCATCCATCCATCCAATCACTTCCGCTTATCCTTTTCAGGGTCGCGGGGGGCGCTGGAGCCTATCCCAGCTGTCATAGGGAGAGGCGGGGTACACCCTGGACAGGTCGCCAGTCTGTCGCAGGGCTAACACACAGGGACAGACAACCATTCACACTCACATTCACTCACACATTCACACCTAGTGACAATTTGGATTATCCAATTAACCTATCCCCACAAGCTGCATGTCTTTGGACGGTGGGAGGAAGCCGGAGTACCCGGAGGGAACCCACGCAAACACGGGGAGAACATACAAACTCCACACAGAAAGACCCCGGCCTGATGGTGGAATTGAACTCAGGACCTTCTTGCTGTGCGGCAACAGTGCTAAATAAATTCCAAATTTGCTAATTTTTTTATTCAGCAACCAAACTCCTTTGTAAAAGGGTAAGGTTTTCTGAGCTGTATGCTTCCATGGAAACAGCTTTCAGATGAAATGTGGACGTGGATTAGATCAAATCATCAGGTAAATAAACTTGCAGCCTTTGTTCACCCAAATATGGCTGTGCTTCAAGTTTCCAACATAGCAATTCTTGCTAAGTAGCAGTGGGAGAGTGGGAAAGGTGGCACCAGAAATAAGTCAAAGTGATAAAAGTCGTAATGTTATTCTAACCAAAGAGGGGCTTTCTCGGCTTTAAATCATGGCTACACTGAATGTTTCTAAGGGGACAGTGCATAGAGCTGAAAAACAAATCAAATGTTAGGACACCATCACAACATCACTATATCAAGCTTTGTTCCCTGAGAAAGAGAGAAAAGAAACTTTATCACAGATGTAATTTTATAAAATAAAGAACAGAAAGTTCCAACCATAAAAGCTCCTGTCAAAAAAGATCTATAGAGGTCCTAAAGCATTAGTGTCAATACACAACTTCCCAGGACTGGAAGCAAGGCCAGGCACTTTAGAGAAACCAACATTTCACAGTGGATGATGAAAAAGCGTTATACTGGTTATTTGGATATGCAAACAGTACTCTCACTGATATAAACTACACAAAACAAAAGTCATGAAAATTAAAACTATTCTATTTTATTCTAAGCTACGTATTCCCTCGTGATAAATGATCTATCTCATAGATCATGCCAGTTGTTTTACACTGCATTAACTGGACCTAAACTGAGAAGAGTGTATGCTTAAAAATACAAAATAATTAAAATATCACTGGTGTATACTGGTTTAGAAGCTGCAAAGTGATTCACTAAGTGAATAGATTAGCCTTCAAGAAGATGGTATCGGGTAGCATCTGCTCTTTAAGTTCTCTACAAGATACAGTGGAAGTGCTGCTGGACTAAAATTGATGGCAGTGGAAAGTACGAGGCGATGTCTTAATGGCACTCTAATATTTTACATTATAGTAACAGCTCACTGAAACTGCACTATCAGTCTGTGCAGCAGGAAACAGAGGCAGTATTTGTAATACTTGTTAGTTGATGTCTGCAACAGCCACAAAAGCTAACAGTGTTCAAAACAACTTAAAAGCTTTCCTGCAAGATAACAAAAGTATAGCACAAAGAGTCTCTAATTCCTTAAGTTGAATTCAGTGGTGAAAGTTACAGAACTTTTAAATACTTTCACTAATCTGTGTTTTACTTAATTGCTTTTCAAAGGCAAACTGGTTTATTTTTACACTGGTTTTACATAATGGGGATCCGTTGTGCTCATTTCCTCAATTTCATGTTTTTGTTCTTGGAGTCCACTTGTTACGACCCCAGCTCACTGGGAAGAGGAGAGGAGGAGTGACTTTAAATAACAGAACGAAAAGGGTTAGAGTTAAGTACTTTATTTGGGGTGTTTGTAGGGAGGTGGTGGAGGCGGTGCAGTGCAATGAAATAAAACGGTAAACAACAAAGAGGCATGGGTCAGACTTTTTATTTTAAATCACAGCTGCCCTGATTAACGGCACGTTACCAGGCACCACACCAATGAAACTGGCAGCAGATATAATTCATAAGGAGCAAACAGGTGAGGAAGGCAGGATGAGGGGCATATGCATGCACCACTCAGGAGCATGGGCCTTCACATATTAGTTAGCATAAAAAAAACTGTTAAATTATTCAAGGGCAACAGAGTAAAGCAACCGCGGGCTGTTACACGGCTGCATGACTCAGAGTTCCTCAGTTCACCCTGCGCCTGAAAAGAGCTGTTTTAACTCCTCTCACTTTAAGTCTACCGTCCCTTTTAGCCTACGGCATGAATAGCAATTTGGTTCCTGATCTGATGTCCTACAAAGAACCTCCCAAACAAAAAAAAAAAACCAAAAAAAGAATCAATATGAAACTGCACTTTTAAAGTGAATCTCAAGGCAAATGATGAAACTGCTGCTGCTGTTCAGCTCGATTTTAGTGCAACAAGGTTAATTTAAACGTTCGACCTTTTCTCATCAGTCGGGTGGGGGGGGCTCTACAATGGATTTGATGTATTTTTTACTGTTGCCTCAGTTTTGTTGCTATACTTACATTTCAGATGTAAATAAAGTTGAATCAGAAAGTAAATTTTTGCATCTTTAAGGATTTTTTTTTTTTTTTGCATACTGAGCAGCATTCATTTAATACTTTATGGAGTAAAAAAAACAGCATTTTTTACTGCCAGTCCTTATATTATGTTACTTACATACTTACCATACATTCATTAGAAAGGCCCATGTTAAAACAACACTTTTGATCAATTAAATTTGGCATATTTGCTCTTGCTTGAACAGTTTAATCTTGTTGCTGTAAACACACTTTGTTTGATTGTGATCTGCAATGTAACAAACATCCAACAAAAGACTGATCAAATCAGTTGTGTAAAGAAAAAAAAACTTGATTGCTTGAGACTGATACTCTGAGTGTATACTGATGAGTTTTAATAAAGTAATTTTACTTTTCAGCTGTATTGAAAAGTCAAATAAATGCATACATTTTTAATAAGCCTTAATGTTAGTACTATTGTCATCAATATTAGCAGCCAGCTGCAGTTTCCATGCATTACAAACGTCTGCTGGGGTTTCGTGAGATGTCCACGCCCCTGTGGCTCACAGTATACATGCCTGCATGCTCTGGCAGAGGATCTAGGAAGGTTGGCGGTCAGAGGCAGAGGAGAAAAGGCGGCCACGCACATGATGATCGGAGACTTCGTCGCTTGAAACCCGACAACTCAGATCTTCGAGTCCAGCTCCCATCTCAGAAAAGGTAAATATTTACCTTTAACACTGTCAGTGATGTTGAACCGACGCGATAGACGGATTTTCACTGTCCAAACGCGCAGCGGAGCCACAATAACGCAGTTATATTCGGCGGAGCGCTTCTCAAACAAGTTATCCGGATTACCGTTACTTTATGTCTTGATTATATAAATAGGGTCTGAATATGCTACAGAGTAATCTGCGTACAGGAAAGTGGACAGCATCGCTGTAAGAGAGCACCACTGAATCGCCACTAAAAACGTTTTAAGGTCGAACTGTAGCTCCTAACAGGATGACTTATATGATTTGTGCGACTGCAAGATGAATCACAGTTCTTCTTACTGTGTGAGCACTTTTCTCGGCGCTTCCGTTTTACATTAAAGTCTAAATACTTGAAAGTAGCTCCTTGGAAAAGAGAAATCCAATCCCGCAGTGCGGGCGGGTTTTTTTTTTTCCCATGTCCTTAATGAGACAGGACTTTTTGTATGCCTGGGGCTGGGTGTGTTCCAAACATGTCTGTTTTTGGATATCTGGGATTCAGGCAAGTTTCCTGTCAGGAAGGGACAAGGATATGGCCTGGTCAGTTCAATTCAATGGCTGACTCATCCAGTACCAAGACAGTATTTTTCCTTTACCTAACACAGAGTGTAGGCAGCCCTTTCAACCCTCCCCCTCCCCCCACCCCATTAAACCATGGACACCCCCAGGACTTCAGCTGAGTTGAATTAGTTTAGCCTCGTAAATCCATTTGTTTAGCCTCAACTTTTTTTTAGGACAGCAGTGAAATTCATATTATAAAATTAAGGACCTGCTGCTGGTTTTACACACATTCAGTTTGCTGTGTGTGGGGAATGATTGTGTTTCTGCACACATACATGCAGGTCCATCAGGGGTCTGTTCTTGGTCGATAACTCTTTAACTTTTACATACTCCCAGTTGGTGCTTTCATAAAGAATCCTAATATATTCCATCATACTTACACAGATGATACACAGTTGTACATGTTTTACTTTGATGATCTAACCTCTCTTCATAAATTAATGAGCTGAACTGATGACATTAATTGTTGGATGTCTCGAAACTTTTTAGAACTGAACACAGACCAGACGGTAATATTTGCTGGTGGTCCAAAAAAGTCAGACAGAAAATGTGTTCATATTTATCATCCCTTGCTCTGAAATACAGCGAGCAAGTCAGGAATCTGTTTTGGTGAATGGTCTTAGTTTTGACAGTCACTAGAACTGCTTTCTATCACTTTAAAAATATAGATCAAAAGTCAGAAATTTCTTATCTCAAGCTGACTCTGAGAAACTTGTCCGTGCATTCGTATCAAGCCCATTAGACTAGTCTAACACTCTGTTTGCTGGATTATACATTTGTTAGTAGGATGACTTCAGCTTGTTCAGTATCCAGGAACCAGAATCCTTACACGTCCTACTTCAAAGTGACTTTATTGTGGCAAGATGGCAATAAAACAGCAATAAGATGGAATCAGTTTGCTACCAGTTTGGAGTCCAGCCAGAATGCCATGGATCTGAAACAGGAATTCTAAAACTCCTCCACAAATAGCAACATAGTATAAATAAAAGTTTAATATTACGCTGACTCTGTTACTTACATGCAATACTTGAGTAAATTTAGCATCTATTAAACTGTCAACATCATAACTTCTTCATGAGTAGAAATGTGGCCAAACCACAGTTTAAAATGTAGCTGCTAGAATTCTTTAAAGACAAAAAAATGCCATCAACAAAATTCCATTGAGATGGATATCTCAAAACACTGAAACTTACACTTATTTGCATTGTTATTTGGAGCTAAGTGAGAAAAAATCATTTTTGCTGTGTGACTGAACCGACCCTCTAAAGTCAGCCATGGTTTCGTATAAACATCTCCTGAAGAGCTTCTCTCATTCCTTCCTGTTGTTATGATCGTGAAATGGAAGAATCGATATAGACACTCCAGGTGAAAAAACTTAATTGAACTATGAAAAACATGACGTCTCTAAAAGCTTCAGTCTTTTAGCAACATGTTCAAGAATACTTTACGGCTAAACGTATTAATAATGCAAGACAAAGTTTTATTGACCGTAGCTATTTAGTGCCGTGGAGCTGTGTATGATCAAATGTTGCACTTTATAATCTAACAACTATTTAGATCGTTCAGTCATTTTCCGGTTGTAGAGACATGCTATGCACTATATAGTTCACACTGGAATGTTTTACTACAAAAATCCGTGTGGAGAGTGTTTGTCACACGCCTCTTCAGTTTAAATGACAGTGTAGCCAAGCTACTGCCAGACAGACACTGGAAACAGGATCCTGCAGCTGCAGTACTTTAAAGGTGGCCACATAATGACAGTGTGAGGGACTCTGCTCTTTTTCATGCTACCGGTTTTAACAAAATTAAGCTTTAAATAGCCTGTAAAGAGATTAATAGCTCCAACATCTTGCTGTTGTGTATACAAGCTAAGTGCTGTGATTGGTTATGATCAGTTTTGTTAGTCATCGTGTTGCCAGGTGTGAACCGACTCTGCAAAACCAGTGGGCTTTTTGGACTGTGAAATTAATGTCCAAACACTTGTCAGAATGAGTAATTTTTATCGTCCTATGTATAGAATGGCTCTTAATAAATTACATTTGAGATGGGTACAGTGTCAGAGTTCCACTTGAGATGAGGTTTGGGCAAAGAGAGAAAGTTCAGAGTTCAAAAGTCATCTATCTGGATTGTGGGAAGTAGGAAAATACATGTTTTTGATTCATTGTGAATTTCTGGACCAATACCATACCAGTATGGTCAGATAACAGTGAAAAAAATGTTTTGTCAAAGTAATTTAAAGCATCATTCTGGAAGCACAAAAGAAACTCATCTATATCCAGATACTTTTGTGGTTAATCTTCTTTTAGTGAATGCAGATTGAGACCACAAATTGACCACAAATCAATGAAATTGAATGTTTCAGTCCCTTGATGTGGACCAAGTTTGTAGATTGCATTGATTACCTCACAACGTTGGGCTGCAGTCCACATATTGTGTCCTTTAACAGTTTCTCCACCCTACTTTATGATAACATGAATGCCCAGGCCTGTGGGCTTGGTCCTGGAATATTGTTGAAAGCTTTGATATTTCAAGGTTAAAAAGAAAACAATGGAAAAATGGCTTGATATTTGGTAAAAATGTTTGGGAGCTTGAATGGAACCTAAGAAATGAACATTTTTGGCACCTTTGAAAGGAAAGTTTAAAAACTGCTTTGACTGATAAGCAAAAAGCAGAATACTCAAAAGCCAAATTAAAATGGTTAGCCAAACATTAAAGATGTGACAGAGTTCAAACAACAACAACAAAAGGGATGTAAGATGCATCATGAATGTCAGTGGTGGTGAGTGGCTTTGAAAAGGAATGCCCTGTGAATTTAATAATGTCATTGTTTTCTCTGAGGCTAATACATTTCCCAATTGTACTATCTAAGAGTTATGTGGTGTTCTTTTCCATTGTTTTGTAACAGGCACCATGATTCCTGTGATGGAATTCCGGCAGTTTTCTGAACAACAGACAGCGTTCAGAGTCCTGAAGCCGTGGTGGGATGTGTTCACTGACTATCTGTCTGTAATGATGCTTATGATTGGCGTCTTTGGATGTACTCTTCAGGTCAGTAAGACTGACTCACCATGATGTATTTACTTAAAGAAAGAGACTAATGGAAGTGTAGCTAATACACAGTAACCCACAAGTTTGGATTCAAACATTCTGTTTATGTGATAAGAGAAGTTTTTCTACAGTTTTTTCATTAAATCTAATAATAATTAGACTCAGAGAAAGTCTATACTCTCCCAGATGGCAACATTACTGCTTTGCTTTCTGCTTTGGAACCAGCTCAAAAAAGCGCTAATTATGTGTTTTTACAACCAAGCCTGTGTGAAGCAAGGGAGGCATTCAGCCCATCAGGAGTGTACCAGTGGAAACTTTAACCGCCCAGCCACTTTTAGTAAACAGAAGACTCCTAACTCCTGTGAGGCGCTACTTGACTTCACTCTCTGTGTGAAATGGGGACGTTTTTTGAATGTTGTACAACTCTTTAGTGTAAATCCTGGAAATGATACCAAAACAGTTTAAGAAAAATGTTAACAGGAAATTTATCAAGCTAGAAGCTGCCATTGTTTCCCATTCTCACCATTACAGTGTTTGGACGTGATCTGATTGGTTGTAAATTGAGTGAACAATTCTTTTTGTAGCCAAGTTTAGTTTAGAAGTCAGTCCAAACCATTGTGGGGTTTTATGTAAACGGATTACGCTGCCTGACACAGAAATCTCGTCACTTACTGTATAGTTTGAGTTTTTAAAATTCTGCAGTTCAATCAGTCAGTCTTCAGAGACGTTTACTGACTTGACTTTGCATTGCTGTCTGTGATATCTGCAGCGCAACTGCATTCCTTACTATAGTGATAATGTCATTTTGTGTCCGCACTTCTCACTTAAATGGGCTGAGAATCTGAGTTTCAAACAGGTAAACAGAGTCCACATAACATCTCCTCCTCAGAGCCCCATTTCCTGTCATTAGCATCTCAGAGTCAAGCAGCTGTTTTTCATTATTTACATTACAAGTAAACACCGAAGGCATTTGTTTTTTACTGATGCCATTTGGTGGATAGCGCTCAGTGTGTTTACATGCAGTCAGGAGAGCAGGTTACATAGAGCACCCAAGTAAAGTTAATGAGAGAATGCTTTATATGCACTGTAATAATGTGGTAACTTTGTGTGGCTTACTGAAATCCATGCACGGCTCTCTCTCAGTGAAAATGTAAGTAACAAGGATAACACATACGTCTCCGACTGACTAAGAACTTTAGGAATGACTAAATGGTAGAAAAACAGAAATCAAAACAGCAGTGTATCTGGGATGTACTGGATTTTTTGTATCTGTGTCACAGGTGCAGTCAGAAGAGGGCTCTTTAGTGTATTATCTCCTTACAGTGCAAAAGTGTCTGATTTTTAACAAATAGTTCAACCTTTAGCAGTGAATACTGACTTGTTTTGACTTCCTCATGTTACTCAAGCTAATGGAGTGTGTGTGGTGTTTTAATCAGACATCGATTCCTGTCTAATCAAAGATGGGAAATGCCATAAAGACTTTGCTTCTCTTTTTCTGGAGAAGCAGTGTTTATCCATGCGAACATTCAGACCAGTAACAGCCAGCAAAACATGGAAGATGCAGGGTAGCATTTTGTTATGTCGCGTGATATGGGACATTCAGTTTGAGGAAAAGATCTATGATACTGAAGGCTTATCAGATCTGGGAAGCTATCACAGTGACCATTATGCTCTAAACTACTTAATTGCATAATGTCTCCTGGGTTGAAGCAGTCCATGTTCTAATTCAACACATATTTCGTGCAAAAAAATACTGTAATACTTGCATCAGGACAAACATATGATGCTGTCTTAGGATCATATGTCCTTGAGTCGAGGGTTGCCACCACTATTTTATTTCTTGCATAAAATATTTTAACTTTTGAGAAATGTTTTCTTGCTCAGCCATTAAAACTACTGAGTTTAGGTTTGCATTTGTTATAAAAGATCATGGTGTAGGTTACAACAGACCCAATAGGCAGTTTGACAACTGTAGCCACTCTATGATTAATCCTCCATTTCCAGGGTTACCAGTTTTGGCCCTATGGCTGGTTTGCTGAAACCTGCAAGGATATAAATGTCAAAATGTCCTGATTATAAATGTTCTTGTGAATTATTTTCGAGAAAGCAAATTACCCTTGAAACGTAACTGAGAAACAATTTAGTACTTTAAGCCACAAAGGCTTGTTGCTCATTGATTGTACCTGACGGTTGATTGCTAGGGGACATTCTGGTGTTCTAATGGTATTTATCATACGTCAATCAGCAGTGTCCTTTGCTTTCATTGTTAGTTGCTTCAAAGGCTCACCTTTAAGTTAACAAAAGCTTAACTGTGGACCCTTCATTGCATGAAATCTGAAAAACACTCATTTCTGTGTCTGACTGAGCCTTATTATGCATTTCTTCTTTCTAATATATATATTATATTTTTTTTTAATTTCATTTTAGGTAATGCACGATAAAATCATATGCCTTCCTCAGAGAATATCATTGCCTCCAGACAACAGCAGTGAAGTAGAGTTGAAGTCACCATTACATCTGCAGTCCAACACCTCAACTGTACCAACAGGCCTGAAGACCAATCTAGATCTTCAACAGTACAGTTTCATCAACCAAATGTGCTATGAGAATGCCTTGCATTGGTATGCCAAATACTTTCCCTATTTGGTGCTCATGCACACTTTAGTTTTCATGGTGTGTAGCAACTTCTGGTTCAAGTTCCCTGGCTCAAGCTCTAAAATAGAGCATTTTATCTCTATGCTTGGCAAGTGCTTCGACTCTCCCTGGACCACACGAGCTTTGTCGGAAGTGTCTGGAGAAAATCCAGAAGAACAGGATCATAAAAAGGACACCGCTTCTAGGTCTAACATTCCTATGTCTCCGGGGGAAGGCAGCCTCGAGAAGACGCAGTCCCTCCGTTCTATTGCCGAAAAGATTGTTGTCGACCAGCCATCAGCAAGTGTTCTTGATAAAAAAGAGGGTGAACAAGCTAAAGCTCTGTTTGAAAAGGTGAAGAAGTTCCGTTTGCATGTTGAGGAAGGAGATATCCTTTACCTCATGTATGTTTGCCAGACTGTATTCAAGGTGTTTAAATTCCTTTTGATCATTGCTTATAACAGCGCTCTAGTAAATAACGTAAATAATACAGTACATTGCAACGGTATCGAGGAGATCCAGAACATGACAGGCTACAAAGTCTTCGAATGCAATCACACCATGGCTCATCTCTTTTCTAAGTTGTCTTGCTGTTACCTGTTCTTGGTGTCTGTCTATGGATTAACAAGCCTCTACACCTCCTACTGGCTGTTTTACCGCTCACTGAAAGAATACTCATTCGAGTATGTGCGACAGGAAACGGGGATCAGTGACATCCCAGATGTCAAGAATGACTTTGCTTTCATGCTTCACATGATTGACCAGTATGACCCGCTGTATTCCAAACGATTTGCAGTTTTTCTCTCCGAAGTCAGTGAGAACAAACTGAAACAGCTCAGTCTCAACCATGAGTGGACTGCAGAGAAACTGCGTCAGAGACTCCAGACCAACTCCAACAACAAACTTGAACTACAGCTGTTCATGTTCCCTGGTTTACCCGACACTGTCTTTGAACTGACAGAGCTGCAGTCACTCAAGCTGGAACTCATCAACAATGTCACCATCCCTGCCTCAATCTCACAGCTGCAAGATCTTCAGGAGCTGTCTCTTTACCAGTGCTCTTTAAAGTTGCACACAACTGCTACATCTTTCCTCAAAGAGAACCTGAAAGTGCTTCGTGTGAAGTTCGACGATAACAGGGAACTTCCAAACTGGATGTATGGCCTGCGAAATTTAGAGGAGCTCTATCTTACTGGGTCCCTCAGCTCTGATGCCTCCAAGAATATAGTTCTTGAGTCTCTGCGGGAAATGAAGTGTCTCAAAACACTCTCCCTTAAGAGCAGCTTAACCAAGATACCCCAGTCGATTGTGGATGTTTCCAGCCATCTGCAGCAACTCTATTTACACAACGATGGCACTAAGCTAGTAATGCTCAACAACCTGAAAAAGATGACCAATCTAATAGAGCTGGAGCTAGTGCGCTGTGATCTGGAGCGCATTCCGCATGCAGTCTTTAGCCTAACAAGTCTGCAAAAGCTTGACCTGAAAGAGAATAACCTTCGTTCGATAGAGGAGATTGTCAGCTTCCAGCATCTGCGGAAGCTCACTTGCCTCAAACTCTGGTACAACAGCATCATGTATATCCCAGAGCATATCAAAAAACTCGGCAGCTTAGAGCACCTCTACTTCAGCCACAACAAGATTGAGATATTGCCTTCACACCTGTTCTTGTGCAACAAGCTGCGCTACCTGGACCTATCCAACAATGACATCCGTTTCATTCCTCCAGAAATCGGAGTTCTTCAGAGTCTGCAGTACCTTTCTGTCTCTTGTAACAAAATTGAAAATCTACCAGATGAACTGTTCTTTTGCAAAAAGCTGAAAACGCTAAAGCTTGGCAAGAACTCGCTGTCCAAACTCTCGCCAAAAATATCCTATCTAGCTCATCTGACCTACCTGGAGCTCAAAGGCAACCACTTTGAGTTCCTGCCACAGGAGCTTGCTTTCTGTCGCGCTTTGAAGCGCAGTGGCCTTATAGTGGAGGAGACACTGTTTGAAACTCTGCCTTCAGATGTCAGGGATCAAATGAAGGCTGAGTGAGATGCCTTACTGTAGCCGTAGTGCCTGCTGTTTGTTCTGTCTATCAATTCAGAGCATTTGTTTAATATGAAGTCATTGTTATATTTAAGTATTACACAATAGGCTAGAGATATCTTTTTGTTTGTTTGTTTTATTAACGGAAGGAAAATGACATATTCATCTACTGTCACATTGAGTGTGGCTGCTGCAGGGACACTTTATATGGCCACTACTCAGTCTTAAGGAGCGAGTTCAGCATTATGAGAAAGTTTTCTTTTTCTTTCTAAAAGTTTTATGAAAAGTTTTATTTTAGTCACACATCTGTCTGTTAACCAGTAGTCACTGATACAGCCAGGTCAGCTCTTTCTCCCTGAAGTCTCTGATAAAATAACTCTCTGCTGCCTCTAGCTTTATATACATAAAGTGATATTGATTTTTCTCTTTAATCTGTGGAGAGGGAAGAAGCTTATTTCCCATACTGTTAAAGCCTTTCTTCAAAGCCTATTTCCAGTCACTGCGTCATGACATAACTTGATCACTGAATGTAAATCTTCACATTCATGACCACACATTTATGTGTAGGCCAGTAGCTTTAGGCTGTACTGTATATATTTACATCTAAGAGACTGTTACTTCACATGGATCACAGAAAAAGAGGAAAGTACTTATGAAATATACATAGAATCTAGAAACTTAGAATGAAACTAGAATTAAACAGTTCTCTATTGTAGGAAGCTGTCATTTTAAAGTGCATTAAAAACCTGAAGGATGATGTCACACTGGTCTTTGTCTTTGTCTCCTAAGTGTGAGCAAAAAATATGCAGCGTAAGAAATATGCATTTTCATGAACAGTATTTTTATGTCATTGACCAATAAAATTTGAGTTTTTAAAAAAAATGTCATTTGGAATTTCTAAATGTCAGAATATTGCAAATAAAATGCAATACAATTTTGATTCTATTGGTTTACTGACCAGTGATGCAAAATCTAAAGCGTCTAAAAGAGGGAACAGCACAAAGGACAATGTCCTGTATTCGACTGTGTTGTGGGATAAAACATCACCTGCTGGCTGTTGAGGATTAATAACTGTAAAGAAGATTATTATTGGAAGTGCACAGGGCCTCAGATAAAAAACAATGTAGTTGGTATGAAGTGTCTACAAAATAATTTACATGGTTATCTGGGAAAAATATTTAAGCCCAAAAAGGCATTTTTTAAAAAGTTATGTTATTTGATTCAGCAATTGTGAAAATGCTTTGCATCTACAAAAAAGGAAAATGAAAGAAATCTTCTCTCACAGTTATCATTTGTTATTCAGTAATTACAAGCTCATGAAATCTGTAACCCATAAACTGTAAGATGTAATTCCAAGATGTGGTCACGTTTTTGCCTTTTGGTGAATGAAATGTGCCTTTGTAAACAAAGGGGGCTTGGTTGCAGCTGTCAGTAAAAGATTTTTTTATTAATTAAAAGGGGAAATGCAGTGTAATAAAAAAGGGCTCGCATGTTCCCGTTTGAAAGTGAAGGCTGACAATCAGAAAATTGAGTGTTTTCTTGCACTCTCTACTAAACCAGCCGAGCTTCAGTTTTAAATGTGGCGTTTGCACTTTTGCCACGGTCCCTAACTTCAGTGGCTCATCCTGCACTTTGCTGTCAATTGAAACAAGGGCTTCAAAACGCTCTGTGCCGTCGTGTCAGATCCTGATGTGGGACAGAAAACATGCGCAACATTAGGGAAGATTTCACCTGCGCATGAAAAATGCACAGTTTCACGGACCTGGTGCAAAGTCCTGAGGTGGTCCGGCCCCGGTGAACGAGCATATCAAACAAACGGTGTTCACCTTCAGCAGCTGGTGCTGCCGTGCCGGCTGTATCGCCCAGTCAGAGGCAGAGGACCGGACCATCTGAAGCCGAGTAGGGGTAGTCAGATAAGCTGCTTACAGCTCTGCCGGCAGGCCCACGGTTGAACTAGTGCGAAGAATGGACGGATTCATCTCATCAGGGAAACATGGCAAGTGAGAAGAGGCGTTGTTCGGTACTGCTGGCATCCGCAAAACCGGATCAGACTCCCTGAAGGTGAGTATGTGGCTGTTTTAGTGTAAATCATCTAAGGTCTTTAAATGTACCCGCAGTGCGTTGGCTCAATAACATTAGCAGGCTATATGGCGTTATGAAATTTAGTGGAGCTGGACAGAGAATTAAACCTGCACGGAGTGTACTGTTTTAATGTGAAAGTGATTTTCTGCAGCCGAAGACAGATTTTTTTGTGCTGCGTTTAAAGGCGTCACGTACATCCCCCACCTCTTGTTTTGAGTGCATGGATGCGTCTTGCTGCTGGAGCCGGTCTCAGCCTGCTCTGCAGCCCCATGGAAAACAGTGACCTTCATGCTTTACACACAACAGATTTATTCGCAGGGGTAAACAATTATATTTAGTTTTTTTCTTTAAATAGCAACACCGAAGCAGCTGTTTGTATCATGTGTTTTCAGTGCTCAAACAGTATTCAGCATGTTAAGCCTCTCTAGAGCCACTATGACAGTGTCACGAAAGTGCAGAGAAAACCAGGAACAGAAAAGAGACGCAATAGATGCTTAGGATTTACAGCTGCTCTGCAGACTGCACCGTTTGTTTTGCACACTGACATCTCATATCATGTCTCAGTTCAAGTGCGGGCTCCTCTTTAAAGCTACAATCCCAAGAGGCTGTCCTCTCTGAGTCTGCTCTAAATGTTCCTGAGAAATGTAGCTGTAGCTGAAATTTGAGACAGGGATACTAGCTGTGCATTTTTTCACTAAACCCCTAATGGATCCAGCTTTATGAGAATAAATGTGATTGCAGTGGAGTCATTTTAATTTAAGTGAAAAAAAGGGAGGATTAATGGTAAGAAGGTTGCACTTGGACATGTTAAACTGCAATTGTCCATTATAGCGTGACATCTACAACATTGTCACCTCCCCAATTTCTTTATTTTTTAAGTCAGGGAAGGCTTTTACAGAGTACCACTGGGATGAGAATATCTGTAAACAGCTTACAAGGTAGTTCTAAGACTCCTTCATGTGTGGGTTTATTATGGACCGAGACATTATGCGAAAACAATTCAGTACAAGAACATCAACTGTGATATAATCCTATGCACATTTTCTTACTAAAGTTGTTTTCTGTTGCAGGAATGTTCACGCTCACAGAAGTAGCCTCCCTGAATGACATCCAGCCAACTTACAGAATACTGAAGCCATGGTGGGATGTCTTCATGGATTATCTTGGTATTGTCATGTTGATGTTGGCCATATTTTCTGGAACCATGCAGTTAACTAAGGACCAAGTGGTTTGTCTTCCCATTCTGGAGCAAACTCCAGAGGGGTCCGGGGGTTTCTTGGAACCTGAAGCGCCAGAGCCAACCAATGGCTTTTGGAACAAAGAGAGTGCCATTGGGGAGCAAGCTGCTCCTCTCATGGCTAAAAGGCCTCCCGACAGCGTCACGCCTACCATTCACTTCACACAACCAGCTACCATCGGACAGCCCTATCCTACAGGCGTCAGGACCAAGCTGGATTTTCAGCAGTATGTTTTTGTCAACCAGATGTGCTACCATGTCGCCCTACCTTGGTATTCAAAATATTTCCCATACCTTGCTCTAATTCACACTATTGTGTTGATGGTCAGTAGCAACTTCTGGTTCAAATACCCCAAAACAAGCTCAAAAGTAGAACATTTTGTTTCCATACTGGGAAAGTGTTTTGAATCACCTTGGACTACCAAAGCTCTGTCTGAGACTGCGTGCGAGGATTCGTCAGAGAACAAGCAGAGGCTGGCCGGGGCCTCCTCTCTCCTGAAACATCTGTCCACAAGTAGCGAGGAGGGGAGTCCGAACCAGTCCGCTCCGGTGCTGACTAAATCTGGGGTTACCTTTTCTGCTGAAAAGCTTGTGAGTGAAATTCCCTCCATGACTATACTGGACAAGAAAGATGGCGAGCAAGCGAAGGCCCTGTTTGAGAAAGTTCGGAAATTCCGTGCTCATGTTGAAGACAGTGATTTGATTTATAGACTCTATGCCATACAGACAGTTATCAAAACTGTGAAATTTATTTTGATCCTGTGCTACACAATGACGTTTGTTGCTTATATAGATTTTGACCATGTGTGTGAGCCTGAAATAAAGCATTTGACTGGATATACCAAGTTCCATTGTACACATAACATGGCATTTATGTTAAACAAGCTCCTTGTTAGTTATATTGCTCTCATATGCGTTTATGGCGTGATCTGCATATACACACTGTTCTGGCTTTTTCGGCGACCACTCAAGGAGTATTCCTTTGAAAAAGTCAGAGAGGAGAGCAGCTTCAGTGACATTCCTGATGTTAAAAATGACTTTGCATTCCTTCTCCACATGGTTGATCAATACGACCAGCTGTATTCAAAGCGTTTTGGGGTTTTTCTCTCTGAGGTGAGTGAGAATAAACTTCGGGAAATCAGCCTGAACCATGAATGGACATTTGACAAGTTGCGCCAGCATGTAACGCGCAATCCTCAAGATAAGTTGGAACTTCATCTTTTCATGCTGTCTGGAGTTCCGGATGCTGTGTTTGATCTCACTGACTTGGAAATTCTGAAACTAGAATTAATCCCAGAAGCCAAAATAACAGCGAAGATCTCACAAATGACAAACCTCCAGGAGCTGCACTTCTACCACTGTCCTGCCAAAGTTGAGCAGACAGCTTTCATTTTCCTTCGTGATCACCTCCGATGCCTTCATGTCAAATTCACAGATGTTGCAGAGATTCCTAGCTGGGTATACATGTTGAAAAATTTAAGGGAACTCTACTTGGTGGGTAACCTGAACTCTGAAAACAACAAACTGATTGGACTTGAGTCCCTGCGAGATCTCAGGCATCTGAAGATTCTGCACCTCAAAAGCAACCTCACAAAGATCCCTACAAACATAACCGACCTGTCACCACATCTGTTAAAGCTGGTTATTCATAATGATGGTACAAAGCTCTTAGTGCTGAACAGTTTGAAGAAAATGATGAACCTTGCAGAACTGGAACTGCATAACTGTGAACTGGAACGAATCCCTCATGCCATCTTCAGTTTGAACAACCTTCAGGAACTTGATCTCAAATCCAACAACATTCGCACCATTGAAGAGGTCATCAGCTTTCAGCACCTGAAAAGACTAACGTGTCTCAAACTTTGGCACAATAAGATCATCACTATTCCACTGTCAATCAGCCATGTTAAAAACCTGGAGTCGCTCTATCTCTCACACAACAAGCTGGAATCTCTACCTTCACCATTATTCACACTTCTCAAGTTGCGGCACCTCGATGTTAGCCATAATTCTATAGTGGTAATCCCACCAGAGGTGGGCTTTCTCCAGAACCTCCTATATTTTGCTATTGCAGGTAACAAAGTCGAGGCACTCCCCAAGCAACTGTTCAAATGCACCAAACTAAGGACTTTATGCCTTGGCCACAACTGTATCTCCTCTGTTCCAGAGAAAATTGGCCAACTTTCTCAGCTCACACATCTGGAATTGAAGGGAAACTGTCTGGATCGTCTCCCAGCTCAGCTTGGTCAGTGTTCCCTCCTTCGCAGGAGCTGCCTGATTGTGGAGGATCATCTCTTTGACTCACTTCCAATTGAAGTAAAAGAGAGCATCAATCAGGAAACCAGTGTTTCTTTTGCTAATGGATGTAAATGTTTAAGTGATGGACGGTAGTTACATCCTATATGACATCAAATGTCGGCCATTTTCTCTCAAATCTTTGTTTTTTTAAGTGCATCACTGCTAGAAAAAAGCTGACTAGAGTGCACATGTTGGGCTCTTAGGGTTGTACACAGTAAACATAGTATAGCAAATACAGGGTTGGTACCACTGGAAATGTCATGGCTTGTGTCTTGTCTTGATTTCTTTCCCTTTTTCCTTTTATTTTTAGTTATTGTAAATGCATAGCAGCACCTCAAACACCTTATACTTCTTACCATAGTATTCACAAACATCTATAGTAGATTAATGGGAAACTATATATTATTGAAAGTGTACCCCTTTATTGCGGTGACTTAATTTGTTTTTTTGTTTTTGTTTTGTTTTTTCAGATTAACTTTACGATGAGTATTTTGTGTAAAGAGTGAGATGAAAAGGATTGATGCCTGCATGCATCTCCAGCCATATCTGACAATGAAGTATAAAACTGCAACCTGGAGATGATTAGCTTAGTTTAGCTTAGCTTAGCAAAAAGATTGGAAAAATGGGGAAACAGCTACAATCCGTGAACTGACCATGAAATTACATTCATGCATATTTAAAGTTAAATAAGTAGCATACAGTATTCATCTTGTTTGTTGAACAAAATCAAGTGGTTTCTCCGTATTTTTAGTCTTTAATATTGAGCTCAGCTAACTGTAGCTCTATATTTAGCATGAATACATTCTATCAATCTTTTCATGTAACTCTCACAAAAAAAAGTATTATTTCTCAAAATGGCAGCACTTTAATCAGATAATGTTAATTTCTTTGTTTTTGTGTGTGCCTTATTTATTTTCTGTTGTTTTTGCTGTTTTCTCTTTTAACAAACATTTTACATTTAATACTTAAAGTTAACAGAAGCATCTCTTTTCAGAAACAATGTTGTCATTTTCCTGGATAATAAACAGAGCTCACTGGTTTTAGTGTTTTTATCAAGCACTTTATCTCTACTTTCAAATCGAATCTGTACGAGAGAGATAACAGGGTGCCGTTTATGGGAAGTGGTATCGCTTTTTGGATTTTTTTTAAATGCATTTCAGTTACAATTACAGAGATGTGCTTAAAACTACAAAACCAAAGCTATCATGGAGACTGTAAATGAGGATGTGATTTGAATCCTTCAAAAATCTCAACTTCATCTGTATTGTTATTGTAAACATTTCAAAACTGTTAGTGTCAGGAACCTCACTTCTCATGCACAACAAGCTGGAGTCTTTACCTTCACTCACCCTCCTCATGTACTACCACTAACCAATAAACCACAGTTAACTGTATACTCTCATTAACCGATTCCACCTTCTTTAGGCTTATCATGCATTTTGAAGATGTACACCTATATGTTGAAATTTCCATTAACCTCTTTTGCTACTGCTTCAGTCTTTAATTATCTTTTTTTTTCTTTTTTAATGAATAGACACCATAATCCTTTCAGCCAAATCACAAAGATGCTTTGTTTAATTATTATTTTTACTTTAGCTGTTATGTCTAGTTATGTTGTACTGTTCTGATCAGTATATTTCTCATGTATTTTTTGTGTATTTACATTGTGTTTTCTGTGTTTTTCTGCACAGCACTTTGTAAACCTGTTTCTAAAATGCGCTATGATATATAATAAAGGAATGCTACACAGTTATTATTGCTATTATGAAATGCTAGAAATTATAATAAAATTGCACTGAAATACTTTTAAGCACAAAAATGTGGAATTATTCTGTATATTTGTGCTGTGAAAGCCTTGATGTCTCATATCTCACTGTTCTTTTTGTTTGGTTGTTTGTTTTTTTTAAACATATTTTCTTTGCTTAGCCAGAACCGGTTTTTCTCCTCCAGCAGTAAGAAAACTGCTGACATGTTGTTTTACCAGACACCTGCACACACCTGGGCTACATGAAAAAATGCAACAGTCACTTTTTACCTGACAGCCTTCTACTTTTTAGTATTGCCTATGTACTACATTCATCACCAGTTTATTGCAGGGTCAACACAGAAAGATTCACACACGTTTAAATTCATACCTACAGACCATTTAGAATGAGCATTTAACCTAATAGATGGATGGTTTTGGACTGTGGGAGGAAGCTGAGCCGGAGAGGATTCATAACAGGAAGAACATGCCAAAGCTATCCAGGATGAAATGAATGAAATAGATCTATCTATCTATCTGTAATATTTAATTTGGTGTCAAACGTGGTACACTTCAAACTAGTGAAACATTGTAAATGTGGAAGACTTTCTGAAACTAAATACATTTCTTGTGTAGTGTTGCCCCCTTGTGGAAATAATTTGTTCCTACATGTGTTTTTGTTTTCTAAGTAGTATTTACTACATTGGGTATGTTTTCAAACATCCACCTTATCTTGTTATTCTAAGATATTTATCAGACAGTAATATGGACCATTTAAATTAAACTGTAGCGATTTGCACTTAATTTACTAACAAATAACTAAAACTGTGTAATTTATCATCTCTAAATTGTGTAACTGGGAGGCACTGGTAGGGCCAGCAAGTTTTGGGCCCCCCTTAGTGGCGCCCCTGATTAAGAGGGTTAAAAACAAACTTTTTAGAAGTCATCATACAATATTTTCCTGGTTCAGTCCAGTTGAAATTAAATAGGATTGTAGGTGGTCCAGTTAAATGAGTTCAGCACCTCTGTTAAACAGACCTTCTTATATCACAGAACTATATCATGTCACACTGCCACAGATCATTGCGCTACGATGACAATGCTCCATGCCCATTTTATTATATTATATTAATATATAGTTTTATTTTATACATGTTACATATTTAAGTTTTATTATTACTGACACTACTGTCTTTCTAGAGCACCAGTAAGGCACGAGTCTCATGTTTAAGGCATACAAAATTAATTGCCTAATTTTTACTTTCTACTTAAGATGTGCAACTTGTGTCAGTTTCATAAAGTCATAAAAGCAAGGCAATGCTGCAGGGTAGTACATGGAATGTAACTCCAAAAATATAGCCTCCTACAATATAACTAAAAATATAAAAAACCTTCAGATGAGGAAGCATCCTATTGTGGATATATGAAGGTTTATTTAAACTACAGCTGGCTCGACACCCCCTTTTCATGTCTGTTGGTACTGATATCACAACCTTGAACATCTGCAAATGCAAATACAGAATCAATACACTGTTTTCCCTCCCTTAAAGAGCTAAGCTGTTAATAATACATCTGTGTGGACACAACTATAGACTGTGAAAATAGAAATAAACATGATTGCATCGTTTGGGTCTGAAAAGTGATAGCAATGTGAAAGTGCCCTAAACAAATGTTCTTTCTAATGACCAACACGGGTTGACTGTACAGTAAAGTTAATAGTATCCTGATGAGTTTATGGTCTCAGTCACTAGTTTCAACTCTTACTCAATCCAGCATTATTTTTAATTTGTAAATTACGATTCCCAACATGGTAAAGCAGGGTAAGGTTTAGTGCAGGCCTATGACCATGCAGTGGGGCCCTCAATCCACCTCTTACTAATCACACCTGACTTTAAAACATAATGATAGAGATACTCTCTTTGAGGCTTCAAGTAATCAGAAAATCTCTGTGGGTAACGTCCAGCTTTTATGTATGATTTACAAGTCAGACATCTGTGCTCCAAGCATCATTTATATACAGTGCCTGAGACGCAGTTTTCATTAGTGGATTCAAAGTTTATTTGATTATCTTTGATTACCCTGATCTTTATTTGATTATACTGTTTTACTTCTGATATCCAAACTTGTAATTTTGTCATGTAAAGGACTGATACCAATATCAGTATTAATATCGATACCAGTGTGGAGCATTGTATCACTAATCAAAACTGACTGAAATGGAAAACAACACAGGTTCTTGCTGAAAGCTGGTCACTGTCCCAGTTAATACCTTTACTAACTGGTGACACTGTTTAACAGCATGCTCTTGAATGATATAATATAGATATAATATAGATATAGGAAAACATTGTATATGTTATATTGTGCTTTACTATTACCATACATGAGTTATTGTGTAGAGGTTTGGGGAAATACATATAAAAGTAATATTCAGACTATAATTATAATGCAGAAAAGGGCTATTAGACTAATAAATCAGGAGGGTATAGGGCTCACACAAACCCGCTCTTTATTAAGATAAGCTATAAAATTCCAGGATCTGGTGAAGTTTAAAACAGTGCAAATAATATATAAGGCAAGGAAAGGGATGCTCCCAATCGAAATAAGTAAATGGTTCTTAGAAAGAGAAGGGAGGTATAATTTTAGAGGGAAGTGGAATTTAAAATTACAAAAAGTAAGAACAACATTGAAAAGGATGTCTATTTCAATAGCGGGAGTTAAATTTTGGAATGAGTTAAAAGAAGAAATAAAGGTCAGTAGTGATATAAACCAGTTTAAAATAAAACTCAAAAAAGAAATTTTAAATAAGTATAAGAATGAAGAAAATGCAATTAACCCAAGACAGCAGTCAAACTGATGTTTATTTTCTTGATTTTCTTGTTGAACATGACAATTTTTTTTTTTTTTTTTTTTTTTTTTGTGATGTTATTATGTTCTAAGTTGAAGGCATTGTAAACGTTTTGTTGTTCAAATTTAGATGATGAGGATGTAAACCTGAGGGGGTAGGGCTAAATAAGTATATACTTCAGCCTACTCCTTTTCAAACAACTGCATGGAATGATTTTATGAAATGTTGGTGAATGTATATGTTTGAAATAAAAATGAACTGAACTGAACTGATATAATATAGATAGTAAATCACTAAGCGGTTATTACATGATGACGAAGGGGCGTTTTGTTTTTCTTGCATTTGTCATATATGTATTACACAACATTCTTTACAAAAAGTTCCTGAAAGTTTGATGCCATAACAGTTTGGTAATTATGTATAAGGTTAATGCATTTATTTAACTAAACCAATAGCAGGTAAATTAACATATTTAATTTACCCAGGTTTAATTTAACCATGTCCTAATTTGGATTCAGGAAACAGAAGGCATCGGCTGCTTCTAATGATGTGGCGCAATGAGTTTTTTTTCTGTGTTTATACCACATTCTGCATTCAATCATTAGTTATTATTCATTCCTTGCTCGCTACCACAGTTTGTCTTTTGTCCTGTCTTACTCGCCTCATCCTCAACCGATTACGGCAGATGGCCTCCCCTTCCTGAGCCTGGTTCTGCTGGAGTTTTCTTCCTGTTAAAATTGAGTTTTTCCTTTCCACTGTCACCAAGTGCTTGCTCATAGGGGGTTTTCTGAATGTTGGGGTTCTCTCTGTATTATTGTAGGGCATTTTCCTTACAATATAAAGGTCCTTGGGGTGACTTTTGTTGTGATTTGGGATTTAACTGTTTCTTGGTGTGCTCATCTACTTATTATGTTATCAAGCGTTCACTCACTGTGAGGTCCCTATGATGCATATACTAAAAACATAAATGTATGTAAATAATGTATAATAAACATGTTATTACAATCTATTATGTGTTTTATATTCGAATTTTTATTTTAACATCAGAGTTTCAGTTTACCATTATGTTCTTTTTTGAAGCAGCATCATTATGGTGATTTTATGGTTCATTCTGCATGTTTTTCACCACTAGAGGGCGATCTGTTTTTATCCTGGCATTCTTACAGATCATGTTCTGCTAAGCATGCACACATGCAAACAAACACACTCACACACAAATACAGATTTACATAGAGGGCGGGCAACATCATCAGAGCAGACTTGAAGGCGACCATTGTGCCATTTGGATCCTCAGCTCTGGGCTGGGAGGGGTAAACATATGTCAAGATAACTCTGAGCACAGCAGCAGAGAGAGGATGCATGACTTTAAGTCGGCCTGACACCCGGGTTGTTATAAGTCTGCCATCAGGTGGATGGAGAAAACACATGGCCTACAGTCCCGCCTTCATTACTTCCTTGGGATCAAGCAATGGCCTTAGTACTCGTCACAAACACTTAGCGTGCACTTTGCTCCTTACAGGACTGCACTGCCAGCCATATTTGTATGAAGTGGTCATCACGGGACATAGCCATGCTTCATCCTGGGGACAGAGCTAACATGATGTCAATTTAAAAGGTTGACTGGCTCCTCAATCTGTGCATCTCCGTCTTGCACGGAGCATAGAGTTTGACACGTCAGCCGAGGAGACAAGTTATTGCTTTAACGACCTGCTATGCATTCTGGGCTTCCTGGTTTGATGCATGCTGCCTGGTTTGTCCTTGGCAGACAACATATTCTCAGCAATAGCAGGTGTTTATTGAGGATAATAAGCACCAGTGTAACAGCAAGATAAATTCATTTGAATTTGGGTTGTTATGTCATTTTCCTGGTGGTATTTCTGGTAATAAGACACGAGGATCTATTTGGTCCAACTGGGGCTGTGCTGTGAGTTTTGGATGTGAATGTGGCCTGCTCCTTGTCTGATAGCCCGAGGAAAGCGGCAGATCTTCAGCGACAGCACTTTGTGAGCACTTGCACAGCTGATGAGCTGTAATTATGCTTTAATTATTTCTGTGGGGCATTATTCTCTCCCAACATGAATGCACCCCTCCATCCCCCCTCCTCCCTGCAAATTAAGACATTCAGTATATTGAAAACATTTGGTGATGAAACTCTCTCCAGTGAAGTCCACTAATTACTGCACAGCCACATGTCAGCACCCATAGAAGGCAGCTTTGATGTCTACTGCCCAGGATGATAATCAAGAGCACATATCGCATGTGATTGGCTGTAATTGGAACAAGTTGTTTTAAAAAAAGGGGGCACTGCATGACTTTGACGGCTGCTTTGCACAGCCACTGCTCAGACTCTAACCCCCGCCTCCCCCCATCATGTGCCCACGGGGTGAGGAAGCCTTGTCACTTATTAAGGAGGCTGTTGCCATAAAGTGACAGATGTCCTGATGTGATCTGTCTGCATCTTTGGCCTCCATCTGTCTTGTTAGTACACATAGTTAAGGATGGTGTGAGGAGAGAGCTGTTGTTCTTTCATATATGTTAAATGTATTGGATGCTCTGTTTCTGGGAGCAGAAACCAGCTCCCCTGGCAATCCCTCGACAACAATCTCTCAGCTCTTCTTTTCCACCTCTTGTTTTTCCAAGGTTTGTCTGCCTCCTCCACCAATTCTGGAGGCCCTGATGTTCAGGGTTCAGTGTCACTGAACCATCTCCAAATCTCCATTTTTGCTCTGCTTTGCTCCCTGCTTGGCAGAGAAAGATTAGGGGCTCGGGTCCTGGGGTGCGCATCCCACCCTCACTCTCGTCCTCACACCCTCCTCCTCCTCACCCATCCTTGGAGATTCAAATCCTTTTAGCTTCTTCCTCAGGTAAAATTGCCAAGGACCTTGTGAGCCCTGGGTTCCCCTGGAGGTAAAATCTATAATGGAGTTTTGATATGAGCAAGAACAGCCTTGAAAATGGACTTCTTTAACTAGCTAGCTGCCTCGCAGAAGGTCAACAGTACTCCAGGTGGACACAACATGCCACAACTGTGTTAGAAAAAGGCAGAACAAAGGAACAGTTTTACTCCAAAGAAAGTGACCCGTAGACACTGTTGTAAATAAAAACATTCAAAGTGTTGCTTTTGTCATTTTCTCAAAGCAAATTATTCAGCATCAGTTATACATAGTTATACATAGAAAGCTCTTTGTGGGGAAAATAATCTCTTATTCAGTTTAATATTAATCGTAGATTAGTGCCTGCTTGACATAAAAATTTAAGTGAAGTGCAGATGACTGCAACAGAATTAAACTGTCAAGGAATAATTGCTTCCATTTGACCAGTAATCCTTTCTTTTCTACTTTCACTCAAAGATAGAGGGCACCACAGGCTCACTTTTTGAAAGCCTGCTAGTCAGACGTAACACAGAGAATCTGAAGTGCTTTGTGTACCTAAAGGTTAGTGTCTATTTTAATTTTGTAATAGCTCCTTAACCCTTAAGCCAGACTTAGGTTACAATAAAGAAATGTAGTCTGAATGAAATGGTTGTGTAAACTGAAAAAGAAACAGGTTTAATTGTACTAATGCTACTATTAATGCTACTATTAATATAGTACTAGGGGTCAGGTTTAGGATAGAATCTGTTTTGAATGAAATCTATAACAACAAAATAGCTTTGGCGAATGTGGAAATAAGATATCTGCAATTTATATATTTTAGAAAATATCTTTATTGACAGAATTATGTTGCATGAACGATACATGCTGCAGCATTTACAGCCTAAGCTAGCTTTCAGTGCTCACTCCTGGATTAGCTTTTAAATTACATGAACACAAATTATATACTGGACAATATCAAAGGACAAAATGCATCTAAATCAGCACAAGTTCAGTTCAAGTAGTTGAAACAATGTGGCAGCTCTATTTTTGATTAAGATAGTTAAACGGCATGACAAAACAGCTCTGTTATGAGCTTTAAAAAATACTATTATTACTAATAACACAATAGAAAGTGGGAGAAGTCATGATAAAAAAAATGGGTGTATGACATGACAAAAATCATGATTACAATCATAATACTAACCCTGGTTAAGAACTAAAATTTCTTCTAGTTGGGGGTGAAACAGGTACTGGGCATGAAAAAATACCTCTACTGAGACATCACTTGTCAGATTTAGGGATATGTTAGAGAGTCTAGGACAAGGTTCAAGAATAATTCGGCACTGGATAAAATAGCCGCATGACACGACAGGAACCATGTGTCAATTAATGATAGCAACAATAGGGGTGAGGGTGTAGGCTGGGGTTTGGAAATATTCTGTTTTAGGATGAGATAGTAACATGACATGACAACTGATATGATGAAAAACTGATACCAAAGTAGGATTCAGGATATATTTTGGATTTATTTAAATAGATACGCATCATTGCAGATATGCAGACGTAGTTGGCACCATTATTTTGGGGGGTAGAAATGGGCACAGGGCATGAAGAGTGGGAATAAGTGGTTAAGGTCCGAAATATCCTACATTTGATGAATAATATCCATGGCATGGTGAAATAATGAATTTGTGATAATGAAAATGTGAGATAGTTAATTATGGAAGAAACAGCTACTTTGCATAAGATATTTACACATCATGCGCTGAGGTAATAAATTATTGCAATTTATTTTGGGTTAGTCTTGAAAAGATATGAAAACATAGAATGTTTTTTTAAAAATACCTCACTGACATGAGAGACAGGTAGCAATTAATAACAACACTAACAATAAGCAGTCATAATTTGCTGTAGCAGCAGTTACAGTAGCAGTAATAATGGAAGTAATAGACTGCTAGAAGAGTGACAGAGTTTGAGAATTAGAAATTTCACACAAATACGCCTCATTACCACTTTATTGATGTACCCTCTGCTGACTTTCAATTATTCATCAGCCACTCAAAAAACTGTTTGCTCTGCCTCAATTTATGCTCCGTATCAAAACAGAAATCACATCCCTGCTGCAGCCGTAATCTTAGTTAATCAGCATCATTTAATGCACTTAGCAGCAGCAGTTCAGATTCAAATGAAACACTTGTGCAAAAGCAATCGCCGTCTGCCCTAGTTCTCATCGATGGTGGGTTTGTCAAAATGATGCAATTGGTCATTACCTCACATCAGACGCCTTGGAGACATAATTCAGCCTGACAGTTGGATTCTAGCTTTGACAGCCTCAAACTTGTTGAGTTTTCTCTAAATACTTGCCACTGCAATGAGTTAAACATCCCCCGGAGGCACCGCGGAGTTTTCCTTTTGAACAAACACCCGAGGGACGCCAAGCTGGGACTGCACAAGGAACTGGAGGTCTTACGGAGAGGGCTGTTTGGGTTTATCTAATGGTACAATGGGTAATTTCTTCTGCCACTGCAGAGGGAGGGGGGGAAAAGAGGGATGAAAAGAGAAAAGGGAGTATGTTTAAGAGAGAATCTTTATCTGGGCTTAATTTCCCATGCTCTAGCAGAGTGGAGGATTTTTTTGCTGTACAGATCTCTTTTGTCAGATCCTACCTACCCATGGAAGACCCAGGGGCACTCTAAGAACATACGCATCACCTAGATTTGCCTTCCAGCCCACTTTTCTCCAGCGATTGCACCCTCTCCCCGCTGGCTTCTTTGTGTAGAAGAGACGAGTGAGCATTTTGGAAATCAAATCTCAGTTTGTCGGAGTAAAACTGGAGCAGACTTCAATTTGAATAGATTTATTTCTACATAATTGTTCTGAGCACATGCATGCACGAAGCCTTCTTTTTATGCATTCTGCCCGGTTGTGATGCAAAATGAGGCTGAACGGGAGGCACTGAGAGAGAGATGTCGAGTACAGAACCTCGGCCTTACCGCTGAGAATCCCTCCAGAATGGAACCATCTACTTAAACGCAATGATTGATTAAACAGTACTTCAATTACGTGGTGAAATGGGGTTCTTTACCTCCCTGCTAACATTGTTATAGCTTATTTGTTTTCATGCGGTCAAAATCTCATCCTGAGAGGCCCTAGCTCTCGAACAAAGTGTGGCTGGTCTCTGAAGGCCGAGCCACTTTGCAAGAGAGAATTCAGACAGGTACAATAGTCATCATTGTCAAAAAGGGAGTGCACAACACTGCTGGGACAAAGGAAGGTGCTGGTGAAAACACGAGGTGAGTGGAACAGGCTGAGGTAGAGAGAGAAGGGGGAGTAGGGGGGAAAGCAGAGGGAGGGATGCGAGGTTGAAGAGAGTCCCAAAGCACCCTGCCAGTGATGACCAGAGTGTCCATCAGCGAGGTCTCACGGGTGCCCACTGAAACAGCAGCGCTGGCAGAACTAGAAAACACCCACCCTGGGAAAGTGCTTTTTCTCCCGCCAGACGCTGAGTGATGGATTGGGCCGGCCGGTGCACACAATGCATTTGTGAAGAGAAATAGAGAGGAGGGGGCGTGGGGATGCAGGCAAGGTCTGTCAGAAAAACACTTCCACTTTACTCCTAGAATGCACTAAAATATTTAAGAGTTCGATATTTATTTCATTATTCCACACATCGGATGTGAGAATGGACATACACACAAATGGAAGTGTGCAACAAAAGGTTTAAAGTCACATGCTCGACTGTACGCTGACGTGACCGCAGTAAAGACAAAGACAAAAATGAATATGAATAAACGAGTTTACCGTGTTTCCGCACAGCAAAATGGCAAAATTAAACACTACGATTAAACACTTTGAATGGCATCCGAGGGCCTTAGGAAGTTGGGAGTAGATTTCCGCAGTGGCCACGTTGAGTTTTTCTTCCTGGATGATGGAAATGCTTCTGTTGAGAGTTACGCACCAACCACACCTGCCAACCTCCAGAGTCAACAGTATTGATTAAACCTCTGCATCCTCTCAAATCCATCCCCATTTCCTTTGAAGGCGAAAATCATCCTTGATATCTGCCAACAGCTTACTTACTTAGGGATTTCTTCCTTTCCATCTAGGTTGTATTAATTAATGCATGCTTTTCTTAAATTAGCCCTCTGAGGAGCTATAACTCAAATTCCCGTATTTATGGAAGTAATAGGTTGAAAAAAAAATGGCTAAACTGAAATAATTATGCAGTCCAACACTTTGCTTTGAGAATAAACTGAGAGAAACCTGATGAAATATGAATGTGCATTGGGTGCAAAGATAGTTAAATATTTACAATCCTGTGTTAGTCCACAACCCCAGTAAAAATGCTAGTCAACTGCAATAATTGCCTTACTGCAAAACTTTGAGCTTGATTCACGCATTCAGAGTGTTATACAAGTTCAGAATGCTTTCCTTTAAAAAAATATGTACACCCATTAAAAATATATATTTTTCAAACTGCTGGTACACCCCGTACAATCCCGTATATCTTACATTTTTCTGTTTAATGTAATCAGACAGGTAGTTGCATTTTAAGCAGGAGCCCATATTGCAGTTAAGAAAGGGCGCAGTGCAGTAAGATGGTGAGGGAGCCCCCTGAGGGACTGATCTTATATCAGGAGTCTGTATATTTCCATGCTAAAGAGGCTATTCAAACCCACCAATGCTTGAATTATTAAAGACACTGTATGTTTTTCAAAGCCTTGATTTAGCTTTTTAAGGGGTGGGATATGTGCCGCGTTGCTAGTGCTGTGGTCAGGGTTTGTGGATGGCAGGGAGTGGAGGGAGGACTGGAGCGGGGGGTGGGGGGGCTATCAGGAACTAAATTGTTTCTGTTTTCACTCCTCCCACTGCTGGACTCGTCTGCTAAAATGGCCTTTTACTTTCTAAGCATGCTTTTACTGCCTTTGAAGAGTTATTTTTGTTGATGAAAAAGATACGCCGCCTCGGTTAAAGCACACCCCGGCCATTCACAAGGTTGTTTAATACTTTCCCCTCAGTTTGGCTTATAAATTTAACATCAGTAAAGTATACCAGTGGTCTCATGCCGTAGTACAGGCTTCAAGCTAAGTGGCTGAGGCTGAGTGAGTGAGCGAAGGACAGACAGAAAAACGGAGAGCGAGAGAGGAAGAAAACGGTTTGACAGTGGTTGATCCTGTTGTGGAGTGGAGGAGTGCGTACTCACGCTTTTAAGACGCTAAAAGTCTTAAACTGGCTTTATCGATGACTCTCTTGATTCCTAGATACAGTACAGAGGCCTCACTTGTTAACAACTTGTATGTTAATGACTTGTATTAGAACTGATCAATCTACTTTGGATGCAAGCGTTTCCCATCGCTTTGAAGTGAATGCATTGATTGGTGAGAATATAACAGAATTAAACAATCGGTCCTCCTCGCTACTGAAAGAAGCTGCCTGTAAGCCTGCTTTCTTTTCTATTAATAGGAGAGAAAACACCATTGCAAGTAGAACACAGAACACCTTATTGGCATATAATTTCCATACACTGGTATGTGTTAGAAAGTATTTGGAAATCCAAACTTCACACAAAGAGCATTAATTTACAGCTAAAGCTCCACCTTTCTTCTCTAGCACTACATTAATGCTCATACAACCGTAATGGATACAACAGAGAAATTACAATTAAAGTGTGGTCAGGGTCTGATAATTAAAACAAAGTTAAGGAAAGACTGCAGACACATAGGCTCTAATCAATATATGTCACAACCACCCAAACCTCAATAACCTCACAACCTACATGTGAAGCACCCAATACAAATACAACACCAAACATGGAAAACACTTGCTTATCAGCCTAGCTTTGTGCACATTGTTAGTGCTATGGTAAATTTAAATGCCATCCAAGATGTAACTGTATGCTATAGCATTAAAACTAAATGGTAATGGTAAATGGCCTGTATTTATATAGTGCTTTACTAGTCCCTAAGGACCCCAAAGCGCTTTACACATCCAGTCATCCACCCATTCACACACTGGTGATGGCAAGCTACGTTGTAGCCACAGCCACCCTGGGGCGCACTGACAGAGGCGAGGCTGCCGGACACTGGCGCCACCGGGCCCTCTGACCACCACCAGTAGGCAACAGGTGAAGTGTCTTGCCCAAGGACACAACGACCGAGACTGACCAAGCCGGGGCTCGAACCGGCAACCTTCCGATTACAAGGCGAGCTCCCAACTCTTGAGCCACGATCGCCCTTACTACGCCTTAAAACTACGCAAATTAATGATTTTCTGAATAAATGGGACAATAAAAGAAACATGAATATCACGTATTTCTATAGTTTCTGGAGTTCCCCTTAGTATATTAGAATCTTCCATCCATCCATTCGCTTCCGCTTATCCTTTTCAGGGTCGCGGGGGGCGCTGGAGCCTATCCCAGCTGTCATAGGGCGAGAGGCGGGGTACACCCTGGACAGGCCGCCAGTCTGTCGCAGGGCCAACACACAGGGACAAACAACCATTCACTCGCACATTCACACCTAGTGGCAATTTGGATTTTCCAATTAACCTATCCCCACAAGTTGCATGTCTTTGGACGGTGGGAGGAAGCCGGAGTACCCGGAGAGAACCCACGCAAACACGGGGAGAACATGCAAACTCCACACAGAAAGACCCCGGCCTGATGTCGGAATTGAACTCAGGACCTTCTTGCTGTGCGGCAACAGTGCTAACCACCGTGCCACCGTGCTGCCCGTATGGATATTAGAATCTTATAAACCAAAATGTGATTGATTTGATTCACTGTTATTGCTCTCATGAACTTTATTTCAGCAAAAAGGGTCTGATAAACAAACTAGTAAACATACAGATGCTTGTTAGTTATTTTATTAAGGTAGAGCTAATATTTCTCGTAGAAATAAACCTAAAAAGAACTCAATCAAGCAGAATATTTAAGGCTCAAAAAATATACAAATATACATATACCAAAAACTGCAGTTCCTCCAATGGCCGCTTGAGGCTCATTCCAAAAGGGAGTTAATCTCCATAGACTCCCATGTTAAAATGTCCAACTTTACCAAATCAACATGCTTATATCCTGGTTAACCTAGTTAAATTTTATTGAGACTCAAAGCTATACATTAGTGAGGGTATGGTTGCTTTGAATAATGGGAAGGCACTGCTAGCTATCTGCCATACTTCACCTCATGAAAAGAGTCACTAAACTGGACCTCTTATTTGTATTAATTTTGCCCTACAATTAAAAGGCTCATACAGGGTTTGGGCCCAGTGACAGCCCATCCAACATTTACTTCACTTCTGGTGATAGAATTTGTATCATTCTAGCACTGAATGTTACCCTGTTAGCACTCATTAGCACTTATCTGTTTGATGTAACCATAGAGTTTATGGATGAACCTTGCTAACCAAGCCTCATGGTTGTCCACAAATCAAGGGTTATCATGGCGGCTCTGTCTATCTTTTATATGTAGTCTAGATAACTGAAGAATCTTTCACTCCTCAAGTTGACTCCAAAAAATGCTAAAGTTTCTCTCCTTGATAGCCTCGTACAAAGGGCTATTGTTTGCTAACACAGTACTTAGCCACAAGTAAGCAAATAATGCAGTTTCCCTTAACAGGGACTAAGAGACCAAAATCAAACTATGAAAAAATATTCATGACCTGAAGTCTACAAGATTAAACATATTTCCAGCAGGTACTGTACTGTTTGTAATGTAGTTACTTATGATAATAAATAACACCAACTCCTGTTCTTGGCTACCAGACATCCCCTTTACTTCCACATAAAGATGTTCAAAATCTATGTTTTTTTTTTTAAAACCTGGTATAAGTGTCATACCCTGGGCATACATGGATATAATCTACACTGTTGCCACTACCGCCACATGCTGCGTATTTTATTTCAGGGGGAAAATGAGGATGCTGTTTATGGATGCGATTCCAGGTGGAATATTGCTGGTGTATTGCCCACCAAACAGATGTCTCCCCTGAATTAGTTACCTCTGGAGCCTCCCTGAATACCAAATGAGGGGGAAGATACAAGTTGTGCCCAGTTCTGATTTATTCATCCGGGCTATACCTCATGCCTAGACAACAGCATGAAAATCAATGGCATCTGTTACTCATTTATGGTATAAAGTATACAGTGAGTATACAGCAGTATACTATATATGGCAATTGCATGCTTTATTCATTAGTCTCCTGTAAAGATATCATAGATAAATAAATGATTGTGCCTTGAGTTAAAGTTGGTGCTGCTGTTTTTGACACCACACTGCTGGGATTTAAATGACCGCAAGGAAATCTCACCAAAACAAAAAGGTTGCAGTTGTATTGCAGTGGCATGACGAGGTGGTCTAGGTTTGTCTGTTCGATCACTGCACAGTTACATCATTTCCTCTCTTAAAGTGGGAGGGCAAGAAAACAAGAGGAACTCATGATATCACCCCCTCTCATCCTCTTCCTCCCCCTCCTGCTCCTCCTTTAGCCGTCCGCACGGCCCAGCCTTTCTTTATTGATAGTGGAATGCTTGACAAAGGAGGGTAATTAAAGCAATACTGCCGGTTGGGTTTCATTGATAAAGATTGGAGCCGATGCACCTCTCTGTGGTGTGTCAGCAGCAGAGAGCTCCCGTCCCCTGGATCCCTCATTCGCCTTTCATCTCCCCCACTCAGCCATGAAAAATTCATCCAAGACCTCCAGAAATATTTATTGTAAAATCTTAGGGAGAAGTGGTAGCACTGAAAAATTCATGGCCTTATTCGCCTCCAACAGCTGTGGACCCCTTAATTAATTTGATTGCTCACATTACACAATAAATTTGTTTATACAATATTTATCTGTCCTTTTCTTCAACTTGGTCTAATCAAACAGACATACAGACAAAGCTAGTGTGTTTTTTAGCCTTATTTCACACATCACATTATATGTATTTCTATTTCAAACTTCATTACGCTGCCCATATTTTTTCTTTCCCATAATGCCACTGTTTAAAGATGTAGCTGTAATTATAACAATAACCACAAAAAACCTCCTTAAATTCATTATATTCAATAGCAAAAGGTTAAAAATGGGAAAAGTGTGCACACTTTTAAACTCCATTTTAATAATATCATTTTCCTTTAATTCTCTTACTGTTTGTTAGAATATTTTAAAGCAAATAACCTTATTAAATCTCTCTCTCTCTCTCTCTCTCTCTCTCTCTCTATATATATATATATATATATATATATATATATGTATATACACAAAACTGGATGTGCACACATCTGGAGCATGTTAAAACCTGAAAATGGTGTGCAACTTTTTTAGATGGTTTCTTTGAAATTGTGTGCAATGGTGTGAAAAAGTGGGCAACAGGTTTTAAAGTACTTTGCTTTCTGTTGCCGGGTGTTACCCAATTAGCAGTGAATCTATACAGACATAGGCAGTGCACACAGCCAATCAGCTGTGCAGACATTATTACACAATAAGAAACGATTATTACTGCATTATTGATAAATTAAAACTCCAGTATGTATAGGTCCTATATGTATAAGGGAAGTTCAAAATAAAACATGGAATGAGTGAACACCACTTCCTTTGAAAAAAACAAAATTTTTAAAGATGGGGTCAAAATGAGAAGTTTTTCCATGAAGTAAATGGACTATTGCAACATTATGTAAGATTAAAATATTAACTTTTTCATATATTTTTTGATGGTAGGTGTTCTCATAATAACTATCACGGCTTTATACTGCTTCCTACTAGAATTATTTTACACTGTTTAAAGTGTATCTTTCTTCTTTTAGATGCAAAGCTTGAAACACATCAGTTGGGCCTTTTGTTTGTAATGGTGTCTGGTGTCAGTCATGTTGCTTTGTTGTTGTTTAAATGGGAATATATAACACAGGACAGCCCTTTCATTCAGCATTGTATACCTTCTGTATCTCATCATCATTCAAGCAATATTACAGCCTCAACCAAAAACTTGGGATGATGTGAAATCCCCGTAATTGCTTTGCCTCTTTAGAATTTGTCATTTTGTTTCTGATTCACAAAGACAAAATAATACTTTTCAAGAATCACTTTGTCGTATTTTTTTCTCTACGCATTCATATGAGCAGCAACCAATCTGTAAGAAGCCATGACAGCTAGTAACAGCTAGTAACAGCTCCATGTGACAGGTGTCTTCCTCCGGTATGTAATCACAGTGTGAGAACCCATGCTGTGCAAAACAGACAACAGCAGTTTTTATAATGATGGAATACCCACGGTGTGCAGACTTTAAACAAGCACTCTTGAGGATGCCTCAGATGGACTTTTGAATTGCGTTTTTAAGTCAACAGCAGCGGTATGAAAAGCACAACCTGGTAATAACACACTGTCTTCTAAAGGTTGAATTTACAGTTAGTGAACTGGAGTAGATGAGATATAATAGGGCCTATCTGGCAATTCATTACCTGTGGACCCAAGTATTCAGTCTTGTTGCCCACTGAGACTTGGTACCGATCCAGTCCTGCACCAGATGTAAGCCTGAGGGGAGTGCTGGGTCAGGGTTAATGGCTATAGCATAGTATCATGTTCTTCTCTGTTGAAGTCCACCCTCTCGCCCTGCCAACAGGGCTCAGAGGTCAGCGGGGACATTAGTCTCGGCCCTATTCTTCATTAGCCTTGCTAATTACAGGGCTCCTCTACAGGGATGTCAGCTCATGCCTGGGACAAGGCTTGCACTCTTCTGCCTCCTGTCTTCACTTTACACCACCACAGGCCCTGCCATATGCCGAGCTCTGATGTGGTTATATAAAAGAAGCACTTATTCTTGACTCGCTGCTTCTTCAGCTAGTTCAGATGTACAGTATGTCAAGCCAACAAATATCCACACCTAAGATAACTTACTGGACTGAGATCTCTGACATGAAGCCCCAGAATTTTGCACGCTGACAGACTCTATTTTCTGCTAAGAGAAAGCTCTCTTACGGGTCCTTTGCAGTGCTATCGATGGAAGGGTGGCCTGTGACATTGCCTTTGGCCTCCATCGTCTGTTGTTGTTATGTGTAAGATGGCTCTCCCGGCGCTGCATGGCGGTGCTCTGAGGAGTAGCGCTGCCTGCTGGGTGAGGTGTCAGAATGATGATTGCTTTCTGACCTTGGCCCGCTCTCCATTACATCCATAATGAAACCTGCACTTCCTCTGCAGATGCCTCTAAATGGTAAAAGGTGTCTTCCTGTATGTCTTTGCCTTTGATTTCACGTGGTCACTGGCATTTGATCCTTAACGCGTTTCCTCTTTTGGTGACCATTCACCTCTGGGACCTGCCTTCATGGCACTGGAGTTGGGTGCCCTACTTGGTTCATTCATCTGTGGCTTTGTCTGTGGCTCTTTGATTAGGCGCTGTGAACAGGCAGGAGGGACCTTTAAGACCACCTCATCTCTGAGGACTCAGAGCAAGCCTGTGACCCTAATGTGGAAGACTAACCTTGCCGTAATTCAAAGAGTACCTTCACCCACATAAACAGACTACAGAAATTTCACCTGCTGGTGGTGCCATCATTTCAATGGAAATATCTAATTTTCTGTACTAACAGTCATTTTTTATGATTATAATTCCATAACTGCAGATTGGTATTTGTGTTTTTCCTGTATGTTGCATGAAAAAATTCATGAAAAAATGTAAAATGGTGCAGATACTTATGAGCTCAGACACATACAGGGCAGAACACCCTTTTTTTTATTAAGTGTTTATGAGAAAATAGAAAAATTGAATAATTTATGAACATGTTTTATTGTGTCATATTTGATATGTCGTCCATCTATGGCACTTCATTGGTCACAGCATTTTTTTTGTCTTACGGGCAAAAAAGAAATATTAACAGAATTTTTTTTTTTTTTGCCTTGTGGCAAAATTAATATCAAGAGAACTGGTTGTAGACTTATAAATAAGAATATCCCATTTTTTATTTCAAATATTTCCTAAGATGCCACAATCTCACTAAAAAATGGAAAATACGAACTTTTATGTATTTATTTATTGGTCACAGAACATGTTCCTTTTGTAATTTATTCATGAGTCACAGTTGAGAATGAAGCAGGGTCACTACTGTATCTGTCCACTGCCAGCAGAGGGTGGAAGACCAGTCCAAGCACCAGTTTGTTTTAGTAAAGTATTGATGAAATTTAGGAAGAATTCTTAAAAACAGGAAACATTTATCAAGTTATCATTTATCAACTGTCTGAATAAGCTTCAGGTAAATGCTAATGTGAAGCATAGCAGTTAGAATTTCCGTTAGCTAATTAAACCACACTACAGCTAGCTACTAACCACCAGCCACTAAACGTGACCAACTATGCTTTCTGTGACAGCCTTTGTTCTTATAATAATGCAACTAATATTTCTATGTTACTTCTTTAAATGATAGGATCTTTTTTTTTTTTTTACATCTGTCATTAACATAAGCTTCTTATTTTTAATTTTTAATAGAAGCGGACAGTAGGTCACTTGCTGCCTGTGTATGTTGCCTTCTTGTGCTCTTAAACTGAAGGAAGAGAGATAGAGTGGTTATTAACAAGTGAGAAAGTGGAAAAGGGAGCTTTCTAGCAGCACAGAGGTACCATCCCATAACTTCTCTGCACATAGGCCTGTCTGAAAAGTCCCATTGATCAGCTCAGAGTCTCTTGTTCAGCACTAACCGCTATCCCTCATCCCAAACTGTCACAAAGCCATCAAGATCAAATCCCGCTTCTACATGGCAGGCCTGAGAGTGCTTTTCCCTCTGATACCATACAACCCCAATAGACAGGGGAGCAATAGAAAGAGCCCAGTGGAAAACTAGAACTGCTGCCACATCTTTGGCAACCATTACTGACTTTTTTTGTGACATGGTTTTTGATATGTCACCTTCTGATCTGATGCGGGTTTCTGCTGGTCTCGCCTCAAGGGGTCGGGGGGTAGGCTGCGCTTGCAGAAAAGTCGGCGAGAAAACGAGCACTTTGCATTCAATTGCTCCCCGTTTGGTAGTTCTTTCCCCGCCGCTTGTGAGGAAGAGAGCAGACAAACAGATATCCAGAGGAGCTTTCTCTCCTTTTTCATCCCCGTTGTCAAGTTAATTTACAGCAGAGTCTTCCTGGATGCAGGATGCCATGTGAGTTATTGATTATTTTCCTCCCGCTCTCAGAGCCATCATCCTGAGCCTTGATGGAACAATGAGGGAGGGTTGGGCCCCAGAGGAGTGGTATGTACATCTCTGTACACACCACTTTACACTTGTAGTCAGTGTCGGGAACATACAGCAGAATTCAATTTACACTGCTTTTAGACAAATGTAAACATACCACATGCAATGCACAAGTGCAAATCTCAGTGGCCTGAGGTCATCTGATGCAGCCAAGCAGGAATCTGATTTGACTTCAACTAAAGAATGTGTAAATTACAAAGGAAAAGACATGTTTTATGAAAAGTAAATTCCCAAAACAATAGCTGTGAAAACACTTTTTGGTTTGACAGTTCTTACTGGACTGTAATTTGATAACAGTGATGTGACTGCATTGAAACCGGCATCCACGCATGGAGAAAATGACACGTTCATATCTGTATAGAATGACTGCCTTGTTCATTTAGAAATAAGTAAATGAATTCTTTTTCTGGAGAATGTCAAATTGAGAGGGTATCACGGGAACAAATGAGGCTAAGTTTCTGGAGGAAAGTGAGGAGGTGTGACCCGGTGGAGCGCTGTCAGAAAGTCAAAAAGCCTCCCTGACTCAACTAATCCCTTTGCCTATGAAGTACTCCCTCCTGTGATTAACCGTCTAATGAACATGCACAAAGACAGCAATGAAATAGGTCAGAATAATGCTTCTTAGGCAGTTTGATAAGGCTCCTGATCCTTATCCTCTGATGTTGTGAACATTCAAAATTCTTCCTCCCGTCCAGTCGAGCCAAACATTTAACCAAAAGATCATCCACGCATCCATAATAAAAAAAAGAAAACACTTACATCGCTTTAAGTCCATGGTGCTGTACTTTAAGTTGACTTTCGACTTGAAACTGCTAAAGAAATTCTAGTTTTAAGCATCTATTGTCTAATAAATGATCTTTTTTTTCAGATTACAACATGGTTTAGTTTGCCCCATGGTTGTATACTGTATAGCATTTCTCTTCTCAGTCTGTGGTTGACATAAGTGTTTGCTAACCGTTGGCTTAATCAGTTTTATACTGTGTCATCAAAAGAAAATCAAACAGAGGGATTGGTGCTTTTGATGTGAACAGATTAAACCATCAAAGATTTTAATTGTTCCTAAAACGCTTTCAGATCTTTAGTATTCCCTTTGCTGAGACCGTCTTCCATCTGTCTCCCAAACGTTGCACTGTGAAGGGAAGGGGGATGCAACCGCATGCTGGCATACACACAGGACAAATGTGAGGCTCCAATAATTATGATCTACTCATTCATCAGAGAGTAAAGTTCTCCTACTGATATAAATGTATCAACTATTAATTGGCAGTTAAGCGAAAGATCAGATGACAAACACATCGTCTTTGATTAATTCTCGTCACATTAGCACAGGAGTATCATTAAGAATAAATTCCAAATATGAATCAATAACCTGTAACCAGGGTTCGTGCTACATTTAAGGACCCTTAGCTGATAGATATGGTAGGGTCTGCAGCATAAATATGGGCATGTATATATGTATACATATGTGTTTTTATACGCATTTGTAAATTCGTGGATATGTGGATTTCTTGTAATCTGTTTCACCTGGAAGACAAAATACAGCAGCAGACTGAAACAAGAAACCATCAGAAATCCAACATTTCCATCACATTTCCATTCTTTGTAAAATTACTGCTCTTGTACTGACTATGTCTTCCTGTATCCTCTTCTTCTTCTCCAACTTCTAATGGATGCAAACTGGCATTAGGTTTAGATTTTTTTTTACCAGCATTTAAAAAAAAGTTCTATACTTGGAATAAATTTTGACGAACCTGAACTTCAAATGAAGAAGACGATAACACTGTAAAATCCTTTATTCCCGATTTGCTGCATAATTAGCACACAGATTAACACAGATAACCAGTTTTGACACTATGTTCAAACAGTTCTGAACATATGGGTATTTTCTATACGTGGGATTAAGATGAAAAAACAACCTGCATATGTGTCACGTACATGCATTTAGAAGTCATGACATGCTTAACCTAACTACAGCGCTAGCCTGACCATGAACACACCACAGATGAATGTTTTGACATTTCTGTTCATACACAAGTCAAACAAGACGCACCGTGTGAATTATTCAGCCTTAGATGTGTTGGTGGGTGAGATTTTTTTTTTAAACCCACCCTCTTCTAAACCTGAAGCACATTCTGATTCTAGCTCTTACTTCTAGAAAAGCTGAACTCAGCTGTACATGCTTATACACTCAGCTTTTTCAACAATCACTTTTAGATGCCTGCAGTAGTGCAATAATTTTAGTCATTTTTGTGCTGAAACCAGGCTTCTGATTGGGTTAAGGGTTATGGTTATACTACATTAACTGACTGCTGAGATCTAAAATTTTATTTAAACCACACAAATTATGAAAACTACATTTATTTAAAAATTTATATATAATGATTCATTTTTTATGGCACACTGTGATAAGACATATACCCTAAACCTGCAGACTTTTAACTTATTGAGTAAAAATAAAAATGACAGCATAGCTGCAAAGCTGGAGTTCTACTGCCAACAAAAGTTCACAACTAGAAAGCCAAAAAAATCCCTGAAATATTTACTGAAGCAATACATTTTGCTTTAAATTGTGAGGTGCACAAAAACTTTACTAATAACTCTGCTTTTTTCCATTTTTCCCCCTTTTCCAAATAAACTAGACTAATCTAAATGTTTGTTTACAACCTGTTGAATAATTAGTCCCACTGAACTTGTTTTTCTCCAACACAATCAAGAACAACAAGTTGTAACGGTTTACCATAAACGTACATACCTGAAATTGATACTGATCTGAAGAGCCAATGAGAACTCTTCCTGTAGTTTAAAAAAATATCGCTATGACTGTGATGTCTGCTACGATTTCCCACTTCTATACAAGGGCCAAATTGGGGCAATTAGGAACGTAAAAGTTGCTGTAGTGGTAGAAGTGCCAAAACTTTGTGCTGGCAGTAATCTTGGCTTCACAGTGGGTCTTGGCCTCGGCTTCAACCTCTGTCTTTTATCTTCCCTTTGTCGGCGTAGCAGCGTTGAAACAGATTCTGCGCGTCTCCTCCCTCCTCTGGTGTGGCTCCACAAAGATGATTGCCTTCTAGTAACAAGCCTCTGCCCCGCATCACCGCTACCATCACCACTGTACCTCACCCCACCTCTCTCCCCCTTTCTCCTTCTTCCTTGTTCCCTAGCTCTATGCTTAGCAAACATCAAAGGGACCTATCATACCCCAATGGTTTAAATCTTTTAACAGGGAATAACAGCCGGAGTACATCCAGACCCCTCGCGTCCCACAGTCATGTCACCATGTGTTCCCGCAATGATCGCCAGGGGAGAGGCTCTGGCCGGGTGGAGATCTTTTTTGGTGGTGCGTGTTCTCTCTGCAGGACCGTGAGGGGGGCCCCGGCACTGTGATCAGGGGCCAGGCCGAATTCTGTTTGAAATGTGAATGGGCTAATTTTCATCAGCCTCCCTTGTGCTAGGGGAGGTCCCAGGTGCCACAGCATGCCAAGGGTCATCATTAGAGGACGGCTGCCTTCAAAAAAAGCAAAAAAAAAAAAAAAATATATATATATATATAAATAGGCAGCATCTTGTGGCAGCGCTTCTGTTTCATTCTTTTAAGATTTCATTGTTAAATTCATAAACATTAATTAATAATAACAAAATGTATACAGCCCACATGCTGCCGGCTCCCACATCTTCAGTTTTTCTTTATCACATTTTCTTTCTTTCTTTTTATTTCACTCGCTGTTTTTTCCTTTGCTGGAGTATAAACAAACAAAATAGTGACTGAAAATGTGGAGACGACCTAGCTCGAGATATGGGGGGAGGTTCATTTCTGATTTGAAATTCAGACGGATTCTATGATCAAAGGAGGCTCAATATCTCTCAGCTGTTCAAAGGGACTTGTATAAAACAAATGTGATGTGACCAAGTGTAGAGGAGCACTCATTAAGAGCTAAAGCAGATAATGACAGGTAAGACGAGGAGATGGCGCCGTGCTCTAATTCTCTCCCCCCACTGAACAGGCATTTGTTTGCTTTTGCGTGTGTTTTTTTGTGTCTTCCTCGCGCCTGCGTTTTTGTTGCTTTTGATATTGATTAGGGAGGGAATAGGAGAAGAGGTACACGAGGGTTTCAGACACCGCTATCCTGCTCCCTTTTGTCAGAGACAGCCCTTGAGTTCTTGCTGTTGTTCTCTGCCATGCGCCAGCGCGGGGAGTTTGGGTTGCTTTGCACACAAAGTCACAAGGAGCTAAACGCCTCCCTTTAGGGTCTGCGGGGTATAAACCACCCCATTGTTTTCTCTTTTGTGTTGTTAGGAGAAGTGAGTGAATGTGAATTTTACGCCCACCTTGTCAAGGCTCCCTATAATAAAAAAGCAACTTTATGCATTTACAACTAGAAGAAAAATACATCAATCTAATGAACCAAGTCGATTTATTCTGGAGAGAACGCGAGTCTCAAGTGCTCGACAATGATACATGCACTTGATGTTCTCAGCTGTAAATCTACACCAATAGAGAAACAACCAAAATGCAAAAACAAAAAAATGATATCATTGAGCAATATGTTTGATGCTTGGCCTTTTTCTCAAACAAGTCTTTTGCCTCTGCCTTTCTGTTTTCAGGTCCTGACCTTCAGCAAGCACACAGCTCCAAATGAGCTGGGTCAGTTTTGCAGTCTTTTTGTGCTTGGAGGAGCCATGAAATATTCAGGCTTAGTGCCTCCCTGAGACCAGGCTGGTGGCTGTGGCTTTGTTAGCATGCCTCGCCCTGCGCTCCTGTCCAGTGTCCACTCTGCACCTTGAACCGAGGTCCTCAGGGGGTGAATTCAGGAGTCTACTCCCTCCAAAAAGAATGTCCCTTTTTCTGCTCATCTTCTCGGTTTTCCCTTCCCCACTCAGTGGGAATTTGCTCTGCCGTCATGCAATACCTCCCACCTCATTGCTTGATACTAGCATATCTGCTGTATGGCTATTTCCAGCAGGTAAGGGTGCGGGATATAGCTCTACGTGGACTTTGTCAATTCATGACCAATGGCGAGGTCCTGCATTATACACTAAGCTGAGCAGGAGAGCAGGTTTGTTTTATTCACAACCTTGTGGATTCAAACAGATTGCTCAGACTGGGGAATTGAAGCAGATACTATCATACAGGTCCAAGACATGGAGAGAGAACAGGTAGGAATAAACTATGTATAAAAGCACTGGTAAGCTTCAGCCTCAGGCAAAGCTACATGGGCTACAATGTTACCCTCCCCAAAGCCACAATCAATTCTTGGCTTCACGGTATCCAAATGTTTATTTTTGCACAGCCCAAGTATAATGACAAGTCGTTCTGAGATACAATTGTACCCTTGGCTCGCATTGGTGCTACAGACGCTGCAGTTACGTTTACCTTGGTTTGGGATGAGTTCAGAGCTGATCAAATCTAAACAAGTTCTAAACACTGACACTTTGAGTCTTCGCTGTTCATTACAAATGGAGGAATGTGGAGGATTCTCATGGTTTCTTTTGCCTATTGTAGAACTGAACATACACATCGCACTCCCAATTCGAACCATTCAAATCACTCCACACTGCAAATCCCGCATGTCTGAGCTAACAGCTGTAACATATTACTGCTCTATCCCCACCTCTATAAAATAATACCCCATCACATCCAAATATATTATCGCCTAATTCAAATTCATAACAATGATGGCTTTCAAGCATCATCTGTGTAATCCTAGAATAATTTGCCCATATGTCTGTCCATATCCACAGTGATAAATAACTGTTCCGTGACAAAATCCTCTGTAAAAGGGCAGGATGTGTGTGTCAGTGTCGCTGTGGTGTGTCCGTCCTTCGTGATATATAAACCCGGCTATCTGCTCCATCTAGCCTGACGTGCTCTTAATCCAGCCTGACGAAGGGATGCGCTCTGACGGTTAGCGAGGGCTTCACTGAGGCGGTGATCTGCACTGCGACCCCAAATCCCACCTCCACCTCAATCTTTCCCACAGCCTCAGATGCACTACATCCATAAGTATTCCATTAACCCCGGTCTGAAGAGCTGAACACGGATAAATCAATGTGTCTGTTTGTGTCTTTGATCTGTTAATTTATCATACCTGGACAAATGGGACCAAAATCTACCTGTAAAAGCAGCTTTTTAGTTTTTACATTATTGCTGCCAGGTCCTCATAAGCCTGTTGTAAACAAGAATTGAGATCCCTATTAAAGTGTTCATTGGCTGTGGATGTACGCCCTTACATCTTTCCTTCTTTACTGCAGGGCCATGTAGGCCCTTTGCAAGCTGCAGTTTCTTGCAAAACAACATGGGGTATGATGCTCTGGGTGGGGGATGTTCACCTACTTGGAACTGTCATTACCTGAGGGGTCAAAGGAATTTATTACAAACGCCACTGTGCATGCACAAATGTGTATTAAATATGTACATGCTACTAAATACAGCAGAGCATAATTATTCGAAATGGTTTTGCATTCCATTTACTCTGCGAACTTTTAGTGCGTCCTAAACAATCCTAACCCTGACTTTTACCTTTTATTAAGACACGGCACATATTTAACAGAGTTTAACTGCAATAAAAGTAGATTTTGGGGAGAGAAAAAAATCTTCAGTTTGACAAGCTTTTCCCTCTTAAAAAGGCTGCTATTGTGGTATTTTTCAGAAACACACAAACAACAACAAAAACACTTTTGGACAATCATGCATTTCCCTAACCCTATTCACTGCATGTTTGCCACAATGCATCTCTAAATCCAGCAGATTCTCCCAGAGGATCAGACTGCCAGGAACGGATGTGCAGCAATACTCTGCGCACGCAGCAGGGGGCAGTATGTGACCTGAAAACATGCGCTGATGAAGCCGGCGCTTTGACAGGGCCGCGTGCGCGCTCCAAAAAAAATTAAATGAAAATTTAAAGTCAAATCGATGTTATCCTCTATAAAAGCAATCCTTACAGCACATATGCGCAACGCTTCCACAAGCCGTGTATACTGCGTGTGAATTTAACAGCCTCTAAATAATCATACGGCTCTCAATGAGGCTCCATACATGCACTCCTTTCAAATGAAGCGTAGCATCTCAGCAGGATTAGTGGCTGCAGTTTTCACAGAGCAGTTGTACAGATAATCATACTCATAGATATTGTTCTGTTTTAGGCTCTACTGTAAGTAAGAAGTCAGTTTTTAGAACATATGGACCCCACATAGATGCAGATAAATGTGCAATTAATTATTTATATATATTTATAGTTATAATTTTTTTTAAAAAAATCTACAGCTTTTATATTATAAAATATACGGCTGCGGGGGACTAACCGGTGAATCCAAGAAATACCTTTAACGTCACATTGTACGCTTAAAGTATGACACAAAATGCTTTTTAAGGGCGTTTATATTTAAATATACGTATTCAGCTAATTTACTCAGTACGCTCTCACACACACTTTGTGCCGCATGAATGATTTAAGAGAAAAAACAAATGATGAACGGCACTAAACATCCGTTTCCATTTAAAATGCAGGTGGGCATGACCACGGCGCTGACACACGCACCGGTCTATGAAGAGAGTCAATTAGGAGCGGCTGCAGATTATTTGTTAATTAAATAGGGGCTACCTTAACCACATAGGTACAGCAGCTCACACCTCACAGTGCAACACTAACAGCTGCCAGGCCTTGTTCTGCCGAGAGAGAGGGGGCTGTTCATTAAGCAGCGCTATCTCTCCTGGGCTTGTCCACCTGCCTTGATCACGTTTGCATTAATAATGCATCGCCGAGTGCAGTAATACAACCATTACATTCGCTGCTCTTCTCAGCCTCTCGCTGGCAGCTCTGCCACCACAACATGGGGGGAAAATTGTAATCTTTTTCTCCTCTATCCGGGGCTTCTCTTATATTGCCACCCCAAAAGAACACATTTCTGCTGTATACACACACCAAAATGGCTTTACCCTTTCTCTTTTGGGTTCACTACACTTTGAAAACAATACAGTAGGCACGGCTTCCGCCAGATGAAAGTTGACCATTTGGAGTCTGAAGGATGTTCATTCCTCCCCGGTTCCTTATCTGGTGTGGTGTATATATTGAAGCAACTAAAGAACAAAAGTGTTTGTTTGTCAGTGAGAGAGAAGCGCCGACTGATGGGATTCTCAGCCGCAGACATGCCTTTCAAGGTGACCATGAATTTTAATGGTAGCAGCACTTGTTTGGGAAGATTCCCTTCAATTATTGGACTTGCCTGATAGGAATAGATTGGGGAGATTTGCATAGATTTCAAACACCTGTAATTAAATCTAAATGTGGCATGGCCTCTCTCAAACAGCAGGCTTTACATCCAAGAGGACCCAAAACTGGGGGGAAAAGACACCATTTCCAGGGATCACTTTCTTGTTAAAATTCACAGAATAATTGTCTTTGTATAGGAGAACAGTATATCCAAACAGTCAATAGGAGAAATTGAACCAGTTGCGGAGCAGGCATGACTGCTTGCTGGCTGGGTAAATATTACTTATTATTTTCTAATGTAACACTCCTAAGCCCGAGCTCAGATTTCCATTCGGAAGCAAACATTAAGGAGATTCAGGAGCCATCCAAATGGCCAAGTAATTAATGTTACCACGCACGCCCAAGATATTAGAATGTTAACAGTGTTGGAGCCATGTGATTCAGAATACAGAGTGAGGGCTTTATTACTGCGGCCCAGACAGGGGGTGACATCCCTCCTAATTGGGGACATCAGAGTTCCTGCTGCTGCGTCTTATCCTCAGTTCAGATCGCTTCTTTCTTTTTTTTTTTAATTTATTCACTTTCCCTTCTCCCCCTTTTCTTTCTCCTCTCCGTCTCTCTCTCTCTCCCGCTCCTTATCACTGGGATCTGCTCTCATTAGCAGTCGGCTACGGCCCCCCCCTCGTTTGCATTTCAAGTGGCGGCACTGTGCAGGAGCAGCCCCACGTTACCGTCAGGCAGAGAGAAATGGGGAGGGGGGGCTAGAGCCGGAGCCATCGCACGCAGTTGATGCTTCATCACGGCGCCGCATCTCGACATCTGGGGCCGTCTTTTTTCCCATGAGCACCAGTGTGTCATTAACAGGATTAATCTAGGCCCTAATTTCCTAATGATCGCTGTTTTAATGTATGTGAACGAGTGCAGTCTCTTGACTCATTACCGCCAATTTGCCTGAGACACACATAATCAGACTCTCTAACAACCCACCAACATTTATTTTTGCTAATATGATTTTTTTCCCTTCCACTGTGGATAGAGCAAACACAGTTTAGTTCTGGCTGAGTGGATTCCCAATCAGTGCTTACTATACGCTTTACCGACACTGAATGACATGCAAATGAGCAAAATCTCATTTATCTCTTGATGTGTGGCCTACTATTACTGTATCAAGTCAAACAGTTAGTCTGTTGCCTTGCATTACGAAGTGCATCAGATCCTGACAAACAGTATTTTTTATGACTTTCTTCAGTAAAGTTAGTGTCAACAAAACTTGCGAGCAGACACACTGCCTGTAGTATGAGTTTCAACTCACCATATGTTGTGGTTGAAAAGTAGTAAGCCCACTTAAACATTAACATCAAGAGTAACATTGACTTGGGAAATGGTCAGGGGGGTGCAGGGGGGTTGTGGTTAGTGGTACAGCACCATCCTATAAACACACAGATGTATTCAAGCCCCGGGGCAGCTGCAGGGCAGACCTGTGAAACCTGGCCATGGTGTCCTGGTTTAAGGGAAAAGTCTCAAGGATCTTCACCCAAGAGGATCGTCTGTGGCTTCTGTGACAGTTGACCTTTAACCCCCCCTAGGCCTCCATGGTGACTGAAGAAAAAAAAAAAAGTGGTTCAAGTTGATTCTTTGCAGGTCAGCGGCCCCTCTGTGATTCCAATGGCTCAACAGAAAGTGAGGATAACAACATGTTTAATATTGAAGTCTGAGATATATAATGCTGTCCGCAAGTGTTAGTTTTGAGTGTTTCTAAGATACAGGAAAATTAGGAATGCATTTAAATAGACAGCCAAGTTTAATAACTTCCTGAAAACAAAAAGCATTGCATGTATCTCAGGTGACATTGAAGAACCTAAGGACAACATTTCTATATGAACATTACCCAGGTAATTCAAAACATGGGAGGTTCTATTTTTACTACTGAGGTTAAATTTCATCTCAGTAGCAGGTTTTTGTTGTAATTTAACCATAATTTGCAACCACAAGTGGAAAAAGTTTAACTTTATTTATCTAAATGCAAATTTGTAATGCACTTAAATGAAACAGAGGTGAAAATACTCACTGTGAAAATTCACAGAGATATGGTATTACTGTTATTGCTGATCCATGTTGATGTTAAATGATGACTGTTTTCTTGGTCCAACTTTGTAGCTACTTGAGACTGTTGCCTTGTCTGTCTTTTATTATATAATATACATCTTATATTATCTATTAATTTTTCTGGCACTCTTTGTTTTAGGAACCTTCCGCACTCTGGCTTGTGGTGCCCTGGCACCAGCAGTTTAATGCTTCAGAAATTAATCACAGCTAGGACAGCGAACATGAATCACTTTAAGCTTAAGAACATAACTTTTGGTAGCAAATAATTCAAAACACTCAGAAATATATTAATCACTAACCTCCAGGTTTGGATGCCATCTTTGACGTCATCTCAAATGCAGTAAAGATCGGTTGCAGATTTGTCCATTTTCTTGAAATGGCACTTTTCTCAATCAGGCACTCACACATCCTCTAGACCTGTATTTTACTTATTAATCTTAAAATGTACTTTTATTGAAATCAATTTAAACCTCACCATAATCTTTTCAAATACAACAGCCATTGTTGTTTCTGTTTTTAAATTAGCTTAACCATTTATATTAGCTTAACCATACCTAGCTAGCCTTGTTGTGGCTCTTTATGTTCCAAATAACTTCTCAATTCAGCTAAACCCCCAGTTTCTGAATATCTGACTGGTATTTGGTTTTAGCCATGCTCTAAAATTTTTTAAACAGAAATACCACAACCTGCAGATAAATGTGATCTTTTGATGTCAGCTAGCTAGCTAGCTTATTGCTAACTCTGCTTAACTTTGTCTTTTTTTTCATGAATAACTGGATGCTGATGTTGTTGAACACCTAGAAGAACTGATCCAGCTGATGAACAGACACCCTATGTTTTCTTTGCATTTTGTAGTAAATGACTAATTTTATAATATAACTTTTACTAGTTTTATTGATCTTTTAGATGTTTTATGTAAATCTTAAACCGAACAAAACCCCCACTAGTGGAGTAAAATAACTATATTTGCTTAAATATAAAAATATCCATAACTGAATCTGCTCATTATATTCTATCAGTGTCTCTACTTAACTAGTAAAAAATACAATAACATAAAAGCCCATGTGGTATGTGTTCATAATCACATGTATTACCCGAGCCTATCTGCAGAGTGATTTACAGTCGATCCAGCCAGGAAACATTAATGAATTTGTTACTGTGCCACAGAATGTGTACAGCACACGTGTGCAAATGTATGGTGTCAGAGGAAGCCAGCAACCGAACCTGCTGACACGCAGCTGCCGGTAACGCAACACTTGAGACGAGTATATGAAAACTTGCGCGAGAGGCTTTTAGACATGACTGATTTCATCTGTGACGAAATATCAGTCAAAGTCCTTTAAATGCCAGCCCGCTAATTGGTTTGCACCTGCATACGAGAAACAGATTTCATGATTAATATTACCCCCAACTCACCCCTCTATCCCTGGTAAAAACTCCTGGTACAAGTAGAGGAGTGCAGGGTAAATATTGAATCTGGGACTAAACTCGTGCTGTACATGGTGGAGCAGGGGAAGAAAATGTGTGAGAGTTGAGAAGCTGTCCTAATTAAGAAGCTGTAATCAGGCTTGGAGCTAGGGGGTAACTCCCTGGGTGTCATTTGTGATATTAAACCATGCCGTCCTCTTCCCTCTGTTTGTTGTGCTTCACTGGCTGCAGCTAATCCCTTTTAATATAGCTGCAAATATGCAAATGGCCGTTTTAATATACCAAACCTCCGATAGCCATCCTCTTTTAATTCAACAAAAGTCAAGAGCAGGACCTTGTCACTCAAACTCCCTTTCCCCTCATAATAATACTAATGTTTTCCCATTACGCACAGTCCAACTAATTAAGGGGAAGTTTGTGTGGAGAAGGATTTGTGGTTCCCAGAGGAATGCAGGACATGGCTTTTTTCACTTCTTAGGGCTGGCCTGAAAGTTGTTTGCTTGCACTCTTCAAGTCTTCATAAAATAATGCAAAAATGGAAATTCACATAACAAACAACTCAGGTCCAGTCTGGACCAGCTCCCCTGCCAGATGCAATACTCTCCACATGAGCACTAGTAGAATGAAAAGCTCAGCATCACTGTCTGTGAACAGATGACGCAGTCTGCAAGCGAGGGTTCGAAAGGCCAAGTACCCCACAATGAGATAGCAGCATTTATATCCTTGCGACACAATTCATAAATAATGGATGAATCTGTAGATCTCCAGCACCCTGTGCATCTACATGTCACAAGTGACTCAATGATGATACCATAAAGCAGAGCTAAAGTGGTTTAAGGTCTATTTTGTGGAAGTCTCAGGATAAAGAGGGCTAAGAGAACCAAGGGACATACTTCCTCTGGTATTCCCCTGCCGCCCATGTGGGGAACACTACAGGAAGAAAAACTCTGCGCTCAGCTGCTTAACCTTCCAACTAAAAGCAACCCAAGAAAACTGCCAGCTGATAGTAGGAGTTTCACAAGCACTCACTGGTGCTGTTGAATTCATGCCTCATTTCAGTCAAATAAATATGAATAAATAGGTGGCTGGAAGTCATGTTATCTCCCTAAAGTATTTAAAAGCTGATCATTTCAGTGTGATGCTGCAAGACAGCACAAACAGGAGCCTGGGTATCTTGTGTGTACGGTGGCCGAAAAGACATCGTAGCATTTTCAGTAATTCCACAACGAATTGGATTTAGAAGAAAAGCAAGTGCTGCAAAGACAGTAAGTACAAAATGAATCAATACAGAAAACACAAGCGCTTGTGGTGCAGTTGTCTGCTAGTCACCGGTCAGCGGTTGTAAGCGAGCAAGTTCACATTTGGGATTTTCATTATTAACATCTCGATTGTATAATTTATACATTGTTCGTGATGTTCGTTACACAGCGGGTGCACGGCAAGTGTATACAGCCTAGTAGCAGCTAACATGTTACATCATGATGCAAGAACAACCTTCATGAACTTAGCAACAACTCCCAAGTGTATTTAGTGCTGTTTTTTTGTGCATGTTGCTCTGTTGCTATATTTTTTGTCTTTCTAGTATAGAGACAGAGCAGCTCTAAGATCCACCCACACTGGAAGGGAGAACAATCCATGGCTCTAAATTGTCTTTGATTTGGGTGAAGGTGCCTCCTTGTGAATTCAGTCTGCTACTAAGAAAAGTGAAAAATGTCTAAAAGCTGCAGTGTGGTAGCCTTACAGGGTAAACAAACTGTAACTAAGTCTTTCAGCTTCCAAATCAACGAATTAAGTATAGAGACCAGTAATAAGAAATGAGGAATCGGGAGGGAGGGAGAAAACTGGGAAAACTGAGTCCCTGTATGTCTATGTTAGTGTTACGCCAGCCTGTATTACACAGTCTGTATTATAGTGGGATGCAGATAATTCAGAAAGCTGTTATTACATATGCCTTAGCTAAAATAATCCTAAATAAATGAATGGAGTGTTTAGTTTCACTTTTTGGAATCAACTATTTTTCCCTCTAGTAGCAATTAAAAAAAAAAATTCTTATACTTGCAAATGTCACACTCTGCCTCTGTTGTACTTGGGTGGTTGCACCTTCCTGTATTTGCTGCACAGCATAGCTCTGAATTAGCCCATGTTGTCAGTATTTAGTTAGATCTGGATCCGTGTTTTAGCATTTGCAGCATGTTTCTTGATTTTTTCCTTCTTTGTTGTTGTTATGTTCCTTTATTTGCAAAGTGTTTCCACATGTTGCTGTATTTTGTGAATGTGCTTTAGGGTGCACACCCTGTATTCCTCACTTTGACCTCAACATAACCACAACCTCAGTGTTAAGACTTGACAACGGGGTAATTAATTTTTGAATATTTGTATTTGTTTAATTACTGTTTAAAATGCACTGGATAGCTTGCCTATAATGCCACTGACTGAACTGAGTTCAGCGTTAGCTTCAATCACAGTGAGATGTTAATAGACATCATGCCTGACTTGACAGATGCTTGAAGGTGTTACCTCTCGTGGAGTGCAGTGCTGGCCTATGACCTGTTGTTAATAGTAGTCAGATGCATCCCTATAGGTGCGAATTAGGTGAAAATGAAGATTGGACAAAAACGGCTGAGACCATGAATTCGCCGTGTGTTTGTGTATGTGCTGCTAAAAACAGATTTTTTTCATTACACTCAATATAATATATGTTCCCCCCAAAAAGCAAAAAATACTACCCTGTAGAATAAAACAGGAACATTTGCTCTTGCATCCTCCTCAGAGGAAGCAGCAGATGTATTCAGTCTGCCAAAGCTTTGCGACGTGCATTTTAAATTGCTGGGTAAAGTCAGCCACCCTTGTGCCCCTTCAAATAGCTGTGGAAAAAGCTCCTTCAGTGGCTGTTCAATTATTGATTGACAGTAAAAAGCTCGTGGGTTCATTAAGATCATAGATGTGCTGGGGGTAACGCTCAAAAACTGGGGTAACTGCACAGCACTTAGTCACAGATGGCCCGGTAACAGTGCTCAATAGCTGGGAGGAAGTAGCGCAGACAGGAGCCTTGGTATCACGCTGAACCTGGTATTGGTGTACCATTAGACACTGAGCCAGACTGTTTCTGCTAAGGATCTGTGTATCTGCTTGAGGGGAGCTCAAAGCAACAGCTACAGACAACCTCCTCAAGGATGCCACATAAACGTCACCTCTTACTCTTGTTAGAGGGAACCCTCTATCTCACGATGCTGCATGTGAATTAAACCTGTCGCCCGCTAAGGCGCATGAATATCCATATGGGCGATCGAATCAAGGAGCAGCCAAATTCTTTCGGAGAACACAGAATGAGAAGGTGCCAGAGCCAACACTCTTCCCCACGTATATATATCTATAGTGAGCAGCAGCAGCACTGAATGACATTATCTGACAATCTTGTCTGATAGGCACAGACACTGAACCTCCAGAGTCAATTTATTGGGGAGTTTACATTTCAGGGAGTCTGGGTGAAAGCTGGCTGTGACACAGTGAAGCCAGGTAATAGGTATCTCAATGAAGGCAAGTGGAATATGAAACAAGAGACTACTTCATTAAAAAAAATCTGCTATCTAGGTCACTCGAACTAACTGCATAAAGATCGCTGAATTATTAACTCTAATTGGGGCACCTAGTTGAAAAAGACCAGGAATGGTTAATGGAAAGTCGCAAAAAAAGCATACCATTTATAACACTAGCACCAATTATCACACTCATAAGGATACAAAGTATATTAAAATATAGCCTTCTTTGGTTAATTTTCTCATGTAAAATTGGCAGCAAACATACAGTATATTCTGTGTATGAACAGGACAATGATTGTTGTTTTCTGACTGCCAGAAAATATTCAAAATGAGAACCGCTGAGCTTTATGCTCATAATTAAGGCAGAGGGAGAACTTTTCCATTCCCCCTGAGCTGGACCAGGTTAAATTGAGTTGAAAATGAGATTTTAGCATCTCCTGCAATAATAGCGGGGAACTGAACTTGGGTATGATCCCTGTTAATAGAGTGAGAGCACAGGAGAATTTGGTGTTACGCTGTGAATAGAGGCAGAGCAGGTGGAAACCAGGATCCTATTCATGAACAGGCATGAAGTCAATTAGACAGGAGAGAGGGAGTGTGAAGAGTGGAGGGAGTAAGATGCTTAAAGGCAGGAGGAATCTGGAGATGTAGTTTGCAATGTTTTTGGTAGTGACGTGACATGAACAAAGTAGTTTAAGGCAGGATTAGGGTGACTAATTTTCTATTAACTATTATTTGCTCCAACAACAAAAGGATGAATTGCTCATTATTTGCTGTAATCTTTACTATTAAATTAGAATTTCATTTACTGTAAAAACTATTCTAGTGTTCCAACTGTATAACTAATTTTACAGAATCATCATTACTCGTCTCGAACGTGAACTTTCTCCCTTGAAATTTTATACCAGTTTCCAATCTTTCTCATACTGTGACACAATACCAGCATTTGTCAATATTCACAGACTTACACTTGAAATGCTGCTGTACTCAACATTTTATTAAGTCCTCTGAAGATGAACGCTGACCAGATGGGATTAACTGCGAAATCGCTACAGGGCTCACAGTTATGGCCTATTCCATAGCTAAACACAACACAATACAAATCACACATTACTCATTCACAGTAATGTGTGAACCTCTTATTGTAGATAGATTATCTCAATTGTTCTAATGACTGCCATGCGATTGCATTTGTCCCTAACGATCAGGAACCCTCACGTTAACTTTTATTGAGTGGAAAAAAGTTCATCCTCCAGCTTCACTGTGTTTATATTATGCTAACATAGCTGTGTCGCTAGCAATCATGTAGCACATCATTAAATACCAGCTAGCCAACTTCAGTAACCCTACAAACGTCACTGCTGTTTACTTTCCTGTCTTCATTTATGTCGGAAGTGATAGCAGAGCTGTACGTCTTAATTTTTTTTCAGAAATCCCTCAGTCAGAACATGCTATATTATATTTAGATGGAAGCTAGCGAGCTAACTTCCTGCTAACTTCTAACTCCGTTAAATTTCATAAATTCTGTTTTCATGGATGCCTGGATGTTAAACTTAATTGTTACACCTGGTAAAGCAGCAACACTGATCATTTTATTACAGATGAAAGAATTTACACAGTTTTTCAACTCTCAGTGATGCCGCAGTGATCGTTTGACTTAGGGACCTGCAGCTGAGTTTGGACCCAGACACAGGTAAAGACATCTGACAATCTTGTTGACAACACAAGACAATACTGTGTTTTGCCTAGGCTGTCTTTACCTCTTACACCAAGGCCAATGATGATGTCTTTAAAATGGACCACTAATACTCATTTGTGCTCACAAGAGTTTGACAGGACATTGGTGTACTGGGAAATTATTCAAAATAAACTACATAAGCGTCTTGGTAGTAATGAAAATATATAACACCCCCTAAAATCAATGCTGATTAAGATGCTGATTATCTTCTCAATAACATAGATAATTTGCTCATAAGAATCTTAAAACATGTTAGAAAAACAACGTTTTATTTTTTTAAGAGCCCGGTGTGATATCTGCAATTGGCTCGGTATGTGTCATTGAGAGTAAGAAACTTAAGGGCAGTCATTTTTTTAAATTACAGAAGACTAAACAATTCAGACAAGTGTCAAATGTGAAAAGTGGGGAGCAATGAAGTTCACTGATGCTAAAACGATTTTTACAAATTCAATCAATATATGCATTAAAATAATACACTAAACTTTAAACATCTTGCTCACAATCGAGTTTAAAATATGACGTATTATGAAGGCAGTAAGTGTAATATTGGGTCCGGTGTGCTTCTATCACAACAGTTTCTCGTACGTATCAGTTTCGATGTCATCGATATTAAATGATTCAGTGATTTGACACTCGTCATCTCATCGCCACATGTGTGCGGATGGGATTGTTTACGACACCATCGCTGCGGGGGTCGAAGAGTGTCTTTCAATTAAATCCGGTTGTCTTTAACATTCCAAATATGCAATTAGACTAATTGGTAAAATGACTCCTTGTGATCCATTGTAGAGGATGATGAGGGGCAGGCCTCATTGGTCCCCTCTCAGCCCAATTCATTGGCCTTTCGCTGTAATCTGCTTCGCTAGTCACACTCTTGCCCTCCCCATTAGGACTATCCCCAGTGGAGGGCCTTTTCCTGCATTACACTGTAACAGGCTTGTTAATAATACATTAATGAAGAGCTGCTCCTCCAGATTAGGTGGTGGCCCCTCTGATAATGGGGAGCTGGAAGAGGGCCAGGCAATCACCTCACTGTTGTAATCTAACCTTGGGTTAAATAAGCTTTTGTTACTGAGAGACAGAGAGAGAGAGAGCATGAGAGAGAAAAGGGGGGGAGGGTGATAGAGAGCACTCGCCCAAGGAAATGTAAATGACTCTTTTGTCTCAGACATGGGTGAAAATATGAAACGAGGAAGCAGAACTAAAGCTGGCTGCTGTTTGTGGGCTCACCGTACATAATTGTATGGTGGAAACACAATTACCAGATACTTTAGGAGCTGACAGGTGACTGTTGCTCTCTGCCTGTGAAGTGCTGTAAACAGGCTGAAATGCAGCACTGTCAGCAAGCGCGTGGCAGGGATCCGTCCCTCATATGTCAAATTTGTCCTGTTCTCCTCGAGTCCGCGCTTTTGCACGAGATGTGCCGCTCCAGGTTTGGGAGCCCTGCTCGCAAATGCATTCTGATGCCAGCAATCAACAAACAATAAACAGCTGAAAAAAGCCAAAGAGTTTGGCTTAAATATTTTAAATACCCTCCGCTCTCTCTTGAATGGGATTTCACTCTCAGGATGTATATGCTTGTCTCGTCTGCGCGCTGTTTTGGCAGCCTCTTTCCCTCCTGTCTGTCTCCTAATAGAAATCTTGATAGAAATATCAGAAGGAGATTTTAATCACAGGGGTGTTGTGCATGCTTACTTATCTGAACCACAAAGGAAGAAAGAATTTCCCGCCGACGCTGTCACCCCTCTCATACAGCAGCCTCTGTCAGGGAGAAATGTGCCTTAAGACACGTCTCCCATTCAGCCTATGTAACACTTGCCAAACTGCAGCAAACTTAACAGGAGCCGAGAACAAACAGAATGAGGAAGCAATAGGAAAATAAGATCGAATGAAATGTTTCCTAGAGTCAAATACAGTATGTTAAAGGAGAGCCTTGAGAGAAAACATTCAGGGGGAAAAGGTAAACACAACCATTAAGTTTCTAACTGAGATGGAGTGCATGGGGAATTTCAGGATTGTACTTTGCGCCCCCCCCCCGCCAGCCGCACCTTCCTCACACACCTCCACCTCCTCCTCTCAACCCAGTCTTTGTTTTGTTTTGTTCCTTGGGGTGTTTTGATGGGGACAAATATCAAAATCCAGCTCTCGAGTATTTAATTTGAACCTCCGAAGATGAAAAGCAGCCACATCGGGTTGGAAAGGTTAAACCCTCGTCGGCACTTTTCATTTCTCGCTCACCTCAGTGCTCGAATCACTGCAGCATTGTCGCGAACGCGCCTTAAAACTGTAAACACAATGTCCCCCCGTCTGTAAAGTTACTGCCAAGAAACTCGACCAAATCCAAGACGTCTTCTACTTTTGTCTGTAATAAATAAATAACAGCACAAATAAAACGTTGGGGAGTGGATTAAAAATAAAGAGGGGCTTTTGGAGTAAAGTCAGTCGTGCTCAATTAAGCCCTGATAACCAATGTTCTTTCTAAAGTTGGGGTAATTTGAAGCTCCCTGATGTTTTCATACAGGCCTTTTTCTACTCATCTCCACATAAAAGGGACAGTTCAGAAATCGTTGTCCCAAAGTAAGTTCTAAAAGACCTTCAAATCATTAAGTATGAGTTTTCAAAGAGCTGCCGATTGAAAGCCAATGGGAAAGTCCTCACACTTTTATCTCGGATGTTAAAGAAAAAGATGAGGATCTTGAGCCTGGGCCTTTCAGATAAGTGAATATATTTAATTTTTGAAAGAATCACAGAGTTGGTGTCTTTGGTCCTTATGCCTACTGGGACCAAGGCGTGAAGAAGTCAAAGTTTTTTTTCTCCCTCTCCCTCTTTCCATCTCTCACCCTGCTGTACTCATAAAGAGGAATAGACCCTGAAACCTCACTGGGCCTCTAAGTTGATTTATTTATCAGGTCTACTCTGCTCCCGAGTGATGGCTGTGTGTGATAGATACCCAGGGGTGGGTCTTTGCAGAGCAGGCTCCCCCCCTCTCACGCGTCCTCCTCCTCCCCTTCCTCCGCCACGCTCCCTCGCCGTGGCATCAGAGCTCACGCCTGACACCAGGGCTTTCATCGCGGGGCACAGCTCAGGCCTCTGCAAGGCTCAGGCCTAATGAATGCCGAGCGGGGCTTCTGCTGCTGCTGCTACCATTTGCAAGAACGTGACTGACCAGGCCATTAAACACAGACAGGTTACGTTTCACATTCCCACGACGCCCTCATCCCCTCCCGCGTGTGTCTCAGACGTGGTGCTGCGCTGTTCGTCCTACCCATATGCCACAGCTGTTTGTTTTGCCCTGGGAGAGCTCCCTGTCACCCTGCCAAAACCACACTCCAAGAGACTTCTGCAAACCTCACATGCGATACAAAACAAGAAAAAAAAAAAACTCCCTCATTAACCTGATCCAGAAAGAAAGACAGATAGACACAATAAAAAAAAAAACACAACTTTTAGGCCTTCCTGCTGTCGAGAGCTCCAAAAAGTCCTTTTGTTATTTGTTCCAAAATGGCTGCTGTTGGTAACAGAAAACACTTGTTTGTTGTTGTTTGGTTTTCGCCGCCGTGTTCCAACATGTTAACGGCGCAGGGACCCGTTGATAGAAAGAACATCTGGCTTTTGTGCATAGCTGAACGAGTACACATATATTATACATGATGTTCTGTACATCTGCCAAAGAGCCAGCCTGTATGTTCCTCAATCAGTGCAAACACGCGTTCACGTGACATCACACAGGCAGCAAGGATTCTGCATCACTTTTTACTTTTTTAGATCGTAAACACATTTAGTTTGTAAAAGGGGAGCTGAATTTCTAGCTTGGTGCGTTTTGCCGCACTTAGAGGCAGACGGAGTTAAATATTGAGTTTTGCCAATTAGGGAAATTCTCGGAGAAGACAGATGGATTGCCGGTGGTGTTACAGGCAACACCTGAAATCTGTCAATAATTACACCATGCTCAGGTTGGGAATCAAATTAGCTGAAAACATCAACTCTCTTGACATAATAATCACCTCTCTTATCTGTAGAAAATAAACCTTTGTGCTACACTCTACTGTACCCTTGATTAGTTAAAGTAGAGACTTTAAACGAAAAGCCTGTGGCAATGCACAGCTGTTTACATTAGTTGCCTTCCACACAGGGAGAAGAAATAAAAGAATGACCATGTAAAAAGAGAATAAATGTTCTTCAATGCATGAAAATGCGTCAAATTGCCATATTTGAAAACAAAATTGCCCAGTATTACATGCATGCCAACCATCTGAACACTTGACTGTAATTCCTGTGGGGTGTGGGTTAGTGAGGTTCCACTCACCATCTGTTTCAGGACTGTTGTGATGACAGGAACTCTCTCGTCTTTTCAGAACTAAAACCAACTGAATAGAGACAGATGCTAGTTCCTCTAAAAGACGAGATTAGGCGTAGGAATAGACTTGAATTTTGTTCTCAAACTGATTATTACAAGTCAGCTTTAATTTCCAGCCCCTGGCTTTATCTGCTATGATACAATTAGACTTCCCAAAGTCGATGCATAGGAACGCAGGACTATTATAAATCAGAATATTATTACAATATTAAAAGGCAGAAGTGCCAGAATTGCTCCTCTTGCAGGTCCAATGCAGTCTGAAAGCAGTTAGAAGTCTCACCCGATAGTCAAGACCTTAGATTCTCTTGTCACATGCTACGATTTTTAAAGGTTAGAGTAGGTGCTCGAGTCAAGCCTCTGCAACTACTTGAATTAAAACATGTTAAAATGTTTTATCTCATGATCCCAAACAACACATTGCAAACCCCAGCTTTAATGACTATCGTTTTGCATCATCACCGTCTGCTGCTTAGTTGCACAATGGCCATTTTGGCATCAGTACAAGACAGCCTATTACTCTGTGGGAGTCCTAGCAGGGAGTAGTGTACAAGTAATGAGCCTTTGTTGCTCCTCTTTGGAACTTGTACTATAGCAGGTAACTTTACACAGTTGAGTAGGAAGTGATGTTAGCTGTAGATGAGTAATTCCACTGCACCCATAAGTGACCACTTGAACGAAGCAACCTACTTGATTTGGTTCTCAGCGCACCGAACCCTCCCTCGTATTAGCTTTGTATCGGCTTAAAGTTTTGAGTGTATTCTTATATGGAAACAGTTTAATGCAGCTGTGTTTGATAGTGAAAAGGGAGAGCTAAAAGAAAAGATTACAGCTACAAATAACTGTTTGGTATAAACATATGGCATGTGAATATATGATAAGCAAAACAGGCAGCAATTACACCTCCTTTGAAATGTGTTTGGGAATGGAAATGATGAGTATACACTGTTGGGCTGTGTGCACAAAAAGCAAGAAAAAAAGCAGCTTCGCATCACTTTCGAGGTTTTTAAAGAAAGTAATGCATTACTTGACTCGTACAGCTTTAATACAAAGTAATCCATACTTTACTTTTAGTTATATTTTTAAATTTTTGTAACAAATAATCAAACTAACTTAAGAAAGAAGATAAATGTTTGACCAAAAAGGTGGAAACTGAAGGAAAATCTGTTTACTATGACAACAGTTCTTCATTTACAGAGTGTCACATGCTGAAATCAAGCCTGGCTGTGGTCTGCAGACGCTCAGACTGAGGGTTACTCTGGGCCTGGGGTTCTTTAGCCATTACCTTTGTGTTAGCGAGCTGCTTTTTCAGGTGATTGATGTCATATTGGCAACAATGGCATTTAACCATCACTTTTTCTTTTTGCATAATAAATTAAAAGCAATGTGGTTATCTGCAACAATCAAACACTATAGACAGTTAAAAAATATTGATCACAGGGAAATATTATATTAGTGATTATTGTAAGGTACAATGCGTTTACAGTAATGCATAACTTTGCAACACATTAGACAAAACACTACCTGCATATAGGGCACTTTGTAGGAGACAGGGTTACAGAGATCATCTCCATGCTTTATCCCACACTCACACACTGCACACACAATACAAATTTGAAATAGATATGGTAAATTCAGTACTCTGAGAATTGCATCTCACTGTGGGCTTACAGTCCAAAATCTGTCATATTGTCTCCCGACATAACGCAGCACAACTCTTACCTTATGTGTCACATCTATTTGCTGTCAACTGGGGCGAGTGTGTGCTCAACATGTAGCATGATCTGCACTTCTGTTCTCACAGGAAAGTTTCACTGTTCCAAGCAGTGTAGCCGTGAGAGTGATAATTGGATAATGAGTAAATAAACAGCTGGAGTCCCGTGTTTTTTTTGGCTCTTTGAGTAAAAATGGTTAAATGTACAACTAGAACTGAACACGCAACCCAGTGAAGCACACACACTGACACACAGTGCTTCCAACACTACTGAGTTAAACTTGTCATAGAGGGAGCAGCTATTTGGGGGGCCATCTTGTTGTGTGTGTCTCTGTGGCTGAACTGCAGGGAACAATGACAGGAAGGAAGCAGGCTGGAGGTGAGTGAGGTGTGAGAGCCCTAAGAGTGTGTATCCAAGCCCTAATTAACTCTCTGCTGCTTCCTCTCTCCCTGGCATCCCTGCCTTCCTGGGGCACATGCCAGTTACGCGGATGGTGTGTTTATGCAGTGTGTGTGTGTGTGTGTGCGTGTGTATTTGCAAGCACCATAATATCACTGTCACCACCGTTTGTTCCTGCCTCTCTCTCACCCCCTGTTCGCCTGGCACGCCTGCCCTCCCGTGTCAGGTTTTGTGAAGCAATCCGAAGCCACCGGATGGAGCATAATTACCCTCTGCTCACCGTGAACCCTTGTCCCCCAAACAAGAGCTTGCTTAGACTGTATCCATAAACAAACCTGCTCCTCCTTCCCTCTATGTGCCACCCATTCATTATGGGTGTTCTTCTCACTACAGACCTGGTCAGAAAGTGCCCCTGAATTTGACAGCAGCTTTTTAATGACATCTCAACATGGTAAATGGTCTCTGAGAATACTGTCTTGTATAGTAGGTTCTAACCCACTTCTTTAAGCAGGAAAGTCAGCTATAAGTATGACCTACAAAAGGGATCTGCTGCTTACTGGCAATGTATAAGACTAAAACAAAAATAAGCAGTTTATTTATCCCACAGTGCACCAGCCACCCAACCCCTCATTTTGCTAAGCCCATTGCTTTAAGTAGCCTTGTCAGAACTTGAAGCGAGCCATTAAAGGCAGTGATGATGCGCAGCGGCACCCCCTACGCTGACAGCCGCACTGTCGCCGCCAAGCTGCAAAGCTTTAATACATGACTAGGAAGGCATCCAAAGACCAGAGTAAATAAAGGAGGGAAAAGATGAAATGCATGCGACAGTGAGGCAGACAGCTGAACAAACGCAATGACTTCGAAAACGGGCCTAACAGCTCACTCTTTCCCCACTCTTTACACAATCAACCATGTAAATTACTGAAATATCATGAAAAATAAATAGTTCAATAAAAAAAGGTTCTGCCAAGGCCCAATTATGCAGTTTAGTTGCATATATCAGTGTTTTTTTTCTCCCTGGTAATGAATGGAATGAAAAAGGCTGTTGTTTACAGGGTGTGGAAAACAGTGAAGATCTAACAGATCTCAAAGTATGGAGTAGATCCAAAGTAAATAGGGCTCAGACCACCACACAACAGAGCTAGCTGCCAGCCTTTATCTCCCAATCCAAAGAGGCTATCTAAGAAATCAAATCAGGTGAACTTGACATGGCTCACTTCCAATCCGAGTCAGGGTAGCTCCGTAACTGCGGTGGCGCTTTCTTTGAAGCATTAACTGAATGAGTCCTGGAGAAGGGAGAGTGCAGAGGCTGAGTTAAATGTCCGTTGTTTTAGCGGTTTGAGGCTTTATCCCTGTGTTCTCCAGTGGCACTTCCTCAAAGCGTAATGCCCTGGGAGTCCAGGCGCTTTGAGCAGGGACTAGCCCTCTTCCTCTGGTCCTTACATGTGATCTCCTTGATTTTAATGAGGCCACATGGACCCCCTGTGATGTGCTTTGGAGGATGCGGGGATCCCATGCTCGCTCTGAGGTCGTGATAGTGGTTGAACACCAGTGACCCCGTCTCCCCCACCCCTCGTTTCAGCCGGGCCTCTCAGGCACGTCTAATGTTTTATTAACCAGGTTCACTGGTTCACTCTCTTCTGAGGAAATATAACTGGCTGTCAATCATCTATCTGGATAAAGTGCACTGTGGCTTCACAATGCAGCCTGCATGTATCACATGCACTGGATCGATAAGAAATCCTTCTGACTGCTTCACACAGAATGTTGACAATGCTGCTGCACCTGAATAGACCTTAAATAGACCTTGAGAGTCCTCTGTATACTTTTACAACACAATGGCAGCAATTAAACAAACCCACTAATTAGTCCTGTCATGTACGCATGATGAAAATCTCTAATTACACTTGCAGAAAATTACTGAGTGTATTAGCAGCAGCACGGAGTCCGACCTTTGAGCTTCTTCTCAGGCAGTTTGAGTTAGCGTGCAGTTGTTGATCTTTGCACGAGCAGTTATTACAGTTTTGTATTTTCTAATTAGTTTACATGTTTATTTCATATTGACTTTTTGCTTGCAATCCAGTTTAGTTTCCAGTGTGGATTTCATTTTGGTTTTTGCTGTTTGAAAATGTTTCATTTTAGTTAGATTTTCATTAGTTTTAGCACGTTTAAGTTTTTTTTAGTTATCATAGCATAGAGGAGAACTTGTCAAGTTCAGAATAGGTATAATATTACAAATAAAGCCATTTCTAAAGACATTTTCAGCACTGACTAGTGACCAGACAGTCAGCCTTTCATATTTCCGGCTGTTTTTTGTCTTTGCTATGAGTGAGTACACAAAGTTCACAGATTTACCAAATGTTCTCAACAACAAACCTAATTAGGCTCTTAAATCAGACTCTCAACCAGCCAGAGATGGGCAGCAACTGTAATCGGATTACTTTTTCAAGTAATGAGTAAAGTAAGGGATTACTTTTGCAAAAAAGTAATTTGATTACTGTTATTTTCCTGTAAGCACGCTGCGTTACTGCGTTACTAAACCACGATTTTGTTTGTGAGAGTGTCTCATGACAATGACGTACGAGCGTGGTAGCAACAGACGTGTGTAGATCAACAATGGATAATATGGAGTGCGGGACAGAGTACGACCATGCGGTGTTTAAAGCTTGGAAGTACTTACATTACTTTGAGTTTTGTTCCTTGAAATGTGACAAAAACATTAGCGTCCATTGTAGACTCTCCGTGAGAAGAAAACTTCTTTCTACAGCAAAAAATTAAACTTCAAATCTGAGCAAGCACCTAGCCAGCCGCCACGGGAATTTAAAATTCACAGAGAAACCCCCGGATCCCCCCACTGACACGACGCAGCGGGACGCTGCAAACTTCCACCCGCCCCACTCCTGCTAAACAGGTGAAAATAGATTTAAGAGCGACAGGACTTAGTGCCGCTGAATCTTTGATTATATTTATCTTTTGCTGTGTTTGACTTGCATCTATTTAAAAGAGTGAGTGTAAAAACAAAACATTATTGTATTTCATATGCTGGAACATGCAGAAAATAGGTTTAAATGTTAAACAAATTTCTTCCACTCAAAGACTGCTGCATAAAATTTAATTTTTGGTCAATGCAATGTGCATAAAGTTAAAAGATTAAAACTAATAAACAATTTTTAAAAAGAGACTTTTTCATTTGATTCCGTTTTATATGGGGTGGATTACGCAGAAAAAACAGAATTGGGCTGAAAGTTCTATTACTTTTTTACGTATTCAGGTTGTGTATCATGTTTTTAAAAAGTAACTAATTACTTTTGAAAATACATAATCAGTAAAGTGATGGGATTTCTTGGAGAAGTAATTAGTAACTAATTACTATATTCAAGTAACTTGACCAACACTGGACCCAGCTTCGGGACACTTACTTTGAAAATACTAAAGCTCCTTGGTGGTGGTAGTTAAGCTAGTCAGCCCCACCGTTTTGCTGAAAGCAGACAGCTTTGTTCAAAGTAGATTAACACACAAAAGCTTTTACTTGATTTATTGAATTACAGAAACAAAATAAGACAAATATGGTAGAGGTTAGCAGTTCTTGTCAAAGGTGGTTCAACTGCATTACTGAAGTAAAGGTGCAATAAAAACTAAAATGGTTTTAAGATGTTTGTAGTTAATAACACAAAAATGGCAGATAAGCAATGAAACTATTGTAATTGTGCAAATCTGAATGTGGTCAGCCATAAGCTACTGCCAAACACTGGTAAACTACTAACTACTAAACTACTAATTCTTAACGTATGCACTACTCCCCAAAACTTGTCGTTTTTGGAACAAGCACTCCGCACATCCTCAGTGACATAAATCTGAGGAGAATCTATGTGAAACATCACAGCATTTCTTTCCCAAGTATCTCAACATTTAAGCCCATACAAGTCATTACTGCTCACCTCAAACAGCGTAATAGAACAGAGAAAAACCACACACCTCAGCCCGTGCTGCAAATCTAATTTCATTTTGAAACTCACCTGCCGTCACTGGAATGAGTCAGCAGATCCAACCATTAAATCTGCAACAGTGAGATTGTGATGTAAACCTAAAGAAACAGAAAGTTATTGAGCTCAGCTCTCCTTTTTCTGTCTTAGTGCACCCATAAAAAGAGTCACGTTAGATTTGTGTTACACTGTTCAGGTTGCCTCAGTCCTGACTGCTGTTGTGATGGCTGAAAATGTGTGAATCAGAGCACTCACAGATATCTTTGTCAGTCCAAGGCCATAAACATATCAGTGCAAACTGAGCAGGTTTCAGTTTTTTAAAAGAAACAGACCTCTTGACTCCACTCAGGCTGTAATGTTCTCATATATATGTATTATTCTGCCTAAAAGTATTTTTAAATTCAATGCATGAAGGTTGTTTTCTTTCTGTGAAAACTACAAATGGGACTGTTTTGGAGCAGTATGTGTTATTTTTAGAAAGTGGTGCTCATGTCAAGCCAACAGTCATAACATAAAGTTAAAGTAAATATTTGCCTTTTGGAAGTTGAATAAAAATGAAATATCATGCTTTCACTGATGTGTCTTCCCTAATGTTGTGAGTGACCACAGCATATTAAGAATTAGCTATAAAAAAACAACAACAACTAAAGGATCTGGAGTAGAAGAAATGATGCAACTCTGCAAAAATGTATTCTAAAGAGGGCATAATTTTCCTGATTTGTCTTGCTTTTCTTTCAATAAATATTGCATGGAAAGTAAACAGATAAGGTTGACAGTAATGGTCAGAGTTCTTTTCAAATGGACCCTCAGTGGGACCACAGAAAAGCTCTTCGTCTGTGATGTGTCCCTCAACATTGTGGTGAAGGGCAGACTCAGGAGAGGAAAGTGACATTTAGGAAGAGCTAAAACAATGGAACAGTAGTGCTTTAATGTCTCATAAGACGTCCTCTAAACATGGCTTTTCCATCCGAAAGCATCTCCATGCTGAGTCAAGTGCACTAACTGTGCATGAAAGAGCTCGTTCCCTCAGGACAAGTCTGCCTGATACCCGCAAGAATAAACTGGCCTTTAACTGCCAGGCTCCACACAGCACAAGATACACATACTAAAGCTCACTGTGCCAAAGGGACAAAACAACACCAAAACCAAGGCTACAAATCTGTGAAGACCCCATATTCCAACCTCTGCCTGTAATATCTGCACAAGACCACCTGGCAACTATAATGTCGTGAGAGTTTTCTTGCATGCTGACACTTTAAATAAGACTTTAAATACTCCTTAATAGTGAGAGCAATTTATGGAAACAAATGTTGGACCAAGAAAAGGAAAATCCAGACTACACAAAAGACGTCAAACATCCGAACTGTCACGATCCTGGGTCCTTTTGACCCAGCGTTTTGTGTTTTCTACCAGTGTCATTTTGGTTCTGTTCTTCCTCCGGTTTAGTGTTGTTCTGTTCTGCCGTCTACCCCTGTGTTAAGTCCGCGTTGCTAGTCTGTGTCTTTGTGTGTATGTGTTTCCTGTTTTATTGTGACGGTCTGTGTCTTATCTCAGTGTGTTCAGTTTACTCTTCCCCTGTCTCGTCAGGTCTGATTACTCCCAGCTGTGCCCTCCTTTTGTGTCTCATTCCCTCGTTATCCTTCTGTGTATTTAAACCTCGTGTCTGCCTCTGTTAGTTGCTGTTTCGTCTGTGTTATTCCCCTCCATTTTCCTGCGTATTCTGGCCGCATTATTCTCCCTGCATCTCCGTTTCATGTTTCAAGGTTTCAGGTTTGTTTTTGCTTAGCTTTTCCCAGTTTAGTTCATTCTTAGGTTTTGGGTTTTCGCCCACCTCTTCTCCGTTTGTGTCATCCTTTGGTTATTAAAGCTCGCTCACCACTTAAGCAGTCTGCATCTTGGGTCCTTATCTACACTCCACACGTCTGCCACATCGGACGTGACAGCACGAAACAGCCAACACATGGATCCAGCAGACTTACCCGGGAGAGCGATCTGATGCGAGTCCAACGCCTGGTTGAGTGGATAACCCACACCTCGAATATGAGAGCTAGGATCGTGGGGATAAATGGCATTGAGGAGATCCTCAAAGGAAATCCCTATCTCCGCCAGGTCAGAGGATGTTCGGACTTATTGGCCAACTTGTATGAAGCCCGGGAGGCGGGCGCGAGCTTGGGAAATATCGGGCGTCCAGCAGCGACAGCCAACAGCCACCCCGAGCAGCCGCGTCAGCCTCACCTGCCGGATGCGAGTTTACCCGGCCTGTCGGTGCCGGCTGCGGGAAAAACGTCGATCGCGCGCCGCCGGCGCGCCACCCCACAGCCGGACATTCGGACTTCTACATCGTCGGCTGTGGTGGGTGAGGACTCTTTTTCCGTTATGGATTGTGGAACTGTTTGTTCTGGGGCAGTGTTTTGTGCTGCAGATAGCAATGTAAACAGCTTATCGCCTGCTCAGCCATTCTTAGCTCAGTTAGCTGCCCAGCTGCCACTCTCAGCTCAGTTAGCTGCTACGCAGCCGCTCTCCACTCAGTCTCCAGTGTCAGTCGCTCACTCACCGTCTACTCAGTCTCCGGTGCCACACTCTGCTCAGTCTCCGGTGCCACACTCTGCTCAGTCTCCGGTGCCACACTCTGCTCAGTCTCCGGTGCCACACTCTGCTCAGTCTCCGGTGCCACACTCTGCTCAGTCTCCGGTGCCACACTCTGCTCAGTCTCCGGTGCCACACTCTGCTCAGTCTCCAGAGCTCCCAGCTTCACCCTCAGTGCAGTTTCCAGAGCTCTCAGCTTCACCCTCAGTGCAGTTTCCAGTGCCCCCAGCTTCACCCTCAGTGCAGTCTCCAGTGCCCCTTTCGGCTCAGTTCCCCCCAGTGTCACCTGTAGTTCAGTCTCCAGTGCCTCCAGTGTCACCTGTAGTTCAGTCTCCAGTGCCTCCAGTGTCACCTGTAGTTCAGTCTCCAGTGCCTCCAGTGTCACCTGTAGTTCAGTCTCCAGTGCCTCCAGTGTCACCTGTAGTTCAGTCTCCAGTGCCTCCAGTGTCACCTGTAATTCAGTCTCCAGTGCCTCCAGTGTCACCTGTAATTCAGTCTCCAGTGCCTCCAGTGTCACCTGTAGTTCAGTCTCCAGTGCCTCCAGTGTCACCTGTAGTTCAGTCTCCAGTGTCACCTGTAGTTCAGTCTCCAGTGTCACCTGTCGTTCAGTCTCCAGTGCCTCCAGTGTCACCTGTCGTTCAGTCTCCAGTGCCTCCAGTGTCACCTGTAGTTCAGTCTCCAGTGCCTCCAGTGTCACCTGTAGTTCAGTCTCCAGTGCCTCCAGTGCCTCCAGTGTCACCTGTAGTTCAGTCTCCAGTGCCTCCAGTGTCGCCTGTAGTTCAGTCTCCAGTGCCTCCAGTGTCGCCTGTAGTTCAGTCTCCAGTGCCTCCAGTGTCGCCTGTAGTCCAGGCCCCAGTGCCTCCAGTGTCGCCTGTAGTCCAGGCCCCAGTGCCTCCAGTGTCGCCTGTAGTCCAGGCCCCAGTGCCGCCTGTAGTCCAGGCCCCAGTGCCGCCTGTAGTCCAGGCCCCAGTGCCGCCTGTAGTCCAGGCCCCAGTGCCGCCTGTAGTCCAGGCCCCAGTGCCGCCTGTGGTCCAGGCCCCAGTGCCGCCTGTGGTCCAGGCCCCAGTGCCGCCTGTAGTCCAGGCCCCAGTGCCGCCTGTGGTCCAGGCCCCAGTGCCGCCTGTGGTCCAGGCCCCAGTGCCGCCTGTGGTCCAGGCCCCAGTGCCGCCTGTGGTCCAGGCCCCAGTGCCGCCTGTAGTCCAGGCCCCAGTGCCGCCTGTAGTCCAGGCCCCAGTGCCTCCAGTGTCACCGTTACTTGTAGTTCAGGCCCCAGGGCCACCTGGTTCACCCGTTCACTCCACGCAGGGAGGAAGTCTTACGTCTTCTCAGTGTACTTTTCAGGGGTTAGCCGTTGGTACAGTTTGCCACCCAGGGCTCCCCAGAGGCTAGGTGTCAGGCCCCAGCTAATTCTGGACCCCTGCAGTTTAAGCAGCCCCCTGAGTACCACCTCATGTCAGCGTTGCCTGGGCAGGGCCAGTGCTCTGGGCAGTGCCAGTTGCTTTCATGTGTGCTAGTGGCCTCCATGGCTGCTGGCTTAGTGATGGCTTCTGCTGGAGGGTCCGTGGGACCGCTCCGGCCTTCGTCTCGTGTCTCCGCTGGAGGGTCCGAGGGACCGCTCCGGCCTTCGTCTCTAGTCTCCGCTGGAGGGTCCGAGGGACCGCCCGCCTTCGTCTCTAGTCTCCGCTGGAGGGTCCGAGGGACCGCTCCGGCCTTCGTCTCAAGTCTCCGCTGGGGTCCGAGGACCGCTCCGCCTTCGTCTCAAGTCTCCGCTGGAGGTCCGAGGGACCGCTCCGGCCTTCGTCTCAAGTCTCCGCTGGAGGTCCGAGGGACCGCTCCGGCCGCCGTCTCCTGTCTCCGCTGGAGGTCCGAGGGACCGCCCGGCCGCCGTCTCCTGTCTCCGCTGGAGGGTCCGAGGATCCGTCCAGCCTGCTGCAGCGCCTCCGTCTCCGGCTTCCACGCCGCCGCCAGCTGCAGCGCCTCCGTCTCCGGCTTCCACGCCGCCGCCAGCTGCAGCGCCTCCGTCTCGGCTTCCACGCCGCCGCCAGCTGCAGCGCCGCCGTCTCCGGCTTCCACGCCGCCGCCAGCTGCAGCGCCGCCGTCTCCGGCTTCCACGCCGCCGCCAGCTGCAGCGCCGCCGCCTCCGGCTTCCACGCCGCCGCCTGCAGCGCTTCCGTCTCTAGCTTCCACACCAGCTGCCGCCTCTTCATTCACGCCAGCTGCAGCGCCTCCGTCTCCGGCTTCCACGCCGCCGCCAGCTGCAGCTTCACCATCCACACCAGCTGCCGCCTCTTCATTCACGCCAGCTGCAGCGCCGCCGTCTCCGGCTTCCACGCCGCCGCCAGCTGCAGCGCCGCCGCCTCCGGCTTCACGCCGCCGCCAGCTGCAGCGCCGCCGCCTCCGGCTTCACGCCGCCGCCAGCTGCAGCGCGCCGCCTCCGGCTTCCACGCCGCCGCCAGCTGCAGCGCCGCCGCCCGGCTTCCACGCCGCCGCCTGCAGCGCTTCCGTCTCTGGCTTCCATGCCAGCTGCCGCCTCTTCATTCACGCCAGCTGCAGCCTCACCATCTACGCCGCCAGCTGCAGTGCCTTTCGTCTCCGGCTTCCTCGCCGTCACCTGCGGCCTCTTCGTCTCCGGCTTCCTCGCCGTCACCTGCGGCCTCATCGTCTCCGGCTTCCACGCCGTCACCTGCGACCTCATCGTCTCCGGCTTCCACGCCGTCACCCTGCGACCTCATCGTCTCCGGCTTCCACGCCGTCACCTGCGGCCTCATCGTCTCCGGCTTCCGCGCCGTCACCTGCGACCTCATCGTCTCCGGCTTCCACGCCGTCACCTGCGACCTCATCGTCTCCGGCTTCCACGCCGTCACCTGCGGCCTCATCGTCTCCGGCTTCCACGCCGTCACCCGCGACCTCATCGTCTCCGGCTTCCACGCCGTCACCTGCGGCCTCATCAGCCTCGCCTGGTCCAGCCTCCGAGTCTTCAGCCTCGCCTGGTCCAGCCTCCGAGTCTTCAGCCTCGCCTGGTCCAGCCTCCGAGTCTTCAGCCTCGCCTGGTCCAGCCTCCGAGTCTTCAGCCTCGCCTGGTCCAGCCTCCGAGTCTTCAGCCTCGCCTGGTCCAGCCTCCGAGTCTTCAGCCTCGCCTGGTCCAGCCTCCGAGTCTTCAGCCTCGCCTGGTCCAGCCTCCGAGTCTTCAGCCTCGCCTGGTCCAGCCTCCGAGTCTTCAGCCTCGCCTGGTCCAGCCTCCGAGTCTTCAGCCTCGCCTGGTCCAGCCTCCGAGTCTTCAGCCTCGCCTGGTCCAGCCTCCGAGTCTTCAGCCTCGCCTGGTCCAGCCTCCGAGTCTTCAGCCTCGCCTGGTCCTACCCCGTCGGGGTCCGCAGCTGACTGGCCACCTTTCAGGCCACTGGCCAGGCGACATCGCCGTCGTGGGCGGCCCCGGACCGCCTCCGCCTGGGTCGCCGCCGCTGCCGTCCTCACGGCCGACCCCTGAACTGTGCCCACGTCGGCGCGCGCTGCCGCCCTCACGGCCGGCCCCTGAACTGTCCGGGCTCCTGGGTTGTCGGCCCCGGGCCGCCCCTGACCTGGGTCCACATCGCCACCGTGGCCTTCCGCACGGTCGGCCCCGGAACTGTTTGGACTCCTGTGCGGTCGGCCCCTGGCCGCCCCTGAACTTTTCTGTTTTGGACTCTGTTTCCTTGGGCTCCAGTGTGTTTCTTTTGTTGTTTTTGGTGCTGGCTCGTGTTTTGCTTTTGGTTTTTGTCCCTCTTGTGCTCCTGTTTTGGTTTTGCCTCGAGCCCTCCGTCCTGGTCCCCACCGCCCGCCCTGGTCGGGTTGTTTGTTGTTTTGTTTTTTTTTCTCTCTGGCTGTTTTGTTTCCTTGTTGGGCTGTCTGGGGCCAGCCTTTGACGGGGTACTGTCACGATCCTGGGTCCTTTTGACCCAGCGTTTTGTGTTTTCTACCAGTGTCATTTTGGTTCTGTTCTTCCTCCGGTTTAGTGTTGTTCTGTTCTGCCGTCTACCCCTGTGTTAAGTCGCGTTGCTAGTCTGTGTCTTTGTGTGTATGTGTTTCCTGTTTTATTGTGACGGTCTGTGTCTTATCTCAGTGTGTTCAGTTTACTCTTCCCCTGTCTCGTCAGGTCTGATTACTCCCAGCTGTGCCCTCCTTTTGTGTCTCATTCCTCGTTATCCTTCTGTGTATTTAAACCTCGTGTCTGCCTCTGTTAGTTGCTGTTTCGTCTGTGTTATTCCCTCCATTTTCCTGCGTATTCTGGCCGCATTATTCTCCCTGCATCTCCGTTTCATGTTTCAAGGTTTCAGGTTTGTTTTTGCTTAGCTTTTCCCAGTTTAGTTCATTCTTAGGTTTTGGGTTTCGCCCACCTCTTCTCCGTTTGTGTCATCCTTTGGTTATTAAAGCTCGCTCACCACTTAAGCAGTCTGCATCTTGGGTCCTTATCTACACTCCACACGTCTGCCACATCGGACGTGACACGAACATATGCATGTGGAATAAATGTAGAGTAATAGACAAAGGCAAAGGCTGTGTGTGTTAAAACTGACCTTTTCAATACAAGTTAAATTAAACATTTTTAATAGTTCAATACAACATGATGAATCACTGACAATGATTGGGGAATTTTTTAGATGATGTGACGGATGAGTCAAGATTATACACCTCACAGTCACACATGGTTAAGAAACAAGGCTTATTTTGTGAAAATGATGCACCATGTTTATGTTTGTGGAATTAAAAACAACAACAACAACAGATAGCTGAGGTGATGGTTAGTTTCTAAAAAATAAATTTCAGTTTTAGCAAGAACGAGTGTAACAAGGAAACCGATTTCCACTTGGAAGTAAAAAAAAAAAAAAAAAGGAAAAAACCCATAAATATGCAACAATATGCATTACTGCTTTACTTTTAGAGTAATAACTACAGTATACAAGGCCCATGACCCCTTTCCACTCTGTTTCCTATGTGTTTGCAACTCCCTATGAATTATCTTGATCTGGCTTACAAATATATATTTAGCAGCTGGTACTGTTTTCACCTTTGACACCAGGGCGGTAAAATCCTCCTACTGTAGCAGGGAACCTACCAAAAATACGTCAGTCTGTCTGTCTGTGGAAGGATTTTGTCAGAGTGATGGGAAATCTTTACAGGTGTGTATCTGATAAGTTCACAGATGGGTTTGGCTCAAGAAGTTATCGGCAGCTGGTGACTGATCCTATTACATGACAGTATAAGGAAAAACTTTTCGTATTTTTGTTTTTGTTGTCTTAGCAGTGGTCCTCCACAAATCCCACAATTTCTAATAAATGTTAATATAAAAAGACCATGTTCAATATTAATAAAATAAAGGTCTGCTGACTGCATAAACAAATGCTTGCTTGCTTATTTTTCCCACAAAAATATATTAATTTTTTTCCATAGTTTAAATTCGGTCATCCATGCCCTAGGTGCACAACTCGTGATGCACGCCACTCTATTTGAGAACTGGAGTTTGTAAGGACTGTTAATATAATAATAATAATTATAATTACATTTCTTATTCATGACATGAACAGTATGTAGGCAATTTGTGTTTGGTTGGTATAGATGTATTTATATCTTTAACATCTCTCTTTTTGAGGCACAGTTCAGCTTCCATAAATGTTGTTGTTTCATGCAGCAAACATTACTCAGGATTACAGAGTATGAGGAGAATAAAAGAGGTTTAGACTCAAGCGCTGAGGCGACTTGACCTCTGAATTATAAACACACCACAACAAAGATTTGTTGCAATTTCTTTCAGACATACTCCATATCTGAACTAATGCTTTTCAAGAATCGCCTTTTCTCAAGGTAAGATTAAAATTCATGGAAAAAAGAGCGTCACCCGCACGCCCCGATGGGTAACTCACAACAGTTTGGAACAGACTTCTCAGGAAAACAAATATTTTTTGCCAAGTGGCAGTGGTTGTGAAGTACATACGTCCCGCAGCTCTGATTTTACATCCTGTCACATGAATGATTCAAAGCACTCAATATAAATATTAAAAGTAATAGCTTCACTATTCAGCTATTACTCCATCATTCCCTGAAATCATCATAAAACATTCAGAGCCTTTTAGAAAATTTACACTCTTGAATTTGATGGCGGGGAAGGGAGCCTGTCAGAGCGCGAGGTCCTGGAAGCTTAAATAATAGTGGAAAGCTGTTTATGGAACATGCTTTATTTATTCATCGTCTCAGAGTAAGGACTTCAGTTTAGATGGAGAAACAGAAACAGAGGGAGGGAGAAGACAGAGAGAAAGACATCCAGCAGCATAGAGGGCGAAAATCAAAGGAAGGACCTATCTGCGGGGGGAAAAAAAGCTGAAACATAACTCTTCCCACAGTGCAATAAAAGAGGGAAAAATGCAGAGTCCATGAGATTCTCGGCACAAGGTCAATCAATGGAAGGACTCTGGGTCCAGGAACAGCTAATGGATTGTGAAGACGCGTAGCAGGGTTATGAATTTTTAACCAGTTCCTCCTTCAGCCCAGACCTCCATAAATCAATGAAGACTTATTGGAGAAGATCAATTATGCAAACTTAAAAACATTTAATGACAGATAATGAAGAGGTCCCCGGAGGCGGGCTGGAACCTGACTCGTAGCCCAGGAATCATTTGTGGAGCAGGAGTTGGCTGAACGGGGGCACTTATCACAAGTTTCAAGGCCACAACTTAAACACCTCACTGACCCGCTTAGCAGCAGCAGCGGCAGCAGCAGAGCAGCTGTTACTTGTGTGTGCACTAGACCTGGGTGTGTCAGGAAAGCTAACATTTCAAACAACATCTGAATAAGCAGCTCCTCAGTTTAAGTTTTCTGTAGTGCTAAAAGATTTTCCGCAAGCACAAGAAAGAGATGGCCACCTTCAAGAGCTAAACGTCATTTTCCAAAGCTCATCATAAAAATGCCCTGGGGCTGCCCCCTGTGGTAGTAATCTCAAATCACTGAGCTCTAAACAACGTTAAGCACATTAAAAGACTCTGCAAATCTGTCCCCTCCACTCACGTCGCGCACAATGCCTCTGACCCTGTCACCACATGCTTTTATGTAGTCTGTGTCCTTCGAACAATTCATGTTTAATGTATTACGTCTCTCTTACTTGTCTAGCAAAGCGTGCAGGCTGTTTAAAGATTGTTCAGCAGCTTTGGTGCTTGTTACATCTCTATAAGAAGGTAATAATGTGCCATCTGCTATTTCTTTTTTTTAATTTAAACAAATCTAAACAGGTGTTTCACATCAGAAACTAGTGACTAATTCAGGCATGAAGGCTTCATAAGACCAAGGCCGAATCCGTACAATCCACGGGACTATTTGCGGTTGTCGACTTTGCTCAAACTGTATGCACACTGCTTAAGAAACACATTGCAGGAAGAGTGGGGAAGACTCAGATACAGGGTGGAGGGGATCAAAGAGGATCTAAGCAAATGCATCATGGCTCAGGTCATTTGTGTTTATATCGCGGCAGGGAAATTCATTTTTTATTACTCTAGGTGCCGCATCAATTCCACTGACAATTCCTTCCAGATGTTTCCGTGTATCCCAGGAGTGTCTGAGAGGCATCTACAGGGCTGATGGAGACTTATAACCAAGCTCACATCTGTCCCTCTCACCATCTATTTTGTTGTTTTTTTTTTTTCTCTAGGAGAGCAACCTTTTCATCATTCTGACAGTGGAAGAGAAAGTGCTGTACTGAATTCCCCTGTAAGTACAGTACATTCTGATAAAGTGTGTGTCTTTTATGAGTGGCGTGTGTTTGGTTTGTTTCTACCCGTTCATAATGCCAGAAGGTCATTTCCCCAGCCCTCGTCTCTAGTGGTTGAAGGAGGTAAAGAGGCACTTAGCCGCTGATGGGCTTTACTTTAGACAGGCCGTGCCGGTGATTTCTTTGCCCCATTTCCTCTGGATTTTTCCAAATGTACCTTTGGGACATGTAGTTTTATAATTACACATCATTTAGAGTGACATTTGATTTAGTCATTTGTTTTACTGTGCTGGTGCATTTCTTTTCAGTAAACTGACAAAAAGTGATTTTATTATACATATATATAGTATATTAATATGCATTGTAGCAACACGGCTACCATAGCAGTGATATTATAAATGGAACTTTTACATTTAAAGGAGTGGAGGTGTCTGGATCCAAGAAACAGCCATACATTAGAGCAGCATCATAACAATTAATCATAATGGAGGTGGTGGAGCTAAGAGGAAGGTCTGAAGTGACTAAGTCAGTCTTGGGGTTTTTGCAGGTACATCTTCACGCTCTGCTGGTTCTCATCCAGACAGGAGAGATGACCCAGAGTCAGGCCAAAATGTTTACTGGCAGATGTGTTTTAAAGGAGCTCTCCTTAGCTGGTCATGGCAGCGGAAAATACCCTGCTGTTCGGTGCATCTGCAATTCGCTGCTCTTCCCAATTCCACCTACAAAATCCTGACCTTTTAAAGAAATGATGGATGAGCTGGCTATGTTACTGTTTCTTCCCCTTCCCCATCTTTTTTTGTATCTTTCTTTTTTTTTTCCATACCATTGAAGATTGAAGCTCTGTCTATGTTAGGCTTCAAGGCAAATTCTGCCCCTCCTTTGCTCGCTGTTTCAAAATCACTTTAAAGTCTGATGCTGGCTTTGGCCAGAGCCCTTTGGCACTTGGCTTCTGTGCAGCGGTTCGCGTCAGGAGCTACGATTTGTGATTTGCAGATGACATGAGCAATGCCTTGCTCGTGGCTGTTGAGGTGGTTTTGCAAAGCAAAGTCAGTAATGTGCGAAATGATGTGACTGGGGCTACACATCACATTACTGATGGACTGACTCGGGTGGTAAAAACACAGTTTTCTGTATTTCTTATGTTTCTGCCTGTGTTGTTGTGTTGCCCTTTGATTTTGATCAACTGTTACAGAGAATACTATCATATATTGTATAATAAACGATATTATACAGCTACTTTCCGAAAGTCTGAGGTGAATTTTTCTCAAAGCTTTCCTTGGTGCTGTGCCGTATGTGCACAATATTGCAGATGAGGCCAGAAAGCTCATATTTACAGTGTGGCATGTTCACTATTCCAGACCAAGTAATAATAAATAATAGCTACAGTTTAGTTCATTTTTTAGATCAATTCTATATTCAAAATTAATAACAGCACCACCAGCAGACTTTAGGTTTGCCAAGACTGTCTATAAATTGATAATCTGTGGGTTTAAGCTCTTTTCAAGATTAAAAGGTAATCTGTCTGCGTGCTAACTTTACCTCCGACTGCCTGAAGAAACTTCACACATCGATGAATATTGCCATCTCTGTGTGATGATGCTCTCATGCTCTGCAGGTCTTTCCACAAGCTCCTGGTCAACTGCAGGTTTCAGCTGTTCTAATACTCTGTTGTTTGCTTTCGTGCACAAACAGGCAACTCAGGCAACTGAGCTGTAACAAATATGTGAGTGTACTGTTTACAGATGTTAGGCAAAATCCTTCATTTCAGAGAACGGGCTTTGTTTATGTTCTTTTCTTAAAATGCATTGTTTTTACACCAATTCCTCTTCGTCTTACAGTACGAGATTTGGTGGAAATGCTCATTCAATTTTCACAGTTTTTGATGAAAAGATTAGTACAACCTTTATATCTGTGAAATACAAAGTTAGACTGTTAATAGAAGAAAACAGCAGGCCTGGCTCTGTCTTAAAGCATGACTATAGCAGCGCCTCTGAAGCTCACTATTTACCAGGTTGCCAACAAATCCTCCAACCATCCTTACAGGTTTTTGCCCAAATGAATACCACCTGAATCAGTGTGCTAAAAATGCAGCACAAATATTTTTATTTTGCCTAGTTTTGTACTATTGGACTGAAATTGTAAACAATGAAAATCAGGGATCTGTCTTTTAAAGCCCAATGTTTTGTTTACCAGTCCATCCACTCCAATCTCCTTCCTGCTCCCTACTGTTAATGTTTGGCTCCATAACTAAGTCGCCTCACCTCCTGGTGAATAAGAATGTGCATGCATTAGTGTGTAAACACGATACTGGAGTTTTATGGCATTTGCCCTCCAGAGTCTTCTCTTTACAAAAAAGTGAATGGGCCTAAATTCTCTAAAGATTAAACTGCATTTTTTAACAGAATCCTTTACGTTGTATTATAGATCTACATAAATTTGAACTTTTCCAATGCAAACCCGTCATTTTTGTGTACATGGATTTCTCTCTGTACTGGAAAGTGTTCAGTATTCTGGGAATTGAAGCATATCTTACTTTGGCCAAGAGTCCTCCTGAGGATACAATATGCCCAGGGCATTGTTTAGATTGGAAAATCCTCAACAAGAGCTTTTGTTGGATACTATTGGTCCTCGACTCAAAAGATGGAATTGTCAGAGTGTGTGAGATAGAGCAAACACAAGAGAGGAAGCCTTGACAGCATCCCAGACAGTCGATCCCCTGTGACTGTGTCCGCTGATAATTTACTTTTCAGGAGATGTGTTTATGAAGGGTTACGATTGATGCGCTAAAATATTGATAAGGGACATTTTATAAGCTTGGGAAGAGGTGGGACGATTGACCCCACACAAGGGCTGGGAGTGCAGATAGTATGTGCATAGCCTGCTGATAACTGCTGTCACCAGAAGATATATAGACAGATAGTTTGTGATAAGTATGTGTGCATAGTACAACATAACAGATATCCCACCAGCGCATATTTTATATGGCCGAGGAATTTAACTTGAATGCATTTAATCTTAAAAAATGTATTTGTGTACAATGCATATAATGTGCAAAAAGAAATTCTGTCTGAAAAACTCAAAATGAAGTCAACATGTTGTTAAAAATATTTTAGATTTTGCAGGTGTTTCAAAAGATTTGCACTGATAACATTAAAACTGTAAACGTAATGAATACTGAAATCCATTCGAATGAAGGAGCGAGAGGTGTGTCTTAGGTTGCATATTAGTACTGAGATATCCCCATGAGTTTATAAAGTTGTGCCTTATATTTTTGAAGTGCAAATGTGATGACATGCTAGTATTGATGGTTATGCTAGTGACACATGTGGCCTGGGGCTAGGTCAACAACAGGGGGTGCTCCATTGTAATGCCTGCTCTGCAGGGACCTTCGGACACATGCCTCCACCCCTCCAGCTGTTCTCCAGCAGGCAAAGCCCACAATCCCTTGCTGATGAGACGCACGCATTGCTTCCTTTGTCCACTGGCCTTGTGGATCAGGAAGGTGTTACTGTGGCTGTCAGACAGGGTGAGCAATATTGACTTAAAGAGCTTGACCTGGCTCATCCCTGATGGCTCTACCTTTTCACCCCGACCTCTGAACTCTTCCAGCCACTGAATCACTCTAGCAGTGTCTTCGCAGTCGAGCTGGAAGCCAGCCCAGCCTGCTCACCAGGGTTGCCCCCTGTCCAAATAAATTAAACTGCGGGAAGGGAAAGCAACAGTCGAACAAGAAGAAAGGACTCGTGTCTCGACAGTTTAATTATCCAACTCGGCTTTTGAAGGCCTTGAGCAACAGCAGGTTGGATTTGGTCTCCTTAATCCCAACCTGCCATAAACACATCCCGAACCTCCACCAGCTGACCCAGAGAGGGATGACTGGGTGGAGCTAACACTGTACCTTGATTGTTACTGATAGAAATTGGACTTTTACTTAGTAATCTAGCAGGCTGAATGTTTTATGTTTGTAAATGTTCAAATGTTTATTAAGTCATTTAGACATTTCTTGTTTAAACATTACATCGTGTAACATGACTTTAAAGTAGCTGTGGTCTGTGATTATTCTAACTGCCCCTTTTTTTTATCATCAACAAATTATGTCCTTATCCTGGTGATTTTAAAATGTTGACAAAACAGGGAGCAACAGTAAAATTTGGGGATTCAGTGTTCAGTGCCTAATAAACGTGGAAACAGTTATGGTGCTGAGTATGAAAGCTGAGGTTGTATTTAGTGGAACTCTTGTTTCCCAAATGCTGCACAAGTTTTTTTTTACTTTAACTTATCATTATGAAGGGTAGGACTACATCTGTCTTTAGATATCCTGGTTTAGAGGTTGTATGATGGTATTTCACCTCCTCATAATCGAATGAAAGAAATGACCAAGACCAGCTCTACTGTAACGCACTTCACCTCATTTAGTTTATAACAGCTTTTATAACATAAGGCATATTATGTTATGTATTTTTTGTTTCCTTTAACCCCTCCACCAATAACACATGCTAATACTACTGACAGCCTCACACAGGCTAATAAACCAGTGTGTACAGAGCAGCATGCTGGCATTTTTTAATGAAAATATAATAGAATTATAATTTATGACAAAAAACCCAAATTTGAAGCACCAAACAATGGATCCAAAATGTTAAAATGTCTTTACACCTTAGCTAAGATATTGTATTAAGGTAGCTAAAGAGAAATGTCATAATTTTGATCCATTTATACTTACAGTGTAAGTGTAACAGTGACAGTGAAATGCTTTAACTTGTTAAATGTATGTGGTAGAACTCTATGTTTGTGTGTCTATGCTTAAAGCAACTACACTTCTTTGGCATTAAATTGGATTTTGAGATATTAAAAATCTTAATTCCTACTAATAATGCTGTTTTCATGATTCCCCATTCAACTTATAGGTCATTTCTACCGACTGTAGCTTCAGGACACCATTAGTTTTGGCGTGTGTGGATTTACCATGTATATTTCATTCTCCTCTCACCTTATTAGAGGCATGATTTCATTGATTTCTTCCCATTGCTTTCTCTCTTTCACTGCCAGCAGCTGTATGTGTTTAGAAGAATTTTAAGGGAGCAAGTAATAAGCTGAAGCATCCTAGGGATGCCCTGCAGACAGTGAACAATGCAACTTTGTCCTGTGATGGCAAGCGTATGCAGATAATATACCACAGAGATGATCAAAACTTCTCATCGTGCTCCCACACATCCTCTGTTCTGTCAAGCTGCAGCTCCACTGTGGGACATTAATGTGGCAAGCATGTCAACATGGTCAGATAAATAAAAACTAAAATAGATCTGCGTGTAGCTGCGGTGATAATGACACATAAATTGGTGAAGCTTCTCTGTGGAAGAGCCATGTTTTTCTTCACAAAACACAGAGGAGAGGACAACTGTGACAGAATAAATTGGACATCCAATGTGAAATTAACACTGATTTACTTTTGATGTCATTGCAAATGTGAAATATCAGCTGAAGTAAAACAAACAAGTGCAGTATATACTGCACTTATGTGTGTATTGTGATGCTGATAATTTGTATCCCTCTCAGTAGTACATACATGGAGAATCAGATGGCTCTGGGATGACAGTCTTTGGGTGGTGATGCGGATATTAAGAGCAGCACTCACTATCAAACTGATAGGGTGCATGTGTGGACAAGCTTAGCTTTAGGGTCCAATAATTGTATCCTTGATGTGTCAAAACACGGTATTCTTTCAGCATTGTGGTGAGACCGAGCCGTCACACTTCCTGGCGAAAGGTATGGTTTAGATTTGCCCTGGCTTGCGAAGGCCCTAGGTCTTTTTGCGCCATGAGCTAATTGTGTATATTATCACACATTTTTGGGCTCCGTCCAGTCCACAGCAGTGAAACAAGCAGGATGCCTATCAAAACCATTATTCCCAGGTGTGAAAAGCTGTCACCTTCGTATGTGTCACTTTTGTCTCTCTGCCTTGTCCCACTTACTGGCCCATTTTGCCTGGGCAGGTGAAATATGTGCCACCTGCCACTGCTTGCCCGGTTTGGCTGTGGGATTGATGGAACACATTCTCGGAGAAGGTGATGATAAGTGACAGGGTCTTTACATCATTCTGCGTGGAAAAAAGGGGCGATGACCATTAATCAATACTATTTTCACGCACTGAGCAGAAAAAGACAGGGCTGATTCTATTTCTGAAAATTTGCCCTTTACCTCTCTCATGCTACAGTAAACAAGCAGAAAACAGAGAAAATCAATTTCACTTAAAAAAAAATAACTATTATTTCCAGCACACACGGTGGACATGGACAGTATGAGCAGCATAAAGGCTACACACCACAAAGACCAATAATTATCAAGCTTGTAATGAGAGGCGATGCTTGTTTAGTGCTCCTTTCCTGCCATAACCGCTCCTAACTGAGAGCACAGGCAATTATATGCTACATTTCATCACTGGCTGACCCATAAAGCATGTGGTGAGTGCAGAGAGCTACCTGCCACACCCTGTTAGGTGAAGGTATGCACAGATGGGTGCCAAGTTTCCATTCAGACTACAATCTGGCATGCACAGTGTCACCCCCCACTGTCTTTAAAACCATTTACCAACTGCTCTGACAGTCAGAGCCAGGGACACTCATTCATTCGTTGTGGCAGGTCTCAGCTTTAAGAAACTCAACTAGTCTAAAAGAAACACCGTCGGTCTACCTTTTAATTTCACTTAAAAAGAAAAAAGAGCCTTGCATGTTTCATTTTTATCTGATATTTGGGTTTAAGTGAGTGCAGCAGGAGGGAATTGCAGTGCTGAGCAGAATCCAATCTGTTGATTAATCATGTAGCGTTACTGGCAAGATGACTTCCGCTCCAGCACACCATTCATGGAAAAGCTTTTTTCATGCTTTATTTAACAGAGAGTCATTTTGATTAGTGTGGAAACATACTTGGAGAGGCACAATGACTAAATCAGACGTGTCAGAGGCTTTTACTTACTGAGGGGATGATATTGACGAGACAGGCAAAGGCAGCCGAGGAGGGCATTGCTGCGCATGGAGACAGATATTATAGCCTGTCCTTTTCTGTGCAGTAATGTGTTTCAGTCATTTCAAAATAACCCCGCTGCTTTTTGCATTAACTGCATATTAAAATAAGACCTTTTTCCTTAAAGGTGGGTCTAAAGTTTTGTGTTTTTCCAATCTTTCTTTCATGTTTTAACCCTCCTTTGAAACCCTGCTTGTGAGAAAGTTAAAAAGTGGGATTGACACCCTCCCTTAATATTTGCCGTTCCAACAATCAATCAATCCTCCAACCGCTACAAGAGGGCTCGACGTTTATGGGTTTTGCTCAGTCAGACAGCTTGACTGGTTGTTATTGATTCATGCCCCAGACTCAAATGTCAATACCACCTCTTTTGGGTTGTGTCGCAGAAAAAAAAAAAAATCATCTTCATTGATCACTGCAGTCGGTGAGCAGGTGGCTCTCTTGCAGCGAGCCAAAACAATTGGAAACACTGTTTGGTACACCGCTCGAAATGTTAGACAGCCAATTCATGGTCCAGTAGGTCACCTGCCAGCCACCGCCGACAGTATTCGAAGGCGCATCTTCACTGACCTGTGGCCGCCATTAAGTGGAATATACTGGACTGACGCAATGGCATGTGCACAAAAGCAGACATACACCTATCGCATCTGCTCCAGTTAAAATGTGCATTTATGTGTTTAGTGAGGGAAAATAGTCAAGAAAAGGAGTATAAAAGCTGTGTATTTGGTGATGAAAGTCAATTGAAAGGTCAATGTCAAAGCTGTGTTCAGTGACTGGGATGATCCTTCTCATCTAAAACAAAAAAAAAAGCAATCCATGTTGCTCTTAAGCCAGACTGAAAGAAATTAAAAACGGACTGAATTTCTGTCAATGTTCATTTTAGGAGCAGCTCAAAGTGGTGGAAGTGATTTAAATGCCTTGTTTGAATTCATACACAAATGAAAAATTCATGCAACAGGGTGAGTGAATGTCCTGTATTTATTTCTGCAACAAACTAACTTTGAATATTTATAGGGGCAAGAAAGGCATTGCATTGTAAGGAGAGCAAATCTAATTTAATGCACAGTTTAATGGCTATTATGTTCAGCTGGGCAGAGGCACTGAAGCAGCAGCGGATGGACTGGACACAATTATTCTATTCTTTGCATGCTAATGAATTTAAATATGATGGGGATGAATTAAACATTAACTCAAAGCAAATATAATTTTGATTTAATTATTGACTTGGACCTTCTTTCAGCGGATTTCCACTCCAAAGTTTATATCAGTGTGACCGTGCAGCAAATTTAATACTTTAATTTGTGAAGAAAGGGAAAATTACTGCTTACAGAGAATGACTTTAACTGTCAGAAAATTACATTTTATAAAAGATCTTGTCAAAACATCTAAAGACAGACTGGCTATTTAGCATATTATCTTAAATTAAGCCCCTCCCCCAAGCAGTGATTTTTCCAATCACTTTAATCAGGTCAACAAAATGGCTATGCGTCCTTTACACTGCAGTTTAAATCATTAGCCTGCTAATCATTGTTCTACACTCTATCTATGATTTTGTTTTAGGCCAGCTTTAGCTGTCTGGTCTTATAAGAAAAATAATCATTAAATCATTAAAAACACATTATAGAAAAATACAACTGCTCTGCAGCCTTGTTCTTACTGTTCTAACTGTTTGTGTATGGGGAAGCTTCTGATTCTGTCAATAGCAATGGTGATTCACTGTGTTCAGCTCAGATTTAAAATTGGATTGGATTCGATTTCCTGAGACATGCTGCTTTAGCCAGTTTTTGTAGAAGTATCAGCAGAAACATGAAAAAGAACCAGCTGGAAATGATGCTTTCTGTCATTTTGTGGCACTAACATTAGCTTTATTACAGTAGCTAGTGTGCATTAGCTAGAAACTGCCTGCCACAGTCAGTTTAGCTGGCAAAAAATTGAACTATTGAAAGCTTACACTGTTCTTATCCTAACGGTAGGCTACATCTGCCATTATCAACAGGCTTTAGGGAGCAGCCGTTTGGTTAATGGAAGCTAACCAGGTTAAAAAGATCACAGTTTCAATGTTTTATACCTCTCAGGGCATCCTACAGTATACACTTATTAAGGTGTAGCTCCACCGCTGTCCACTGCTGGCAGAGGATCACACAATCAAAAGTCCCTGTTAACAGTATTAGCGTTATTTGGCGGTGCTGCTTTCTTGGGTGTTGGCCAAGTTCTCCCACTTCATCCAAGAAAAAGGCAGAGATGGGAGACAAAGAGCCTCCTCTTCCTAATCATCATGATAAACGATGAAAGCACTTTTCCCTTCCAAGTGTCATTCTCTCGTGGAGAAAATCTTTTCCACTTTAGATTGGGGTGTTTGAAGTCACTCTCTGTCTTCTTGTCTCATTAAACATAAAAGAATAAAATAAAATTCAAATGAACTGTTTACCCTGTTACTTTAAAATGTGTAATTTACCCTCACTCTGCGAGACAACTCACAATTACAGTGGGTTGGCTCTCCCAGCTCCGTTTAGTGTATTTTCTATAACAAACCCCTATTAATCATTTCAGAGATCAAAGTGACACTGCCGAAGAATTTTAAATATTTAAATCTCCACTATTCAAATCTTATACCAGATCAAAGAATTTTGCTTTAATTTTGCGAGGCACATCGCCAGTAGATACAGAGACATACACAAGAGATACACACAAACTCCAATTAAATATTGCAAATTTCAGTAAATCTCCATACTATTTTCATATCTGAGCAGGCCTCACACTGAGTGCATCTGAACTGCTGAAGAGGAGGCAGCTGCAGAAGTAACTGATAATTACAGTCGGTCTTCAAATGTTATGTGGATGACAAGTAACTTAAAAGTGCATGTCAGTTATGATGGGATGACAGTCTCAGGGGGTAGCGCACGTTTAATGTGTTATATGAGAAAGGTTTCGATGTGCTTGTGTTAATTTATAGGCCACTGTTGTCAAGGTAATCCATACTTTACACTGATGCGAGTTTTCCATCGGGGTCTTCTAGGATAAAGACGTTCACCACAGCGGATTTCGGATTTTTCTTGCATTTCTAATACTTTTCGATATATTGGTATGCGAGTAAAAACGTAGCCCAGCAATTAGGTTTCACAACAGGGGAGGTTTTCATGTTACTGATAGTACTATAGCTATTCTAGTTCAACATTCTAAAACTTTAGTCATATTAACTGCCTCATTCACAATACCTATCTGCCATGGTGCAGTGTAATAACATTACAACATAATTTAGGCATCTAAATTATGTAGCACTTTAAATCTCTATTTATACATTAAGTACACTGTAAAATGTAATTCTAGATGTTTGTTATTTCAACATATTATTCTATATCAGTTTGACGATAGATGACTGAAGTTGTTGTTATAACATAGAATTACAAGTTAAAAACGTCCCAATTACACCAAAAAAAGCTAACTTGAAAACTCATGTCCAGCTAAATCAGAAACTTATGTGAACTTGACAATGTGGGTAAGTTGAGCACAGCAGGATTCAAAACTGCCTCACGTGACTGCTACCGAGGTGCATCATGGGGAATTGGCGGTTAACGACATGCTCACTTTACTTGGACGTTTTCTAATCGTCTTCTTTGGAATATGCTTTCAAGGTGAGTAACATTGGTTATAACTATAAGGAAAGAGAGCTACAAAAGTTGGAACATGTTTCGAATTTATGGCATGATGTGTGTTTTTCTCTTTTACCGAAATGTTTGCTTTAGCTAATGTAACTTTAGCCGACAAGGTCCAGCTTGTGTGTCATGACCAAACTTGACCTAATAAACTGACACATGGCCTTTTTTATGGGTTTAATGTAGCACGGACCAAATCACAAGTATTGTGCCACTAGCTTTAAGGTTGTGCACTCAACCACTGTTGCGATATTAGCAAGCTAACTCAGCTAATTAATAAAGCTTATTTCATATTGTCTCTGTACTTGTAAATTTCTTTCAAGTTCACAGGCTGTTGTATTTTGGTGGAAGTTCATTTTGGCAATATTTCCAATAACTGGCTGGGTTCAAAAGAACTTTTGGCAGGACTCGGATGCTTGTTGCCATCTGTTTACCCCTATGTAATCACTTAAGTTGTTATTAACTGCTGCATGCTAAGCTGCAAGAGAGTGCACTGAGGACTGAGACAAAATATGGTCTACAAACCAGCATTATATTAGTTTTTATCAGATAGTCCTCCAGTGTGCTTATTTTTGCTTTAATTCTATTGTGCAGTTATTTGTTACCCTGAAATGCTTTATGCTTAACAACAGCTCACTATTTTGACTTATTTTTGAACTCTTGTGATCAGTATGACTAGATTGTGTGAGTTTCCATACTAAAAGAGCTGTAGTGATAAAATAATTGGCATCAGAGACACTGATTTTTGGCATGGTATACTGCAGAAGTTTTTTTGTTTTTTTTTTGCATAATTTACCTTTTAATTAAACTGCATTCCCTGTATTGTAACAAAACTAACATTGTTTATATGTCAGAAAATTAGCAAACATGAATAAATGGCGAAAACAATATAATTATAACATATATTTTTATTTGACTTATTTTAGGTCTGTGAAGCCAAACTTGATGCTGGGGATTTATTTTTGTCAGTGGAGTCAAATGGTAAGTTACAATTTGTGCATTTTGTCATACTGGAAACACCACAGATTATATTGTAACTTAATAGCTCTGTAGAACAAATGATATAAAGATTGTAGTGTCAGGGTACTTCTTAAGAAGTAATATGGCACTATTGATGATCACATGCAGGTGGCATAAACTAAATATTCAGACGTGTTACCAACAAATGATTCATTAACAAAAGCAATGGAGCAGACTGTTTAGGTTCTTGTGGTTGTAATAACATCCATAACTGCAAGTTTGTCATTAATTTATTTTCACAGGTCTAGATGATCACATCTGTCTTTGTCATTTAAATGAGGTGGACTTGCAAACTTTGCGCTCTTTTGGGTAAATTGCTGTCCACTACATATACACAGAATGTGCACAGTATTTCAGATCTAAAAGGGAGTATGTAATGGACTTGCTGGCTTTAATGTAAAAAGCCTGTTGTGTAACTTTAATGAGGCAGTTGGACTAAAACAGTATTGCTCATCAAGGTAAACATCTGAGGAATAAGGAAATTGTTACTTGTCCTTTTACTCAGTGTTCTTTTAATTGCACGTTTACTAAAGTTTTACATCACATAAGTCATTTTCACAATCATTCTACTTTAAAAGATTTCGAGACAGAGCTTATTGTTCTCTGAACTTCGTTGTTTGCTGAACAGCAGGTAAAGTGCATCTTTTGTTTGTTTGCTTTTGTGTGTTTGTGTTTTCTCTAATGGGCCTCAGATGACTGTTTGCTTAAATTTGGGTCTCAAAGAATCTTTTTTTTATTCTGCCTGTACTCTCCACCCCTCTTCTTCTATTGCTCAGGTTGAAGCAGAATTTGCCCGTCTTACATCTGTTGACCTGAAAGGGTTCCTTTTGCTGTGCTTGACCATTATGGAGAGGTTCGTGGAGCTGTACAAAATCAAGAGCGGCATAGGAGGGCTAACTAGGCTCATAAGATGCTTCGGTGATGATGTAAGTGTTCAACTGCGAAATGTTCTCCTTTGTTTAAGTTTTAGGTTATCCAGTTCAACTGATGAACTCATTGAAAGAAAGCTGATAAGTAAAGTCTGTCATCATATTTCACAACTGGACATTTAGTGTGGTAACTTTTACAGAATCTGTGTATATTGGTGGTAGGTTGGATATCATATTCTACTTGAATGTCCTGATAAGCCTGATTCAAAATCTCCAATGATAATCATATATTGATGGAATTATGTATCAAAAAGCTGTGAATTTGGAGCTGTCTACATGCTTCATAAACACTGTTTAAAAAATGTTTTGGTTTTGTTTTTGACTTCTTTGACCAGAGCCCTACACAAAGGAAGAGGACAGAGGACCTCATTTTCTAAAGGAAGATCCCTCACACACTTTCAAGACTGTGAAGGTTAGCATTGTTTCTTTTAGTAAATTTAATAATGACAGCACCACAGTGGATTTTAATGAAACATGTGGCATCTATGAAACAATAGATGCCACATGATAACATGTGTACTTTTTCCTCACCAAATGTATTATTACAAGATCTTTGACACTGGATTTGGTCTGGGTTTCAGAGAAACTAACTGGCAAGCTAGCATTGATATTATTAGTGTCTTGTGTTTATTCATGTCTTCACCAGGGTCTTTGACATTTCGCTGCTGTACTGTTCACTTCAGCTTTACGTTTGATTTCTCACATTGTATATTGTAATGGCAGAGATATTAGGATATTTAAGGGGCTGCAGTGGCTGCTACAGCTGTGGGGGCAATACTTTGGTGAAATGTGGACCCTGGAAAAGAGACTGTGTAGACTGGGTAAGCAATTAAAGGTTACTGGCCGAGAGTCATTGGGCAGCTGGGTAAAGGTGGATGTTGATATTCAGTGCCAATTATGCAACCTGTTCAGCCATGTCTATATGCTCTTTTTCATGCTGTTAATATAGGGGAAAAATAAACTTTAATCAATAAACTGATTAAAGAAGCATTGTCTATGGAGCCATAATCTGATCCTGTAGTGTAGCTGCAGTTTGCACATTTCATGTATTCTCAGCCAGATTTGGTTTAGAGCACAGCCAATATTTAGCATAAGTAGATTTAAATTCACACACAGATGATGGCAAGCTACATTGTAGCCACAGCCGCCCTGGGGCGCACTAACAGAGGCGAGGCTGCCGGACACTGGCACCACCGGGCCCTCTGACCACCACCAGTAGGCAACAGGTGAAGTGTCTTGCCCAAGGACACAACGACTGAAACTGTCGGAGCCGGGGCTCGAACCGGCAACCTTCCGATTACAAGACGAACTGTCAACTCTTGAGTCACGATTCAGTCATCCACCCATGTGTGTGAATGACTGAATGTGTAAAGCACTTTGGAGTCCTTAGGGGCCTATACAAATACAGGCCATTTACCATTTAAATTGAAAATTTTGTTTGAATTCTGCAATTGAAGACATGCTCAGTTATTTATGAACATGGTCTTTGTTTAAAGCAAGAAATGGATTTGTAACATGGGGTGCATATCTCATTCTGAAAAACTTTAACAACTAATAAGTGTTACCCAAAGCCAATCACCATCATCCAAAGCATCAGTATGGCTCTTCTTTGGAAAGACATGTATTGTTAAGCACAAAGAATGTTGTGTAATTGTAATTGTGTAATTTTTTTTTTTTTTTGTCTTTGAACCCTTTTATAGCCGACAGGTATTGAAGACACGTTTTCTAAGAGGATGAAAGTTGGCATTGCGATGGTGAAAGAAGAAGACATCATCGATGTGTTGGTTGTCCTTGAGGCGGCAGTAATCCTGTCTAATCTGAGGGATGTCTCAGTGCCATTTCCATGCTGATGGGCCTTCTTTTTGCCCTCAACATAGACTATCCAAAGGAACTTAAGGACATCTTTGAAGTCATTCAGAACATCCTAATGAACATTGGTGGAAGGCAGTGCATCTCACTAGTGCATGGTCTAAGAAACAGACTCTTGCAGAAAGCCATGCAGAACTGTAACTGTATCCCTTAGTGTTAAGGACAGTTTTTATTTTACTGTTTGTTTTTTTATTCTTGCAAGTTCTCATTCTCACTTTTGTATGTCACTAAATGACTACACTTTACATTCCAGATTAGACAATTACTCATTTGTTCATGGTTTAAGAAACTTATGTGAACAACAATATAATGGTGGACTTTGCAGATGCTTATCTCATGCAAGTCAGTAGTTTTTCCTTTGTTTTGCAATTGAGTAGACTCAAACTAACGTTTCTGAAATATTCATATTATCAAATGTTTCAGAAGCATGCACTCATTTTCAGAGATATTGGTTCTGTGGAATTTGTTGCAATTGTAAACGAAGACAAATACAAGAGTTTGATGTCTTAGTTGTTATAAACTGATCTTTACTGTCACTTATCAAAGGTTTTGTACTATTTTAATATTTCAAGTTTTATGCTAACAGGTGTGACTGAGCACAATGAAGTTTAAAAATTTTGCAAATGTAAAGAATAACTTTTCTAAAATAGCAAGTGTTCGTTGATACATTACATTAATGCAGACTTTATGTTGTTACTTCACAAGAATCACTACTGCTCCTAGAGTATTGGTCAGAATTTAATCTTCACCCAAACTGGGCTCAAGACCAAGTTCAAATTTATTGTTTCACAGGAGCAGCCTTTGAGTTTTGATGGATTGTGAGCCTGATGAGCTACATCACTGATTTTTCTGTTTCTCAGATGACTAAGATGGCACAATAAATGGTGAATGTTGGGTGCTCATGAGTAATTGTCTTGTCATGTTCTTAAAACAAACTTTCTGTATGAAATGATCAGATAGACTTTAATGGAATCTGTGGGTTTTATTTTTTTTCTGTAAACAACAGAAAATTAATTTAAAGGAATGTAGATATTTAAATCTGAGATCTAAGATAAACCTAACAGGTAGTTTTGCTGAAATGGATGTTAGAAAGCTAAAAAAACAAAACAAAACTTAAGATGTTTAATACACATTTTTCTTTACATCCAGTCAATCAACTCTGATAATTAAAAATGAAACTGATTTACAAGTTCACTCAGCTACCTTAAGGAGCTCAGTTAATTAATAAACTTAAATCAACTTAGCTAACAAATTATGTTAAGCTAAAATAGATTCCTAAGTTAAAAGAACTACTAAAGTATTTGAATTAACTAAAAAACCCAAGTCAACTGAACTAGGACGAGCGTTTAAACAATAGATTATTTTAATTTAGCTGAAAGGGTTTTCCCAAGTAAAAATGACAATTAAAGGAGTTGAACTGACTAACAAATCTCAGTCAACTAAACTAAGACAAAAGTTTAGACAACATGTGATTTTTCATTAAGATAACAATTGGTTGTGTTATAAGAACAAACTCTATTTCTTGACTTAACTTAAAATTTTAAGGCAGCCCTGTACCTGATATTTTTAAGTTGAAACAACAAGTTATATTTTACAGTGTAGGGGACTAATTCTTCATCCAAGAGTAGTGACAGTTTCTTTTATTTGTGAATGAAATAACGCCTTGTGTATTTAAAGTGGACTGTGAGGCCTTCTTAGCCATTTCAGTTCCTCCACACACATTCAATTTAACCTCAAATCCCAGACCAATAGACCACTGCATCATAAAATATATATGAAAAGCTGTCCCTTCCTTTTAGTGTAATTCACAGAAATTTAGCATTTAATAAATCATGATATCTCTATAAAAGAAATGATTTCATCAGCATGTCTCGGGTATTCCACTTCACACAGTTTGATCACAATGGAAAACATGTAAACTTGTCAAGATCTAAAAACACTTTTAAGTTTCCATATGTAGAAATGTATGGATCACGTCACATCACCGCACCAGAATAAGCACTGGGATTATTAATGACTTCCCTGTCATTTTCAGAGACTTCTCAATGACTCCAATGGGTCAGATTTGACCCTTTTGCAAGCCGGTGGCTGTAGGCCATGTTTTTAACAGTCACTGTTCTATATTAAAACCACATGGAGAAGAAACTTCAGCACCTTGGACAGCAGCCACAGAAAAATTCATTTAAATGCACCGATGAGGTAACTTTTTCAGAATGTACCAGGTATTGGGGCTGACTGTGTTTGTGTCATACACTTTAAAATAAATCAAATACTTATGTCCTAGGGAACACGCCTTATGTTTGTCATTACACACCTTAACTGATCACGGGCCTGAGGGCATACAGACACAAAAATCACAAAACTAATTTTGCAAACTGGAACAAAGCCAGAGTCTTGCTGTTGTTGTTGTTGTTTATCATGATATGCAGTATCAATGAAGGTTATTACCTGTAGACAACAAATATATCCACTTTGCACTACTAGGAATCCAGCCTTGGTCATAAATAACCAGCACTTTTGACCATTATATGCTGTACTTCTTTCTGTTGTATTGTAAATGGAGGGAAACTAAAGCTGAAATACCTCTAAACACACACACACACACACACAGTAGCGTCTGGTTAATTCCCCAGGAGCTGTGTCTAGATGACGCACATTAGGCTGGATTGCTGATATTCCTTGCAAGGCTTCATCAATCTTTTTTGCTCACTTTCCCCATGACAGCGATGGAAGATGGGGATTAAATCTCCTTTCTGTCACTCTCACCTTCACCCCTGCACTCATTCCTCTCTATTGTGGTTGGTAGACTCTTTGCCCCGGGCCTGCTCCCTGCCTCAGGGCAATCAGCTGCTCCCAGACATTGATAACATTTAACATTGACTGGCGCACAAATATTGAAGATAGGTGGTTATGTAAGTTGAAAAAGTAAGTGAAATAATTGTGGATAATAGGAAAGAATGCAAGTACCATTAGTACAGTTGTACAAGGCATTGAATTATGTCTTTAAAAATAAGAGAATGACATACAATTGGTTCAAGTGAAATATAGAACCTTATCTTTTTAGACTGCAATACTATATACCTCGCAAAGTAATTGCCAGTATGTCCCTGTCAAGCTGTCTCATTAAAAGCACAAATTGGATGGATCTCACCCAATCAGATTATTACTGAGCGATCAAACTTCTCAGAAGAAAGCACAGGAGCCTGGCAGGTGAAATACCTCCATTTTCCTGCAAGTGCGTCCATGCAAATCAGTCAGCTGGCACGCCGCTCGGAGGAGTTCCTTGTGAAAATTGCATTGAAATTTCTAAATAACGGAAGGCATGACACCTCTTTGAAAAATGCAAAAGTGAACAGATGGATGTGTGCCACCAAAAGCTCTCATTCCAGCGGGCTAATACTACGCCTTTGACTGCAATCTGCCATTGATGTTATCAGTTCATCTTTTTTTCTATTGTGTTTTTCCTTTTGGAATAGGAGAAACATTTTCCCTGTGGATTGGAAGGTTTTCATGAGCAGGCAGATGGAGAAAATATTGTTGACATTAAACTGTTCCTCTTTAAGGGAATTGTTGTGACAAGGTGGAGCTCCCATCACTCGAAATAGCAGCTGTGTGCAGTTTACAAAGGGGCCCAAAGCAATGTTTGTTTCCAATGAAACGGTGGCAACTTTTTCTGTCTATGTAATGAAGAAGCTTCTGGCATTATGTTTGTTCTCACGTCTACTGACATCAAAATACAATATTTTTTAAAGCAATAGCATTAATATTATTACAAGGTGTTACAGCTTGTTCTGTTACAGTGATTTTTTTAAACTATTATGAACATCTTTCTGTGTACAGGTTGGGGACTGCAGCATTTTTATTTTATTTTTTTTAAAAAGCTTAAATTAAACATAATTTCCATTTTTCCATAACTGAATTGTTGCAACTGGTTTAAAAATACATCTTAATCTGCAGGAGTGCAACAATTTAGTTTTATTTTAGATTATTATTTTCTTAGATTTTAGATTATTTTAGATTTTGAGTTCAAGTATCTAATGAAATTATAACATTAGCAAGTCATGTTCTTTAGATAGTCAAAAAAAACAAAAAAACAATAGTCACTGAAAATTGACCAAAAAAATTTATTCTGTCTGATTTGTCCCAAATCCCAAGATGTTCTGGAGAACATATATCCTTAATATAGCTCTGAAAATAAAAACAGATCACACCTAGCAAAAAGAAAAATGGTTGAAGAGTCAACTTTGCTAAAAGCTGATTTGAGGTCATTTGGAGCCCAAAGAAAGAGTCCTACCTTAAATATTCAATTTTAAATGCATCAACTAATTATTCAAACCATAGTTTTGGATTAACAAAGCTAAATAGGTATGTCCACTGTCCACTAAATGAACCGGAACAGATTAAACGGGTCAAATGAAGGACCAAAATAGTGTATAATAGGAAAGACTGCCATCTTTATGGGAAATTACTGAAAAACCACCCAATGGGAAGAAAGTAATATACAATACAATGTCACGAAACAAAATACCTCTAAATTACTCTAAATAGTTCCAGCTACACAACAGGACACAAGATAGATAACAATAAACTAAAATCTCTATATATGATACAGAGCTTGAATGTAAAATGAATGCAAGTGTTTTGGTATAAGGACGTAAAGATTTTCTGTAACTGTGTTTGTGGTGGTGGAGTTCAAACACGTTAAGCAACATGTTCAGTAAATAGTGCAAAAGGTGGTCATGTTCAGGATCTATTATTTAAATTTCACACAATCTGTTACTTTATTGTACAGCTGCACATCTTGTGTTTTTATCTAGACATTAAAACCACACAGCCATGAAATGATTTGTCACTGTTAAGTCTCAGGTGGGAAGTTAAATCAGTGACCTGATTGCTTAATTGCTTCATAGACTCTAAGTCACAGGAAATGTGAAAAACACCGCCTCCTAGTCTACACATTTCCTTCCACTTCATATGAATTCAGCGAAAATGAGTTGAACCTCTTCATTCAAAGAAATGTCACATAATCACAATCACATAATCAGGAGTGACAGCAAAAGAAAGATAAATATAAACTGATGTGTCAAGGGTAGACAATGATTTATTGATCTAATGAGAAATTCTTTCTAAAAACATGACTTTATACTTTCTTACTTCATATCTGGTAAACACTCTTTCAAAGTCCTCTGTATAAGGATGCAACACAAAGTTTTATTATGAGTTCAAGTTTCATAAAATACTGCTTAATAAGAGAGTAAATACTATTTCATTTGCACTGTTTTCTATGAAAGTGAATGTTCTGTGACCGCAGATTGTTTGTATCACTGTTTAAGCTTCTGTAAATCAGTGTTTAAAATCAGATAGAGTAGTATATTTTAAGTTTGCATATTCAGACTGATCTATAACCTTAAATACACGTCTCCTGTAAGTAACTTTTGACTCTTTAGTTATTTACAGTATGCATTTTGTGCATGCCAGTGTTGAATTGCATCTAGAACTTCAATCCAGCAGTGAAAGTGTGGTATGAAGAACGGGAAATGTTAATTGAATTCAATCAAAGTTCAAATAATTTACATTCAGCTATGTGAGTTTTATTGTCCCATACAACATAATGTGACACTATTTTTTTGTATAGTTGCAGGTATGTAAGGTTTTGCACCAAGTTTTACTGTTTTTACAGAAAGCATTTGTCCACTATGGTACACTACAGGAAGAATTGCTGTGTCCCTATGCACAGCCACAGTGTTGAGTAGTTTTTAGGATTCCTGCCTTTTTTTGCTCACTATATTTACAGTGTAAAATACATTCGTAACATACTGCGCATCTCGTCTGCACATCTCGTCTCAGTTCCTCTTAGTCTCAGGTAAATCTTCACGGCATCCTTTTTTGTTGCATGTTCCACTCTCCAACCAGCATTCCCACAGGAACCCAACTTCGACAGCATCTAAATCCCACATGGACCATGAAATGTAACAGAATGGGCTACAGATTCAATAATACAGTTGTGTGTCAGTCATAAAAAAAGGCTGCATTCAAAGTTTTACTTCTGCCTTCTACAGTCAAATTCAAATTAAACGAAGAACCTAAGCTCAACTAGTTTTCCCTCTTCCTTATTAAAATTGTCTGTCTAATGGCTACTTTGCTTTCTTTAAGGAAGATGATGATGAAAATTTCATGACAAGTGAACTATTCCACTTTCACATTAGGGCCCCGCAAAGCTAAACCTGAAAGCACATGATGTGCACGTCAGTCGTTCTCATTAATGTATGCATCAGTCCATCAATGGGAGAAGCCGACTGTCTTTCATCCCACGGAACAATCCACCTTAAAGAAGACTGTACAGGATGGACACTTGTCATTGGACTACTTTCTTTTGTCTGTGGTTAAAATGTGGACCTTTGTCAAATATAGATTCTCACTGCAGATCCATCATAAATCCAATATGGATATCTGATTATATCGGCTATAGTGCTAATTTCACGCTCTGTAATTTTGTTTTTTTGTTTTTCTGGGAGAAGTTGTAATGGTTTTAATTCAAACATAACACAGATCTAACACCAGGCCTAGTGGAGCCCCTCGGTTCATGTTCTCTCTGAAACAAGCTGTTCCTTTAAAGGAACCATTATGATCACCACATAGAACATAAACTGTGACCACACCACAGCTCCATCATCATTTCATTCATAGGTGGTGGGGTGGATACTTGCTGCAGTATTGTCTCGAATGATAGGTGACAGCAGTGGTATAGGACTAGAAGAAGTTTTTTGGGGGGAAGAGTTTTCTCAAAAAAGTGTCATGTTTTCAAGCTGTTTCAGCATCTCCCTTGGTATAATCTGGGTATCTCTGAGGTGCAGCACTGATGCATCTTTGGCATGGCAGTAAAAACTGACACGATTGTACGCTTGTGTCTTCAAACTGGCTCTCACACAAGGTTATGACTTCATAAAGATTTAAAGGTAGAAAAAACACAATTTAGAGCAGTGTCAGTCCTGGGTTTTGGCTCACATGGAGTACTGACCCCAGTATTTGAAATTGTGGGCACGTTCTATGTGTGCATCCTCCAACAGTATACATTAAACTGAAAAACAGGAAAGGCATGTTAAAAGCACTTTAGAAACACTTGTACTGAATAAGCAGTACACAAAATTGTATTTAGCATGTTTGGGAAAATAATCTTCTACTTAGAGTAACTCTAATACGGAGCCCCGCAAGGGACAAGGGAGAAAAAAAAATTAAGATGCGAGATCTCGCAAAACTAACTCGGGATCGCGCAAAACTAACTCGGGACATGGACTGCATACTTCGCAGGTCGCATTTGAAGGCCGAGTCGGTGTATCCTTTGTAACCCAACCTATCCCAGAATTCATAGCGCAGCCCAGCCAATTCGTTTCCAACAATGGCGGCAGCTACTTAGTTTTAATATTACTCTTTCTGGGTCACAAAATAAACTTTTAAGATATTTTGAGGCGTGAATGTAGCTGTGTAAACGTCAAATATCTGCTCGGTTTATCATGACATCACATATTTGCAAAAGTGCTCCGACGTTTTCGGAGACGTCTGTTACCCACCATCTCGAAGCAAACGGGAGGTCGAGGCCCACTACAGCCGGAGGGAACACCGCGCTCCCGGCACATCATGCCTCGACCTCCCGGTCGGCTTCGAGCTTGCGGCCTCCTAAGAATGTGGCCAAAACTTCAGCTTTATTTTTTTCTTTTTTTCTTCTTTTTTTTTCCTTTTTTTTTCCTATTGTTTTTTCTCCAATGTCCCCTGCGGGGCTCCGTACTCTTCAAATGTCAAACAATTCAAATGTATGTTTTAAATGTTTCTAAAGTATAAGAGACAGAGTTTGGTGTCACTGGTTATTTTTTCATGTGTGCTTTTGTTTGCAGGAAAAGATTACAGCAGCACTGACTGTGAAAGAGATCTCTTAACTAGATCTGTCATGTAAACCGGTGTTAACATCAGACGTGCAACTGTGTTAACACAGCCAGCACAATGTACCTCATCACCAGTTGGACAGAATTAGTCCTTCTGGTACTAATACCAACATCCATTAGCAGGTACATTAGGGTTTTGAGTACTGATTCTGCGCCGGCACAATGCGAGTGGGGTATCCTAACAGCTTTAATGACAATAGACTGCTCTCAATCCTAAAGGAATCATTTATATGCTGAACATGAAAAAGTATTTTGCATTAACAATGTAAATGCATCATTAGCACATTAGAACCAGTTTTGTGTTATACCATGACTTGTTAGACTAATTGAATTAGCAGGTGTGTTAATCATGCATAAACAGTGACTGCACTCTAAGGACAACAAGTGAAATCAAGGTAGTGAATCTCTTTGTTGTCATTTCCTTTTAGTGGGAGCTTTATCAAATACCCTGCTCTCAGTTTGCCTCGGTCTCTCTCATTAGCTGCTTATACAGTAGGAGCAGAGATGTAGAGATGGCATTCCAGGAAAATCAAAGAACTGATAGATAATATTGGGAAATTTTGAGGAAATTTGAGCAAAATTATTCTTTTAATCCAATTTTTCCTGACTGGGCAGTAACACTGGCTTATTGGTCATTCTTCCACATTCTTCCAAATGTATTATTCCATTTTACAGAGCTTGTTGGCTGACTGAAAAGTATTACAGTCTTGTGCTAACATCACACATGAAATTTGATGGGATTAACATTACAGAGGAAACTGGGACTGAAGTATTTCTTGATATTTCTGGTAATTTAGCTCATGCCTCCATGATAGCCACGAACATTCAGCAGGGCAAAAAGCACACGAACAAGCGTCAATACAACCACTTGGGGAAAATCCCCCCCCCCCACACAAAAAAAGACATTTCAAAGAACTTGCCCAAGAATGATCAGATGTGATCTTCAGTATCAGAGTACTGGTTTATTGATAGCTGTATGTGCATCCACTGCTACATTACCGGCAGAAACAGCTAACAATTAATCTGAAATGTTTTCTGTGTTTTCAATTAAAAAATGTAAACTAATATTGGGAGGTCTCAGGTCCAGCTTGTGGACTTTTATAACAGGCAGGTGTTCAGATCATCCTCTCTTTAGAGATTTTCAGCTGCTTCCCTCGGGTCGTCTGTAGTAAAGTGCCTGCAGTGAAGACCAAGAGACATAGTGTCTTTTATACCTGCTGCTATTATCATGCTTAATAACACTAAGCCATAAGCATTGTTGCCATCACTACTGCACATTGCACTTTGTTGATGATAAAATTTGGGCTGTTCAAGTGCAATTTAAAGTTTACAGCACTTACTTATTTTTTACTGTCGCTTCAATAATAAATAAGCCTGCAAGTTGCTGTTGGCGAGTGTCAAGATCATTTTTAACTTCCTCCATTTTTCCACAAAAGCTGAATTTCACAACCCTCATTTTGTGCACGGTATAGCAGAAGAACTTTGTATGCTCACACACCAAGAAGGATTTTAATTAATAATTTGTTTTTCACTGCCCACCGTTGTCAAAAAACAAGAAGAAATTTCTCCATTACAATCAAATTAAGACAGAAATAGGAGAAGACTTTTCAATAGTTAGAAAATTATTAAAGTCCTGTGCAAATGTAAATGTTTTCACAGACGCTCAGCAGATGGTTCTAAACTAATATGGTGCAGATTTCATAATCAGTTTTTTGGTCAAGTTTTAGTCTTTTATTTCGTCTGGAAATCAGTCAACGTCACACCTGAGTGAAATATTTAAGTACTGCTATTAATACGTGAAAGATAATTAGATTTCCATAACCCTACACATTTGTCTTGACAGAGAGATTTAGTGCTGCTTTCAGCTGTCACATATGCACAGCTGATTTAGGCAATGCAGAAAGCTTTGTTGTAGCCGTCCATGCATTACAGCATTAGTAAGCCACTAAGGCATCACTCATTAGACAAAAGAGTGTTTATCAGACTAAATTAAATAAAAATACACACTTAATTAAATTAAGGTCTACATTAGGTCTAATTTCAGGATATGAAGCTATAATGGTGTGGCACTTTATTAACATTAAAGTGTGCAATGATTCTAATAAATAATAAAGGACTGATGAAATAGATTGTTTTATAAAAACATTACCATAACAACACATTCAGTTATTGATTGATTGATTGACTGATTGATTGGTAATTTATTTCAAACATGTAAACAATATACAGGTACATTTAAAAAAGAAAATAAGAAAGAGAAAAAAAAATACTACACAAAAAAATCATTACATTTCAATATAGCTTATTCATTAACATAAAAATAAAGCATCTCCAATACTAGCTAATTTTCAGGATTCATTTCATCACCATATTGTCTGATGCATTTTTCCTCTACCGAGGCATTCAGATGCTCATTTCCATCCATTTCCAGCGTTTTTTTCCTGGAGAATTTCTTGTGGCATTGTTTTCCTCAGAAAAGAAATAAATAAGTAAAGCGAATGTGGCTTTAAGCTTCAGACCCTCAATCACATGGCTCCTCTTTTGTCCCCGCACAGTGCCCATGGCATGCCCTGACGTGCTTTCTCACTGATTTCCACCAAACAGCGAAGGCCAGGGCCAAAATAATTTGTATCTGTTCAATAAAACATTAAAGACCATCATGCCATGTCCTGCTCTCTTTCCCTCTCCCTCTTCCCTTCTCCCCTGCTCTCAAAGGTCTTGTTAATGTTTCAAAACTGCACATAAGACAGACCAGCCAGACGATTAATTTGAAAGATACCCACAGGGTACCTGCAGGATTTTTTTCTTACTCTTCTTGCTTCTGTAGTGTTAACACCTAGCTTTCTTCAGAAACGAAGAGTGGAGGGGCGGCAGGCCAGGGAAGGGGGTGAGAGTATAAAGCGTACAAAGTGTACCCTGCAGTTATAAAACAGAGCGCTTTTCAAAAACAGCCGTTTGATATGTGAAATGCGGCGAAGAAAAAATGGGTTAAATGTTTTAAATGCAACAGTTTTTATTGGTACGAAGTGTGACGATTGTGTATATCCACACTAAGCAGTATGTTGCTCATTTCCACTCTATGCTGATTCCCCGTGTTTTCTGGACTCTCATCATTCCTAATGACATAATCATCAGACTCATTTCCACACATCTATTCTAATTGGTTACACGGGACTATGTATAGGCTGCTGTCCTACTTTTGATATGCACACTTTGGCAAAATAAGCTTTGATCTGATTAAATTCAATACATTCAAGCGAGCTTGCTGACTTGTGGAAAACAGTCTTGAAATATTGAAGATAAATGCAGAGAAATTATATTTGTAATGCATGACACGCAAGTCAGAAGTGGTCAGTATCCTCAAATAAAAAAGAAGAATAAAAGATTTTCTCTCGGCCAAGGCTCGAATGTGCTCTAACACTTATTGACATTGTCTGTGTTCCTCCGTACGGGATTGGTTATTCCACAGTTCCTCTTTGAAAACATCTTTAAATGCTGAGCTATGAAAACTAATGCAGGGTGCATTCATTTTAGATAAATAGTCTAAGCTTGGGTGAATAAATGATTTATTTAAACTCATAAATAATTTCATCAAAATATCCCAGAGCACTTTTTGCCTCATTGTACATCATTTTCTAAGTAGATGCTAGATGAGCCCTCATTTATTTTCAACTATCATACCATGTCTCTTGTAAATATGTATACTGGTCTTTCTACTTATTTATTTTACAGATCTGATTTTAATATTTCATTCTCAGCATAAAGTTCTATTTGTTTCCAAGGGCATGATACCATGAAATAAATATCAGAAGTATAATTCCCAGTCTTAACATATTGGAGCACATGAATCATTTAAGAATAACAGATTTTGTACATAAAGCCAAGGCCTAATTTTCAGAGCTGCGCAGTCTGAAAATGTTAATCAGTAAACTCTGCCTTGTGTTTTAAAGAGCTGCAGCTTGACAGCACAGTTTAGGTGGATGACTGGAGGGTTGGAGGCTCACACCATATGGTGACAAACCTGGTGATGCCGCCCCAAGCCAAGGATTTACTCTGGATTGCTTTAGTAAATATTCCTCTTAACTGTGTAACGATGCACAACACAGACCTAAAAGGAGGATTAACTGCTTGGACAGAAATTTAGCAGCCACTTTCACCCAATTATGCATAAACCTGCTCAAAGCTCTAATAACAGCAACACACCACAGCTGACTTGAATATGTTTTTATTAAGTGCTTCAAGCAAAGAATTTTCTGATGAAGATTAGCTATTAAGATATTCTTTTGGCACACAGTGGGTATTTATAAATCCAATGCCTAAAGTTAGAAATACAGTATGTGCATATAATCTGTGAAGACATAAAAAGTCAACATACATTGAGATATATAGCTGTGTGGTTGACTTTTCTGAGGTGTGAGTAGGAGGACGTGTTACAGTGCAAGCTAGCTTAAATGTCTGTGCTACTCGGAGGCAGACATTTTTTTCCGAGCAGTTTCAGCTGCATAGGAGGTTTCAGACAGTGAGTGGGCTGCCGGAGCATTAACACATATGGAGTAAACAAGTCAAAGCCTGCCCCGAGTTGGACACAACATCCATTTGACCAGTGCAAATGAGAAATTGTTGAACTCCATAAGCGACATGTTATAAAAGCAAAGCTTTAAAAACAAAAGGCTAAAACAAGTTTTTGTGAGTACTCTGATATGACATGAAGAGGGGCAAGGAAATGTTCTACACTGACTTAAACAAGAACACTGATATCAAGTTAAAGATTGGGTATAGATATAGGTTCAAAAGTCCAAACGGTTAGCCTCTGTCAAAAGTGAAAACTATCTTTCCAATAAATCAAAAGGTGTCTGGATCACATATACAGTATACTCGAGCTAAATCCAGGTCAGATCAGCCAGAATAAAACGTTTGTGTGGGTTAGGCCTGGTGGTATATTTGTTGTCCCACCAACTAAAATGCATCCTCCCAAAACCTTCCATTGCAAAAGAAAAAGTTAAGCACAATAGTACTTTTTATGATGCATATGCATACTATAAATATCTTCTTTGTTATTGTCTTGAACTGGGCTATGCATATATAAAATTCAGCCACTCCCCCCCCATTAGAAGGCCTAAGGATTTCCATTCTGAAGTTACATTAACTGAATGAATTTAGAAAAGGTTTCCTTTATGTAAAAAAATCTAAAACACAGTTAAGGCTTAGTATTAGCATTACTTTATTTGAGCTCGTTTGCTTTTGCGAACTTAGTGTTAGCCAGCTGGTGACATTGTTTCCCACATAAAGCTATAATTCGGCAAATGACCTCCAAATATATTTTGCTCTTTTTTAAAATTTTGTTGTTTCATCCATCCCAGACTATGATGAGCTTGACTTTTTATTGGGCAATCGCTCCTGTTTTGAAAATTCAGTTGCTGCTAACCAGCTGGTCTTGCCTATCTGGAGTATCATTGCGGCAGCGGTTCTCAAACATTTTCTTCCACGCCTCGTTGTAGTTCATGTGTTGAATGAGGACTTTCGAGACAGACCTCTGATTGACGCTCTGTGGTATAGTGCTCTGAACTATATATGATAAGCCAAGAGAAAGGTAGGTGACCCCCTGGCAACCACCAGGTGCTTTGGTAAAAAGGTATATTTCCAATCAGTTGCTGAATGGTTGCAGAGGCTGCTGGCTGGCACTGAAATTGATTGCAAAAGCCTCTGTCAGCTGTCATGTCGTCAACCACAGGTTGCTAGGGAAAAGTATTTTTCCCTGACCTTCAGTACTAAAGTTTGCTGGAAGTCACTAAGTGAAACTGACCTCAAAGAGGTATATGGTAATGGACCGACAGCCTCCTTCTGATTGCTTGCTAGGAGGTTGCCATGGTTTCCTGTAGTTTGCATGGAAGATGCCGACTTGGCTGCAAACACTCCTCCACTGCTGGAAATCTAGATTGTTTGCCTTCAAAGCAAGAGTTGTGCTTTATAGCTGCAACCACCACATTTCAAAACACACAACTGACGGCAACATCTGCAATCTGCTAGTAACACAATTACAAGGTTTTTTCTGCAGCATTCTCTTTGGGACTCATATAACCTAGCGATACCCAGCAACCACTCACCAATTGGTCAGGAATTACACAGTTTTCCCAGCAACCACAGGTGTGACTGAGGCTTAAGAATACATGGCTGTGCTTCTTTTCATGCACACTAACTGAATTCCACAGGAAACACCAACAGACTTACACCCCAAAGTTAGACGATCAGTATTAACGCCCTTCTCAAGCTTTTGCTGTGAGCTGCAATAAGTATATTTTAAAAGGACACTCACCATTTTTGTATTTTTATTATTTTTATTTTTGCACTTTAGAGACACTACTTGAAGACAAATGGAGTCAAAATTAATTTGGTTTAAACAGACAGTCTAGTGATTGTCCTCTATTGGAAAGTGGTTGCATTAACAAGTTGACAAATCTGTCTTATATCAGACTAAAACATGGAAAGAAAAATGAAATGAAGGACAAGTCAGGTTACAATTATCTGTTCATTTCCTGAGAAGTTTCACAGTGAACAAATATTTGATGCATTTTTTTAAATAAAAGATTGGTTTGTGCTTGGTTTAAGCTAGAAAACTATGTCTGGAACATCTTTATAAATAAATGAAAACAATATTGATCACCCTGGCAGACTGGTTAAGACAGAAAATATGGTTATTTCCAAAAGTATTCCAACAGATCACAGATTCCCTGAAGTACAGCACTTAATAAAGTTGACTAGTAGGACTAACTAGACGTTAACAGTATTTCGCAAGCAGTTATACTGTAATTGTCAGTGTAAGCACAGAGCAAGTTGTACTGCAGCAGGGGGCTATGATTCCTGTCCAAGATGAATTAAGCAGTTAGTTACATATAGCCCCAATGTATCTGCTCATCAATTGCTACCATTTGATCTGAAAAGGAAAGCTATATAAAGTACATGCTACGAGAAACATTTTCAGTAAGAACCGCAGATTGTAAATCACTTATTGGACATTTTCCAGTGTGATATTTATGCTCAGCTGCTTGACGAGAAATCAAATATTCCGATGTTCTCTCCTGCCTCTCAGTCTGATGTGTGAGTGCTGAATCGTTAAGTTCACAGCAAGATGTCTGCTGTTGTGTGGGACACAAGAAAGCACTGGAGTAAGTGCATTTACACCAACGTGAGGAGATAAATGCCTTTCCTTCCAAAAGGTTTACCACAGAGCCATCAACAAGAATCAACAGTCCTGGAAAAAAAAAATCCCCTCCTTCTTGAGTGTATTCATACAGTGCCGTGAGACTGGAACAGAAGGGTTATATCATATAGGAATTCAATAAAGTTACATTTACGATTATTTGTGGTTAAAAGTCTGCAATTACATCTTTTTCTCTGACACAGTTTTCAGTTTTAGAGTGCTACAAATATCTCAGAACTAAATGTTTAAGAGTAAGCGAAACAACCAACTATGCAAACACTGTTACAATAAATTTAATTTGATGTTGAGCTAATTTTAGTGTAAGACTGATGGCACAAATAAAACAGTCAGATTACTTATTAAACTTAGCAGAGCCGTTTTTAGTGGCAGAGATGGTGTGTTAATTATGCATTAACCATACATATTAAATGAATGATTAGAAATGTAGAAATCAATATGCCCAAAGCAAACAACTTCAGAAGCAAAATCTTTAACTTATTGCTATGCTGTGGATATACAGCTGTGAATGTTGACCTTTCTAAATGAATCTGCTTGCGTGCAGACCTAACCTTCAACAAGCTACATTTAGGAAATAATTTCCTTTGCACATTAACATTTGAATAGATTAATCCATTACTTTTAGTTATTTCCATCATGCACATTTCATTCACTCCTACCACAACCCTAACCCAAGCTGCCCCTTCTTTCTGTCATGTAAACACTGGGGCTATGTTATATGTTATATGAAACCTAATGAAAACTTATTTCAAAAAAGTCATCATTTTCTCCCAATTACATACTTTATTGGACTTTTTCTCCTTTCAGTCTGAATCTTGTTCTAGGAATTACACCTTTTAAATTTTATTCTACTGGTTTTGAATGTGCCTAGCGATCAGCTGGCAACCTGCCCCCACAGCATATGTCGCCTCTCACCCGATGCCAGCTTGGATAGATTCCAGCCCCTCCGATATAGAATTCCAAAATCTTTTGAATTTCTGTATTGGATGGCTTCGTAAGCTATGCATTGCGATTTTAAATCACTTTATGAGACCTGTCTATAAAAAGTGCTATTTCACAGTGCTAATGACATGTTCCTACTGTACCTACTAACTTCTGCACCCATGATGGTGCCATTTGCAGCTATCTAACAACAAAACAACTGAAGATATGCCACCATGCAGGCCAGGATGCAACTGGTTCTTATGCTAAGCAACAGATCTGTGCTTTGAAATTACATGACTGATTCCATGTTTTTTAAGAAGGAAAATGGCAGTTTTACAAATAGAAGCATGCAAATTGGTCATTTGGGGATACAAATGCTCCAGGTTTGAACTGATCATTACCCTGAGTTCTGTTTTTAACAAAGAAGACGATGCTGACTTTTGAAGATGGCAACGAATCAGCTCTGGCACTCTAAACAACTGAGTCCAGGATACCGAATGTCTGAAAATGTTTAACGGCTCACTGACAGTAAATGTTAATTAATTTCATTTGGTCTTCCACCTCCAGAGGCGGAACAAACTGAGTGTCCAAAACTGGAGAGTAGTTTTTGACAGTAACGATCAGAGGCCTATATCTTTGACTTAAGATTATGTATAAATAAAATCAACAGTACCTATTTGTATCTGATCCATTTATGTTTATGTATGTCCATTTATGAATCATGGCTCTACCTTACATTACAGTGATTTATGGTATTGCTTTTCCAACACAAATTTTGAGATCTCCTTTATGTCATCATGGTTATCTCAGAGTTGGGTGGAGCCTCTTGTTAGCATTCTTAACAGAATGCTAACAAGTAGATAAAAACTGTGTCACTTTTAGTGATATTTGTGCCAGATCATTGTGCATCATCGTAAAAATACATTTCTCTATTTGCTTTGTTCTTTAGTTTGTTTTACAGTCTCGTCTGCAATGTGTTGAGAGCTCTCGGAGCCAGTGAGCTGTATATGAAGGGCTAAATGTCAAGTATTTTAAGTTGAGGGCACTCGGGATGACTGGAGGATATTAGGAAATTAATTACCCCGTAAAGTACATTTTTATGGCAGTGAGAAACTGACACATTGATTAATGAGCCTGAAGGTGTTTGCTTGTAAGAATATCAATTAATTTTTTACATCCAAGTGGAGTCATTAAAATGAATGAGAAGACCTTGACTTAGCAAACCCAACAAACACGCAGGGAACCACAGCATGATCACAGAGCGAACAGAGTGAGAGAGGGCTGCACGGTGGGCTGGCGAAGCTCCCAGGTCACACGCTTGGCCCACCCCTGACGTCTTCCCCTTCTGCAGCGCTCCACATCAAACCCACATGCCGTGCCAATTAGCAACACAAATGAAGCGCCAGGGCCATGCACTACCCTCTTTATTTACCTCTTTAATGAAGCCCAATCATCACCTTAATTTCCCTCTAAAAGGACAAAGCAGGGAGTCAGAAGAGCCGTGTGAAGAGCGGAATGGAAGGTACAAATAACTGGAATATATTAAAGACAGGTAATATCCCCAAACAAATGTTCTACTATCAAAAGCCTTAGCAGGTCCTTAGATATGAGCTTTCGTTTCCCTTTCACTTGATCCTCTGAATTCAACTTCCTGCTAGGGTTAAGAAAACCCTTTCCACTGTGCAGGTTTCTGATTATTTAAGACGGGCTCAAGGTTGCATCTTGGGAATGCAGTGGGTTTTAAAAAACAATCTCAAAGCCCTGCTCAATTACGACAGCATGCAGGTTGGAGGATGGAGGGGTAGGCTATACTGGCCTTGGCAGGTCATTGGGGAGGTTTCCTCTGTGGGTCTGACAGTACAATGAAGAACAGGCCAGGTATCAAGGGCAAGCCGTTTCTCAAGACTACAGCACCAACTGTTTTCACCTGCCCTTACACTCGACCTCGTGCTACCTCGTTCTCTAAAACAGACCAGTTAAAGCACCGTAGATACAATATGTGGAGGAAATGCAGTAGGTGCCACTATAAAGAGATGAACATCATTTACAAAGGCAGGAAAAAGAAAAAATAGCAGCGTTTTGCATTGATCTGTAGATGTCGTCTATGGTCAAAAAATATAGCCTAGATTAAAGGTTTCATACATACAACGTGTAACTTGTCACATTTGCATTTTTTAAAATGAAATCAGTAATATGACAAAATGCATTTTATCTGCTAGACAGGTGTTTCTTCCATAGCCTAGAACTCAGTTGTGTGAAGGCTTTGATAAATGCTGTAATCACAGAAACTATAGGCTAGGATAAAGACATGTTACTTTGATATTTGGTTTAAGTGGAGGCTTTCGCTATAAGCAAGGGACAGCTTGCTTAATGGAAAATTATATTGTCACTTCATATGCAGATTAAGGACAACTAAATCCTTTGACAGATACTTCTAGTGTAGGTACTGCACTCGCATGATAAGTACTGCAAGCCATCAGGAAGCATGGAAATAATTTATGGTGTTTGACATGTTGTAGGGAGAAAGAATCACAAGTACAGTTTAACAGTTTCTTTGGCAGACTGCGAGATTGTTATTGCCACCTACATCATCGACCACTTAAAATGATGCATGATATTTTTATGATAGAATAAGTGACATTTTCTTTGAGACATAAGTGAAGCAGATTTAACAATTTCAAATAAATAAATATTCAAAATGCCTTAAGATTGCATTTTTGGTCAAATAATATGTGTTGTGCTGTGACCCCACCTATCAGTAATTTTCAGCTGAGCAACCAGTTCTTTTCCAGGGCAGAAACATTGCACTTCTGTCAAAGTTGTTGGTGTCTCAAAGATACACACAAAGTTTCCTCTGGTATCCGTCCTCTGAGACACTGGTTGAGACAATAGAGAGACTGCTCTTGTTGATTCCTTTCTTAAACAAGCCAAAAAGTTTTAGTGATGAAACCTAACCGCACAGTGAGTTGAAACAAATCTAAATAGGGAGAAACAAACAAAGAAAAATAAAGTCCAAGACTCCCAAATAGAAAATGAAACGTGGTCTCTGGGTTGATGGCAATGTGGTTTGCAAATAATTGCTGCCTAAAATATGAAGGCAGACAAATTGCCAATATGTTGCTATTAATCCATTGTTATTAGTCCATTAGTGAGGGGTGCAACTTTTTTTCTAATAGTGAATTTAAGTCAACTGTTGTCAGCTGGTTGCTCTTTCTATATTAAGGCAAAGAAAGCTCCACTCTAAATATAACCAGTTAATGTGAATTTCTATTTAATGTAAAATTCTGTGCATGCAGATGTTAACGAATGGCAAGAAAGTCACAATTTTATTGTAGTTAATTGCAATATTATCACAGACATATTACATGTATTTGCCAACCTGACCTCATTTATTCGCTAACAGATATCAGACTGATTCCATCTTATTACCACTTTATCACCATCTTGACAGACGAGAGACACTTTGAAGACAGCAACTGAATGCAGATGGTTTTTCTTTGAAGCAACCATTTCAAAGAAACTGCATTGCAGACATTGCAGACATTCGCAGTAATTTTGGTTGTGCCGCGGTCTCCAACCCTTGTGTCCACAGTGCAATTCTTTTCTTAAACAAACCAAATAGTTTTAACAATGAAGCCTAATCATCACTAAAGCACTGCAACATAATGCAACACATATTGCATTATGTGCAATATACATTAACAACATCTAGTATCAAAGTTAGTTAAGGTTCATTTTAAGGCGGAGCATTTGACATATTCTGGAAAGCTGTTGTGAGCTTGAAATACACTGATTTGCTGTTTTGTATTCTTAATTTTTCCAGATCACTTCAATTAAGTGGACAAGTTAGCACAACCTTCAGAGTTACAGTAATGACATCAATGAAATATAATTTTCAGTAGTTTAAACCTGTTTGGTACGGTGGCCCTGAGAGGCCAAACGGACTGCAACTTAAGAAAACCCCAGCAATAAGGAAAACGCTGCAAAAGCACACAAAACACAACGGAAATAGGAAAAACGACAACAGAAATAGGAAAAAACAGATTTCCAAAAGCACAAGGGAAGTGTTTCTGGGGAGACAATAACCGGACGGACCAGTTGCAGGAACCCAAAACATGGTAGGTGTGTTTTATCATGATTCATATAATACTGTTGACAGATTTTTAGGCTAATAGTTAGGCTAACACACTTACCTCTCATCTTTTCTTTCCTCACAAAACCAAGTGTCTCCCAGCGCAATTCTTAGCATATTTTGGTTCCTGCAACTGGTCCGTCGGGTTATTGTCTCCCCAGAAACACTTCCCTTGTGCTTTTGGAAATCTGTTTTTTCCTATTTCTGTTTTCGTTTTTTCTATTTCTGTTTTGTTTTTTCCTATTTCCGTTGTTGTTTTTCCTATTTCCGTTTTGTTTTGTGTGCTTTTGCAGCGTTTTTCTTATTCCTGGTGTTTTCTTAAGTTGCAGTCCATTTGGCCTCTCGGGGCCACCGTAATTGGGGGTTTTTTTGGTCAAATTATTTTAGAAACTGCTTACACTTTGGAGATGCATACCATATGGGCCTGGATGACTTTAAAGAATAATATTTTTTAATAACAAAGAAATAGCTGTCATATAAACATATATGGCAGGGAAGTCCTGCTTTTGAATTATTCCATTTGTGACTTCCTAAAAATGTCTCTTCAGACAAAATAGGCTGCTCTTCTGCAGTTTTTTTTTTTTTTTTGGAGCCCAACACTGCTGCTAAGTATGGTATATATTTTTATGGCATCCATCATCGGTGGAGATCCACAGACAATAGCCATAGCATTAGTCACACATTGCAAAAGCCACCATCTCTTGATACTATGCTTGTTTGTGTCTCCATCACTGTCAGGGGCGTCTCCACTTGTAACCCTCTGCAGACGACTCCTGGGGGCCAGGTGTTACCTACATGGAACAACGCAGTGCAAAGCCATCTTAAATAAGCAGATACTTTAGCAGGGCCCTTGGTGCAGCATGGGATCATTATTTTGAGGTGGGAAAATCCAGTTTGACAGATGAACCGTGGCCGCCGAGAGACACATCACTGATACGCCATATAACAAGATCTCAGAAGAGTGAAACACCGACTCATTACATATCAAAACAGACTGGGAGGAAGGATTTATTTGTTTTGTTACAAGGGGTGATGATTCTATTTCATGGACGCCAAAGCCATGCGCAAGGCAGCCACAGGTCCAGGGGTATTATCACTGGCCCCAGTGATGAGTTACAGAGTCCAAGGCAACTCAGCCCCCCTCCACCCTTCAAACTGGGAATACCACGGGATCAGCAGAGAAGTCGAAGCAATTTAATGGGTGAGTCACTTAGGTGTTATTAAAGTGTGCCTTTTGCTGCAGGCTGGGAGCAGTGCTGTGGTGTTAAAGAGCAAACTTCAAAATGACCAGCATGAAGGAACATTTTGTTCTTTATTCTCTTTGAGTTGGTCAACATATCTTTTCTCGCTGAGCCTTCTAAACAACTCCGGGGGATTGCTAATGTTGATGCCTGACTGTGATTTGAATTTGAATGTCTTAGAATCATTTTAAATAATTTCACAATCTTTAATTGTCATAAATAATGACACTTGCAGTTATTATTATTCTGCTTTGACCATCTGAACTGAAATATAACATTTAAATTGAAGGTAAGGTTAGCATTACATCTAAAGACTTTGGTAGTGTTGTGTTAGCTTACAATACAACAAATGCGGCTAACATGATTTATCGCATTTGTTTTTTTGCCACTTCTTATTAACCATGGATGATTTTAATACATACTACTATGCATTTACTCACTGTTGTTAGCTTTGTCATTCAGAAATTCGGTTATTTCGTTATGGCTTTAGATGTTGTCATAATTTGATCGTATTTCCATGTATATAAGATCCCATATCCACCCACCTACATCTCTCATACTCTTTGCCAGGTAACTGCTCACTAGTGGAAGCTAGCCAATCTGACAACTGTCTAAGTTGGTATGTGTAACTAAGCTGAAAAGACAGCAAAGAGGGCACTTAGCAGCATGGAAGTGTTCACATGTTTCCAAATTTGTGGGTTAAATTGTGCTTGGGCGATAATGTGTGTCTACATCAAATCTGATGAAGCACCCACTAAAGCTAAGCAGAGAGGCTCAACAACATTGAGGAGGAGAGTCGTGCCAGAGCTACAGCTCAGCATGGCAATGACAACTTTTAGTTCAGGTAAAGCTGTCGCTCCTGAGGACATTAGCGAGCTTGTTGCTGGGAACATTTTGGAGAAATAGCCACAAATATTAACTGGTTATAGATTGATAGTTACATAGATAGTACGATAGATTCATGAATAAATATATATACGTTTACTTTAATACAAAGGCGTATTCCTATATGGTAACACAAAAGTACTTTTCTTGAGACTTTCACAGTAGGTAACACTGTTTTTTAATGGAAGTAATTATTACTATCTACACAGTTGATCCCACCCCTGCCAGATGAGTTTGAGATGGGGGTGGGATCTGAGACTCTTCTTGTATCCAGGGGTGATGGACATGTTGACAGCTGAAGTCAGGCAGGAGTTTCCTCCTATGTATGTCTATGATGTTTGTAGACTACATAGACGACTGTAGGAGAGATCCTGGAGAAATGGAGGTATCCACTAGAGGAAAGAGGAAGGAAAGTCTGTAAATGCAAGAGAGAATGCATGTGTGTGAATGAGAGGGAAACAGCTGTAATGATGAAAGGGAGAGGAGTTAGTGAAAGTGGATGAGTTTAAATACTTGGAGTCAACCATTCAAAGAAACAAACAATGAAGAAAAAGGTGTAGGCAGGGTGGATACAAGTGTCAGAGGTGATTTGTGGCAAAAGGATAGCAGCAAGAGTGAAAGACAATGTTTACAAGATGGTAATGAAACCTGGTTTGATGTATGGCTTGGAGACAGTGGTGCTAAAAAAAGAAAAAGGCAGGAGGTGGCATATTGAAGAGTTTTTGATTTTGAGTGACCAGCAGGGCCAAAATTAGAAATTAGTTAGTTAGTTTGGAGACACAGTTAGAGAAGCAATGCTGACGTGTTTTGGATGTTGAATATGGAGCTTCCAGGCAGGAGGGAAAGAGAACGACCACAGAAAAGATTCATGGATGTAGCGAAGAAGGACATAAAAGGAGTTGATGTGAGGAGGCTGATGAACCACTGCGGTGACTGTCAAAAAAAGAAGTAGACCCAACACTGCCATTAGTAGATTAGAAAATTGTCACACAAACTATTTTTGCTACTTCTATAAACAGTACTGATAAATATTAAAATGTTTTGATGGCTGCAGACTTGAAAATATCCATAAAGTTAATGTCACTAATCAGTGTGGTCATGCACCTACAAAAACTATTGCAAACGTCCAAAATGTCATACTGTTTTCCACTGACATACACACAATTTGCCTTTTTTGTTATAAACTTTGCCATCGAATCATTTCACCCTTTCAACTTCTAATTCCTTTTCAAATTTACTTTCAAACACTCTCCTACCTTCAATTAAACTGGCAGAGCCTTTGATTTAAGTTGCAAGGTAAGAAAAAAAAATTTACTGTATCAATCAATTTGCCTCACTCCTTTCATTTATAAAAACATGCAAAATATACTTTGGCACCTGATGGTGGGGGAGCAAGGCTAAATCAAAGTGTATTAATAATTAACTCTAATTAGTGGTGTGTGGGAGAGGTGTGATGCCTGCTTCGATGGCAGCGCTCCTCTCCTTCCTGAACCTCTGCCTGTTCTCGAGATCATCCACTGCGAGAGATGACAGACTACAGAGAGAGGAAGACAAACGTTTTATGAAGGAAAGGTGCCGGGTTAAAGAGACAGGACTTCTTTTCATTTAGTTTGTTCAGTTGAAGAAACTCATAGAGAGAGGGGAACAAAAAGAAAGAGACAGGAGGAGCAAAGATAGGAAAAAAACGCGAACTCATTTGTTATAACTTCAAGTTAATTAAGGAGCTTGTTGTGAGATGACGGGGGCACCTGCATATGCAGGTTTTAACTGAGCAAGAGCATTACAGGGGCAACTGCTGAAAAAAGGACCTGAAAGGAGCCTTAATTAATGTCTCAGCAGGGGTGAAGGGAACACTGCGATGGAGCTAAAGCCCTCACAGGCCCAGATTCAAACTGGAGCTCTTCTAGCTGGGAGAGCATTTTATTTCATAGTATTGCATCATCGTGGATTATCTAACAAGCAAAAGTGTCACTAAGCCAATAAACATCTCGGAGACCTCGAGGGGTAAATTAGTCTCCTTCCTCCTCACACTCAAAGTGTAAAAAAGTATTACAACAAAATACAATTTCTCTAAAAAGCAGGGACATGCCTTCACTGAGTAGTTTAATTAGAAGTGTATGTACAAAGCACCAGATCCTCTGTTTCCTCCGTGCAATTTGCTAACAAAGACAATTCATCTCATGTTTGGAGGGGGGGGAAATCTGATTACAGCTAACACTTTGACCCTCTTTGCTGTGATGAATCGGGTAAGTCATGCATGCGGATTTTGATTTATCTTTCTGACCTTTTGTATGCAAAGGAGACACGTTCTGTATAACCATAATGTGACACGTCAGAAAAAGAGGTCAGGCCTGTGAGAAAACAAGCCTCCCGCTTTCCCTCTGATGAGTCTATTGTTTTGCCTCACAGTGGCTGCTTTTATTTTGCTGAGCACTGAAAGTTTCTCCTCCAAATTAAAATTCTCCACGTGAAACAATAAAACACGACGTTTACATGTAAAGCTGTTTAAAGTGATATGAGTGAACAATAAAAACAAAAAAATCCAGAATTTTGAAAAACAAAAAAGGGCTTTCTATTTGGAAATATTCAGCCTTATAAGTTAGCTCTGTGTGAAAATTACGTTTCTGTAAATTAAGAAAAAAAATCCATAAATTATTTTTTTTAGTAATATTGATACTCTGTTTTTCATTTAAGTTAGCAAGTAGCAGTTTTCATAATGTATCTGTAAAATCAAGATTGCTTCAGTATCATTGTACACAGACATGAAAAACACCTAAAGCAGTTCTTGAAAATGGTGAGTCTATGTTACTAGCACATTTTTGTGCATCATCTAATTCTGGCATAAAAAGCATTCCTTACAATCACCGGGGGGAAAGCAGGTGCACAGTAATAAATACTGATGAAATGACTTTTTCTATCATCAGAATTTAAACAATTTCATAAACCAACATTTAAAAAATCAAGAACAGGTGTTTGTTCTTTTTTTTTTTTACTTTGCACTGACTTTGTTGAATGTGTGGATTACACAGTGTAGTGGGTTTAGAGTAATGATACCATTGCATCTTGTCCTTAAGCCTCATGTTTACTATGTAATACTGGTGCAAGGTGTAAACATGAGGGAAACTAACACTTTCACAAAATAGGATGAAGATAGAGCTTTAATTTTACCTTGGTAGCCGAACATGTGGAAACTGAATGACAGCAGTGACTATGAGAAAGGCAGAGAGAGAATGAAACGTGGAGAGAGAGAGAGAACACAGTTTCCACTGAACATTACTCTGTTGGCATTATTTGCACTTAAACAGTAAATAACTGAACCTGCCCATTAATTAGTCTAATAAAAATGAGTGTTTATTCCAACCACGTTTTATCTGCACAGAACCAATAAGAGGTCAGCTGGCATGGCTGGCCTAAGTCTTACTCATAAATAGTCAGTACAGACTCAAATGAGGAGAACACCAGTCCTTAGAAAAAATCTTTGACGTTCACTCCCAGCCAGCTAATAGTTCCAAAATGTCTGGCTGTACTCGCTGAGAGAAGGTTGCTTTATATTACCTTTTATCAATTAGAACAAACTCAAACAAACAACAAGATTGTGAGAAAAATGAGAGAAGAGGATGGAGACATGCCACTGGCATGAAAAGTTTATACTGAATAATCTATTTCTTGCTTTATAAGAGAGAGTCTTACTGGACCACTATTCTTTCACTAAGTTTCAACCATGTTTGGCCTCTTGTTTTGGTCTACACTCATCTTGGTGTACATGTCCAGTGGGTCCTAAGTGCTGAACACCTCAAGCGGGAAGCAAAGCTAACTTCTTCAGTTTATCCACCTCTGAGCAACTCATTCAATTCAACCGAATGGATGACGTGTCATGTGGTAATCCAATATAATTTTAATCTATTACAGCACCACCACAATGAAAAGTGACCCTTGACTTTCCACTGCTAAAGTGCATCATCTGAGTGTGATGTCTGAGACAGAGCTTGGTGGGTGATTTGTGTTCAAGCCAAGAGAAGTGTCACTGAGTCTCAGGTCCTGTCAAACATCTTGTTCTTTTATAAGGAGAGAAGATCTTAAATGTTTTTTGGTATAAATAGAACAAGATGAGACAAATCTCATTCTTCGTGAGCATAGAAACTGTTGTTTTAAATATTTCAGCAATATGCTTATTAAACCATATATGCAATATTCTTTGTACTAAATTGCAAATCTGGACTGGATTAAGAAGAGATGTGTTTACACATGTGTGAGTCTCTATATGTATGAGGGGATGGCAGCAAGCATTTTAAATATTAATAGCTTTTTTTCTTTGCCATACTTCAAAAAAGGCGACAATAATGCAGGGTTGCAAGGGGGTACGTGCTCTCTGAGGAGAGGTCTGTGGAGAGAATGAGAGGGAGAATGTGTCCTGTCATAATTAAACATGCATGGGTATTTTTTTCACAGACGCTGTTTGTTCCGCTGGCCCGGGTTTTGACAGGACGCCAAAACAAGCCCAGGTGGAACGGAGTGTGCAAACAAGCTTGTGAGTACAGGCATGAAACACACAAATTAGCACCTAGACCAGATGAATACGCAAGTTCTGGGATCAGGGCCAGGACGGCGTCCCATGATCACGCAGCCTAGTCGGGTGAAAGTAAACAGAGAAACAAAAACAAGGTGTGTGTTTCTCCAGGTAGATCAAGCTCATATTAGTCTTTGCAGCTGATTTTTCCATCAGAATATCTCTAATTTATCAGAGATAAATTGCTGCGAAAGAGATATTCATTGGGTTAAAAATGGGAGATTTTAGCTTTTACCATTTTATCCAGCTCTGCTCTAGTAATTGATACAAGAGGGTTTGAAACCTTGGTCAGCAGGCAGCAAGCCATTTGTGAATACAGGCCTGCCAAGCCTAAAAGAAAAACAATAACAAGCCAGGATACGCTGGGAAGACAACAGACGGATGTGAGAGTCTAGTGATGGATGTGATGGGTGGTGGAGAGCTAGAGAGGGAAAAAATTAGGTTGAAAAAAATGGATAGAATCGAAAGAGAAAGGAGACGGGAGGGAGCGAAGGAGATAGACTGAGGAAGAGTGAGTGGTCGAGTCCCACAAGAGAAACCGTAAAGTAAAGCTGAGTGAGCGAGCACCACCAGTCCAGAGACATCTTGCAGGTTTGGGTTTTTTTTTTTCCTTTTTGTTTTTTTTCTTCTCAGGCTGGACACTTCGGAGTGCATGTTAGGTCCCCGAGCGGCCCCGTAGCCGAGGCACTACTGACATAAGCAGCCTCCCAAAGATGAACAGCATCACCTCAGCTACAGTTAGAAGGTCAAGAAATTGCTCCCACTGCACATGGCCCTCCTTCCCCTTCCATCATGTGACCTCTCTGCTGCACAGAGATGTTTCCCTCCTTTCGCTGGTCCTCTCTGGCCTCTCAAAAAGGCAGCTTTTACACTTCTTAACTCTTCCACTTGGTGGGACACAGAGACCAGTGCAGCACAGCGCACTTTTTTCCACATGAGTTTACCCCGTTAAGGCTGTTCTAAAATAAAGCTCTCTTAGTCACACATGAACTGAGGCTGAATTATGGATGGGGCCTTAGTGATGAAGTTGTGGGATATCTTAATGACACCCAACACGTCCAACATGACTCCCCAGCTGCTGTGAATTAACTAGCTCTCATAATTAAACTGGGTAAAGAACAAGCTCGGTCATCAATAAGTCATTACTGGCAACTTCAATTTACTACCCTGCACTCAGTGACTGTTCCATCTGAAGTGAGTATGCGTGTTCCTCTTGTTCCCTCACAACACTCACCTAATAATACACACCCAATGAATAACAAACTCTTAAACATTGTTATTGTTGATTAAACCGAATAACCAAAGGTGAATAATGGATAACACCCCCTATTTACATGTGACAGCTCTATGTTTGTAACCCACGGCTATGAATGCTAGCAGAAGCCATGTAATGACAGTATTACCTTGGTTACTGCTCCCTTAAGGCTTTTTGGAGCTTCATCAACTTGGAAGTCGGCGACGGATACGCCGAAAACACGTGAAAGCAAAGGGGAAACTGAGATACACGTCCATTAATTCGCATTAGAAAGCCAGGATGCCTCTGTCCTAAATAAGTTTGCAGTGTATACTTCAGCATCCCATCTAACATTCATGCCTCCTTTTTATGCTTTTATCACCTTGGATACGCCTGACTCAACCAACCGTGTACACGCTTCCCTTATCCTGCCAGGAACATCTAGCAGGTCCCGCCAAAGTAAAACACATCCTGTGCTTTGTGTCTGTGACTTTTTAAGTGACACAAACGTGAAGGAGCATCATATGGCCGATGGATAACTAATGTTTACTGAGGCGTTTTTCTAAATGCAGTTTAAAGTCTAGAAAATAAGGCAGTTCGTTTTAGTCATAATATGTAAACTTGAGTATATCAAATTAATCAAACCAAGTTCTTACACAGATAAAAAAGGACAGCACAAGGACAATGTTTCAATTATAATAACTGCTTAAGCATATCTAACAAGCTTTTGCCTGAAAAAAGGAATCGTGAGACTGCAGGCCTCACTAACCGAGAGTCTGCAGAGTGTGAATAGAATGCAGTAGTCAGGATGATTGAACTTGGCTGTCTTCAGGGAGGGGGGGGTACATGTGCTAATCCTAATCAGGACCTGTTCCCTGCCATGTAATGGAGTAGGAACAACCCCGAGCTCCGCGCTGGACACGCTGAGGCTACATTAGTGAATAATGTTTTCCAGCATGGGACACCGTTTCTATTACGCTCCACATGCGGGAGGAAGAGGAAGCTGTCACTGCGAATTAACCGCAGAGCATGCCATGCAAACATATCTTGTGTAATTGGAGTAAAAAAGTGAGCGAGGGGAAGAAGGGGAAAGGCTTTTTAAAATAACACTCGTCTGCTCTACATCACTGAGACGCTATGTTTGAGACATTATGAAGCTTTTAGCAAACTGTCAACCTTCAGGACAAAAGGATTCTTACACTCCGTCCTCCGGAGGCTGTTTTATTTACCCATTCTGCACTGATCTGGTTTACCAGAGAAAGCCTCAGCTAGAATTTGTTCGCTCTGAGCACTGCTGCGGTGTTTTTTCTGTTAAAAAAAATGACCAGTTTACCTGATTATATCGACAGCTCTACTGTAAAATCTCTTGGCATTAGAGGTCAAAAACACTATGTTTTCTTATTGTCTCGCTGAGTTCACTTCCATCTAGAAGAGGGTAAAATCTCAGAGCGGAATCACTTTTCTGACAATAATTTATAAATTATGCACTGCTTGTGTTTGAATTGAGAAAGGCTTTCATATCTCTTCCATTAACTCAGATTAAGATTTCATACTGATGCTGGGGAGAATGCTAGCAATATCCCCGTCTCATTTCAATGAAATTTTTATTAGTGCTTTTTTCTGTAGTACACTCCTATTGGGATGTCTGTGAATCTGAAGCTTGGCTTTGGACATGAACTCCCCTCAACCTGCCTGCCAGTGGCTCTGAAGGTTTCAATATTTTATGGGCTCGGGCTAACTCAGCCGTGAGATTCCAGCTGCAGAGATTTAACTCTAATGTAAAAATTGTGAACGGATGAAAACTGGGATGTCATAAGTAATACATCTGTTCCAAGAGGGGTCATGGTTGCCATTCTTCAAAAAAAGAAAAGAAACAGCTAATAATAAAATGTAATGAAAGAAATCAAATAACAGAGGGGAAAAAGGCATTTAAGAATGAACACTCTACTCCATTCTTCCTCTTTGTATGTCTAAAATGAAAAGACCTAAAGCTATAGGACTAAAATATATCAGCCTTAATCTCCCAGCGCTTCAATTGACTCCTGATTGTGTGCACTCTTTACCCCTTTTTGTGCAGCCATCAATAAAACTGGTCCCCTAATGTCATCCTTCTGAAGAAATGGGCATCACGCCACTTACACTTTATAGGCCAAATCCATTTCTTTGAGCATCTTGCCTTTTTCTTTCTCGCTATCCTAACGGAATTCAAAGCATTTGGAAAATCTGTCTATTCAGCATCAGCGTCCTGGCACATTTTTCCCCAGAACCAACCGAGGTCAGATGAGATGGGTCTGATGAACTTTCCCATTTCTCCCATCCCTGCAATCTATAGCTTTCTCCCTTGAGCCATATGTTGTCCAGTGTAGTCAAGACTGCTTGTAATGGCCCTGCTAACAATGCACTCTTTGTGCTGGATAAGGAAAGGAAAAAGCCTGATGCCGGGAGGCAAGATGCAGAAGAAACACTTTTTGTGCCTGCTTATATCTCTTTTTTTCATTCCATTATACAAGTGGACTCTGCTGGAAATATTTGTCTTGACAGTAGTTTAGCATCACTCCCCACCGCCCTCCATGAAAGATTAAACTATTGAAATTGTCATAAGTACAGATGCCAAGCTCTTATATGTGGTCCTAAACTAACATTACTTAACAAATTTGTTGGTTAGCTGCTGCACAATTTCTTTCTTTCTTTCTTTTTCTTCTCGGGAAAACACAGATAAATTTATCTACAGTTTTCCTCAGAAGCGCTTACACTTGGTGGAGTGAAACCTCCATGCTTCCCTCACACCCTGTTTATTGCTTCTTATTACCAATAATAACATTGCTCCTTTGGGAGCTCAGGGGTAAGTATGCCCCCTAGCACTAAAGCCCTTTTAGAGACTTACTATATTGGACTGAATATAGTCCTTGTACTTGCAACGTATTCACTACTGAATATTCTCATGAGAGATTTTCTGCAACTGCAACCAGATAATTTTCTCCTGGAGTAATCTGTAATTATTAAAGAACATCAGATTATAAATAAAGATACTAAAATTATGCCCATGCATGTTTAAAAGAAACATATTTTTATCTAAATCCTTTTACAGTATCTAGACAGAAGATTAGTGCTTGTTATATTTGTACACTGAGGGAATGATCTTTACTTGTGCTATTCTGTTGCAAGGTCTTTACCTTACAATGTAAAGTACCTTGAGGCAACTGTTGTTGTGATTTGGCACAATTGTTGTTGGCACAAATGAGAAGATAAAATGAATGAAAAATAAATCAGCCAAGGTCATGAAAAAAATTGTCCTAAGTCAATGCATATGAAAGTAAAATCTGCCGATCAATTAAAGACAATCAATGCAAAGTAAAAAGTGTTAGAATAAGTAGGAGAAAACAAGTCATTAATAGTCATAACAAGTGGCCCGAAGTAATAGAGTAACAGTTGAAACTGTTACATAGTTGTAATGAAAAGACCCGTCGAACATGTCCCCTAAAGTTACAGACAGACAGTTTAAAAAATACAGTAGTTAGCCAAACATAAAACCTGAAATAATGAAATACTAAAGTGCAGTAAAGGGTAAATTAAAGTGAGTGTAAAAAGTAATTGACAAACACCATGCATAGTTGAAAACTGGTAAAAGCTAAGGGTAAATACACACACTACTGAAACAGAATAAGGTGAATGTAATATCAGATCAAATAATAAGGTGAAATGAATACATAAAAAGGTAAGTGTGATTTTATATAGAAAAAATATAAAATGATAGGCAGTAAATATAATAAATAAAGCAACGTTTTTCATTAAAATGAGCTAAACACTTGAAAACAATTAAAACATTCACAGTTGTAATTGTGAACAGATGATAGAAAAGAAAATATTCTTGTAGATAATTTATAAAGAATTAATTAATCCAATAACAGTTTCCCTCAACCAGCACTACCTTATTTCAGTTGATAAGGATGTCAGGCGAGTCAGGTTTCTGACATTTGGAAATGTCTGAGCTTCGTGGCTATGCTATTAAAACATAAGTCCGCTCCTGTCATTCTGACAAGCGTATTTCTAGTTTCCCTTTATAGTGTTAATAAATGATATAAACAAGACTTGAAAAAATATTTTCCACATTAGTAAAAATAGGATAACTCTCGTTTTTGATTGTACCAAAGCATGTGGTAGAAGCCTTTTAGGTCTATTTTGATGCCTTGTAATTAGAGTGGTGTTGGCAAATATAATGGGAGGGGTAGATACAGAGGCCAAGCAAGTAAATGTCCAGGTCACTGTGTAAACAGTGCTTATTGTCTGGGACACGCTTGTTATCTAAAAGTCATTTCCATCATTAACAAAGAAGGACACACGTCTCCTGTGGGAGTAGACAGACAGCTCCGGGGTTAAAAGACACATGCTGAACTATCAATAACTTCCACTAATTGTATGCTTTGTAATTAGGAGCATAATCAATTATGAAATCGTTTGTTCTGCCTCTGTGTCATGCTAACAATGGGCTGCGTCTAGATCTGCATACAGTAAGATGCACAATGAAACTGCAGAGCAGGCCATGCGTGTGACTTCAGATCATCGCATGTCAGCAACAAGCATTTGCATTTTTGAAGCGAGGCTCAACGTTCCTGTGACAGAAAAGAAGTTGATCGTTTGACCTCTACATCGCTGAACTGCAACTGATGAGCTTAATCGTCAGCTGTCACTTCCTATCTTAATTAATCCTAATAGACTATTGATGCGACACAACTGTTAGGCTTTATAATTAGTATTGCAATTTAGACCGGATAATCTAACAGGGCAGTCCAATTACTCCAGAGGAAATAGAAAGCTGTGAGGCAATAATTATGAAACAGTCACTGCACAATGAAAAAAAACAGAGAAAAAAATCAAGAGCTTTTTTCCTGTTGGAAGAGAAATCCATGCATACGTTAAACAGTAAATGACAAAACACCACCTTTGCTAATCTCATTCAATGTATGAGAGACAACTAATTGAATTGATTGCTGCTATCAATAGCAAACAAATCTGTTGAGTTGTCCATGCTCATATAATCTGACCTGATTCCTTCAGCTGTCACTATCTGTGAGAAAGCTGCCACGCTACGCTTTTCTAAATCTGTCAAGCCAGGGCATTTACATGCCTTTGTGTTTCCATGTTGATAGGGCAATTAATAAAATATATGTTAATAGGAGCTTAATTGTTTTACAACAGCAGTTTGACAGGGCTGAGGGAGAGGAGACTTGTCAGCGATATGAAATGCGTGGCTACTCTCAGCAGCGTAGCCCTCAGCCTAACATATGGTCTCCTTTCCAGGCTTTAACTGTACCACATAATAGGAGCCTGCAGTTTATTTTTGAAACATTAGTGATGTCACTACTCCTTTTGTCTCCTCGAGACAATAGCTGCTGTCTCTGCCTCGCAAGCAAGACACCCCCCCAACGACCCCCTCCCCAAAAATAAGGGATGGCATTTGAATAATAAAAATAATAATAATAAATCTACACACGTCTCAATTATACACAGAGTGTTCTGCCTGCATTTGAAAGCAATTTCTTTAAAAGGAAAGACATGTTTTTTTTGTTTATTTGTCTTTGCAAATCAGTTGTTAAATATTCATTAAAACTGGATTACAAAAATTGGATTGTATAAAAAATCTTCCTTGTAAATGCTTTTTTAATGTGTTTTCTAAATCATATCAACAAAATTAACACTCAGCTCCTTTAAAAGCATTTGACATCATTGTGCAATAAACTGGTTATTGTTTGTAATCGTGGATGATATCAGTAAAAATAATTTATGAAAACAAACTCAAATAAAAGTAGGCATTAAATTTGTGCAGAATTGAAGACTAAAAGCTGTATATTTTTTTTTAGCACTTTAACAAATGACTCATTGAGCAACTAGTATAAAGGCTTTCCTATCAGTGTTTATTTGAACTAGTTTCTGAGGCAAAGCTGTGTGTTTCAGTGCAGGGTGATGCCAAGTGATTCATACACAAATGACCTGAGGGAGGCAGCAGTGCAGCGAACAAATGTGAGCACAGCGTCTCACACTCTTAGTGCGCTTTAAAGGCCATTTACATAGTGAAATCTAATTACCCAAGCTCTATGAGAGAGTATTTGATCTCAATCTTAAACAGAGCAGAACATATTATTAGGAAGAAGAAAAAAAAAAATAAAGGAGGGCGAGAGACTTTTGTTAGATGAAGGTGGCTTACTGAACAGAGGAATCAGCTTGTACACAATTCAGCACTCCCTTTTTAATTATTTTCCAACATAGATGAAAAGGGAAGAACACTGATTTATTTGTGTCCTGGGAGACAATGTGGGCTTTTGAGACATGAAAACCAGAAAAGAGGGAACTTGGGTGGACAATGCTGGGAGAACAAAGTCTCTCTCATTCTGTTTTTTCTGCTTTAAAGGAAATCAGAAGTTCTCAGTGTTGCTCCGTTAACAACTTCACTTGTGAGCAGCATGCTGGTTTGGACGTTAAGCGCCAGCATATAATTGAAATTATCAGTGAGTCACATAGAATGCACAACTGGTGAATATTTTCAAAAATGTATATTTTACACTTTCTTCTAACATAAAGAAAAAGAAACTAAAATGTTCATAAGATATTTAAAAAAATGCTACATTGCATATATAAAATACTCAAAGTCGTCTATAATGTAAAACTTTACATATTGTTGTGCTCATTACACATTTTCCCTTTGTATGTTTTCCATTTACCTTGATGCTGAAAAAAATGCTGGCTTTCTTAATTCCACATTATCTCTTTTGGTGTGAACTTCTAAAAGAGCAATAATTGCATTACTGCAGGCCACTGTCTTACCTTTTCATACCAAACATGCAGTATTTTCATTGGTTCGAAATAAAACATATAAATGCAAATTTTTGAGGTATTTTAAAGGATTCTTTTCGCGCCATTTTTGTTCATTTTAATCTAGAACATGGTCTTGAACACTTTGTACTCTATGTACATATACTATGTGGGGGTTTTGCTATTGCCGTTGCATAATGCACTGGTATAAATCATGAATTGCTTCTCGTGAGCAGTGCCTATGCATAGCTGACAGGACAGGCGACTCTGATTTTTGTGCAAATGCTGAAATACACAATTAGAAGTGCAGACACGGCTATAGGCACCAGTTATTTTACCGATACTGTCAGGTCTTGATGTGTGATACCGAGAATTTGCATGTAACAGTAAGTGATCCCTTTATCCACATAGATTGCCCCATGTGCTTCTAAGCATGTCTCCAGATGTTCTGTATATACATGCGTACACCTCACCCTTTTTCCCCTTTGTTGTGTTAATACAATTCCAGTACCTCACCAATTTCAGACTCCATAACCTACAGGATGTTTTTCCATTACTCAAGGATTGCCTAGTGCTTCTAACTTGCCCTTATTTTATGTTTCAAAATTAGAGCTTTCTGAAAATTACTGTGCTCTTTCGGTTCTTTGTTCCCGCTCTTGCAAAAATCATATATAATTGTAGTCACTCCATGAAGATTTTTTAGCATTGACCTTTAGTGCACAGTAATACAGAAAATGATGGGGACCAGATTTCCTGTCTGAGCCTCTTCCTTTTCTCACCCCCACATCTCAATCTGTGAGGGATAGATGCTGTCTCTGGGGATATGTTGACCCTATTACTACCAATGAGTATTGATATAGTGCTTGTGTTATATTAGCATACTACGATTACTGTTTCAGTTTCTATGTCCTGATTTTAGCCTGCAATCATGACAAAATGCCACTCCTATGATATGATATCAGTTAATCCTGATACATTTACCCAACCAAGACATACCAAAGAATATCAGCCATATATTTTCATATTCTGTAAATTTATTAGATCATTATTAATATATGATATATTGGTAAAAGCTATAGATATAGATGTAGATATAGATATAGACTAGTGTCCTCTGGATAAAACTAAACATCGAAGTGAAATCTTAAACTTTTTTTTATACCTTTTCTATGTCGATCCATGTTTTTCCAGCATAAAACTGACTTTCTGTGGACCCAGCAGGGACTTAGAGTAAAATAACATTTGTAGGAGCCTATGAATTTGCTGTATAGAGAACTTGTTTGGTAGATGTTGACTGTTAGAGTAGTGCATTGTGAAGCCAGCATGTTTCTAGATCTAATGGCTTCACAAGGGAGAACAATCAAGATGACTTCACTGTATCATCCAGGGTGGTGGTAAGCTGCAGGAGAGTGCAGCGAGCCCCTCCACTATTCCCTTAAAGCAACGTGAAGTTTGCTCCTTCCCAATAATCTGGGCTGGGATCTCAAAGTCACGATGGGAAGCATTGTTGTTCCCCTGGTCTACCCGTGGGCCCAACATGTGGTACGCTGCTCATTTCCGTCACTGCCCATGGCTTCTTGTGGACTTTTTCAACCAGCCAATGAATACAGGTTCTAAAACTAAGACTGCCAGGCGCCGTTTCTCACTGATAATAACTAAAGTAGGATCGGCCGCTTTTGGGGCTTTTACCGCGCACACAGTCAACAGTTAATGCATTAAAAGTAATGCATTAAAATCGTGTATAATGGATGCATTGTCTCAAAATTAGTTTCTCAGTCAGTCAGTATGCGAGCAATGCTATGCACATTTTCAGGCATCTTTACTTCTTTATCACAACATTTAAATGGATGATAGACAGTTCTTACTCATCTTTATATTGCAGTAGTACTTTTAAATGGCTTAAATATAAATACATGTGATGCATTACTTACTAACAACACAAGTAAATCTTTATGTTAAGTATTAAACTTTAAGTGTTACTCTCAGGTGCCTTTTTGAATGTAAAATGATTATTTTCACGTTTCAAAATATAAGTGCAGTTTGCTAATACTGCTGAGCATTTTATACACACACTTTTCTCTGGTACTGAGTACTTCCACATTTATTTGTGCTAATTTGCACAATACACATTTATGATTGAAAGAAAGCTGTTAGACCACTGCAGCAACAGAATATATATCGATCATCCAGTCAATTGAAGAGAAAAATCCAATACTTCAGCTCGTGCTTAAACTCGAGCTGGTTCATCAAAAGGTCGTCCATCAATCACGTCTGCTGATTTGATGTGCTTTAGTATTTAGATCCTTAACTTTAAGCAAATATATTTATTATACACTGTAAATATACTTTTTCTTCTTAAGGTAGTAAAAACGATGAATACCAATATATATGTAAAATATATGTACAGCATCAGAAGCTTTTATAAGATTGTCATACGTCTATTAAAGTAACTGGCAACTAAGGCTTTGAGGTAAATGGATTAGAAGTGAAAAGTGCAATAAATGATGCTTGTGGTGTTTATGTGAGTAAATGTACTCTTACCACTGTGCAGGTGTGCCCACAGAGTTATGCTCACATTAAGAGTTTTAATAAATCTCACGAACACAACAATCAAAAGAACTGCCCTTGAAGAGATTTGAAGGCAAGATTAGAGGAGCTTTCATAAACCCATATAAGACTTCCAAATGTTTAGTGGGTTTCTCACCCTTTCTCCTGCCAGTGGATGAGCTGCAATGCAGGCAACTAATAACTTTTTTCATTAATGACCCATTCAGCCCATATAATGAGGACTTACAGCATACTTACCAAAAATTAGACCTCTCAAACAGCGCTATTTAAAACGCAGCGGCCGAAAGCAGATTTTAAATGTTAATCATTTTATATGCGCAACCTGGGGCCTGCCTCGACCTGTGAACCAAAGCTCAAAGGGGTGGGTGCTTGTTCTTTCCTGGACATTGGTTATTTTTTCTTTTTTTAAACCAAGCTGCAGAAAATCCAATTATTAGAAACAACCCAATTACTTTCCCCTCAGACTCAGCGGCTCAAATCCAAGGTTGGCTTTGTGGATTAGCAAGGTTTACCGATAGACTCCTAAAAAGGGAAGCAACAATGTCGAATTTCCTGGCCGCCTGGGCTCTTCCAGGATTTGGAGTCAGAGGGTGACATGATCATTGAGGGGTAGAATAATGGCAGAGTAAGAGAAGTTGGAAGGAAGGAAGGAAGGAAGGAAGGAAGGCGAGATAGAGAAGAGAGGATCGCTCTCTGGACAGTAGATCACAGTTAGCTGAGGTCAAAAGAGCAAGCGGGGCCTGTCAATGGAGACCTACCCACTAATAAAGTCATATTGACTTCACACTCATACTTAATGCAGTGTGTTACTTGACACCTAAAGCACAGCAGTGTTTGTAAGTCAATTAGAAGAAGGTGAATGAAGCGTATAGTTTGGCCGTTACTCTAATGTGAGGAGGATAACGCTGGACACTGACCTTTGACCTGACATATCCTCTGATTTTTAACATCTGCAGGGCGCTTCCCCTAGGTGTACTGATAATAACAAATAGTGATTCATAATTAAATCAAATAGATGACTAAAAACAAAGAGGTTGTTGGATAGTGACGATGACAGTGATGAATCAAGGTTATGAAACCACCATTAGGTGGATTTTTTCATGCCAGACAGCTTACTTCGACTTCTGTCAAAGTAGGTCAAAAAGTAGCAGGAAATGAATTACTCATTTAATGAAACACTTCAATCTCTCTAATAAGGAGATCCATGAATTATATGCGCCACCTGCTAAATTCGCAAATATCCCCTTCTAAAAGCTTTAGTAAGCTTCATCAAACTAATCAGAGTGGACAGCCACCAAATAGAATCTATTCTGAATTCTCCATTTGTGACTGTGCAGAGCAGGTGAAGTCTCTTGGCAATAATTTACTGGAAGGTATGCCTTTCTCTATTAATGTGCAAGGATTAAATTTAACACCCACCTTATATTGTTCAGTGCAATCATATTGCACTAAAGCCCACAGTAACCTGAGGTATCTCTTTCATTATTGCCTAATTAACCTGCTAATAGCCATGTCCTTACTACTTGGTCTCTTTAATTATCCAGCGGCCTGCGACACATTCATACTGAGATTACAACTGTGTCAGTCAGCTCTCCGTCCCATCACATCTTTTATGAGATCAATTTCTATTGGCTTTACTCTAAAAGACGCTGTTTAATTAACAGCTATTTTCATTCTTGAAGAATACAGTATTTCATGATCGGGGTATTACTCTCTTTACAGCTCTTGCTTTAGACAGCTATAGCAGCGAGGCGGTGAAGGTTGCAACTAGAAATGAATGGAGACAGAATAAGTCAGTTGGGTGTGTAACCACTAGATGTCCTTTGCAGTAAAGTGAACAAGCCTGACTGAGGCTGGCCGCAGCACTGGAGAAATGCCAAAAAGGAAAGAGTCATACCATTTCATCACATGTTAGTCATTCGGATAAGACGCTGTCATTAATTGTAATAACGACTCAGCGTGAAGGCTCTGATTCACAGCCAGCGAACGCATCATGCAAACATTTTTGGCCACTCAGCAGAGCTTCATTTAAGTGTGACAGCATTTTGCACAAGTTTTCAGTGATGGCAACTCCATGAAAATATCACTTACATTGTCTCACTGGCTATTATTTGCAAACCTTTACAACTTGGTAATTTATTAAAAGATGAATGAATAAAGATTTGCTCCATTCAGGTGGTTTTAGTATGCATTTCCTGCATTTCCTGAAGTTCAAATATTTTTCTTTTTTCTTAGTATTAGTATTTAAACGAGGAGTAGTTGTGCTGGATTCCATGTAACATATTACATGTATTGCATTTATGTGCATATACGTAAAGAATATCAGCATCAGCTCCAAAATCCCACCATGGATAGGCTCTAGTTAAAGTAGCTGACTAGTTGACGCACTGACTACTCATTTCCCAGTGCTCATGAGCGTTTTCACCGATTTGGTTAGTGCATTCTCAGAGCAAGCAAGACATATCACAACTAGGAGCAAGAGAACATTTATTTTTCAAACTAAACAATGAAACATTAATGAATTACCTTTTAACCACTAACAAAGGCAGTAGTTACAACTTGCAAAAACCTTATTATAAGGTTGCTGTATAATAAACCTAGTTCCTCAGATGTTTTCACACTATAATATGAAGAGCTGTGATTTAGGAAAATCAAAATATCATGCCACTGTATAAAATAAGGGGCGGGAGGCAACAGTGCAAGTGAAAATGCTACTATCTGCTGCTGTTTCCCTCTAGACATACAAGCAGTGGAGCATTTAAGTCACTAGATGCACAGCCAAGACTCAGACAAGTGAATTTATGTGTTAAGTTGGTGTCCCCCTCCTTCCCCCACACTGTCTCAAAGGCCCAGCACAGATAGCGAGTTCCATTAGGAATTTCAAGTCGAATTAAGGTGCTTGGGGAGGACACATTAACACATGTGCCGCTTCTGTAGTTAAATGTCAGAATGGGAATGAGGCCTGTGACTTTATATTCCATTAGCCACAGCCTCATGTTTCCCTGCTGTGTATCTAAATAAATAATCAAGACAGCCTCCAAAACACGAATCATCTTTTCACAATAATAGAAAATTAATGGCTCTGCTTGGGTAAGTAAATTACACCAAGAGCATCCCACAACCTAAATCAGGGCTGAGAGATGATGACAAAGGATGCATTATAGGCTACGGCAAAAAGGAACCCACTCGTCCAGAAAATTCTGAAATCTGAATAAAATGTTGGGGCTTTCAAGCTCTTTACAATCACCTTGCATGAAAGTCTAATTTAGTTTGGGTTCTTATTAATTCATAAGCCATTAGTAACATATTTCTGTAACAAAAAGCCCCTGACAATAGAGAAAAGAGTGTGTTTGGAAGAGGCATGTGCAATTAACATTTAAGCATGGACGATTAAAAAGAAGTTTTAAAGAAATGGCTTAGAGCGGGGTCTTGAAAGATGCAAAGAGATTAACTATTTTATGGAGCATTAGCCAGATATATTTAAATATAGCTGAAGTGTATTCCTGCCATACAGTAAGTATAACACCTGTCATGCTAAATCATGTACACAATCCACGTCTATTAAGCTGGGGAAAAAAAGCCCAGTTACAATAGAAGCTAAAGCTTTGAATCCACTGAATATTTAACTACTGCCATGCAATTCAACTGTACTGCAGCTCTGTTGGTAAGCATGCGCGTCCAGTGAGATAAAGTGCTGAGATTACTTTCAATATTTAGAAGAAACGTCAATGAATTCATCAAAATTTTCAACATGTCAAGTAAGGGATAGCTATGACTGAGTAACTGAGGGTAGGTTGCTGTGGGTATACCCTGCTTTATCATCTGTTTAACTATACAGGGGACTATAATTTACAAAATCCTGCTGTGTTAAGTAAGGCCACAATCTGATCAGGAATGTACTTACCGAGGTTTACAGAGTTGCTCCCTTTGAAGGGAATGCAGGGTTAGTTGACGGCTGTATTTAAAAATGAAGAAGGTGGGAGCCTTATATACTTTTGTATAGTGGGAGGAAGATGTGATGTGTTGTTTGTCTATATATATGGGTTGTATAAAATAAGCAATCTGGGATCTTGAAATGAATAATATGGGCTATTTCTAGAGAGTGTACTAAAAATATGATGATAACAATTATTTAAACCATTCTATAATTTAATCCTTTGCCTCATTGCCTTTCCTGTTGCATTTTTTTCCCTCCATGTAATGTCACATGATCGTGAGTGCTCATTTCCAGCAATGTCCTGCTTCAAATTAACACCATTCCAGACATTCACACCTGAGCTGATGTGTAACCACCTTTTTTTGGACACTTTTACAACCAGTGAGATACATGCCTAATTACAGCAGAGATAATCACCAATCTAACCAATGTAAGACCTCTGATGGATAAAAAAAAAAAAACGCTAAAAAAGACAAAAAAAAAAAAGAAAAGAAAAAAAAGAAAATAGTTTTTGAAATCACCTGAAGAGAAATGTTTTTTGGAAAAGGGAGTATAAAACCTAACCTAATTCCATGGTGAAGCAGGTGCTAATGCCATCTCATTTCCTCACATAAACCCCTTTCTCTCTCCCAGCACATGAATTATTAGCACAGATGCAACCTACTGTTTATTTTTTAAACAGGATGAGCGAACATGCAGCATATGAAAAGGCAAAGGGCTGGTCTGTGAGCCAACACAGGTTACAGCACAGAGCAGAGAGAGCCAGGACAGGGAGCACCAGGAGAGTCATGAATAAGTCACACAGCCCCTGGACCTTCCTCTGAAGGCACTGAGGCTCTGACATGGAGCTTTTTCATCTGATAGCACCGAAATGTCCTGGAGACGTGAGGAATTCAGATACATGCAAGTGGATATACTGTATATGCATGCGGGCTGTCTTGTGTATGTGTGTGAGTACATCACAACCCTCTGGTTCACACATCAGGCATCTTCATTCATCCTCTGGAGACCCCTGCAACATCCACTCAGTTTTTCAAAGGATTTTTTTTTTCTTTCTTTCTGTTTTTTTTTTTTTTTTAACCAGGCCAGCACGGTGTCAGCATGCCAGGTGAATTTGCTTCCAGTTCAAATAATGACTGTAATTAAGCAATTAAGACCAGAGAGGCAGAGAGGCCAAGAGCTTTCACAAACCGCAAATGAGGATTCATTAGGGAGTGCAAACATTATGGCCATGGCATATGTTTGCTCCCTTTAGTACTAATAGGAATAGCTTATGTCAGAAAGGTTAAGGGGAAAATATATGGAACACATACCTCTCTTCCTCTCTCTCTCTCTCTCTCTCTCCCTACATATATATATATATATATATGTGTAGAGAGAGAGAGGTATGAGATATTTGGTGCTGCAAAGACAGCGCTCTCCACTTTTCAACCAAAGGGTGTTTACAGAATAATCTCTTGGTCACAGAATGTTTTTACTGAAGTACCAACCTGAAATACTGAGGATTTTTCTTTCTTTTCTTTCTTTTTTTTTGGCTCCTTGAATAGCCTTTCAAGGACCGCAGTGAGACACTGGGCAGCCGCGATAGATATTTGGCATTTTCAGGTAGGAAAAAGTCCAAGCTGGCCTTACATTCAGAAATAACACAAGTTCTTAAACTATTGACTGCGCTGAAGCAGTAGACTTCAAAAGGTCCTTCTGACCTGTTTGCTGAGGAGCCTCAAACCAAGTTTTTTTTCTTCTCCTTCTTTCCCTCCCCAGTACTATGCGTTTCATTATTAATATGTTTTTTCTCAAGTTTCTCTCTGACCCAGGACATTAAATAAAACATTGTATGGTTCATGAAAGATTATGAAAGAGCAGAACGTAAGCAGCAGGAGGTGTAAACTCAGCACAATTCATTCTGGTATATAATGTCAATGCCAGCACCCCCTTCTCACCCTACCTCCATGCCCTGCAGGCATATTGGCGGAACTACCAATGGATGCTAAGCTTTTTCCGACAAAGCTCCGAAGATAAAGTATCTTCCTTTTATCCCTTCTGCAAATCAATTCTGGGCCTTACAGCAAAATCCCATAAAATAACTTCAAACACCACTACTTACTCCAAAAATTTGTATTATGGCTATATCTCTTTGAACCCATACCAGTGAAGTTTTGGAGGAAAATGATTTAAGTGTTATCTGCTAAGACATCAGCATGTCAGCACTTCACCTCAGTTTTTCTTCACATGTCAACCTGAACCTTGTATTTCTCTCCTTGTGTTTGGTTTTTGATTGCTTCGAACCATCCAGGCCTGGTGATAAATACAAATGCTGCTTGTAAACTTAATGGCTGTAGTAAGTGCAAACAAGATGGTATGAAGCCCTGCTGGTGCTTCATGCTCACTCAGCTGCTGAAATATTCATTCCCTTCACTCTTCCTCAGCAACATGATATAAAGTGGAGCTGATAAGACGAGTAACTGAAAAGCAGAGTGTCGGTGTGATTACTGGAGTAGCCACAGTGGCGGCTTGATCCAAAGACCGAAATGATCTGAAGACTGTGAGGTCAATTAAATTGCAATATATACATATAACTACAAAAATTAGAATAAAAACTCGCATGTATCCCAAATCTGTCACAAACTTAATTAGTTACTTGAAGTGTCTTTGCAATTAACAAGCTAGCAGATACCCTCCTAGTTTAAAGAGAGACATACACTAATGCACAATAGTGCAGAACATGTGCATCAACTTTATGGTGATTATGTAAATTTCACCATCTGCCAGCCATAGGCCCATGTTTTAATAAGTACTCCTGACACTCTAAGGATGATTGCTCTTAACTACTGCATTTGGAAGACAAATTAGATACTCCACGAGGTTACTGCAAAGTACATGTTAAAAAAAGTGAAACATTTCTGCTCCCAACATATTTTAATGTCAAATCCACATGATGTAGCCCTAAGCTACAGAAAACTGCTGCACCGCCAATGCGAGATTGAGCAGTTTTCTTTCATTTACAGTAGGCAGCAGTACAAATTTAATCTTTGTGCACAAAACTGAATTTGCTCTACTAACACTGACTTGTGTATATGTACATCTAACCTTTATCTTTTCAGTTGGCCTATCTGTGGGATGAATATAGAGCTGTGAGATCAGAGAAGGCTTGAAAAGATGACCTGACAATCATGGTCACATAGTCTTACTGGGCTCCTCTGACCTCTGTCAGCAACACAACTCCAAAATTTCACCTTCAGGAAAAAGAGGAGACATCCAAAGCCCACAAAATCAATAGCTTTACTTACTGAGAGGATACACAAATTTACAAGTCACAGAGATATTTCCATGTTGGTGGGCCCCAAATTTTTCCCTTGTGAGGATGACATAAGTACATTTTACAGCAGTCAAATGTATTTAATGATAATGTCTTCCATTCTTTTAACCAACAATTGCTCCACCTACACAGCATTTTATCCAAAGTTTTACAGATTCCAAACCTCTCACTCCCATTTATATGAATCAAATCACATATTAAAATATTCCTGTTTATACTGTAGTAAATATATGTTTGTACTCATAAAGTGAACTTTAACCATTATATATTGGGCTAGATTTGAGGCAGCACAGTGGTGCAGTGCTTACAACTGCCGGCTCACTTTTGACCTTTAACACAGCATCACCTGGAAAAGGCTCGAGTTTCCCCTTGAACTCGGAAACCCTGAACTGGATAAGCAAAGCATCAGAAAATAGATGGATTGATTGGATGCCAGATTAATTTTATTCATCCACAATGATATAATGAGTTTTAAAACAATGTATAATTAACTCTTATTTTTGTTAACATATCTTATATTTCAGTTTTAGCTGATATCACTTGCAAGTAATACAGGACTAAAATATCTAATCAAAGTGTCATTTCAAATCTGTGTTCGCCTTTAGCCAGAGATAAAGTTATATGGTAGCTACTAAATTAGTTAGCATCAACAGTCATTAAGCTACTCTAATTAAATTTAACAACCTGTAGCTCCAACCTGAAAATGAGCAGAGAAGTAGCAGAAGCTAGGATAGTTGATTTATATTGACTGATATAGTAAAAAAGCTGTAATCCAAATGCTGGAAGTCCTGATTCATAAATGTGAGGTTAATGAGCTCATGATATTGATTTGATACACAAAAATAGAAGCTGCTGAAATATTTTTACAGTCTTAACTGTGTTGAACTACAGTCATGTGTGTTTCCACTTGACTATAAAGTGAGTGTATATACAGTATATATATTCTAACTTTGGTTAAAGTAACCAGAGAAAGCAACCAGTTTTTGTATCTACATTGCAGATCAGGTTAACTTTGCACTCTCCACCTCCATTGCAGACATTTAAGGAAATGAACAGTTGCATAAAGCAGCAATGTCAGGGCAAAAAGTGCAAGCTCCCTGCAGCTTTGTAAAAAAAACACAGTTTTTTCCCTAAAAGATTATTTTTATGGCATTTTTCCAAAACTGAAGTTACATTAAAGATACACTGGAAATTTGGGAAAGAGAGCAAGGGAATGACATGCAGCAAAGGTCTCAGCCATGAACACAGGCGCTGAGAGCATTTTCACAGATATGATAGCGTGCCCCATAAGCACTCAGCCGTCGGGTCAAACTACATGAATCATTTTAAAAGTTTGCTTTTGAGTGTGCCTGAAAGTAAACAGAGGTTTTCTGGAACAGCCCTTTTGGTGGGGAGGAAGTTGCAAACAGGATGCCCAGCACATAAAAAAAAACCTTAATGCAATATAATAATGATTTTTTTTTTCTGCAGACTTTGGGGAGAAACCACCTGTAACAAAGCTGGCTTACCTAGATAACAGCAGTGGAGGTGGAGAGGGTGGAAATCTTGATTGATGGAGTGGAGTGGGTATTGCCTATGTGGCGGAAAGCTTCACCCATCCAAGATTTTAAAAGTAAAGTCTTTTCAGTCAGTCCTCCTTAAAAAAATTAGCAATACAATACAGTTTTAATCAGTTTTATGAAAACATTAAAACAAACTAAGAAACAATTACAGAACAAATAACACAAGTTACCCTCTAAATGTGTGTTATTGTTTTTCACCACGAAATCACACGGTATACAAAAATTAAAAAAAACTTACATTTTTTCTGCAGTCAAATATATTTTCATATTTAAGTGCTGTATTTTTTTAGCACAATTTTAAGTATAAAACTCAAATTAAATGTAGTTTCCTGTACGACATTTAGCCATGAGAGCGACTTTGAAGTTTAAAGGGTGATGCTGGGTTTTTTTGGGTGGTCTTTTTTTTTGTATTTTGTTGCAATATTTTGCCAAACTGGTATATGTACGAATTAGTGCTGTCAGCGTTAATCTCATTAAAAAGACGTTAACGCCATAACTGCATTAACGCGGCAAATCTCCGTTAGCGAGTTAGCGCGGATCGCCCTGTGCGTGGGGCTGCACGGCGCTAGCGCGTTAGCACGGTTAGCTCGTTAATGTCATTTTAACGAAATTAACAGTGACAGCACTAGTACAAATTAATATTGCAGGTAAGTCATGCTAACTTTGTACGCTCCATCTTCATCGTAGGAATGGAGGGCAATGAGAAGTCCGCATTATTCATTCCACATATTTAATTTTAGGTCTGATGAAAAATTTAACTCAAATTAATGCCCTGAAATTGTCATTTTGCCAGCTGTATTCGAGATCTACTTTCAGGATACATGCTGCTGATCACTGGCTTGCAAAGCCTTCCATCCAAACTAATCAGTTATTTAATCAGATTTGTTTTAATCATTTAGACTGTATAAAATTGGTATGACACAGACTATAAGATATTAGTGACATCATTATCTTTTGATAAAACGCTTGAACCATTCAACATGTTCAGATTTCGCCAGTACCAATAACTGGCAGACCTTTAAGAGCATCCATAAATACTAATGTTTATTGTTTACCAGTGATAGCTTAGAAAGGACATTATATATGCAATAATAATCCACTGTGATCTTTCTATGTGTCATTATGCCATATAGAAATACTTCACTGTGTCACTTCTTTACCAATACACCTGCACTTTCATAGTATATACACAATACTCTATGGTATACTAGTTGTTATAATGGTATAATGTTGAACTTTTAACTACTGGTAAGTATTTTTAAAGGGAGACATTGTTCTTGCTACTTATGTAAAAAAAAAAAAAAAAAAAAAAATGTTGGAAAAAGTACAAACTCCTCCTAATTAAGCAAAATTAAAAAAAAAAAATGTGAGTCAAACTAAACTGTTCTTGTGCTTTTTTTTAGGCTTCAAAACTGAAATATTAGCAGAATCATTTTAATGTAAGTTGCTATGACTGATGTTTTAATGTGAAGGGGGTTGTCCAAGTGATGAGCCTACAGAAAATGATTAATAGTTAATCATTAGACTCTTTACTGGGCTGGGTAGGAATTGTAAAAGAGGATATGTTACTCTATTTAGATAAATGTTATTTGCCGTCAACAGTGTTGTAAGCTGCACAAGTATTCATGAGAATGTATTTGAATAATTCAGACTCTTGCCAACTGCTAAGGGAGGCCAAGTGACAGTCTGTGCATTATCCTTTGATCAAGGGTTCCATAAGAGCGCAGCATCGGCCGCACTGAAAAAAAAGCATATTTAGGCCAACACAGATGCACAAATCCAAGATAACAGAGCACCGGAGCGCTAAGTGGCTCCTAAATATTTTTAGCAGCTGAAGAATATGAACAACATGGGTTGACCCTATGTTAAGAAGTAAAAATCCATCAACTAAAACATCCCATCTGGCGGTGCTAGATTTAGTGACGAAAGAGCGCTAGCTCATATTCCCAAAGGTTATGGTCTTTTTTAGAATTAATTAAAATCCCCTTTTTTTGAGAGAGAGCTTACACAAAGTAGGAATGCTACAGGTTCGGCTTAAGGGGATTTGTATACATGGGATCCATTTAGTTAACAAAGGATTATGAGCCAGTTGACTAATAACATGAATTCAGTGAAGCGTGAGATTTACAGTATCATGAGGAGGAAGAGTGTGAATGTTAACCTCAGAACTAAACATTTAAATATATAGGCCTAGTTTAACTGCGCAAGCTAACACAGAATCGTTAAAGAAGCTTGCGTTACCATAAAGTGTCAAGACAAACAGAACAAAGGAAAATGGAGCACTAAGAAGTACGATTCAAATTCCAGACCCAACACCTTTGGACAGCAAGTCCCTGAATGCAACCCGCTACAAACCAGATTATTTCAATAAAGTCTGTCACAAAACGAAGCGCGGCACCACCCAGGCATAAGATAGAATACAAAAAAAGTCACCCGCTGCTCTGAAATGCTTTGTCACTAAAATTAAATGTGATGTAGAGCGATTTTCCATGCATTTGCCCCTCAATTATGGATCGTGATTGTAATTAGTGGAGATGGCACCCAAACACTGAACTTCTGTTCAGTCCCATTACAGTTTGGCAAGGATTAAAAATACATTAGTTGTGTATACATACTCACTTTTTTTTTAAAGCAACTTTTAAAACACTTCTGCCACAAAATCCCACAGAGTCGGCATGATCTTTCGCTGATTCAGAAACAATTCGAGTAAATATTCCCCAGCGACGCTCTGTGGAGGACTCTAGGATATAATTATGTTGCTGACTCCCTGGGAGAACTGCTTCTCCAGATCCAGCTTTGGGAAAGGTTTTTATATGTGGATATCTTGAATTCAGTGACAGGCTGCTGTTATAAAGGAGAAACCTAATGGAGAATGATCTTTAGCTGACTGGTTCAGGGCCTGCACTTCACTGTCTGCTTCTCAACAGGGCTCCGGGGTAGAAGAATCTCTGTGTAGCATGTCTGTAAGTGCTGTTTGTTGTCAAAAAAAATTCTACTACCCAATGTTCTGGATTAAATATGCAACATCTCCTGTTTCTTGTCTATTTCCCCTGTTCCATCTCCTGTAAATGAGCTCAGTCAGGTTAAATAAGAGATGCAGATTGACTGTAGCAGCGTAAATAGACATGTGCTCAGCTCTGTGCAATCCGGTCTGTGGCCTTTGCCAGACAACTCGGCTGTCATCTTGACTTGTGCTACAAGAGAAGCTGTTTCAGGGCATATGTAATGTGTCTTTCTTTCACAGCAGTAAACGTAATCCCTTCTTCCTGTGGAGCTGGCTTTTTTTGGTTCGTGTGTGTGTGCCTTTGGAGCTTCAAAATGGTCGATAGCATGTGTTCCACATATCACATGTAAATACAGCTTCATGACAATATTGGTTTGGTGAAGAGACGAAACAAGCGCTAGCTTCATTCCCATTGTATCAGTCTCTTCAGAGACCCCATGACAAAGATGTGAACTTAGGGAATCATATGAAACTTCACACTGACCTTCAGTGAAATAACCAAGGAATAACAATGCTTTCTCTATTTTTAAACCTCCAACAAAATCACTCTTTTTATTGTTTAAACACAAACACTAAGTGCCCTCAAGGTCCCATTTCAAACTGCTAACAAAGTTGGCGACCTAATCAAAAGGACTTTTACTTTTACTTTTCTCTTGAGATTAAATTTATAGATGTATTGGTATATATTCCAAAATTTTTGCAAGCAAAAGTAGATAGCAGTTTCAAATCCTGCTCATTATACGTTTGAGATACACAGAAGGACATCTGTTAGATTAGATTAGATTAGATTATACTTGGAGGACTCAGTAGTCATACATTTGATTTCTCAAGATGAAATTTACATCATTCTCACCCAGCAGACCTCCATATACATATAGTGTAACACTATAACACTGTTTGTTTTTTGTCATGCATTGTTTTTTTGTTTGTTTTGTTACAATATAAAAAGCTGGGAAAAGATTTTGTTTGCAAGCACACATAGTGATTAATTTCTATATCCATCCAAATCACAATAAATGAGAAAGAAAGCATCATTTATTTGAAAGAATTTGAAAGTATTAAAAAGTTATCAGTGTTGGTCAAGTTACTTGAAAAAAGTAATCAGTAACTAATTACTGATTACTTCCCCAAAAAAGTAATCCCATTACTTTACTGATTACTTATTTTCAAAAGTAATTAATTACCTAGTTACTTAGTTACTTTTTAAAAACATGATTTACAACCTGAATAGGTGATAAAGCGATAGATCTTTCAGCCCAATTCTACTTTTTCTGCATAATCCATCATACAAAATGTAATCAAATGGAAAACTCTCTTTTTAAAACTTGTTTTATTAGTTTTAATCTTTTAACTTTATGCATCAAGCAAAAATTTAATTATATGCAACATTCTCTGACTGGAAGAAATTTGTTTAACATTTAAACCTATTTTCTGCACATTCCAGCACATAAAATAAAATATTTTTTTATGTTTACACTCAGTCTTTCAAATAAATGCAAGTAAAACACAGCAGAAAATAAATAAAATCAAAGACTCAGCGGTCCTGTTGTTCTATTTTCACCTGTCTAGCAGGCGGATGTTTGCCCTGCTGCAGGTGTGCCGCAGCAGTTAGTGGAAGAATCCGCAAGTTTTTCTGTGAATTTCTCATTCCGTGGTAGCGCACTCGGCGCTTGCTCGGAAGTTAAGGGGTTTTTTCGCTGTAAAAAGAAGTTTTCTTCCCACGCAGTGAACAGCGGACGCTAATGTTTTTGTCATTTTTTACGGAATCAGACTCAAAGTAAGGTCAGTACTTCCACGCTTTAAACGCTGCACGCTCATACTCTCTCCGCACTCGATATATTATCCATTGTTGATCTGCACACAGCTGTTGCCACGAATGTCGCACTCGCTTATGTCATTGTCATGAGACACTCTCGCAAAAAAATCACGGTTTTAGTAACGCAGCGTGCTTACGGGAAAGTAACAGTAGTCTAATTACCGTTTTTGCAATAGTAATCCCTTACTTTACTCGTTACTTGAAAAAAGTAATCGGATTACAGTACTGCCCATCTCTGATCACCATTATACCTTACAACGTAGTGTACAATTTCACTCTGTATCAAAAAATACCATTTAAATTACAACACTAGCTTTCAGTTGGCTCTAATTTGGGCTGCTGTTATGATCTAAATGAAGCTGAAATCAAGTAATGGAGGGATTTCATAACAATCGCAAGGAAGCCAGAGTACTACACAGAGAGAGTATGCAGACACCACACAGAACTCGGGATCTTCTTACTGTGAGGCAACAGTGTTAACCACCGCGCCATCCTATTACCTTCTATTAAATACAAGAAGCTTCTGCTCAGACCAGTATAATTAAGGCTGTGGAAATCCTGTGCAAGACTTTTCTTCATTGCTGATTGATTCATATCGTTCGTATTCATATTTCATATTGTTAATGGGGATGTTTATTGTGATCAGTGCAGTATTAATTATGGTAATCAGCCGGACAACAGTAATTAATGTGGCTGTGGTTCTATTTAGATATCTATTAAAAACCAAGCTTGAGCCACAGAGCAGCTTGTCCGCTGGTTGCCTTTCCCTCACTGCTTCCATCCACTAGAAAGAGCAGCAGTAAACTGTGTTATCTCATCTGGGCCTTCTGTGCCATGTATGCAGTGAGCAGAGGCTTGGCGGGGAGGCTCTGTAAACACAGCGTTACAGGGAGCACACATGTCTACCTTCTAAAACATCAGTCTCACACTGAGGCTGTCAAAGACACGAGGAACAGGCTCACAGCACAGCACACACAATGGGAACGGACCTGTGGCATCGCTTTCAAATGCAATCAGAGCTCAGCAAACCAAACAGGAAAAAAAGAAAAAATGAACAGCTGAATGTATTTTAGTTGAAAGCGTCACATCTGAAAAAGTACAAATGAAGGTTTGCTCAAAGGATAAATAATACCGTGACCTGCATTTAAGGCAGGTGAACAGAAACAACTCATTGTCTTAAATTTCAAACACACTCAACCAAACGGCAACTGATCTAAAGGATACGTTGAAGAAATGCAATGACTATGCTATTTGAATGAAAATAGTCACTTTGCTCACACTGACATGAGAGAAATATGCGCAGAGCTTTCCCCAACACTGCTGAGAAGCAGTATAATCGTTCATAAACTTGAGATTTTACCAAAACTAGCAGGTTTCCTGTCATTGTTTCAATACCACCCACTCAGAAGCCAAAAAAAGCAGACAGCAAGAGAGTGAAAACGGAGCCATTTATGGGATGTCTTACACACTGAGCACACATCCTGCCATCAGTTTGAATGTTTTGAGCTCTTAGATGTTATAAAAGCAGTGGATAATGATTGCCGGAGACTCTACCACTTGCTGTTGTTCTCACAGAGACGCGGGGCTCTTAGTGTCACCCGTCACTCTCTGACTTTAATTGAAACCATTTCCTCTTCTGTATCTCAACGCCTCATCACAGTCTCCAATGAGCTTCGCAGAGGTGCTCTAAGGCAGCCGCGATGCTAAAAGGATCAGACCTCTGGGGTGATCCGCAGCCAGAGAAGAGAGCGTTTATGCAACGCCTTTAAAGCGACTGTTTTCCTGGCTGTGTGACTGGCTTTGGTCCAGGCTTCCTGTGACTGGGACAGTCAGGGAGCCAAGTGGAAGTGGCCGCTGTGATGTCCTCATTTAAAAAGTTCTCGCTCCGAGTTGTGCGCCGTACAATCCCTCGACCACTTAGGGAGAAAACAGCCGCTTGAGAGGGCTTTGATATGTAGAAATATGAAGGCATCATATTTATCCCCTATTCCCTTCATTGAGAATGCTCGGATGAAAGCAGCAGTGGGAGCAGGCTGAAGGCTGAGGATTAACAATGACATAACATGAAGAGGGGTCTGTCAGCACAGTGACACCTCGTTTCGCCTGCCATTGTCTGATTACCCCAACAGCAACCCACCAATGACAGGGATGATCACAGGAAGGCGGGAAGAACACAACTGTCAAGCCTAGGCTGTAAAGCCAATTCCCACCATTTCTGCTCCTTCAAACCAGATTTTAGACAAGAAGAAACAAGAGAGCAGCGGAGAGTGAGAGAGAAAGGGTGGAGGAGGAGGAGAAAGAGAGGGAGAGAGTGAGGGAAAAGGACACACGGACAGCTTACAGGGGATACAAACCAAAAGATTATGGTAATCTTCCCTCCTTTGTCCCCTGCGAAATGTTTTCGTACTACGCCTTTTATCTGTGTAAGAAGGGATGTGAACCTCTTCAGTTAGTGACAGTGGGCACTTTCTGTGTGGTTTCTGGGTAATTAGCACCAGTAGCAGGCCCTTTCTTTTTCTCTGCTCAAGCTTATGGTCTTCTTAGGGACGGCAACAGGGGATTTTCCCCCTCCAACCCACTGTCTGCTCTTAAGGAGCGATTCCCAGCCTGGGCCGAGCCACAACAACCATCTGTTGGTGCTAGAAGGATCAAAACCTTCAAGACTCTCTGCACCACTGACAATCAAATGGACAGCTTAAGTTCAGACAGGTGACTGAATTAATTATACTATTCAGGGTGCAACAGAGATGTTTTCAATAGGTCGGTCAATGGACTGCTCATATGCTCTGCTCAGCTTTTTGTTACCGTGTCCGTACTGCGGGAACCCCACCACCACCACCACCACCACCACCACAAAAGTATAATTCTTCTTTGTTCTAAGAAATCATTCAAATCTTTACTTAAAATGACCAGTGTATTTAATCAATTAAAAGCACAAAAACCTCCCAGTTTGTTTGGTGACGTGACTGAAGCTCTGACTTTTCATTTTCCCTTGGTGGTTATTTGACGGGGGAGAATCTGACTGCTAATCTTTTTCCCATGCGGAGTGACAGAAGCCAAAGGATAAATTGGCTGCTGGCACCACAAACACGCCTTTTCAATTCAAGATAGTGCCAATACCAGATCTAAAAGAACACCCAAAGCTTACGCTCATCATATCAAATGGGGCTTTTGAACAGGGGGTCAAAGGTGGCCCTCAGATAAAGTGCTATACAAGAGATCAGTGGGGCCAGGCCTTCTGCACACTAATAAAAGCACACACAGTGTTAATAGTGATACATTTCTTGACCAGAAGTATCGCCACTGCACTCCTGACTAAATTTCTCTTCTTTTTCATTATCCTTTGATGTTTTCTTAATTTTTCTTCAACAGCGACTCTTCTCTCCACTCCACTGGATGAAACCTCTTTTTGTTGTGGTTCAAGCTGCATCTTATTGTCTCTGTCACGGGTGCTTTGTCTTACCAAGGCCCGCTGCACCCACAGAAAAGCAGGGGGGCTTCATCAAAGCTCAGGCGAGATGGACTCAACAACAGTGGATTAAGGTCTTCTGCATGATAAAGTCCCTACCTAGGGGTGGAATTAAGTTAATATGTGAAAGAATGTTATTGAGAGGGAATAAAGTGCCAAAAAGCTCTGTCATTCTCTTCGTAATGTCCTAATCCAGCGCCTGACACAGAGACCTTGGGTTGGAGTTTGTTAATCACAGAGATGCCCATCTGTATTCCCTGTCCTTTAAGCTATTTAAACTTCGCCTAAACTCAATTATTGTCCCCGGGAGACCAAAATGGCATATTAAGTTACGTGAAAGGGTATTCGACCAGGGGGAAAAAAGGAATCCCAGCCTTAAAGCGAGTGGATGTCAACGCAGCCAATTTAAGTACAGCTAAACAGATTAAAGGCAGGATCTATAGACTTGAAAAACAACGTGACAATGAGTTAAAGCGAGGAGGAATCTCACTTTCAAAGCATCCTCTAAACTGTTAAGCAACCTAGTCATAGAGGATCTGAGAGACTGTGCCCTGGCATATATTCCTCTATTTACAGCTCACACATGCCTGAGATCACTTGGACCTCAGATATTTAGTGGTTATACACCATTTAATCTCACCCCAGTATAAGTCATCGGAGTGATGGTTGCAGTTTTAATTAAAAGAAAAAATCCATTCCTTTCCTGAGCGATAGTCAGAGCAAATATATTTGCTATTTATTATAAAAGGTTCCAACTTTAAACACACCAAAAATAATGAAAAACAAGTGTTTGGTTTGTAATAGTTCATTTTCTTCTTTTAGGATACTTAAAACTGGTATTGGTACTAGCAATAGGCCCTATATTTACTTGCTATTGGATCAGTATCAAAATTTAAAACTAGTTGGGTTGAAACAAATGCATTTTAGAAGTAAAGAGATGACACTCAAAGAATCCCAAACTATTCAGTTCAGTTCAAATGACATCTGCAGGAGGATTTTTTATTATCAGCCAATGCAACTGTTGTGCCTCTGCACCTTACCAAACCAGTAAACCTGACACTGTGCAGCTACACTGACACATGTGGATACAAGGCCTGCAATGCTTTTAATTATTTTCAAGTTTTTCATGAGTATTTAGTGGTGAGTGGTATAAAATTTCATCATGGATACCAATTTTGCTCACTGTTAAGTTGCATATGGGCATCATCATACTTTACATATCACATGTGAAACAAATGCAAATTGAGAACGTCATCGTATTCACTTGGAGATAATGACATAAACATAATATGTATATTTCTTAAGCATGTACAAATAATATAGTCAATAATTTCTGTATGTGTGAAAATCTCGATTGAAAGTTTTTTGAGACTGGCCCACCCATTAAGGTATACGGTATACATATATACGGTACGATCATTATAGTAAGTTGACAGTTTAAACTATGTAGTTGCAGGCATGTCAACTTGTTTTTGCAATAGAGAGGTATATCATTTTGTTCATTGTTTTTCTTAATTTACTATATCCACAAGGTCAACTAGCAAGGCATTTTTTAGTGCTCTAGCAGCTGGAGTTTGTTTTTCGGTTTGTTTGGTTTTATTTGACTAGTGAAGCTAGCCATTGAAATTACAGTTATAGATATATGTCCATTCCTTTAGATAAGGGCTTTGGTGTAACTGTGCACATAACCAAACGGCTGCTGAATGGCAAGACTTGGATGATACCTCTTGCCTTTGAACACCATATGATATGATTTACTTATGTTGCACAATCATCAAACCATTCAGTGACTCCTCATGTCCTATGGATGGGAGCATTGTCTTATTGGATGAGACCACTTTCATCAAAAAACAAATGCTTGATCCTAGGTCATAGAATATGATTGTTTGATATAAATTTTTAGGGATTTTTTTTCTTTAACAGGACAAGATGAACCAAACCATGTCATAAAAATGCCCCAAATAAGAAAACAAAGGCACTGTATCCTCTCATTGTATGTGTGACAAGAGCTCTGCTCCATATGTAGAGTAAATGTCTTTTCATTTCAGCCACATGGTTAAGGGAAAGCGCACTGGTTAAGGCAAATGTAATCAGTTTGGAGCACACAATGATGTCAGATTTGCTTAGAGCTGGAGACAGCATCGCAATTTAGAGTCAAAAATTTCCTTAAATGAAAGAATTTGGGCAGCGAGCTGGGAAATTGCTGGCCTTTGTCAAACCATCCATCCAAAATAGCCATACACGCTTGAGTTTGAAAGGAGATGCTGCTCCCCCTGATGAGCATGGTGCACATCTTTTGTCGCTCTGGGTTGTAAATGACACAAGACTATCCAGAAGTCTGTGGAGACCCCACTTCTCCCTATGTGGCCTGAATAGTGTGATACCGCTCAGAAAACTGTAAACAGGCAGATTAACAGGGTTTGTCGCACCATGATTCACACATTTGCTGTAAAGATAAGAAATGCGACTTGTCCATGCAATACTGATGTGAATTTATCAGAGCTTGCATAAAGACTGAGATGATAAACTTAACTGACCATACTTTCAGATAAAATTAAATAGCTCTGAAATAGTCTTGATGAATCATTGTTTTTATTTCTACTCAAGACACGTGACAGAAACCTACATTCTTACACACCTTCAACCAAAATCATAGAGCTCTCTGATGATTACGGTGTAAAACATTTTAAACTAAAACAAAATTGTTTTCATTTCAGTGAAATATTCCAAGCAAACAGGTCCAAGCTAACGGTGACACCAGTGTGCACATCTAGTGGAGAGTATGCTTCTGCTGACATGCTGTATGGAGACATTAACCTGGCCACCATCGTGCCAATGGTGAAAGCTTCTGAATAAAAAGGAGGACACGATTGTCACAGCATGTTTACTCTCTTGGCTTCCCTTGTCTGAGCCATAAGGCCTTCACAGTGCGGAGAGGAAAACCCACAAAGAGGAGCTCTCTAATGAAACGAGAGACATCGGGGATGCTGAATGCAACCCTTCACAGAGGCTAAAAACACAAACCCTAAAAAATTCTACACTAAAGCTTGATACCGTCGTTTTCAATAAAAGAAGAAAAAACAGAGATATGTGAATGCTGGCTGCAGTTCCCTCTAGATAAACCTTTGAGCAAAAACACCACAGGCTATAAGAGATGTGTGTGTCTGCTTAAGAGCTGAGCAGGTTTAATTACTGTAAATAAAGTGGTTACGCCATGTGGCCTAAAGGGAACGCTACAGTCTTCACTTCAAGTCTAAGTGTTTCTTTATTACAACTTCTAACATTTTAAAACATCTAAACTAAAGAAAATATTAATATCTAATGTAATGCAAGCATCTTTGTTTAAACAAGTTTCACACCCTTCCCTTACTGTCAGCGTGGGCAGCAAGTCGTATTTGCCTAATAACAACTCCAGCTGTAGTTTTTTTATTTATCCTTATGATGCTAACACGATCAGAAAAATGCACTCCAGTTTGTCTTAGTGGTCACCTCCCCACGGACACACTATCGTCTCTTACTGAGAAGAAGCCTGGCCCTCGGCGCTCAATTTGTAGCACTTTCCAAAGTATGGATCTCCTTTTTGCCCTCAAGTGTTAAGGACAGAAAACATCGGATGTAGATAATACTCCAGCGTACACGCAACTGATGTCAAAGATTATGCAAAACTGCAGCATAAAAGTCTACTATTTACACCCAATTCTTAAATTTACGTGTCTGTTCTTGAGGGCTATAATTAAAGAGATAAAGCAGGCTTCGAGGGTAGGATGGGGTAGGAAGACGAGCTCACAGAATAAAAGAAATGACCTTAGGATAGTCAAGACAGAAAAGAAGGTACACATCTCTAACTGACCACTCATGCTCCATCAGAATCATATTTTTTCCACTTCATGCTTGGTTTGCCAATGAATCTTTCCCCCCTCTGTAAACAAAACACATATTTGCACAGAAAATTGCATATACAAGGAGATGTGCGCTTTACACTCAATGCTTTGGACACTGCGGCTTCTCCAAATGGAGCAAAACAAGGGCCTTTATATCTAGTTACGGACAAAGTGCACTTCAGCATGGCTAAGTGGTTTTAGAGGGGGTTGGGACGGAGGTGGAGTCAAGATCTGTCTTGACATTTCTTGCACCACAATTCTGTAGGACAGAGAATTCAAAGACAGATGTGAAAACTTACAGAGACAAGCTTTAAAGAGCATTAAACAAATACACTTTGGAATTCAAACCAAAGGGTGTCACAAATGTATTTCCTGAAACTACCACAGTGGGAGACTCTACAAAAATTTTGATGTTTATTGGTTATAATGTGGCCTCCTTGTTGAGCAGTCTGCAATGTTGCTGGAACACATGGCACAACAACTGTAATGGAATAACATCTGACATGTATATATTCCAACTACAATTTATAAATACCTTAATACATTTTATGCTCTCCCGCACCACAGTACTGCTACACTAGAAATAAATGAAAGAAGACATTTGCCCTCTGTCTTCTCGGCACACAAATAAAAGAGAGTTGTTAGTAGGTAGGTATGCTTGCATCTAATGTGGTAGGTTAGAGATAAAAGAAACCTGAGCACCTAGATAGGAGAAAGTCTGCTCATTAAACTCAAATCCTAAAAAGCTAAGTGAAGAAACAAAGTTCTTCACGTGTACTCTCTAAAATGAGAAGCACACTCACTTTTCAACAATTTCTCTCAGCTTAAGACAGCAGTGAAAGAGCCAGTGATGGGAAAAGGTCAATTAGCTTATTAGAGCCTATTCATATAAAGGTGATTTCATGCTGTTGACATGTAATATTCCTTCCTTGTCCACGATTTGACACTGTTCTTACATTCAATAACATTTGCAATTTACACTAAAGTAAACCTGCAAGATAGATAGCTATAGTTAGATATTGCTAGATCAAGCATACTGATACAATTCAGACATACATCTTTTTTTTAACAACGTAAGCTTACTTGGAGGTATGAGGTCAAAAACAATCCACATCTTCAGTATATAGATGTTAATATGGTAACTTGGCACACTTGTGATCATGATCCCAATTATGGTGTATATTGAATTGTGACCTGCAGGGGTATAATTAGTCATTTTCTTTATCTTATTGTTAGGGAGGGGCAAACGCTAACTACTAAGCTTTGTTTGGGGCTGCTAAATACATATTTAGATGAGACTCAAAATAAGAAAACATTCGCTGGTGAATCACGATCTCCTAAAGTCAGAGTTATGAAGTAACAAATTACACATACTCTGTTACTGTACTTAATTAGATTTATTTTTTTGGACACATTTTTACTTTTAATTCACACATTTTAACACAAAGATAAATATACTGATGCATGCTCAATCATCCAGGTAAGGAAATCCCAAAAAGTGGATTCTGTTCATCTGGACGTAGCGTTTTCATTGGGACAAAGGCTACGGCCAGATGAACAAAATCCACTTTTTGATATCAAAATCTCAACACAAGACTTCTGAGGGAAGTTATAATTTCCTGTCACTGCAGGCCAAACATCAAACCCATTTGAAACAGAAAAATGAAAATGGCGATAAACATATAATCTATTGTGATATAATTATGTTTTTGTTGCGGTTGCACAGTATTAGCAACTAGCTAGCTTTACAGAAGAGAAGAGAGAATAAAGGGAGTAAGAGTGTAACAGTGTAACAGGCATCTATTTAAATTTAAGCAGTTGATTCACACGTTTTTACCAGCTAGGGCTGAAATAGCCAATGAAGCCATGATAGCTCATGTAGCATCTGCTTATATTTTGCTGAATTCAGCTGGTTAAATCCTTAAAGAGCAATACCATAGCTCAACTGATCATTGCACCACAACAAAACTTAAGGTTGAAAACTGCAAATCCCACTTTAAAGTCTGGACATGATTATTTTACCTTTTATTACATAATAGAAGTGGAAACTGCATAAATTCATTAGAATTACAATTTAAATTGAAACAGAGTTTCTATTCCTTCAATATTATTGTACTATCATATTAACAATGTGCTTCAGTTTTGCACAAAATAGATAATAGAAATGTCATTTGGATTAGACACCTAGTTTTTACTTTCATATCTTGAGTACTTTTCAGAGCCTGTATTTTCCCACTTTTGGTGGAGTAGAAGAAGCAGCCTTTTACTAGGGGATTTTTTTAACACAAGTATCAGTACTTCTACTTAGGTGACGAATGTATGTACTTTTGCCACGTCTGCTCTCTTTAGGCAGAGGTTTCACTAATCTGAGCAACTGGATAACAATAAACAGAATACCCACTTATCAGATGCTAATGTTGCCCTTATATCACTTTTTAAAAGCACTCTGTCATCAACTTGGAAGGTGTAGCTAAAATTAGCTCTCTTCTCGTCTCCATTTTTCCACTGCTGGACCGTACGAGAGCTCAACCTGCCAGCATAAGTCAATTAAACACAGACATGAAAGTAGAAATTATGATTTTTGTTGGGTTTTAATTACATTTTGTACAGAGTGCATTGAATATCACTGCTTGTTCTAGTAGAACAACCAATGAAATCCTACATCAACAGCTCCTAACACAACTTGAACAAATTGTGGCAAGGTGAAGAAAAGAAGAAAAAACACACAATTGGAAAAATACCTGCTGGCATGAGCTCCAGAGAGGTCAGCTCATTGATACCGCTGGCCTGTCAACTGTGGTCTTTTTGAAACAAGGCCAGTCCCAGGGGTCACTGCAGGGTAGCCACTGCCCGTCGACATTTGTGTTACTTTTCAACACCAACCTTCTAAACAGAACATTTGTAAGTTTCCCTTTGTAAAGGGAAATTGTTTCTTTATCATTATTATGACTGTCTCTGATGCACACTGATTCACTTCCTGTTCATTTTACTTAAGTTATGGGTCAACCATAATCATATCTCTTAATTTCTCCTAAATATCAATAAATGATTAACAAGAAAACCCAGAAGCAACAGAAATAAACTGTTGTATGAACCAACGTACACTCCTGTATTTGAGTTATGCTATTACATATACTGTAAATGCTGCAATCACCAAGAAAAAAATAGACTTTGCATAAGACCAATATTATTTCTAAATCTGAAGTTTTAATATGTGATGTCATTACTTCATGCTTAATTTTGTGTTCACTGCTTTCAGTTTTGTTTGTGTGTTTTGTTTTAATCTATGCAGTATATATATACATAGGATCCAAATACTCATCATTTCTCTACATCTAGTTTTTTATAGTTTACATATCTATACTATCTGTACTAATGTATCTGCACTAATGTATCAATAATAAAGGCCTTTTCATCTCATGTTTTAATACTGGGATGAATGAAACTCATGCATTTAAAACATGCTTTCAGTATCAATTGGAATGCTAACAAAATTTCAATATGCCAACAGCACACTGTTCCAAGGCAAAGCTGTGCTGTTGAGGATGTAATCTTAATATAGATGTGGTTGCCCTGCTCTTCCTATAGTGCTTAATACTAACGCAGGCAGCCAGGCCCGCTCCATCACAACGTCTTCGCCTAATGAACAGTGAAACGCTCCATTGACCAGGAGAGGGGAGGGCACTGGTTTGAGATCGCAGCAGATCTGTCTACAAGGCTAATGATCATTGCGGTTAAATTCAACTAATTAGCCACATGCATGCCTGCTAAATCTGCTGCTGGTTTCGGATACGCAACAAGAAATACTGAGCTGGTGGTTTCAAACGCGGAGACATCTTCAAGTGCAAAAAAAGATTTCCCCCAAAGGCTCCTGTGGCCGTGTTCATGGCACCCAATATAAGTTAAAGACATTCTCATGCTTATGAGAGAGAGCAGGCAGTGTAATTTAAATTCTGTTGACATTTACTGTCAAGGAGTATTAATTCACAGGCATCCTTTGCTGCATGGGCTTACTCAGCACCAGCGGGCCGCAGGCTCTGGAGAAAGACAAGCTCCCTTTACTGTACTCTTAGCAGATTCCCCCTCAGACTGTTCCTGTGATCAGAGGCACACAACCCCCAACCCATAGGTCACAACGGGAAAACGCAGGCATATAGCCTGGTGGAATGTCATACATACAGGTTGTGTCCTCTAAGCACAGAGACACCTTCAGACTGCATTTCAGGGACTGTTTCTCATCATCTCAAGTCACCGTAATTCCATATTTTGTTCCATTTAGAGGAAAATATCAACCTAGTTTTCTTCGTGTGTGATTTACTTCTGGTCAAACATAACTATTATTGGGCTAAGCATCGCAACAATTTCCAGAGGGTAAAAGTAACACAACAATGCATCCATTAAGGGCTTGCAGCTACTATCTGCTATCTGACTGCCGTTTCAATTTATGTAGGCTTTTTTCAAAAGAGCTGGAGAGAAAACGTTCAATGAGATTTGACCTGATCTGATTCCTTAAAACACACCACAAGCAGATCGATCCTTTGAGCTCCTCTTGTTCCCATTTGTTATTCAATTTTATTTTATTTTTTCCATCAGACTTTTCTCAGATTCTCAGAGTTAACCACATTCATGTGTGGCCATGAAACGTCCTGAAACAAAATACACATGCCTTCGCATGTTCTTTACAGCACAGTTTATCATGCGCACATATACAGTTATCCACTGAGATAAAGTCTATTGGACAAGGCTCGTGCATGTTTTAGCTTCTAGCGATGACACAACCTTGAGTGAATAATTCAGCTTTAATAACCAGATGATCTGGGGCTAAAAACTTGAGGGGAAAATCACAAGCTTTTAAATGTAACAGAGAGCAATTATTTGTTTGCACAAGGCTAATATATAATTGATATTTAAGGAAATGTGTATTATATGTGTTAAAAGTACAATGTGAAAAGAACGAGAGAGCATGTAATAACATGATCATGGCTATATTTAATAAGCTATCCAATAAAACACATGGTTTTGCTCCTTAGCCACTGTGTATTTAAACATTTATAGCCAAGAATCAGGGAAATTTTAAAAACCAAAGCTGATAAAAGCTCATTTTTAAGCTAGCAGGGGGAATTGTGCTTATTCAATTTTCTTAAATTAAGAGGTGTGTGTGAACGAAAACCTGCTTTCTTTCTGTTGAATTGTGACCTAAATGGAGGATTAAACTGCGTATAACAGAGCCTTTAACTGCCTGTGCTGGAGCTGTGACAGGTCCTTGGGAGATACACAGAGACTGCTTGCAACACATGTCATATATCATAGCTTCAATCTGTACCCCAACCAGTACCTGCAAGCTACAAATGTGCACTTCTCCTGTCATTTCTGTAGAGACAGAAGAGGAGAGAAAAAAGGGGAAGGGGGGTTGCAAACTAAAAAAGCCAAATAGCTTTGCATTGTTTTGTCTAGCCTACATTGTTTGAATCTAGGAGAACGCTGTGATTTGAAAACATAACTGTGCATTTATGTTTTTCACCAGAATGATGCCTTTAGACTTTGTCTCCACCATGAAAACTGAATATAGTCGCTTAGATGAATCAGTCATGAGAAATAACAGGCATCCATGTTGATGGGATTAATTCGTTTTTATTGTTATTATTCAAAAAAAGACTCTTGCCCCCAGCCTCAGTGCGTGCAAATTTGATTGCAAAGATGATTCAGGGAGAAGCGTACAAGAAGCTACAGTAAATCTGATTTTTCATTCCTCATCTCCACCAACATTCACCGCCCATGTAATTTCGCACTTTTGCTTATAGCTGTTCAACCATTCAGTGCATCCTTTGGCATATTTTTCATTTCATAATGCGCCAAATGTTGTCAGTGTATGTCAGATCTAGGAACCAGACTATTAATCTTCTGAGCCATGCTGTTGTAATACAGAAAGCTGTTTGGCATAGTCTTGCTGAAATAAGCACCGTCTTTCCTGAAAAAAGACACAAGAGGATGGCAACATACAGTATATTGAGTATTAAAGGTAAGCAATTAACAACTTGTGTTGCCGAAAACCCCACAATACTATTGTACATGCTGGCTTCCAAACTGTGTGCTGATGAAAATGAAGCTGGTCCTCTTCTTTTAGGATGGCGAATTCCAAAAATCTTACTGACCACAGGACAGTTTCAGCCTGGAGAACGTCTTCTTTATATGAGTTTTTTGTTAATTTCAAAACACTAGTTTTTAGTAGTACTTTTAAACCAATGAATTGGTTTACGTCTGGTTTAGTGCAGTGCTTGCCCTTTGTCCCAGTCTTGTCCCTTAAGTTAAGAGATTTCTACAGATTCATTCATTTTTTTGACTCTTAAATGATATTATGTAGCTTAGATGATTAAATCTTTACAGTCTTTGCAATTTTACATTGAAAAACATTATTCTTTAATTGTTAAACTGTTTGGTACACAGACTTTTACAAAGCCCAAATGACTCAGACCCAATCCCAGTCTTCACACTCACAGGTTCAGGAACTTTGAGGCACACTGTCGCTAAAACCGTGAGGACCTATCACTGTCACACTGTAAAACTGAAATCTACATTAAGGCCCCTCTCTCAGACATTTTTGAGCCCTTGATGCACACTTTTTTAAGTCCAAGTTCTGAACACTTTGTCTAGGGATTTATATAAATTCACAGGGCTGCAACATTAAACATGGGATTACCAGGAGAAACCTAAAAAAAGAAAAGAAAAGAAAACAAACAGGAATGGAAGAAGCAACAGATCCTAACGTTACCACAAAAGTTTACACGAAATAAAATAATAAGCAAGAATACATTCTGTAACTCACTGCTAGCACTAGCTAGCACCAGTTCCTCCTTATCCAACAACAAGGCTACTGATGGTGGGTCATTTAAGCTAACAATCTAACATTATGATTACATGAATGTCATAAGATGATGTATTTAATGCTTAAGCCTTAGGGTAAGGACTAGTCTTGGGCCTTAGCCACTCTGGGATAACATTTTTATACTCAGCCATCTAGTGTTTTGTCAACTGACCTAATTAGCTATGTGAAGTCTAAAAGGTGTTGCTGACATCAAATGAAACTATTTTTTTTCTCAGTGTTTCCCTCTGAGATTTCACATTTGATAGTTTATGTAAAAAAAACAAAATGTTGTTCATCAGTGACAAAAAAGCAAAAAAATTATAAAATGAATTGAACGGTCTGCACATCTGTGTCTGAAAACTTGAATTTGTCACATTTGAAATGAAATCGGATGTTTACCCAAATCTCCCTGACGATTACCCGAAAAGAGAGACAGTAAGTGTAGCTGTGAATGAGGACACTCTCAGGTCAGTTTGTAATATTGCTCTACAGCGTAATTCACTGCTACTGAGCGGATCGGACACCAACTGCGCCTGCAAATTAAATAAATCACTAACCAATAATACCACTCAAGCTCTGAGTGCAACATCAGTCACACTGAAAATCAAAATCCTTTTTGCTAGACCTAGCACCTGCCAGTTCACTTAACTTGGTGGATAAACAGATTTTTTTTCCTCTTTTTTCTCATACAGTATCCAATCATCATATGATACTTCAGCAAATCAAATGGGCATGAAGAAGGATTATAAATATATGTAATTTATATAGAAAAACCCCAGTTTGGATGAACAAGTGTTATGGGTAAATATCACCACAACTACAGTTAGGGACTACAGTAAGGCTGCATCCCACACTGCAATTACAGAATTATCAGACAAAAAACAAATGGCACAAAATAGGGTTCTTGCATGGGCGCAATTAGACATCTCATAAACTGTGTACTAAGAGCTTCTTGCATTTTGACCAACAGCGCTCTTTGAGTTCTGGACTAAACTCAGGACAACTTGCAATTTAATTTAAATTCAATTCAGTTGTATTTATACAGCACCAAACCACAACAAGAGTTGCCTCAAGGTGCTTTAAGGTAGACCCTACAATAATACATGAAGAGAAAAGACCAACAATCATATGGCCTCCTATGAGCAAGCACTTTGGCGACAGTGGGAAGGAAAAACTCCCTTTTAACAGGAAGAAACCTCCAGCAGGACCAGGCTCAGGGAGAGGCGGCCATCTGCTGCAACCGGTTGGGTTGAGAGAAGGAAAACGGGATAAAAGACGTGCTGTGGAAAAAAGCCAGAGATTAATAACAAGTATAATTCAATGCAGAGAGGTCTATTAACACATAGTGAGTGAGAAAGGTGACTGAAAAGGAAAAACACAATGCATCATGGGAATCCCACCGGAGGTTTCCCCTATTGCAGCACAACTAAGGGAGGATTCAGGGTCACCTGATCCAGTCCTAACTATATGCTTTATCAAAAAGGAAAGTTTTAAGCCTAAACTTAAAAGTAAAGTGTGTCTGTCTCCCAAACTGGAAGCTGGTTCCATGGAAGAGGGGCCTGAAGGCTCTGCATCCCATTCAAGCCTGCAGTGCAAGAGCGCTCTAATGGGGTGATATGGTACTATAAGGTCATTAAGATAAGACGGGACCTGATTATTCAAGACCTTGCAACCTTGAGTCCTCTTGCTGTAACTGTATGCTTCTTTCTGTACAGACTTTATATTCTGGTTGTGCAATTTAAAGCAAAGGGGGAATTTCAGGTAGCTGAGTTGTCTTTAAACCTGATTGAGGCAAACTTATCACTGGAGGTCTCTACCACACGAGACATACCAACCTGGTCTAGGTGATAACATTTGAAATAAATTCTGTCCTTGATTTTCGTTCTCATTTCATGCTTTGGCGGAGAGTTGTTTGAATTAATTATAACAGTTCCACACAATTACAGTAATCTCACAAATGAACAAGAACACGGATCGTTAGTTCACCGGTGTTGCCTTTTAAAACTCACACATTGCACATTACTATTCTTATTTTAATTAAAAGCTTGAGTGACACAAAAATCATCGCATGCCAGAAAACTTTTATTTCATGAATTCTAATTTGATCTCTGCCACAGAGAATGAGCGGGCTCATGCTGGCTTCTTAACTGCTGACACGGCTGGTCAACAAGATGATTTCTTTCCTCTCGGCGGGTGTTTCTCGACTTGAAATGGAGAACATTGGCAGGACTTAAATTGGTGGCATTTTGTGGTCTTTAAAGAAAGGGGACTCATTAAAACTAACCCAGAGAAACCTTCAAGTTTCCTCCATCATTAGCCAATGTAACAGCATATAAGAGAAGTATAATTATAGATCTGGGTAACTTGTGTTGTCAATTTAAAAGTGATGGAGCTGCATAATCCCCAACCTTGTAATATGACCCTCTACCCTGCAGTGTTACCCTTGTTTTAATGAGTGTTAGCCGGAGCAGAAGTATAATCACAGAGATGGTCACTGCGGACAGCACTCATATTACTTCTGTCGTAAATCACAGGCTGCTCTTCTTGTCACATTCGGGTCGTGTTACGTACTCTGTTAAATAAGGAAAAATATCTTTGAATGACAGATTGTACCCGTGTGTATCCACTGAGCGAGTGCACAGGTCCAGTGTGATCTAAATGAAGTTTACTTTCAGCCATTTAATTTATTGAAAAGTAATTAACAATTTATTCTTACTCCTCTGAACACCTGAACACCGATACTCTGTTTGATGAACATGAAAACAGCCATTTTAAAATCTGTTTTTATTCACTCCAAATACAAGAATGAATTGGCCACAACCTGAAAAGTCAAAGGGAGGACTTCATTCATGTTTGTGAATATATATATAAAAAATATATATACATATATATATATATTTAGGTAAAAGGGCAAATTTTGTAGAATTTCCTAACAAAATATTTGTTAGAATAATGATCCAATAAGACTAAATGTGACTAAAAGTAAAGTATCCAACGACACAGCCTGACACAAATTCACACTTGAAGACACGAGTAGAGGCAAATATGCACCTGAGCTGAAATTCTGCCTTAAACTGGATTATCCTGATACCACTGACCGAGAAGCTGAAGCAATATGAAAAGTTATCAACATCAAAGAATGTTCTGGTAATTTGATAATATGTTACTGATTGGTTATGTTTTGGAAGGAGGTAGCTCTGTGATTGGCTGTCAAGACATTTGTGAGTTGTGAAATGTCCAAAAATGTATTTGCACGAGTAACACAAACCAAAACTTTGCCTCTTATTTGCTCTGAGCACACATTTATGTGAGTGTAGGAAATTTAAATTCGCCCTGGTGTACGTTCATTGACAGGACTTATCTGAATATGATAAGTGAATTTGAACCACTTCCTGAGGAAACAAAGTGTAGGGATGGAGACATTCAGAGTCCTGTTTGCAGGTAGGTTCAGCCAGTTTAGAGTCATGGCAGATTGCAGTTTTATTAAAATAAGTAGAAACACAAAAAAATTCAATACACAGTCCTGGCGGCAATTTACTGGTACGGATTATTAAAAACTAAGAAGCACTTAAGCTCCATTATTATTAAGAAGCAGGCTAAATGGATTCTGATTTTCATACTTAATTCACCATATTGTCTTGTAGAATTGAATGACTGGAGTCATATTCATGTTGTGGTCTTTTTTCCAAAGAATGCTGCTTCAGAGCTGGTCTGGATTTTTTCTGGCAAAGTACTTCCTAATCTTGAGACTGATCACTAATTGGTACTTCGTAGTAAACCCTCTGTGTAGACTAGGATGGGTCCAAAGACTACGTCCCACACTCACCCACCATTCTTGTCTTCTGTTGACATCCAGGCCTTTTTTTTTCACCAGCACTTTTTGTTTTTAAAACTGTTGATCTTCCTATTCTCTCCATCTAGCTCTATGTATGTGTGTTTGCATGTGTATAGAATGGATTTGCTTTGTTTTTGTGTCCTATCAATATGTAAGCTTATGTCACACTGAGAAGTCATGTGGCATATACTGTGGGTTCACAGAAACAAATGTCACACATCTTTTCCAGACATTTTACCTGCTTAATTTATGAAGAGATAACGAAGCAATAGCTCACATCTGTCTATGAAACAGCGTTTGAGTGAAATGAAATGCTTTTGATACCCTTGTGCTTAAAATGGCTCTAAGTGCTCAAAGTTACTTCAACCTTCAATTGCCATCATTTGCATTTTGAGTATTTAATTTAGTTGGTGGCTACAGACTTGTAAAAATTGTGTCTGAAAATTTCCACAGCCAACTGCACAAAAAAGCAACTCTTCAACTATACCTATTTTAACTTATTTCCTCACCTAATTTGGGAAACACCAAGCATGATTAAACATTAGAGGATAAGGTTCAAGTAGGCATTTTACCATAAAATTGCAGTCGCCCCCACCTCCCCGAAAAAGATCAAAAAGACGGGAAAAAAGGAGCTGCATAGTAGTGCCACACATGTGGTCGAGGGTTTTAAAAAATTAGCAATGCTCAACTGGAACGGAAGTAGCTTGTGGTGACGGCCACAGCAGAGTTCCTCTAATCATATGTAACATCTACCTCTGGAACGTAGCAGAGGGAGTTTACAATAAGCTTAACCCCTACTTTTATATTGCACTCAGCAGGCTTCCCCTTCCATGTTGGGCACTTTGAACACTATTTTGTTATTCTGACTTCACTTGGTTTAATAATCCGCACTTCCGTGGCAATATTTTTTTTTTTCATCATAACTTGAAGGCCTTTGATGTTTTGTGGAAACATGCAGTCGCCGCTTTAGCTCGCTGGTATTTGTGGAGTTAACTGATGATTTAATATAGAGGTTAAGTTTTCTGACTTTTGTTCAGTGGCTAAAATATAACTAGAGTGACATAAGCGTGAAAACTGAGTTTTTTGTAAGGTCACGGAAGGTAATTTGTTGATGTAGAGAGAGTGGAGGAATTAGGAGCATTCCCTCCCACCAACTCATTTGATATCGCACAACAGAGGCTGCTTGAGAATTTGGCAGGCGTCATTGTGTGGCGTATTTAGGAAGGGTTGAACTTTCAGGAGGTCTGAGTAAACGTGGGAAAAGACAGAGAGCTGTAAAATGGATGTGAATTAACTGAAGTCTGTACATAATTCTGCATCAATGGCCTCCTCTGTCCCTGTGCTGAGCTCTGAGAAAAAGACGGGACTCGATTGCTCAATATTCATCTGCATTTTTTTTTCCTTGGATAGGCACAATATGGCGGGCTTAATTAACTTCTCTCAAAGGTGAAGCAGTGCGCACCATCTGCTGTGAGACAATCACATTTGTATGCCTCTCTGAATAATCCCGTTACTCCATTAAAGCAAACCAGAATGCAGAGAAAGAGAAGTCTGGATAGAAAAGACAAAACTTCTCAATTATATATCACTTTGGAAAGCTTAATAGCATGCGCTTGTGCCTTTTTTCATTGCAATGAAGGAAAAGTTGAGGATGAACTCAAAAATAGTCATTAAAAAAATGCTCAAACAATTATGCATTAAGTGTCCAACTGATTCGAATCCACTCAGATGTGTCCCTCTGATAATTTCAAACACGTTATAGCGAGACAATTTCATTCGTTAATATATCTGAAAGACCACACATCATAATCAAGGGCCTGCTGAACTTGCCCTAAAGCCGGGTCATTATTTGATCTTTGTGCATCTTAATCTGATTATCTCATTGTGGAGGTAAACTTCAGACTCAATCTTGTTAGCAGCTGGCCAAGATGGATTACGACGGCCAGTGAGGTGGAAAATGAACTGAGCAGTTCAGCTTTGGCCTTGCTCTCTTTCAAGATACTCACCACCACTACTTCAGCTCCTTCTGCTTTTCTTTCTGCTGGCCCTTCAAACGAGATATTATCCTCAGGAAAACCATTGGCGCGCCCCCCCCATCCTTCTTCCCCACACCCCCTTTTCTTTATCTGTGATGCTTTAACTAAGTGAGCACAATGGCAAAAAAAAAAAAAAAACCTGACCTCTCTTGAACACAGATTTTCAGCCACTGGTAAAGTGGCTAAAACCTAACGCCTAGGTCTGAAAGCCTTAAAGATGAAGACTTTATGTTTTAGCTGTTGTTGGGCCATTTTAACCAAAAAATGCAGTAACCCGATAGGTCGAGAGAGGTATGCGTTGCCTCGATTCTCGTCTTAAATGAAGAGGGTTGGTTTTTTGCCTTTTCTCTTTTTCCCCTCCTTAAATTATGCAAATGCCTTAGATGTGTGGTCCCGCTTAAGACACTCAGTTTTGCTTGTGGTCTTATTGCGGCATTGAGTGCCTTTACAGTGAATGCACACCACAGTCCACAGCACAAAAAGTCCCCCTAAAGGCTGAAAGGAGTTCAAAGCATTCAAAAGACAAAAAGGACTAAGCTGGGATTTTTTTATGTACACTGAAAAGAAGAATAAAATATAAGTTCTCTATTGGTGCCTGTTATGGCTGTGCCACCCATATTAAAGCATTATGTTACGATATAAAGGCTGCCTGAAATTTTTCTTGAGCACCATATGCAAAGAAGAAATGAGAACAACTTAAAGAAGCGGTGATTTTGTAACACGAAGCACTGAATGCTCTTTTTGACACACTATTGAGGGAACAAGGAATTCAAAAGAGGTTATATTCGATCAGGTTTTCTGCCTCAATAGGTTATAATCACTCCTAAAGTATTGAGCACTACACAGAGAAGAGAGCTTCTAAGGAGGCTAATCAGCAGGTTTTCTCCCTATTATCGCTTCCCATCTGAGGGTAACAGCGCACAGAAGTACCCCCTTCTATTGATTATCTGGACTGGAATTTAAATATTAATACACTGCCCGGCCCTGCTTGGCACTCTCTCTAGAGCTGGGCTGCATGGCAAAGCACTCATTCCTCAGATTAAAAACCCCTTCGCTCTCTTTTTTAAAGCACAATCCTGCTCTCTTTTCAGCTGCAAGAAAAAAACTTCAAGGGGGAAGTTGAGAGGAGAAAGGGGCCAGAGCTCTGTGTCTCTGCAGCGAATTCAAAGACGACACTTTTCCTTTAGGCCTGGGTCTGCTGAAGACGCAGGAATCACATGGCAACCATTTAACCACTGCTGTCTGCTATAGAGAAATAAAGACTAAGGAGATATGTTCTCTTGTTGGCTGGTCAAGTTAAAAAAAAAAATCCGGGGATTCACTTTTACCACTTTACGGCAGACTAATTATGTTGAAAAATAAGGCAGGTTTGAAAAAAAAAGTTGGTGAGCGCTATCTGAAACAGTCCAAGGAGAAGGTAGCATAAATATAACATGATAGCTTTTCATATTTTCCGTACATTACATCCATGAACCCAAAGACCTTTGTCCACTCGACCTTGTGAATGTGCACATTTGCCTTCAGGGCTTCGGTCTGCAAAGAGGGGACAAAAGCGCAATGACATCAGTACTGGTGTGGAACCCAAACACACAAGTTATGGCCCCACTTGACATGTGAATAGTGAGCCACAACAGAGAAAATAATATCTGACGTAGACTGAATATGAGCAGGACTGGTGGGAGTATGCTAAGATAGAGGCTATTGCACTTAACTGTCACACACAGAGGCTGTCTACCTCTCAAGTGTCAGCTGCCTCAGCAAAGATGCAAAATGTTGCAAAGACTCTTTATAACTAGCACATCAGACATCAGCAAAAACACTGTTCTTCAAGTGTTTTAATATCATCCAGCTTTTTTTTCTTCATACACTATCTTTTATGGTGTTTTCTCCTTTTCAATTACAAGTCAGACAGATCGGTTAAATCCTAGAGTAATCACCTGAGAGCTATATAATGAAGAGATCAGCCCAAAGCGCAAGACAAACAATTTAGCATGGTGTTAAGTCCGTGTCTCATAGAGTGAGAGATGTCTGTTAATATACCTGCTATGATTTGCATTCATTCTGGCTGGGCTGCAACATCACTCAGCTATTTTCACTCTGAAGTTGTTTCCTAAATTACATAAAGCTTTCCCGCTCTGCATGGGATGTATTTAGGCTGTAATAGAAACTGTTGCTGAATTTGGAATGGCAGGCTCTTCTCCTCTGTGACAGTGCACACAGCCTCACTTCTGCATTAGACAGTTATTTTATTATAATGAGAAAAATAAATAAACAAACAAAAAAATCTCTTTTCTGCACCGAACCTGCCAGATGCATTGTGTAACAAGATCTATGTCAGTCCCTTGTCTGTGCTTTAAGAATTCAGCTGAAGCTAAGATGTGGCTAGCCTAGATTAGCATTGAGGCTGGAAAGAGAGAGAAACAGCAAGCACTCCTAAAAACAGCCTGGAATTTCTTTTTGCCATCTAGTCTCCATTGCTGTCTTAAATCAAGGGTGAGGCAGGCTAAACCCTGGATACATCATCAGTCTGTTCTTTCACACAGGAAGTGATCGCTTTGTTCAGCAAACAGCCCAAAATTTGCATTGAGCTGTCCGCTGCTCTCTCCATGTACTGTAATTTTTTGCAGCGGCCAGGGTTTTCAAATGTACTACAATTCTGCATTTCTATTAACTGCACCAATATAAGTTACACCATGCCACACACGAGTACTGGCATGCTTGCACTACGCTTTGCTCAATGCAATGGCAAATTGTTATTGTACAGTGAAAGCAATAGAAAGGTAGATGTTTTAGACCACAACGCAGTGCATGCTGCTTCCTATGTGAAAGGACAGGACAAGACTCACATTCACACATACAGCAAATTTAGAGTCACCAATAACATAACATGCATGTCTCGGGACTGCAGAAGTAAGCCAGAGTACATCCAGCCAGCCAGCCTCCTCCATACAGTTCACTTTTCTTGTGTAATTCCATGATGCACACACAGTTATACTGCATGTTCAAAGGGGTCCAATGCAAACCTTTGTGGACATAAACAAAATTCACGTCACACAGACCCAAACAAGGATATTTTTGCTCTTTACATAAATGCCAAATAATTTAGGAATTATGCGTCCTATAAACTAAGCCTAAGGTCCAAAGAATATCGAGTCACAAACAATGTCTGACACTGTTATAGTTGATTATATGAACTTTTTTGCCTATCGCCATCATTGCTGCTTACCCCTGCACGTCCTAAACATCTAAGCTCATTCCAAGCATTAGTAGAGCTTTTTCTGGTTAAACTGTTCCAGAGAGGTGAAGACCTTGCCATACACCTCTGCCACATGATAATGTGACAGCAAAGGTTATTAATGCAAGAGCATAGAGGTCATTAGCATCACTCCATGGTGTAGCATAAAGTAATCACCTCCTGAGATCTGTCTCCTGTGACTGCTGTACTGTCTGTTCTCCCCCTGTGGTTATTCTCTACATGTGTAAGGTCAGTTAATGATGGTGGACAGAGATATCTGACCAGGGGAGCCACTCTGGCAGCTGATTATGCTCTGCGCCTGACACTTCTTAATCAGCCACGAGATGACAAGGCCGACACTGTTAAGGATTTTAAACATTGCCCGCTGCTCATCAAAGATTTTGCAGTGAGAGCAGGCTGACCATAAATTGGACAAAGCAGGTAGGTGTGAAACTCTGACTTTCCTACAACATTACTGCCTTTCATAAAGCTTAATGAACAAAGTGTCAGCATGCCAGAACATAGAAATTGTTATTCCTGAATAATTTTCATGTAAAAAATGTAACTAAATTTTATGAACAGTAAAAGATGTACTGTAAGGAGATTACAAAAATAAGTAACTATAATCAGTATGGATTACATGTTGAAATGTGTTATATATGTTATAAATGTGTTATAAGTATGTTATTAATGAGTACTGCACGAGTATACATTGATTATATCTTTAAAATGCCAAAAAATCTTTAAAATTATGGCATAAATAGAATGTTTGTAAGGTTTTATTTTATCTGTGCATGCTTAATGTTTTACTAACTTAATCCCTCACTTTGGAATACATTTACCTCATTGTTTATTACACCTTAGTTACATGCTTAGCTTTTTTTCCTTAAGAAAATAGTCAATTAAAACTAGTGAGTATTTTGTCCAGTTTTCCTTCACTCACCCCAAGTCAGTCATGGCAGATAGCCGGCCCTCTTTGAACCTGGTTCTGCTGGAGGTTTCTTCCTGTTAAAAGGACTTTTTCCTTTCCACTGTCGCCAAGTGCTTGCTCATAGGAGATCATCTAATTTTGGGGGTTTACTCTGTATTAATGTAGGGTCTTTACATTACAAAATAAGGCAGCTTAAGGCAACTGTTGTTGTGATTTGATGCCATCTAAATAAAAATTGAATTGAAATTGATTAACAGCAACAAAAATAAATAAATATTTAAAAAAGAGCTTATCACATCACTTCCATGTAATTTTATTCAGTAGCTGGTGACATTTCAGAATAATTTTACCAATCCCTGGTACATCTACAAATGACAGTATAATGATTCAGTGTTATAATAGGTGAGCAAAACCGTGTGAAAGTGACCACCTGAAATACCAAATTACATCTGTACTGGACTATGGCAAACTTTACAGCTTATGGTCAAGATTCAGTGGCAGCACAGGAAGTACCGCGCCCTACATGCAGCAAGGTGTAGTGGCACTTTGTGACGACGGGTTTTCAAAGTTCACATCCTGTCAGAGACCTTTTTATCAACCATAACCACAATAACCTTTTCCCAGTCTTAAACAAGTACTTTACTTTTCAAAGCTGCAGGAAAAAGGAGGCAAAATGCACTCATATTTAAGGTAGGTACTGGCTAGAGAGCAGACATAGAAAAAAAAGGAAAGAAATGCAAAGGTTGGACACTGAAGGGTCGAATGCAATCACTGAAGACTCTCTGACACCGTTTCTCTCCAAATAATTCAGAGTTAAATTTGCAGTTTGGTTAGCGATTTGTGCTGATAAGGAAGCAGATTTTAACATAATTGCATGACAATACATCTCAAGTCATAATGAAGAAGTAATGAGACAAACAGCCCAAACAATTACTTTCTACTGGGATCAAATAAGTCATGTGTCATGTATGACATATGACAATCACACCTTAAGTGTACTTTAACCGGCATTCAATTTTCCTTCAATAATACTGTAGCTACTGGTTATATATATATATATATATATATATATATATATATATATATATTGTAGAGCATGATTATTTAAAAACAAAGGCCTCAAACATAAAGGAAGAAATATTCCTGCTACTGAATAGGGCCAGAGATTACACAGTATCGCTACTTACACCACTTGGCTTGAATAGATTTACTGTCATGGTCAAAAGTTTTAGCAGTGGCACAAAGTTTATTTTTCATGCTGCTTGAGTTTTTAATTTAGTTTTTTTTTTTTACATCCATGTGAAGAAACATCAAAAGGACTTCATGAGTTTGAAAAAGTTTACTGGCAAATAAATAAAAGTTTAGTGTCAGTGTGTTGCCACTGGCAAAACTTTTGGCCATGACTCTAATGATCAGAAATCTGGATACACATGAAACCTGTTTTCTAGACATCATGTTCCTATATGAATGAATGAATGATGTGATTTGAAGCAGGGCAGGAGGTGTTTGGGTGAACGGTCGGGTTGATATGAACCCCTTAAAATCAGCCGTATAATCTGATGATCTGATTGCCTAAAAGTCTGATGGATTTGTGCTGCTTTAGCAGTAAAGGGGTTGTTGTGAAGAAAGATTGACTGGCATTGGTGTCTTGTCATATTTTCATGTGTGTGGTCTGCGTACGAAGAGGGTGATTGAATCAAAGCAGACAAATTCACCAGATCTAACACCTAACTTCCTTTAAGCACCTTCAAGAAACCCAGAGAGGCGTGTTACCATCGGCGATGCTGTGAGGAGACCAAACAAAAGGAGACAGCAGTGACAGTTTAAGCATGGATGAAAAACAAAGATACAAAAGAGAACATCATATCAGAACAATATATCACTACAGCTGATGTTTCTCCTTCACACAAATGGCATCTGAGTCATTTTTCTTTGAGATATGTGAACGATGTTTGCTGCCATCCATCATAAAAGGACATAACGGAGGTTGGGGAAGTCTGAGAGACTTGACACTCAAGGGAGCTCATTACTGGACCTATTAATCTGTTATTTGACCCCTACGAGAGCATTCCCAATCTAAAAAGACCTATGCTTCCTTAATCCAAAGATAAAAACAAAACCTCTGCTGTGTCTCGGGGATCAAGACTCCAATTCAGACAACAAAGCAGAGAAATAACATCAATGCCTTAGATTGGCTTGTTCTCAGTGTTGGATAAAAGCAAGTTGATACAGTTTTCTTCATCTAACTCAGCCCTTTGAAAATGAATTCCAACCAAACGCTAAATAATTGATATTCAAGAGAAATCTTAATGTTGATGTTGATGCTGAGCCACAGTGCAAATACAAAATGAAGCGGGAGGAACTGAGAGTATGAAAATCACTGTCCGGCAGACCTTTGTTATGACTGAGGAACTAACCACAGGAGTATTAAGCAGTGAGTGCTTTCCACTTTCCCTTTAAAGAAGAGTCCTCCTGCCATTCTGTGTATGCATCCTTCCTTCAGGGGTGATTGTCTCCTTGTTAGTGGTCTGCTGTTGAGCTCAGCACTTTGCCAAGTCAAAAACAATGTCATGCCTTGGAGGCCTGTGTGCCTCTCTGTCCTTCTGTAAGGCTTCTGCAACACTCAATTAAATGTTCCTACATATAGCAGGCAATAGGCACAGGTATAACATAATTTGTGTTTTTGCAGCATTTTTTCGAGACTTATTGCACTCACTCTAATAGTTCAATTATAGCCATGGTAACTACTGTACTATCTTTATCTATCTACTATCAGGCCTGATTACGTGACACTTTTTACATTTATATCTGTCGTATATTCGCCTTTACCCAATATCCTTCTAATTATTTATGCAAATTCTAAACTACGTAACTATTTCGATAAGGCACTGACCAATAAAAGGCCAACACACTAAAACAAAATGTTTTGTGATTTGTATTAGCAGAAGCCATTTTAAAAAATTATATTTGCAATAAGGAAGTGAATTAGCTGTTGAGAATTTAAAAAAAAAATCCTCCATCAAGCTGTAAACACATTTATTTCTGGTGTAAAGCTGAACATTTTAACATGGGAAACTATAGACACCAAAGCACTTTTAGAGCCACCCCCTATTGGCCATTTGAGGAACTGGCAGTTTCCCACTGGCTGCTTCTTCTTTTTTTTTTTTTTTTTTTTAGAGCTGAAGGCTGCAGCTTGTGTGCAACACATTCTTCTAAAATTAGGCTGCATGTCCTTAAACTCTTATTAAAGTATGCGAGTCTACTATTATAATAAACCAAATTTTGGGATTTGTTGAAATAGTTTCATAGCTGTGCTACTGTTTGAAAAAAAAAAGCCTTTTGGAAATATGGTTTTATATGGTCTGCTAAGTTAGTTTATGCGTAAATTCATATAAATTAGTGAGAGATGGAGAAATATGTAGGAAGACAGACGGGACAGCAGAGGAAGAAGAGAGAGAGAAGTTATGTTTGAAGGTAAGGACTTCTCCGTGACGCTTGATAAACTGCAAATTTAAAGTTTGCATGTAATGTCATAATTTTAATCAGGTATTGGATTTGTACAGGATCAAAAGTACGTGGAAACCGTGGATGAAACTCAAAGCACTTTCTGATATCAGTTCCCATCATATTGGCTTTTCTGCTCTGCTGATGGTATGAAAATGTTTATTTTTTTTGCCCAGCACAAATTTGTTTCAATCTTCCCAGAACTGTTGTCTTCAGACCAATCATTACAAAAGTTATAGTATTTTTTTTTATTCTCATATTGAGTGTGTATAAACTCTGCATCCATCCCTGAGGATGTCCAAAACTGATTGCCTCACACGACCATTTAAGGCCATAATCGGTGCTGATTGCCACACGTTTAACAAGTTGCAAGTGGTAACCGTGTCCTTTTGAACTATGTGGCTCTCTCATCACTGTTTTCTGTATTTGTATTTTTATCTTTGTGATCTGTGGCAATCTGCAGTGGCAATAGTCCACGTTCATGTTTTGAAGGTCGCAAAGGGTTCTGCGCTAGGTATCAGGTTAAGAAATGATGACACCATATGGACACTCCATTTCAAACTGATTCTCACAGAAACTTCTGGCTTTGATTTCCCCCTCAGATGGCTTCAATGAAAAGGACAGTTATACATATTTCAAGGCCCAAGGCTTTACAAAGGGACTTAGGAATAAAGAGGTACGAACCTTTGAACTAAACAAAGGTCCATCACCCACATTTCATATCAGATGTGCTGTGTAGCCCTTGTAAAGACGTGGATGTGGAAGAATAGAAGAGAGGAACCAGCATGGCTGTGCAGACAGGTTGTCTGAGTGTTGTCTGTGTCTCCCATGACCCCCATCTTCCTCGTTCCTCCATCTAACCCCCACAGCACTTGTTGGCTTGCACAGGTCTGCAGAAAAGCCTCCACAGCATTGTCCATCTGTGGGCCTCTTTGAATCGGACCGGAGGCTCATAACAACAGGCAGTATCAGTTGCATTAAGTTGATTAAAGTGGTTGGCGGACACAGGCACTTGTGCTCTCACAATGCTAGATGAAAGAGCAGCGTGGCGGCGGCCCCTCTCCTGGTTGTCAGAGAATCCGCCTTTGCTCTCAGCAGAGGTCAACAAAAGACCAAATAATACCAGAGTGAAAGCAATCGAAAGCTTCTTTGCCAAATGATCTCTAATTGGCCCTTTCTTCCTTGTGGATCAGTCGTATGATTTTGGTGGTGACTATTGACTTACCCACAATTCTACCTTTAAAAGCTTCTCTTGAAAGTGGACTACTTGAAAGAAGTGACCATTACCTAAACTACAATTGTGAGAGGAAAAAAAATGGAGGAAAAAAAAGAATTTCCACTGAATTGTATCCATCAAAAGCAACAGATAATTGAAGGCATTTATCAAATAATAAAAAAATACACATGGCAAAGGTAGCAGATGAGTTATAGTTTAAAAAAAAGAACAGAATTTGATCAAGATCTGACAGCGCTTCAGTTTCATTTATGAGCGCCGCACGGTAATTTATTCCAATAATTACGATGCCAGATGCCATCCCCTCTTTAACCATCAAAACAAACTACAAGCTTTGTCCCTCCCATGCAGCTGAAGAGGTGTCATGTGAGGCAAGCTTTCCTTTTTATTACAGATACCATTTGAGGAACATGCCATATCCCACTTTTAGAAAGAAGTCAAGACAGAAGCTGACAGTATTGTTCTAGTATCAGTGTAGGAAAAAACAACAGGAAAAACAAACAAAAGCTTTGGCACTAAGGAGCTGTTCCAGGGATGATAACAAAAAAAACACACACACACACACAAAAAAAAGCGAAGTGATCAATGCTGTTCTGGATTTTGATAACACAATGCTCATGACTGAGACAAATGATGGAAATTCTTAAGGAGAGAGGGCCTGCAATATGCCAAATATGCTCCAAATTAGCCTTCAAGAACAACTCTCAGTGTGTATATGGAAGCTGCGTGAGTAAATAAAGGGCCAGCATAAATTACCTTTGGATGTCAATCGTGATAGCACACCCTGTTTTCTTTTTGTTATCGTGTCGCCTATTCGTCTCGCTGGCGGATGACATGAAATGAAAGTATTCTCTCTCTAGCACCAGCAACAGTACTCAGAGCGCTTTCTGACACTTGAAAACGCTACGGGTTCGTGAAACCACAGCTGGGCCCCTACTGATTGGCTTGCACGCAGGCTGCCACTAAACTTTCGCTGCTTGAGGAGTTGTCTGTGCCGGGACAGGTGGTGTTTATGCAGATGAATGAACACATTACTGTGTGCTCTTCCTTTTGGTTTAAACATTAGTGTTTCAAATGTGACAAATCAGATGTTCATCTCCTTCTATATGCAGCTATTGTGTATGCTGCTAGAAGACCTTTGTATATGAATTCCTCTAGGTGCACATCCATAAAGCACGGACAATGCATACGGACTGATATATTCAGGGAATTCTCTTTGAATTTTTGCGTTCGTGATAGCACACCCTATGATAGTAACACTTTTTTTTTTCAGCTAGTACTTCACATACACCAGATATTACAGCCATGGTTTGGTATATTGCAATGGCTCTGCAGTATGAATATGTTTCTCAGACACCATCTGAGTGAAGACTTAGCTGCTGGCTCTTAAAATGGGTATTGTGAACACCGTGCAATTATCTCCCTATTATCGCACATATGTTCTGTTATAATTGGGCCTCTCCCCTTGTCATTTCAGAGGAGTGAATCATTGACAGTGAATGGCAAACTCTAATGATATTACTACATTCAAGGCGTTGACCTGGCATTCATATTCCCTGGATGGTCCGTATGTGCTGAAAACTCTAAAGGTCATTCAATGAAACACACGTCCATGTAGGTTTAAAAATATATATATTTAAGCGCTCTGTGGGAGCAGCTAGAAACTACTGCTTATTATCTATTAATTTGCCAGATAGTCTAAAAAAAATTTTAGTATAACAAAACTAACATTTCATCTGTCTTGTTTTGTCACACTGTCCAAAAAAAAAATGCCAATAGAAAAGATTATCTCATAAAATAAAAAATAATATATATAGCCACATTGTCACAATTGTGTTTTTGGTAAAGAACTTGAACACAGATGGTTAATCAATTATTGATTGAAGTGATTCTGCTGCAGTCATTATGCTGTTTAAATTAATTTCATGATATTAAGATATTTATGTTTCTGTAGATAAAATGTCTCATACACATAAAGATAAACAGTTCTTTTTTGTTGTCAGAGGAAAACCAAATCATTATGGCATAATGTCTGTTTCACTGTTACATGGTGTCTTATATAAAATGTTGGTACAAAAGAACAGGCTTGGAAATAAATGTCCTGTAACATCTATCGGAGTTATAACAGGGTCTGGAATAAGAAAATAATTTGATGAACTATTTTTTCCAAATATTGATATCCATTCAGAGTGTAAGAATAGATAAAAGGCCTGCTTGATGAGAAATAACAGATTAGACCGGACATTTATAGACTGAGGCCACGACTTTATGAAATGTTTGCTCCACTTGCTGCGAGCTGCTTTGTTTCTGCGACACTCTGTGCTGTGGGTGAGACACTAAAGTCCCTATTGTCTGAGTCAACTTGACCTGACCTAGCTGGTTAAGCTGAGGCATTGTGAACAGCAAATCGCTTCAACTAGGGGGGTAGCTGCTTTGTGTGACTATGGGGAGAATAACTATATAAAAAGCCCATAGCAATAGTTAATGCAGAGAAAGACCAGTTTTGTCCCTTGAAAAAAAAGCTCTGTTTATTTCCAACTGCAGTGAGAAACATAACTATTGTTCTGTTGTACCATTCTGACTCCCTTGGTGATCTGATCCTTCCTTATCCATTTAGCAACACATTTAGCGACTCTGCGTGTGCGCATGCATATGTCCAAGTTTCTCACCACTCTGTGTGTATGAGATACAGGCATATGCCCGTGTGCATGTGTTAAAGTCATTCCACTTCTTGCAGGAGGAGATGCTTGTGAAATATCTAAAAACGCAGAGCCAATCAACAGCTTGCATTCTGGCCCGAAGCCTGCAGCACTGAAGTGGTGAGAGGGCCAGACAGTGCTTAACACGAGCTCCTAATCACATCTCACCACTCGGCAGGCCTGTGCTTGTGCGTCACAGGTACTTCTCGTCACACCCAGTGCTGTTCTTAATGTCAATCTTCAGCAAGTTGATCTGGAGACCGCTTTAATTTAAAAATGTAATTAACTGTGGCATGACACAACCTCCAACGAGTGCTCGCTGCTTACTGTTGTGATTCCAAACAAACACAAACAAAGCGATGGAAACGAGGTTCACGGGATCATCCTCATTTTCCCATATTGCAAAATGGCAACGCAAGGTCCTGCTTAGTTGGGGTTTCTCTAACTGTTACCCAACCAGCGCACACTTCTCTTTGAAAGTAGATCATGCATGCTTTATTCTATAGTGACAAACTCACAGCTTTTATAACAACAAATCTTTCCTTAAAGAATACTCAACCTTTATTAGCAGCAGTCATGGCTGTGTGTCTTGACACATACACACCACAGCTGTGAAAACTATCAAAAGCAGAATTAACTGGTGGTTTTGTCCAGACCAGTCCAAACTTGTATGATTGTCTGAACTCGGCACAGCTCTTGTTTGTGGTCTCCCACTGAATACCGAGTGGGCACATAAGGAGGGAAGCCTTTTTGTCCCCATAGGCCCACTGCCACCACCTCATTTCCTGCTGGACCTCTCTTCTAGACACCTTCCTTCCTCTAATTACCACAGTGTTAGTTGTATTTCCAGGAGCAGTAGCAGCAGCAGCAACCATTCTCTCCAACAGCACCTTATCCCTGCACTGAACCACGCTGCTAATTGTTCCATTACATCAACAATAACGCATCTCAAGAAGAACAAAAGATGAAAAAAAGAAAAAGAAAAACAGAGGTAGGGACTAACTTGACATGCTAATTTTCATTAACCCTGATCTTTCTGTTCTTTCATCATCCGCCCTCCTCCCCGTTGCCTTGCTGTTACAGGGTGGCGAAGCACTCAAATTATCCACAAGCATTCCAGCTATCACTAATTATCCAAAGAGTTCCTCATTAGGCTATTTCAAATCCAACCTTAGATCAACACTTACTCAGACCTCGGGGATTCTTGATTCCCAGCAGCAGTTAAACAAACAATCAGTTCAAAGGATCAGGTATTCTACTTTAAGAGGGGGGGGAAAGCCAAGGGTAAACAACTGCTCAATTGAAACGACTTCAGCAGACTTCTCTGGCATGCATGCCCCAATCCATATTTCATTTTGCTCAAAAATGTTCACTTTCTGTCTTAAATTGGGGTCATTAAGATATGAAAAGGTCTAAATGTAAGAACATTAGCTTAGCCCAGACAAAAGCTAGAGCTTTCAGCTGCCTCCGGTTACTGCTGCCATATCTTTGAGCCGCTACAATCAATATCTTATATTAAAAATGGATTACATTTGATTGCCCATATGTAAAATAATGAACTGACACATCATTACCTGCAGTTTCCCTCCATTCTAAGGCGTTTTATATTATATCATCTTTCAGCTGACTATTTTGGCCGTCTGGCCTATTGATATCACAAAACAGAAAGCAGTTTAAAGTGAAAATGCTCTACAAACCCAGGGCGTGAAGCACCAACTAACTACACAAAATTAGCAAGCGTAATGGTGAATATTCAGCAACTAAGGAGTCAGATCATTTCCAAGAAGTTAGTTAAAAACTAAAATAATTCCAAAAGCTAGCGTTAAATTGGTCCTAAATTTGTAAGATGCCAAGTGATATAAACCTAAATAAATCTTAACATTTCTCCATATGCTGAAGGTGTAAACAGGCATTTACTGATCATATTAATATAGAGATAATTATAAGAGCGGCGGTTACAGCTTGTTCTGATGTAACAAAAATGCAGGCCTAACACGGCCTAGAGTCGTTTAACGTGATAGAGGTCAGAGGTCAGATTTTATTTCTGATAAAAATCACAAGAACTTTTTTTGTTATCTGTGCTTTTCTCTAGAAGAAATCCTGGGTATTAGAATATTCATATGTCATGAATCAATACGTTTTGACAGTCAAGTGACGTCAGAATTCATTACTTCAAGGTTGAAGGAACAGGTTTTGTATATTGCTATTCTTCTTGTGAACTTCGCTAGGTTCAGGGGTCTCAAATAGGTAGTAAGTTAACAAAAGACGAGGAAATTGTCTTGCTTCTTTCTTATAAAAGTTTGTTAACCTCTCAGCTTTAAAAAAAAAACACCTGAGAGGTTAAAATGAAACCTCACAGAGGTTAAAACAAGCAGAAAGACAAAACTTTGTAGGTTTGGCGCCGTCACAAGGAGATGCGGGTACAGCTGTACACTGTAATGCTTCGATGGCAGGTGCAAAGTTTGAACAGATATTAGATTTTCCATTTGTTTCTCATACTAGATGGATACTTTATACCCACAAGGGCAAATAGACAACTCAAGAATGATGTTCAGGAAAATGTGTTTTCCAAGTACAATGTTACATTGTCCTTTGTATCCCCTTAGAGAGGAAGACAAAAACAGCAATAACCATATGTTCCTTAGAGACTTACTACTACTTTAACCAATCACAGTCCTAATGTGCAGTAATTCTTATTGCTTCTCAGCCACCATCCTCCTGAGCAAACTCCCTTAATGTCAGAGCTGTGCTCTGTGAAACACCACCAGAATTTGAGTCTGTCACTTAAAATATAATGCCGTCAGATCTGTTACTTTAACCTTGAAGCAATTAGCTGTTGCTGAGCCGTAATGAATCCTGACATCGCTCCGCTGTGATGAAACCCCTAATTGCTCTGTAAAAATTGAAGCTTTTGACATCACTGCTGACAGACTTTTTTCTTCCTGGTTGTGCGGTCGCATGTGACGGCGCCTGGTTGAAACTTGAAAGGTAGCGGAGCTTCTCTGCCATCAGCTGTCCTGTCACTTGACAAAAAGAGAGAGGGAAACTGGCTGGATTTGCTGAAATGATGAGGCCATTTAAACTATGATATGTCGCAGCTATACGGCATCATTCAGACGGGACTGTTGCAGATGTCCATGCTAGTCTAGGCTGAGCTGTGAGGTGGGTGTTTGTAAGGATGATGAGTGGATGGCTTACCCTGTCAACAAGTCTGCTCACCGGGTACTCACTGCTCTTAACAACCAAACTTAGTATTATTTTCTGTTTGAAAAAAACATAAGGCACTTTAAAAAAAATAAAAAAAATAATTCAATAACAAATATTTCGCATCACTAATTTCTTATATCAACACAGAAGAACTATAAAGGTCAAAAAATGGCCACTCTTTGTATTTGAGAGGAAAACGGAAGAAAGCTCTTATCTCATCTTTCAGCTGCACAGAGTCCTAAACACTGCATGAATACAGTGCATTAAACTCGCAAATATATATAAACGATTAAGAAAATAATTAAGTTGATAATTGATGCTGAAATAAAATTGATTTTTATTCATTTTATACAAAAATCTTCTAAAAATAGGTGCATTTTCAATCATCCCGAGAATGTCAAATATTCATAACTAGAGCAGTAAAAAGCAGTTAAGGAACTTTGTTTTCTATGTTTAATTAAATTATTTAATGCATACTGGTCAAGTAGGTTTAAACTTTTCAATCCCCTTGACTGATAGCACAACCTTGTGTAAAACTACATGATACCTGTAGATATTTAGCCTTTAAATTAATACTCACATATTTGCTAAATAATACTATAGTACTGGGAGAGTCTTTGGCTTTTCAAATTACTTAAAGAAGTTGTACTCAAATATAAGCATTTTGCTGATCAGTGGATAAAGCCACTAGCTGACCATCTTTCTGTATGTGTGTGTGTGTGTGTGTGTGTGTGTGTGTGTGTGTGTGTGTGTGTGTGTGTGTGTGTGTGTGTGTGTGTGTGTGTGTGTGTGTGTGTGTGTGTTGGACTAAAAATCCATTTATAAGCACCACCAACTTGATGCATGCACGTCTCTGAATAGCACAGCGCCTGACCCTCAGTGAGTCCCAATGATGCATTTTTCTAACTGAAGCTATTATTTGCACCTTTTGAATGTGATTCTCCTGGAGGCTCTTAAATAATGAAAAATGTTTTACTTCTAACAAATCAGAAGCAGAAACTGTTGGTGATAATGTGGCCTACAAGATGCAAGATGTGACCTGTGTAAGAGATCATCAAGATTTGTCTTTTTTTTTTCTTCTTTTTTTTTTGGAAGAAGGGGGGTGGGTGGGGAGGGGGGGGTTAAATTTGTGTTTAGTGAGTGATGTAGGAGCTGTGATAATGAGAGGCCAAGGAGAGCAAGTGTTACCTCATTATTGTAATGAAAAAGATATCCCACCATTACATCAGTTGGAAAAAGTGGCAATTAAAGTGCCCAACGAGGTTCCTTGAGGCAAGAAGAAGACGAAAACGACTCTCTAAAGCCCATCTGTTCTGGATAATATGCGCCATGTAAAAGAAAGGCCTAATCCTCTTTATTCAAGTCTGCTGCCCTTTTTTTTCCACCAGTGATTGTGTTTCCTCAAGTATTGCTCATCTTCGCCCAAAAGTCCGTTGTTTGGCCTCACAAGCGAATTCACGGTCTAAATAACAATATTAGCCGAACAGTTTTGGGAGACATTTAATTTATATTTAATCGGCAGAAAAGTATTCTTGCATTTACCACAGATTTTACAACAACAACAAAAAAAAAAACTAATAATGCTTTAAACTGGAGCAACTGTTAAAATAAAAAGTACAAAAATCTGATTAAAGCAATGCCAAGAAATTACCGATGGTATAAGATAGTCGAAGGCTATTAATTCTGCGCTGCTGTATGGCTTAGCTTATTATTAATGAATTGGAAACAGCCCCCACAACCGCCGACACCCCCAACCCTCCCACCCGCAGAGTGCAATAAATAAATAATGCTGTTGAAGTCATGCATATGAACAACATGCGTCGGCACTATACCGCAGTAATGGGCAAAAGCTGCAGGGTCAATACAGTGGGCTAATATTTTTCCGCGTTGGTGATACAGGCTAAAGTTGTTTTCGCAATCATTGCTTACAAGGCCGAGAAGGGAGTGATCAACAGCCTGCTCTCCAAAACGCTTCTTCTGCGGCCTGATGCGATTTCACTCCAAAATCCACAGACCCCGAGTTCTGATGAAAGCGGACACTGTGTTTAGTCGAATTACAGTGCACAAGAAGCGCGCAGTGACTGCACCCCGAACACTCGAGTCCATAATAATCCCGGCCCTGTCTCAGAAATTTGATTAAAATGGGAAAACACGAATTTAATTGGTCGAGTAAGTCCTTTAGCGTGCAGCCGTGCACGCCGAAGGTGAAACCAGCAGGACTGTTTTTCCTCTAAATGGCTGAGAGAGGTGTCCACAGAGTGAATGACAGGCAGATGGCTTAAATAGGCAACATTAACATGTGCTCAAAGTATTAAGGAACGGCTAAACTTAAGCCTGTGTTTACGGCTTCCACTGGCAAAGTGACAAAGCTGACTTATGTGCGAGTCTGTGCATTAGATGGTGTGTGTGTGTGTGTGTGTGTGTGTGTGTGTGTGTGTGTGTGTGTGTGTGTGTGTGTGTGTGTGTGTGTGAGGAGGGTGAGGAGGGAGAGAGAGAGAGAGCGCTTTTCTTAGAAGACAGGAATATAGTATGCGAGAACTGGCATTTAAATGCTGGAATGTTGTGGCTACATCTTTCAAATCCGACGAGAATGGAATTATCAGAAACAAAATGTGTAAAAATATCTGTGTTTTATCTCTAAATAAAAATATATATATAAGAAAAATAATATATAGGCTATGGTTGCTGAAGGTTTGCATGCACTCCAGCAGCAAAGGTCAATTTGGCCCAGATAAGTAACCCAAACAAACGGGCCCCGAGGCGTTAATTCACACCAAGCGCCCCCTCGCCATATTCTCCAGAGTGCGCGCTTAGATGAAGCTAAATAAAATCAAAGTATTCCGTTAACATTTCATTTCAGAGCCGCGTTGAACATCTTCAGGTTTGCTCCTGCAGCAGCTTCTATTAGCGCAGCACAGACACATTCGGAGAAACGGGAAGGGTGTAAAAAACAGAAAAAAAAAATCACGGCTCTCTACCGTAAAAACATTCTAAGATTAATTTTTACTCAGTGCTGATGCGTAATGTTGCAGATGATTTAAGACTGATGCAAAACTTCCAATGACACCGAGTCTGCGCTGAGGTCACTGGAGATTATTTTCCCACAAAACCTCCAGAAAGTAAGTTCACTAGCGGCTATTGGTTATTGAGAATGAGCAGATTATCGGCAGTTTTTTTTTTTTATTTCTTCTTTCTTTCTTGCAGGCTTCTTGTCCTGATCCTGCTGCACTGATCGTTCACGCTGAGAAATTCAGGCTTATTGTCTGCTGTTCTCCCAGGGAACAGCTGCTAAGCCAAGGCCACATTCCCAGTATACCCAACTCATCAAAACCATTCATCTCACCACCAATCAGCTGCTGCGCATCCATATGCATATGTGCTGGTAAACACAAATATAAAGGGGTGGAAACTGACCTCCAGTCGGTGATCACCGGTTCTATGTCTCCCAATTTAAAGACCATATGCTCCTGTAACAAATTATTTACCTTTAAATTAAGTCAGGCTTAAAAGTTATTAAATTCTGCTGGTTATCCACCGCTATAATGAGGTAGGTTAAAATATTAATGCGCGCGGTCGATTATTGTAATAGAAAAAGCGCACATGAAAGATGTAAACTTTTTTTTATATCTTTTGTAGATTAATTGTAATTGCTGGGATTATCAGTAAAAAAAAAAAAATATACGGAAATTTTAAACAACTTCTGTAATCTGTTGCTATTTTAAATGTGCTTTATGAATAAAATTGGACTCCGGTTTTTGCATCTTCTTGAATGAAGGTTTGCGTTTAAAAAGAAATTAATTTGGACTCGAGTTTGAATTAAAGCTTCTACAATTCAGTCAGTATCATTACTTCTTTATTCATTCAGTTCTTCTCCATCTAATAAACTTTATAAGTTTATTTGCTAATGTAAGTGTATTTGTACAAAAGACAAACAAACAAACAATCAGACATGAGCAGTCCTCGCGGTGTGTCTGGGCCCGGACAGAAAGTCTTTAGGACTGGGCTTAGGCTATTCGGGCCTATATTAAATACCTCCTTTACTTCTGTAAAATGTCTTTAAATGTGTCTTTTGGGGGGGTCGGGTAGAGAGAAAAAGTCCTGCAATGTGGTTCCGATGCAGTTACTCACATCACGTGTTCAACCAGGTTTCTGGTCAGCGTCTTAATTTTGCGTTTTACCGCGGGTGCGGCGTGCCGGGCATGGGGTTAGACATGGGGTTTAGTGCCGGTTGCCCCCCCGGCCCAAGGCCATGAATGAGCACCCTGGGAACAAGAGGTCTCTGGAGGCTGGGATGCGGCGAGGAAGGAGTCCGGTACATACTGCTGTACATGGCTGCGGCCGCCGCGGCTGCCGTCGTGCTGTCCACGGTGCCCAGCAGGCTCGGGTGGTAGAAATAGGGCGACGGGAACATTCTCTGTAAGGCCGAGTAGTTTCCTGCTTCAGCCAGGAGCTCTAATCCGACCGCCGTTTGCCTCTTCCACTTCGTCCTGGAAATCAGATCAAAATACAACAGATGAATTATTTAATCACTTCGCTCTCTTGCTGATCCCCCAAACGCCCCTTTAATTGGTATGCAGAGGCCTAATTATTGCGGGCACGAATATATGGTTATGGTTTAATTAGGCAAAAGAGAGAACGAGAGAGAGAGATGGGGGAAATACGCTTCAGTCCAAACTTAGCTAAACCTACTTTTCTCACACCTATACAAAAACATAATGCACGCACATTCCTTCAAATTCAAATCAAGTTTTACTGTGAAGGGTAGCGGGATAAAATGTAAAGGGCCTTTTAGTGAGGTTATTTTAGAAACTCTGAAAGACTAGAGCAGTAAGAAGCACAAGTTCCATATTTATAGCGCAGGAAAAATATATCAGGCCACTTCCAGTAATTAAACAAACGCACCAATTTATTATTGTTGAAATAATTTATATTATAAGAATTAATGAAGACTACAAAACTGAATATAAACAAAGAAAAATAATATATTTTTATATGATCTATAATGTACGAATTTACATATACTTCCTTATTTTACACATCATCTCCAGATCAACGTGTCATCATGTCAGCCTCACATTTGTCCACAAATATTCCGAAAATAAAACTTGCTTTTTTTCTATTTGGCTGTTTAAACGGAATAAAAATGAAACATGATAAAAATCAACATTTATTTCCAGGACGACAATTAAATCAATTAAAATACAAGATTCTTTTGTGCTTTAATTTATTTTCTCCCTCCACGTGGATTAGAAATGCTAAGATCACGCAGCGCCAAAATATAACCAAAGCAGATCTTTGCAAGTGGAATTAAAGTGGCTGGAAAACAGTTTAAAATAAAACTATTAATTAATAAGTCAGATCGATTTTCATAAGTGCTTGCAAACCCGATCTTTAGATTTAAATACCCAGTGTTGGCCGGTACAACAGCTGTATTCATTTGTTTTACAGAGCCAAAAGGGGTTCTTGCTCCCCAGTTTGACCTCGTCTCGCTCGTTGTGTCTGCAGCAGTTATTAAAAATGATGGCCGCTTACCGTCTGTTTTGGTACCAGGTCTTGACTTGTGTGTCTGTCAGGTTGAGAGCCGCGGCCAGGTCCATGCGGTCCTGCACGCTGAGGTATTTTTGTCGCTCAAAGCTCCTCTCAAGCTGGTTGAGCTGGTGGTCGGTAAAGGCTGTCCGTGCTTTGCGAGGTTTTTTCGTGCGCACCGGTGGACTGTCTCTGCTACTGGAGATTTCCCGGTCACCCTCTTCTTTAGTCCCTATAGGCGCAGAGCAAGGCGGATGAATTGTGGTTAACCATAAAAGGCCTGCTGGAAATTTTCTTCACACGCCAACTTTTTTTTTTTTAAGTCTTCCTCCCAACACTGACACTCAAATAATAACCTCGCAGAGGCGTGCGTGCGTCACCTCCACTCAAACTTTGACCAACTTTGTACAAATACTTCCTTCAGCCACACGTGAGGCAAGACAACAGCAATAAAAGAAACGTCTGCATTTGATACCTGAAGATTTCTTTTTTCTATCAGAAAACGAGAAATCAATATATCAATCCATCTCTATTTGTAGTTGTGTTTCAGTGCACCATAATCCCCCCTCCAGGAAGAACAATAATCTCTCTAATTGACCCACTAGGGAGGCCCCGCGCACGGGGAGAATCACCAGGCATACATCTGTTTTCACATCTATTAGACTAATAAAGGAAGCTGGAACTAAGACAACGAGCGCTATCATCATCATTATTAGTAGTAGTAGTATTATTATTAGTATTATTATTATTGAGTCTCTGGCTCATCCTGAACTCCACTGTATTGAAAATGTGAATTTAACAAGCCTGCTAGTATGACGACCTCTTACCCTTGCATTTCATTTCGATCTGAATGTCGTCTCTTTTGTCCAACTTGCCTCTGTTCTCGTCTTCTTCCAGCTTGGGCCTGAAGCCGTCCGGAGCCGTGGCACTTTCTGGTTTTGGTGTGTGATGGGGTGAGGATACACTGGTGCTGTAAGGTGCGCAGGCAGCCAGGGGTTTGCTGTCGCCTAAAATGTCTTTGATTAAAAAGGAGGAGGTGGCAGTCCTCGGGGCGCAGCCGGCCCCGGCGAGCGGCTGCTGCTGCTGCTGAGGAGACAGCGGCAAACTCTGCGGCTGGTTGTGGTGATGGTGGTGATGCTGAAGGCTGTCCTGGACCAGATGCGGATCGGCGGCGTGCTCCATGGTGACCGAGATGGGGGACGAGGGAGCCGTTCCCACAGTGTCTATCTCCGAGCATGGCGACGGGGTCGCCTGGCTCCTGAAATCCGCTGTCCTGCTGTCGAGCCGAAAATCTCCGTTCATTAGCACAGGGTTACCAGAGTTAGATGCGCTGGATAAAATAGTGTCTATCCCAAAACTCGACCCGCTGGATCCTTCCATATTAAGAAAGGACGGATGAAGTCTTCATAACAACAGCGAGATGCTTCTCCTCCGGCGCAAATCACAAGAAAGTCAGCAAAATTAACTCGGAGTTAGAAAAAAAATAATTAAATAAATAAATAAATAAATGAAATCAATTTTTTTTTTAAAACAGAGCTGAGAAATAAACCCCGGAGAGAGACAAAATCCACGTTTACAGGCGGCTCACACAGCCTATGGTCCACGAAGTTACATTCAGTGAAAATGCGAAAAAGCAAAGTGTGGGTCTGCGTAGTCCACGTCCCTTTTTGTGTTTGGATATTGAACTTTGTGTTAAAAGTTGAGGCGTATAGAGAGATATACATAGGGCTGACTCCTCGACATCAGGCTCCCCCTTTTTGCTGCTAATCGCTTCAGTGTAGCTCTACAATGACTTCCTATACTGACGTCACGGCCCACGGCGAGGGGGAATTAATATTTTCTCCTTTATAATAAACACTCGACGCCTTTTTCTCTCTCCCCCTCCACCTCCCCACCCACCTTCCTCCTCTCCCATTGGCTCGCGTCCTGACCGGCTCGGGCACCTCACCAATCAGCGAGTTGTTTCTTTATCTAGGTAGTTCAATCCAACCATTGCACCGAGTTTAGTGCAGGTCTTTAAAAAAAGGGAGGAAAAAAAAAAACCACGCGTGTGCTTTAAGGCCAAACTGGGAACATTTCATATTAAATCCTGGCCGCGAAGAAAAAGCTACAGATGTGGGAATTTAAAAGAAAAAGAAAAATTAAATTTAGATTTGAAATAATTTTATAAAGCGAAAAAAAGTCCTCAGTGGAAACTCCAGCATGGTAGGATGAAGTACAAACATTTACTTTATTTGCAGCCGTCAAACTCTTTTTAAAGCTTTCTTTATCCTCGTAAACGGTAAAAAAGAAAAAAGAAAAAAAAAGAAGTGCAGCTGTTGCCAGATTTGAACACAGCCAAATTCCAGCCCTGATTTATTATTTTAAAAATAGTTTGTGGAGATAAAAAGTTAAATATCAGGTCAGACGTTTGTGCGCCCTGAGAACCGGCTCCAGTGTCGCTGCTGGCATCTGATCTATCTTTAAGGATATATTCTAGGAGCCGCAAGGTCGACATATTTAGGAGCGGGGAGGAGTGGTGACTGTCATGACAGCGCATCTTGTTAATAACCATGTCACCCTAATTAGTAAAGTAATTATGAGGTGCTAATGAGCGTTCAAAGGTAGTAGAAATTCAGCACTTTTTCCCTCTCCATGTGGATCTGAAGGATGTGGAGGAAGAAAAAAAAATCTGCGGCTCAAGCTGACAAAGTGTCTGCGGAGAGAGGCTCCACACTCTCCGGATGATGGGAAACGCCACTTCTTGTAGGTAGGCGAATGTAGCAGCACGTTTCTCTCTCTGTTTGGCAGACGCGTGTAATTTCTCTCAGATGGAATCTTTTCCTCTCTCCACAGCCACCGCGACCTTTCTGGAATTTGATGCAGGGACATCGAAAAGGGTTCATTTATTCTTCTTCTTATGATTATTGTTGTTATTTCTTTTTCTCTTTTTTTCTGCTCCTTCAGCAGGTGGGCAGGGAAGACGGTGCTGGTGTTGATTATTCATGTGAAGCGGATGAAGATTTTTTTTTTGCTGTCCAAAATCCGGATTTGTAGGTTTGTTCCTAATTTATTTATTCATTGAAAAATAACAACACCGGGGATTTAAAACAGCAAAGTGTTTTCTTTATTTATTTTTAATTCATAGAGCTTTTATTTTTAACAAATTTGGAAGGAAATTTATACTTATTACTTTGCTTAATAACAAAATAACCAGAACTATATTTATTTATTCGTTTATTTTTAGGAACAGCACCATAATTAAAATTAAAACGTTTATGTTAATTAAATAATTTAAATACCCATTATTACCTAGCTGCATAAATATTGCATAAATATTATTCACGTATAGAAAACGTTCAGTGCGGTGAAATATGAACATTTTAATTCCAAAATAATATCTCTTTTTTTTAACCAAGCCCCTAATCTAAATATGTTTTTATTATTATTATTATTTAAGCTTTTAAACAAAGTCTATTACATTTTCTAACCTTATTTCATAATTGTTTAAATGAAAAGCCGCGGACACTAAGAAGATTAAAATGATGTTTTACCTCTGGATCATCTCAGCTGATGTTGCCCTCCTCCAGCGTGAGATGCAGGCAGGCTTTAAACACAAGGCGGCGACAAAGCGAGGCCAGGCGGTGCTGGAGTGAAGTTCACGAGCAAACTGGGGCCTCAGCTGCCCTTTAATGAGTCGCATTGCTTCACATTTAACTTATACAACTTATTTTAAAATAGTTATCGATCACTGATGAAGCTCCAAAAATAAAACAAAGATTTCGAGCGCAACATGACACACATGGCTGTAAAGTATATCATCCCCGCGGTGGAGAGCTAATTAGAATATCCTGTCCACATGCAGCCTGTAATCGGGCCTTTTCTGAGCCTTATTCCGTACAAATCGCTCAGATCGGATCAAAGCGATGCTTAAACACGTCAGTCAATGTGTGGAGAGGCGCATGGGCAGCTCATCAACTGCAAACAGGAACAATCAATCGCTTTATTAGGTTTAAGGCGCCGCAGGAGCAAATTGAATGCTACCAGTTAGAGTATCGTCTTATTGGCCTCAGCTGATGGTCGATGATGGGACGGTGTAACAGTGGCTGGCACCATATTGATTCTCTGGCGGCTTTGTGTGTAAGCTGTCACTTCACCGCTGGCGACCTTTAGGTTGCACAGTTGCAGCGTTTACGCAGAGACACCCCCGCATTTAGCCTGTCAGTCACTGCGGGGATGGAGGGTGGTGTCGTTAGGAGGATGCTGCGACAGCCGGACACGCACGGAGAGATGGAGGAGTTTCACAAAAGACAAGTTAAAAAACAAAACAAACAAAAAAAAAAAACTTCACAACCGGCTGTAGTGTTTCTCTAATGAGAATAAACTCATGGTTTGCAGCTTGCCTTATGACCGCAGACTTAAGATCTCACTCGGTTATATATTTTTAATTTTCATGAGCAACGTCATTAAAAGCAGGATCCAATCAGGACAGGAGGAGGCCTATTTAGAGATTTATTTTAATTATGCAAGTAAAAAGGCCAATTTTCCTATTTTAGAACCTACAGCTTTAAATGTTATGTGTCACACTTTGTCTGTCCAGCAGTATTAAAAATATTTTATAATACATCATAACACTTTAAACATTCAGGGGCCAGTAAAACAAAAGTTAGAGTGACTGAGAAGCATTTCAGTATGTGTATTGATTTTTTTCTGCTTGTAATTCAGAACACAGTTATATTTAAATCCAAGTTTATCAGCTGCTAAAGTGCCTGATTAACATAAGCCCATAACACTGCACAAGCTAAGAGGACAACGGGACTTTTTGTGGATTTCTATATGATCTAAGCTACTATTACTATTCAACAATAAATACATGTTAGTATGGATTTTAAGCTTTAGTATTACTTTTATAATTTTGCTAAAATATCTCAAATTAGACACAACAGAGCCAAGTGCTGCACTCAGCAGTTCACATTGTTGTGGCATGAAAATGGCTTAAGTGTCAGTGTCAGCATACAAGGCTGTGACTGATGGGATGGGATGGGAAGTATTGTATTGATTAAAAGCTGCAAAGGGATAACAACAAGGACAGCAGGTATGTATGAAGTCAGAGTATCACATTGAAAAATAAAACCTGTATCACCCGCATGTCACTAATGTTAGGTGGTCAGAGGGAGAAATACATTTTTTAAAAGAATAATTGACTTATCTTTGTGTCTGAGTCCCCGGGGGATTTGGGATTCGTCACAAATTCTTTCCCAGAAATCTACATCTTAAAAAATTTGTCATATCAGCTTGTTGCAATGATGACTTCTAGCAAAGAAAACAAACAAAAATGCAAAAATTAACTGGGTGCAAAGAGGTCCTCTGTGTTTTGAAATATCCAGCTCTGGCAAATATCACACACTTAACCTTTTTTGGTGTGTGTGTGTGTGTGTGTGTGTGTGTGTGTGTGTGTGTGTGTGTGGCCAAGAGAAACCACAAGAGAATTGTTGGTTCAGTGAAGAACTGGTGGAAAGAAAAACAAACAGGGTGAATTTGACACCAGAAGTGAGATGTCTTAATTTTGTTCAGAATTGCTGCTGACACAGAAAACATCTGCTGATCCCAAAGTTTGTCCTTTTTTATGTAGGATATCAAAATATGTTTTGCATGATTTTTTTCTGAATGTTTTAGAGTTTACCAATAGTGAGCCTGTGGCACTTGAATTAAATTTGGATGGACCCTCTGTGAGAGATGTTGGCACAACTGTTGGAGCAGTTTGCTAAACTCTGACCTCATAGCAAGCTGAGTAACGCCCCCCTAACGTTAAACTTTACATCAGCTGACCAAAAACTGTTCCGAGGAATCTGACAGCGAAGCCAGACGCTATAAATGTGAACACAAAGTTATGCAATCAAATCAGAATCTTCCTGGCCAACATTTTTGTTAATATGGTACCCTTCTCTGTTTAGCACTAAAACCCACTGAAAAATATTTAACAGATGGTTTATGACACATGTTGTTGCAATGTAGCTGTAATCACATATAGTATCAATAAATACCAACGGCATTTTTAATGTGAGGGTTCTCTATAACCACACATTACATCATATGCATGACAACATATGTCATAAAAGCTGTTTTACACAAACAAATCATTTAAAAAAACTTAACTCAAAGGTCATTTTTAGGCTTTTTTCTGTGATTTTCAGCCACATCTAATGACATCAGTAAATTGAGTTTTTTCATTAAATAAACATGATAAAAAACAATGACAAATAAATACTTAGACATTCTAAATGATATATAACAGATAGTTAATAAAGCCTTAAAATATCCTTCTATGCGTTTAGCCTCGTTATAAGCCAGTTATTCACCATTTATATTACTCTTATGAGTACTCTGACCCGTGTGGACCCACTATTGATTTAACTCGACCTGGATACTCCAGTTGCCAGTTTAAAAGTTCAGACTAAATAACAGAAAGAACTCTTGACTGTTTGACATAATAAATAGATGAGTTATCAATGGCACATCAATCTAAAAGAATTGTGTGCGAATGTTCACACCAATTATTCTCTTTGAGACCATATGGACAACCTAGTTCTCCGCTGTCAAACATTTTTCATTTTATGTGGTGAAATAAGGCAAAGATATGATGATATGCCGACGGGAAGCAAATTTCAATGGTAATTTAGATCTTTGAAGCTCTGGAATTAAAGGTTGGAGCGTTAAAGTGGCCTGACATTTAAGATGGACACACTGTATATTATTTCAACTTCTACACATCACTCAATAACGAAACATGTGACATTCAAGTTCAGATTTGAAGTGCCCGTTAGAGTTATTATATGCCATGAAATTCAAAGATTGATACAAGGAAGAGAGTAAAATCTACTTTTATTCATCAAGCGTTAGCGGGCTTGAAATTTGCAATTTTTTGGCCTCCTATGAGAAAAAAATATGATAAAATGGTAATGTTAAGTATATTTTTTATATTATATATTTTGTGTTTTAAAATCTCTTTTACTGCCATGTCAATTATTAAAGGAAAGCAGCGTCAATGCAAAGAGTTCTTCTGTCTGAGGTACATGATCAGAAATGCTTAGGGAGTGGAGAACACATTGATTTGAGTGTGTTCCAAACACAGGCTGGCCCTGACAAGGTTGTTATAACAGTCGGAGGGGTCTATACAATCACTTAATTACCAAAGCTGTCAGTCAAAGATGGTCGCTGCTGGCTCCATCTATGGCTGCGAGCGGCGTTCCACTCGCAGCCTCCCTGAGTGATTGATCCATGCTGATGGCATCGCAGAAATAATTACAACTCGTCTCCTGATGTGTGATTCCATACCACATTCACGCTTCACGAAGGTAATCGGGGGGATCAGGAGGGGTCAGTGCCATTTCCTATTACCTGAAGTCCAAGCAAAAGGGTAAAACAATGCAAACAGAGTGAGGCGGGGAGAAAAGACGGAGGAGGGGGGTGAACAGAGGTGGACGGTAGACATTACGAATAGCCAAGGAAGCTTAGGTACACTTTGTCAAATTATGCTGGGATTTTTTTCCCCCTCCAGAAACACCACATACTGCAACAGATTGACGGTGTCCAACACGGGGTAATGGAAATTCAGAACAATCACTGGGTCATTAAGCTGATTGGCATCACAATTGTCAAGCTGTTGGAGGCTAAATGGGGAGGAGGAGTGCAGCTCATTCACAAGAGTCTGCTCTCCTGACAGAAGCAATTGGTGCCTGAAGTCACTTTGAAAACAGTGATGGAGTTTGGTTTTAAAATGTGTACGTGTGCGAGCATTTCCACCTCTGCAGGGCGCATTGTGAAGAAAACTGATGTCTGATAACACTCCTATCATCTCCAGCCTTTAAAAGGTGTCAGTAAAACAGCAGAAACCTGGGCGTTTGAAGCATTTTGTTCTTTTTCCCTTTCCAGAAAAATCCAGTGTCAGACACACATTTAAGTCTCAATGCAACTTGTGATTTTCCTCATTTGGAGTGTCTACAGATTTGCACATTAGCACAGCAATCCCTCTGAAAATCTCTCCCTTCTAATTTTGTTCAGTATTATTGTTGCTCATTCAACATGTCAGTCGACTCTTCTCTTCATAGATATTAAGAATGAAGCGCCATTGCCTCTATATTAACTGACAGGGAAAAGAAGCCCAAATTGTGGAGTCTGTCACACAGTTTCAGAGCGCTGTGTGGAGGCATTCATATTCACAGTGAAAGCATTAACCACTTTAACTGTTTCCCTGGTCTTGACACAGCATCAGGAGGACTGGCAAAAACACGGCGCGTGTGTACCCATCCTTCAAATCCTGACAGCACTCAGTCGTTGCACCGTAAACAAAAACAAAAAAAAGAACATGCAGAGAACACAAACAAGACAATGTAAATCGGGACTCAAGCGAGTAAACAATGTACATATGGTGTCTGCACCTGAAGGGACCATCCCATTCTCCTCATGTTGCTGCGAGAGCAGGCAGAGAGGGGGGAATGATGTCACTAATGAACCCTGCAAAATACGGCGGTGAATAATGAAACACAACACTGCATTTTGCAACAGAAAGAATAAAAGGTGAGATCATCAGCAAGCAAGAGAGGCAAGAGTGAAAGAAAGCAAGCAATGATTAAATGATCAAAAGCTGGCAGAGCGGGTCTATGTGTCACTGCAAGGCACACTCATCTACCCACAAGTGAAAGTTAGGTTTCAAGCACAGTGTAATTATAGCTGGGGATGTCAGTTTGACATTAATGCAGCCAGCAGAAATTCTCTAATTGGCCTCAGAGGAGAAAGTGAACCAGAAAATATATTAACATTTTAAAAAAGCATATTTTGCCTAATCCTTTCACTTTCCAACAATATTTGAAGACCAAAATGCCCCAGGCATGAGAATTTAAATGAGCAATTTTGTTTTTGAAGGAAACGGCCAATGAGACAGAAAATAGACTAAAGGGAAATCATTAGTGTATGAGAGATCCTGACAGGCTCGCCTTGCTGACTGGCTGGCCTGTCACTAGGAGTCTGTGTTCTTCAGCTCCACGCTATGAGCTAAGCTGATAACATGAAAAGACCCATAAACGTGCAGCCAGAAGTCAAAGCCTATTATCTAGAAATTCAAATGCGGGGGTAAGGATGAGCGAAAAAAAAAAAAAAAATTGGGAGGGGGAGGCATAGCTCTTTCTGTCTCCTGTAGGGGAAAACTGGCCAGATCGAGAGATCTTGTAATAGGCCCTGTTATCCGACACAAACGTGTGGCAGCGGCACTGCCAGAAAATATTGCAGCAAATCATAACATCACTCAAAAAAATGGGAAGATAAAAGCAGAAAGAACATGGATGGCAACAAACTGCTTAAAGTTAGGGAGAGATGCAATGTCACATGTGCCCAGGCTGATGTGATATGACCGTATCAGAGAAACACAGCTAAGTGCAGTCAGGAGACGTTAGCCCAGTCCCCCAGTGATGAAGCAGCTGAGGCAAGCATCGCCCCTGGCGTGGGACTGCAGGGCAAACTGCTCAGGCTGGAGAGCCTTGCCCTTTTGAAACAAAACAGAGAGGAATGGCCAGGGGAAGCTAGCTAGCCTCAGCAAAAGGGGCCAGGTTTATTTCCTCCAGCAATAAAGAGAAAAAAGAATGATTGAGAAGACAGAGGAAAGTGAGAACAACAACAGATCTCGGAGCCTGCGTCTCTTTTTGTGCGACAACAAAGGGCATATGATATTCCAGCCTTCCTTACAGTTGGCTGGTCAGAGGTTTCTTCTGGCACCTAAACATCCCCTTGCTTTATTCTGCTCACAATCATACAAGGACTCCTTGCCAAGGTATAGGGATTTCACTTTTTTCTATAAGGCTGTTACCCTGAACACAGCAATTTAATCAGGCCCTTTGATAAACATTTGACACAAAGCAGTGGGCTTCTGTCTCTGCTGCCTACAGCCCAGGGCAAGAGATTGAGACTGACGAATTTTCATCCACAATTTTCTCTATTTTAACTCCACCTGTCAAATAGCATGCCAGTCAGTGTGACACAAAGATGGGGGAAATCAAAGCCTCTCTCATCTTAAAGGAACACAGGCGAGCAGAGGGCTACAAGTTTAGCGGGGATTACAACGGCATCCAAATGATGAGTAGATGCAAATCAGCTCACAGAAATGGAATTTTTGGGGGCATGAATTAAAAATGAAGATAAACAGTGACATAACGATAATCACCAATCAGTATTTAGCTCATATTGTATTCACAAGCAGCACAAAACACAAGCACAATCACCACTTTGAGCAAAATGTCAAAAACATCCCAAACCCCTCCCAGCTGGAGATACCTACTCAGCTATCAGCCCTCCCTCTTCTCAACAGTCATTTGCAACAAACATCTAACTAGAGGAAACTACAAACTACAAAACCATTTGACCCTGAAGCACAGAGTATAGAGCAGCCCTTCCTCACCCAATGGAAGCAGGCTCAGGTCACCAGGGTCAACACCTTCTTCACTGAGCCTACAGCAGGATGGAAGCGGCAGACCCGTGGAAGCATCCGGGGACTTAGCATGGCCTGAGAGCTTTGTGGACCAGCAGCAACCCTCCCCAGAGACCATGGAGGGAATGTGGGCTACAATCTTGCAACACAAGCAGCAAATCTAAATTCAAAATGTGATTATCTATTCATTAACTCCCATAATTGAGGTGAGCAGCTCTTACTTACTAGACTGTCATTGAAGCAGCTCTTATTTGCCCCTCCGGAACCAGCCTGCAATGTAACAGCAAGAAGCAAAAAAACATCACATACAGCATTCCAGAGGCATCAATGCTGAGAATTAAATGATATGACCTCTGGCTATAGCATGGCCTTCAAATCTAAATCCCTACCTGACCAGCAAGAATCATCCTCCTTTAGTCATTCCTCCTGCATACCAAACATGTTCTGTACTGAATCACATCTCCATGAATCTTTTGATTCCTTTCAATCAGTTTCAAGGACTGTAAACAATGGAGCCGCGAATATGATGGGGAAGTAAATCTACCTCAGCTCAATTAAGGAGCTGCCCTGCAGTCTCCCGCGGCCCTGAGAGATAGAAGCTATAATTAGAAGAGGGCAGTAAACTTGCAGACATTATTGATGATCCGCTCCTGACACCTTCCTCGTGTTAGCATTAGCATTTTCCCTGAGCTGGGGCTCATGTCAAGAGAGGCTGGTCTCTGAGAGTCCGTGTCAGCAGGGGGGCTATATACGAGCTACACAGCAAGGCCACATTATGGCTGCGGAAAAGAGGAGAGAGAGAACGAGAGAGAGAGACACCTGGGCTCTCCTTCAGACCCCTCTTAGTGCTCGTCCACCTGATGGGAACACGGAGACTTGGCTGTTCTCCCTCTCATCAATACAGCAGGGCTCTTTGTCAGTAATTTGCAATAAGTGTCCACGCCACATCTTAAGGGACCTGGAAATCATTACTGGCTGAGGCCCTACTCTGCTACTAATTGGATGCGTTGGGCCTTATCAACTGAGGATTTTCCGAGACCTTTGACAGATACCAATTCGAAAATCATTGTTCAGTTGTCAATTTAAGAGACCGTTAAAAGAGCTTATTTTAATTTTAATTGGAACTTCCTCCTGCCTTCACAGTGAGCCGTGAGGATTAAAAATGAGCTCGGGGCATGTGTGTACGTATGTGTGTGTTGATACTCCCGTAGAAGAAGAGGTAAACTATGCAGGTTAAATTGACGGGTAACAGTTCGGACCAGCGTACAAATGAAGACAGCATGCATGCACATTTAGTTTACAAGAATCTCACAGCCTTCCTGGGACTTCATCATCAACATCAAATAAGTCGGAATCTGAGCGGCAAAGCTCCCAATTAAGCAAAAGCCGCATCCGCTTAAGATGTTTGTGCGAGTGCGCCGGTACCATCATCGATCACCCCCTGTAAACTGACCGGCTGATAGCGCTGCCCTAACATATTTATGTGCTGCACTCTCTCGATGACCCTGAATTGAAACACTCTCTTGGTTTTAATAAGGCCTGGGAAGCTTCAGCCCTGACTAGATATGCAGTTACGCGAGGGAATAGCTGCGAATGCAGGCACATGAGGCAAAAAAGCTAATATGCATAAACAGGCGCATGGCCGGGATGAGCCGCTCGTGGTGACACGGCCACCCAGGAGCAGAGGCCACGCGGCTGAGGGCGACAGGCAGAGGCTTGGCAACGAAAGGGAAGTGAATTGTTTTGACACCGCTGATGATTTAGGATGCCAGCAATCTCTTTTTTAAATCATGGTGACTTTATTTGTGCAGTCAAACATCACCCCAACGTAAGACTGAAAAACACAGCGAGGTTCACACAGAAGCTTCATAAAAGTGCGCAGTGTTTGAGAAAAAAATAGCAAGCCGTGTTTTTATTTTTTTAAGTAAATAGAGCTGTCATTTGATAATAAACCCAGCATTAATGTTAATTCTCCCATCCAGTATTTGCAGTATTAGAGGCTTAGAGCAGAAGAGCAATACTGTTCAGAGGGTAAAAAGTCTCTAATTAAGGACTAGACAGGAGGAAAATTGCCAAGGTATAAAAGAGCTCCCCCCCCCCCTTTCTCTCTCCTGCTTTTTCACAACCATGTCTCTGGGAGCCGGCGTTGTGTTTGCCGGCTGTTTTACTCGCTGTCAGAAAGGATTTGAGGCGAGGAGCCATCTAAGCATGCGTACGAGAGGATTCATTTGACCTCATTATACATCAATAAAGAAGGAAGCCGGTTTACTAAATATCACCATGCTGCCCACACTTCATGTCAGATCAGGCAGGAGTGTGCTAAAAAGATGATTCCAGAAACGTCTGGTGAGGAGAGAGAGAGAGAGAGAGAGAGGAAGAGGGGGGTGGGGGGTGAACCCTGACTAGCCAGGAGGGATTCTGACAAGCACAGGAAAAAAGCAGATACGCAAAGCCCTGTTTAAGAGCAGAGCAACTGAAGAAAAAGATTTATGCTTTTAATTAATGGCAATTAAACCATGCCTGTTGGGCTGGCCTATGGCAATTGTTCTCAGTAAAAAGGAGGCCGAGCTGGTGACAAGCATTTGAATCCACTAAGTTCTACCAAGGGAGCTGACACTGCAGGCATCAAACCTAAACTAAATCAATAAAAGAATTAAACTTTTATAAATTGCATTTTGACAACTATCAGATAGCGCTAAGCTTTGATATTACGAATTCCTCCGAGGTGATGCAAACAAGGAGAGGCACACTTAGAGATCCAAACAATCAAAGGGTCTCGTTAGCATGTGCTGTCAGATGCAGCAGTGCTATTAATTACTACAAATTAATGTGACTCTCTCCACCTCTGCTGATTGGAATGATAATCAAGCTCGGCTCTGCACGGGAAACATATGCAACCCTGCCAAAAATAATAAGGACAGAAACCAACAGACGCTCCTCTATGGTTGTGTTTACAAGCCCAAAATGCTTGTTGCTTTATCCTGCAGCCACACACACACACACACACACACACATACACATACATATGCAAAGCTGCGCTGCTTTTTCTAATTCACTATGTTTGTACATACATGTACATAATGTGCTTCTCCATTTGATTTTTCAATGAAGCTCTATATCACTTGAATAGATAAACAACACTTCAAGGTTGCTGATCATTTACAGCTCCTTTCCTGACACACACACACATATATACTCACACACGTGCATCTATTTGTAAGAAGAAAAAGTAGCAGTTAAACTGAGCAATATGTGTTCAGACAAATGTAGGCGTGACACTGTCTTGAAGAGAAACAAAAAAAAAAAATAAAAAAAAAAATGGGGGGTTAGTAGGAAGTGCTCAAAGCTGGCATGACAGCTCAAACATCCTGTCACTTAAATCACTGTTCATATCTGCGCATCACGAATCCAGAAACGCATCCAGCATCGCAGCGACATCGTGCTCCTGAGTGCCAACAGGCTTTCTAAATGAGACTGAAAGCAGTAATTACTGTACGCCCCCACGCTAAATTGTTTACCATGAGACTGATCCAGCTTGCTAGTGCTGCTTACTCACCCAATTTTTCATCCTTAATATCAAACATCTTTCATGGCATTCAGCTAACACTAATGCACTGGAGCTCACACCAGGCTAATTTGTTCAGCAGTTATGTATTATTCATAATTATTCAATGCATTTTCAGAGTGATTTGCAAATTCTATCAGTATACTTAAGTTTACACACATAATACAAAATGTAAGATTTTATGTTTCCCTACAAGACACAATCGCTTTAAGCGAAATACATTTTACAGAAGTTGGCAATGTAAATTTAATGGCACAGATAAATGGATATTCTGCCTTGTGAGCGTTAATATGTGGAAATTATTTTAATAACTTTAGACAGTAGATGCCCAGCAAAGCATTTTAAGGGAACGATACAAAGCGAGGCAGCGTGATGAACTGCAGCAGTGATAAATATCTTTATTCTTTATTGGCAGGTGAGTCTTATCAGTGCCACAGAGCAGCAGCTGAATGCATTTGGCCTTGTTGATGCTACCTTAAAGTGTAGCTTACATGATCTCGTTCCCTTGATAAATTTCTCCCAGACTCCACCTGGCTTCGGCAGCCCTCTGACCCCGGCCTGATCAGCGAAGCACCCCTGAGGACCCTAATCGGGACTTGATGGCAACTGGGAGCGTGTTATCGGCTGTTGTTTGTGTGTGCGTGACGGGTAAAACTGCAACCAGTCAAGTGGGTAAAACAGGGCCTGTCAAGGTTCCAGCAGATGAAGCTAACCTCTCCTCATCTCCAACTGAGGAACAGGACGGGGATGGAGGCGCTGGTTTCAGACTAATTTTTATGCAATTCTCACTCTCTGATCTCAAGTTAAAAGACAGTGTCGACACTCTTAAGAGCATGCTCAACTCTTTTGTGCATAATACGCCTAAAATTCAGGTCATCTGTTGTATTTTTAATTTCTGACAAAGTCTTCCACCTTCATGAAGAAATATGTAAAACAAAGGCCTGACGCTGTGCTCTGTGATTAACCTGTTCCCATTGTCACAGAGGTATTTTAAGAGTCATGAAATGCGCTCCAATGCAAATTAATCCTGCAATATTAAGAATAGAACCTATAGACACATGTATAATGATACCTTCTAATAAAGAATGTATTGCATTATATGTAACCTCCTTCTCTGATTTTAATGCTTAGCATTTATATGCAGTTAGACCTCATTATGATAATTTGATATTTTGACTGAATGGCTAGAGGCAGGATTATAAGAGAAGTCTGTTTTAGAATGTTAATGTCTGCCTTTGAAACTAATGCATGTATTTATTGATTTTTCACTGCTAAATCTATCCTTCTTAAGTTGTCATGGTTTAGTTGGAGGGGGTGGGGGAGGGACGGGAGGAGGGGTTCTTTTTTAACAAAGTGGTCAGGGCCTGAAGTGAGGAATGTAAGCTATGCGTAATCATTAACAGCGAATCCTTCACAATCGTGTTTTACGCCTCATCTTTGTCTTTTCTTTCTTTTTTTTTCACCCCATCTTCAATGTCACATTTCACAGATGTAGTATTAGCTATGAGACACAAGCATAGGCAGGAACGAGGGAGGGAAAGGGTGGAGAAAAACCTGGCGGAGGAGAATCTGAGAGACAGATTAATGCCTTGCTGGTACTTCAGTGTATCAGGACAAGGATTACGGCGGTAACAGCTGTGCCCATGAGTCCCCTGACTGAGAAGAATTACAAGTATTATCACCTACATCATTAAAGTAGGGTTCATAGATGTGGAATGGCTTCAATCAATTCATCCCCAGATAACACCGAGCCAGCTGGACCCCCTGCGTGAGAACTTGACTTAATTGGCCAGTAAGTGGTGGGGAAGGGTGCGTGCTATTTGATCAAATTACAGGGGCCCTGACTAAGGGATTACAATTTTCAGATGACTGCAGAAGGAGGTGATCTGCGATGGAGACAGACTGTGGGTCGGGTCCACAGTTAGCGCGGGCCCGTATAAAGCTGTCCGTAGCTAAGTGTGAGGCCAGTGAAAAATGGTGGCCCACTTGGCACTGGGGAAGGGGAGGAAGGAAGCAGTATCCAGGTCAGCCGTTTGCTTGGGGAAATATACTCATTCATCATCCCCCCTTGGCCTCATTTCTGGCTGGCGATACTTGTAAACTAATAAGTTCCTTGTGCTATTTAGTTAAGATCCTTATTCTACAAATTCACTTACTTTTACTTTATTCAGACAGGAAAGTGGGGAGTGGAAAGATAAAGGAAGGTTCGACGAAAAGAAATAACGAACTCCAAAAACTAACACTATCAAAAGCATTTGGGACATCAGTGATGTATTTATCTGTCTTGAAAATCGGGATTTTGATTCTCACAGAATAGAGGGGCACCCCCTGTGTTGAACTTCCCAGATGATTATTCAAATGTTTAATTAGCATTCAGATGTATGGTTAGGCTCTTGTGGCTATAATGCATACACAACTAAATCTGCTCCAGTAACCATAAAACCAGCCAAAAGAATTGGAGAGATAACAAGAATTTAAATTAGTTAAAATGCCAACGCTTCGCTGAAATTACCTCTTTGCAATATTCATGGGTGAAATGGCTTGGCTGAAAGGCATTTTCATTATCATTATTCCTAAGTAGAGTACAATTTAGTCATCAGTACCCAACTCGGCTCCAGTTTTTCGGGGGTTTTTTTCTTTTTTTCAGAGGTGGGAGGGAATTCACCTTTACGGGACATGAGGGTAAAGAGACTCTAATTAGTTCTGGGGCACTAAAGGCAACAGAATATCTAAAAAAAAAAAGGGGGGTTGGACTGGACTCTGTTTACAAAACAGGTTTCATGATGCAACCGCAGAGTGCGCGTTCGTGAGTGTGCATGTGTAGTGGGAAAAAGAGTGGAGAGTGAGTCTTCGTGGCCATTTCTCAAGATAATTCCATGCTGGAGAGCATGTTTGTCATCGCTGTTAGAGTGTGGTGCACATTAATTCTAGTTTTTGCCGTAGTGTAATTCTGGCAAAATGAGCGGCCCTCCAGGGGGCCCTGCATGTCGGCTAACTACTGGACAGAATTAGACTCCACAGTGCCTGCTATTCATAATGTCATTAATATAAAGGCAATTAAATGAGTTTTTAACCTCCAACCTCTTATCGTTATTAATGAACAAGCGGATGGAACAAAAACCCACCAAGATGAAGCTGGTAATTATCTTTTGCATCAGGCCTTTGAAACAGGTTTGAAAATTAAAGCTTAGCGAATGAATTGTTAGGGTTTGTTTCCAGGCAAACCCAGAGGGAGATGATGTGGTTTAATTTAATCACATGATGTCATACCAGGCGGGTTAATTAGATGGCTTTTTACTGTCGCTGGGCTCCTCGGTCGACGAGCTGGCATCCTCAAACACACACAGTATTTCCACCAACTATCAAACTGTCAAACTGGTCATTAGCGTCTCATACTGTTTCACTGTATGTTGTGATAAAAAAAAATCCTGTATGATCAGGGTAATTAAAAAAAAGTATGGAGACAGAGTGCCTGAAGGTCATGTGTCTCGATATGCTCATTATGGCTTTTTTACTATAATTATTATGTAAGTGATTGTGCAGCTCAGCCAGTGTTAACAAGTTCCTAACACGCTGACATTATGAAGCACCCAGGGTGAATTTCACACGTCGAGAATGAAATGCTGCTCTTCGGCGGCAGCGATTCATTCAGAGGGAGAACGTTTGAGAAAGCGCCACAAAACTTGTTTCATCAAAGCAAAAAAGCAGCGCAAAGAGGACAGGTTCTTGTTCTCCAGCCCTCCCTGCTCCCCAGACGGTGTAGGCAAAGGTCAGAGGTCATTGTCACTGTGTACCCACTTCTGCAAACAGCTCATTAGTGAGTCGGCAGTCTCACCGTAGACAGCACTCTTGGGAGAAGGGTCACGCTGGTACCTGCTCCACGCCCCGTTTGTTTAGAGGTCTCTTTAGGGACTGCTCCATGATTTCCTCACTCCTGCTTCTTGTTTAATTAATAATTAACTCATGTCAACCGCTTGTTTACCCACATGGGGTGACAAAAAGGGAGACGAAGATGCTGCAATGCAATGACAATGACCTTTTCGCATTTATTTGTGAAAACTGAACTCTTCCGGTTTTGTAATTAATACTGTTTCGTTATCAAAGCACATAAAATCTTTCATTTAAAATCAAAAGAATTCTTCTTATGAAACATATGAATACACGCAGCCAAATGCAGCTGAGCTGAATCTCGCTTTAATCTCACAATTTCCAGTCTCACATGGTTCTCAAATTGGAATACATATGAAGTGTGATATTTCACAAGTCCTTGGACTGCTAACTAAGCTGTCAAATGGGTAAACTGCTCTCCATCTCGCTGACAACAATCTGCAAATGAGCTACAAGCAATTTACTGTGATTATTCTGGCAAATCAGTCCAGTTGGGGTTTTTTTTTTTCACTGCAATCAGTCTGTCTCTGAGAGGAGGACAGAAAGGCTACCCATCAAAGTCTTCACCTTAGCTCATTTGGCTAATGCATTTGTTTGAAATCTGAATGTTATTCAGCAATCATGACAATTACTGGTGAAATGAAGAGAGACAGGGGTCAAAGCCTGACGTCTTTATTATGGTTGTCTCCGATTGCAGAAGGCACTGCCGTGGTGGGAGCGCCGAGACTTGACAGTGTATAAATCTGTCTGTCTGAAGGTCAACGGAAGTGAAGAGGTTCCCCAACCCCATGACCCACAGGTCTGACTTGACATCTCTATCTATAGTCTGTGCCCATGACAAAGGCACAGCTGACAGATAGAAAGAGAAAATAAAAGAGCAGACTGCGCTTCTGATGATGACCTGAAAGGTATCTGTTGAAGGAGGATAATTGCATGGCTAAATGTCAGTTCTATGGCTGATTCTGTATGTTTATGATGTCTGAAATATTTATCCTGATGTGTTTTCCACTCTGTTGGAATATATTTTAATTATATAGTAAGCCTAGATTGTTGACCAGCAGTAGAAAGGAACCCATTCTAAGCAGGCTTAACTTTTTCATTTCATGCAACTTTACATCCCCATTTCATTTCAGATGGCTACAGTTTATTGTTATTTTTGCTGTGGTCACTGGTTACTTTGCACATTCAGCTACATTCACAACTTAATTTTCTTAAATGTGATGCATTTCTACAAGTTAAAATTGGCCCCTCTTAACTAAAAGATGCATATTGTTGCATTAACAATAACAATGTAATTACATAATAACCTAAGAGGGTGCAATTTTGCATAAAAAAACATGTCATTGTACTGACAGTCCTACTGCGCTTTTAGCTAAGTAACATTTTGAAGTGGTACTAAAATGTCAGCTGGTTATTTAAAAATGAAACATGGAGGTCAGTTGTCAGCCTTCAGGAGTCCTCATCCTGGTTAGATATATTTGAGAAATCGTTGATTAATTGCAACCCCACTAAAAGTAGAAAGTGTCCTCTGATGTTAGTGACCGTATCATTTTGCCAGTGCATGCATCTGGCTCAAGCCCCCGTGGCTCTGATGGCTTTAATTGACTGTCTCGCTTTGATTAATGATCACATGTTAAACATGCACATTGTGGACATTCTTACACAGATGTGGAGGGCAATTTGAGGGAGCGAGGCCATCTCTGGAGAAGCACTTATCTCTGACTGTGAGCTCAGCATTTGGGATGAGATGAAAGAGAGGAGTACCGCTCTGGTCTGCAGGCCCCAGAACCGACCTACGCTGCATCACAGTGACATTGAGGATATTTAAAGAAATGGCCTCCCCCCACTGGGCCTCAGACAATAGCAAGGAAATTCATCGCTGAGGTATGATAGAAGATTTTAAAAAATAAAAACTCTAACAGATACTGATTTTTTTTTTGTCTTGAAACTGGAGATAAATGGTGCCAATAAATCAATTTAAAACTCAAACTGAATCATAGCAAGGTATTTTACATCAAAGCTACATTTAGTGTCCATGAAAATCCCCAAACACTGTCAAGTTATGCATGTGATCCCAGTCCTGTGATTCCCTACATGCTTCCTTTTGGTCACGGCTGCACATTACAAAGCTGACCACTGATCTAGGCTTTAAGGGACTAAGAGATTCACTGCAGTGACAGTGTTTACACAGTGGGGTCTGCATGGCAGGGCTCTGTATGGAAGCACAAGCCAGCATCAATCAACCAAACACCAGGCAGCCACCAGCCATCAGGACCAACCACTGTTCAGACTGATTATCAGAGAAGCTTTACATCTTTAGCCCAACCCCCTGCCCCTTTACCCCACCTCCTGATGACCAACAAGGCTTGGCAGGCTGCAGCTGAAATGTCTTGGCCAACACAACCAAGGACCCACCATTACCAGAAGCCGCGTAAACACCAAACAATTTGACCCTGTTTGCCGAGGGGCAGTTGAAGCAAAGTGCAAGAAAAAAAGCAACCAAAGAAAAAGCCCTTGAAAGCGAGAGGTCAGTATTGGAGCATGTGATTGAGCTAATTGAAATCAACATCCATGATTGGACACACAAGCTAGGGCATTTGGCAGCACATCTCATGCCAACATCAGTCACCATTCGACGCTGCCCTGCCGGCAGTGAGGGCAGCCTGCTGAGGAGTGGCAGGGGTCGCATGCCTGTCACGATTTAAAAAAAAGGGAGGGATCACAGAGGGGCCACTGTAAGATCACCGCTGCTTTGCGCGCCTACATCAGCCCTGCTTCGCAAGGACATCATATATATATGGATCGGAGGGAGCTCTGAGCCTGCAGCCCGGGTCGAGGCTGGACTGAGTGTAGAGCACTCTCACCTCCCAGCAGGCTGCTTTGGGCCAGTGTTAATGGTGGCTGCTCTACAGAGCCATGCCAGCCCCGCCCCCCCCATACACCCCCTGAAACTCTACGCTAGCCCAAGGCTGCACACATTAATGCCACACTAATTAGCAAAGGAGCTGACCAACCAATTATGCACAGTTCAGTCAAGATTCAGAGGTTAAAGGTTAATCTAATGCTGCATCACATACCTCAACATGATTTAATCTACAGTATGAATGAGACAGCTGTATATGTAAGTGTGTTAGTGGTTGGGATAACGGGGTTGCATACAGTCCTCTAAACCTACTTTCCACACCCAAACATTTTCAGCTCAGTAATTCAACCTCAAACCTACTTTAAGCTGTGCAGAAGCCATCATGGGAGCAGTTTGCGCAATGATTTAGCAGTCAGATCGTGTAGCGTCTGGCAGTATGTTGTGTTTATGCTGGATGGAGAAATTGTTTGTTACATAAATTACACAACAAAAGCTGAGTTGCCAGCAGCAACCTCCCGGTACCAGACAGTCTCTATTTGAAATTTTAAGCTGCACTGTGATTATTACAAACTAGATTAATTTAGTTATTGTCTGCTTCACATTCAATACAAATACACAAACCAATACTCGTCTAAACAAGAGATCTTATTAGTGAGATGCATTATTTCATTGCCTTCTTCTTATGGTCATTGTAACTTTGAAAAAAAAGAGGCTATCAGCTTTATTTATCAGTCATTACTTCGTTTAGGGTAATGAACTATAACTGTAAAAATATAGTGACCTATTTGTGCCACTTGCTTTTGTCAGGGTTTGTCACACACTAAAACCATGCAAGCCCAATCATCCAAGGAATATTACACTGACAAAATATGACAGGAGACATGCTTTTGGTTTAATCTGCTGAGTGACAACTGGCCAATCTCACATAGTGTAAAGACTGGTGATACCTATAACCTCCAATTGCTGGTTGCTAATTATATACAACTACGTACACATTACTGGAAACATTTGAACTCATTTGAGTACTACTGTGGGGTTCAGTGTGTTTTAAGATTTTTTCACTAATCTATGATGACAACTAAACAACAAAGCCTAGGTTGTCATCAACAACCTGACAAATTAAATCAACATTTTATACATGCCACCTTAAAACTCACTCAAAATGCTGTATTTATCAATCACAGGGGGCAGAAACTTTTGTGGCAACACATGAGAAGAACCTCTTGCAAAGAGCTGTCATCTTTTGTCCTGTGTGAAAAAAATGTCGTGCTATGAAAAGAATGTAATTGTAACATCTATGCATTCCTGTCATAGAATATGTACACTCCATGACTGAACAGCTTGTAGATAATAGCTCTTAAGGTCCCACCGAAGTGTTTAAGGTGGGTTGAGGTCTGAACTTGGACTGGGCCATTGCAACGCCTTCATTCTTTTCTTCCATATATGAGGCGTTTGTGCTAAGACGCTATATTTGGTTTTCTCCAAAGACAGCACTTTGCATCATGTAAAACATCTGCATGTTAGTCTTTTCTGTCTAAAGGACATTGTTCCAGAATGCTTGCAGTTTGTTCAGAAAACTAAGCCGTGCTGCCATGTTTTTGTTTTTCTGTTAAAGAGAGAAGGTCTTCTTCTGGCAGCTCTTCCAAACAAGCCATACACATTTAGTCTTTTTCTAATTGTACTGTCATGAACTTTAACATTTAACACGCAAACTGAAGCTTTTGAGATGTAGCTCTTTTCTGCAGTTTCTGCAAGCATTGCATGGTCTGACCTTGGGGTGAATTTGCTGGGAGATCCACTCATTCAGTGTTTTCCACTTGTGAATAATCTTTTTCACTGCAGAATGATGGACTATCTATATTTTCTATAATTCATAATTACAAGCCTTTCCAGATGTTTTGATGTCTTTCCTCCTTGGTGTTGTGTTAACACACGCCTGAATGCTCCAAACCAGCAAACTGTCAAAACTTCAGCTTTTATAGTTGTGGTCACACTTTCTTATGATATTTGTAATAATGAATGATAATTAGATAATAATGTTGCCTTTACCCATTCTATATATACTAAAATTAAGTCCCATAAAAAATAATTTCACTCCCAAAGTCAACAAAGAGCTTCCAGTTTTTAATCTTTATTAGTTTCCATGCTGCCACTGCTTCCTTTGAATCCAGCAAAGCAAGATTTTAATCATATTCCAGAAACAATTCCTAAATCACATGTGAAAAAAAATTCTTTGCTTGCAAACAAATATATCATCAGATCTCAATTTACACATTTCTTCCCTAATCACTACAAAATCAATGATGCAAGCTGCACCACCATGACCAACAGTTCCTGCTGAAGGAAAACACCACCTCAATGCTTAATGGTTGTAATTATGGCAGTAAAGGGATTATGCAGGCCTGTATGATTCATTCATGGGTCCAAAAAAGTTTTACTTTAGTCTCAGACACTTTCAAACAGATTCCTATAATTTTACACACCTAGCTACTTTTTTTTCCTCTTATAAATTCACGTCTACTTTTTGGAAAAAGAATAGAGTGGGCAAAGTTTCCAGACTAGAAGTCCGTGCTTGCTCGGTGTTCAGTCTATACTGATGCTTTTGTTCATGCTTTCATCAGGTCCTCCTGGAGGTCGGTAATACATCTTTTTTTCCCCCCCCAGGTGTGTTTTCAGATTTCTGATTTTGCTTAGAGAAATGTTGCTCTTTCCTCCATTCCCAACACAGTTGCTGCATTATACCATGAATTATAAACATGCCTATGATGCTGCTGACAAAGACTCCTGGAATTTGAAGTGCCTTGGATTTTTATTTCTTTATACAAATGTCTTTTTGGTGTAATGAAATAATTTCTTTTCTTAGCTTGACACTGTTCATTCATGTTTTTCATGTCTGTTACTCAACTCCACCTCTTTCTCTCTTTACAATTTTGTAGCTTTACATACTAAGAAGTGAATTTTAACAAGCAATATGATAAGGGATTAAATAAATAACCTTTGAGTCTTACATCTTATATTATCAATTAGATTTTGTGACTCATTTCCAAATCTCGGTTATTAAAAACGTTCTCTAGAGTTATTTACCGATGCAGATATGCTCTTCTAGCCATTTTCTTTCTACCTTATTGCCTACATGTGCACAGTATATATACAATATGCACAGGTCTGAACTATTTTCTGTCATGTGTGTGCGTTTTATGTGAATTTTTGTACATACAATTTCACTCCAACATTGGAACTACAGATTCCACTGATTACAGAGTGAACTACAACCATACATAAAATATAGATACGCAGCTAACTAATGGGTAAGGACCCAGCAGAAAAATTAGATCACAACACATCAAGTCATTAAATGAGATTTGATGTGATGGAAATCTTTGGGAAATAAAACTGTAGGGAAAATTAATGAAATATAATTCTCTCTCTGTATAAAACCTTGTTAAAGGCCTTGTTAACTACTGTTAAAGGCTTCGTATGCTTTTACCCACATTTTTAAGAGAACGCGCTTATAACAGAGTAGTGTGATCAAAGTTTCTGTCTGGCAGTGGTAACCAGGGGAGAGCTGGTGTCTTGAACAGTTTTGGAAATCTACCCACAGCCCAATTAGCAAGGATATTTAAAAGACCAGGCTTGTGACCAGAAGGTTGGAATCCCAGCTGGGACGCTGCTGTGTATCTTAGGTACTTAACCTGAATTGCCTCAGTAAATATCCAGCTGTATTAACAGATATAGCACATACAATGGGATCACACTTACCCTTCATATGAGATTTAATGGGCAACATGAGCACACTGTCAGTTTTGCAGCTTTCTGCAAATAACTTTAATAACTTTGCACAAATGAAAAGTTTGTTTCAATAAAATCACCAAGAGCAGCAGGCTACGTATTATCCCAGAGGCGACCATTACCGTGCCTTTGTCCTAACGGGATGTGCAGTTCACTCTACTGGAGTGCGGTCATTTGTATTCTGTTAAGGCAGCACTGATCATCTGCCACCATCTGCATAGTTTTACTACTTGTGATGATGGCGCTGTTCAGAGGGCCCTGTCATTATGCTTTACTGCATTGTTAAAGCCTTTCTGGGTGCAGCATCAGAAGAAATGGCTCATTCGAACATGGCTCTCCCCTTTGCTTCTCCTTGTATATGTCTGGATCAAGGGTTACAAAGTACATCTCTTCTGCACACAAGTGCCTCAGGACAAATCTGACCAGCACTTTGCAAAGTGATACATGGAGCCATTGAGGCAAAGCTGGATTTAAAAGGTCTACGTTTTTCAGAGCTGTGAGGAACAGAGACTTTTGACTTTTTATTAGACGGACACAACAGACTCAAACATAAAATATCCCCTCATACAGCTTGAAAACATGCAGCTGCTCACATACGTGGTAAATTACTTCAATGTGAAATACAACGATCCCATCATTCTCATATGTAATACCACATTACAAATTCAGTGTAGATAAATCATGTGTTTTAGTGTGCTATGAAAACAAAAATATAGACCTTCTTTGAATAATGACTTTCCAGTGATTTAATGCCGAAGTCTACTTCCTTTTGAGCGTCCCAGGTGATAACACTTTGCATATTGTTGTGAATAACATCCGTTTGTGTGATGGGGGAGAACGCATTGGCCCCTTGGCAATGTAAAGCAGTTCTTTAGTGTGAATCACATAGCTGGAGGTTATCGCTTCGTATTCTTAAAGTCAGAGGCAAATCAAAGCTCAAGGAATATAATTATTCAAAATACAAAATACAACTATTTTGTAAGTGTGGGTGTTCATCCAGCTTATCTGCAGCAGTGCTTTTAATAGTTTGAATCATAATAAAAGTATGTCATTAGTAATGTTATGCTTATAGCTGAGTGCAAGGTTCTTACTATGCAAGCAAGAAATGCTGTGCAAGTGTACTCTGCAAACAGGATGGATTTCCTTCATTAAAACTGTCCTCATGAGTCTGCAAAGTTGCCTTTGCTGTTCTAAGAAAAATAAATGTTTGGCTCCTATATTAGCGGTGATAAATTCACGAACAAATTAATTTGTTATCTGTCACATCGCTGCGCCTGTTACTTAATAATCATCTGTTTATTTGGGCTTCTTATTCTGCTTCACATAAAGCTGTGGTCTTATGCTTTAGAAACATCGAATGCATTTTGTACTTGAAACTGAAGATAGAAAATTATTTATAACAATAAAGCTGCCGAATTTTTCCTTCACATACTGTTAGCTTACCGCTCCAATATGACAGTGCAGTTCTACGGTGTAATTTATGTGATTATATTAGCATTAATTTTGGGTTAGTTTAATTCAATATTCAGCCTTAGTTGGTCTGCCATTGTTGTTCGGTGGCTAATAATCATAATAATGGGTTCTAAATAAAGTTTTGAGTGATATTCAAATAATCTGTGTCAAATAAGGTTAGATGAATGGTTAGATGTCCATTCAAGATGTTACAGCTTGCATGTACTGTGACGTGGTCTTGCCATCTGCTTGGTGTCTTTTGTCTTTCTTGTATGTTCTTGTATTAAACATTTTCTTTTTTTATTCCAATCAATGTTTCCTGGTTTTTAAGGGACAGGATGACTGGACCAGAAATGGAAACAACATCTCATATCCAGGTGGGACCTATTTGCATCCAAACTGTTGCCATTTTTGGCCAAAGACAATAGTTTGGTGTCAAAATGGTGGTTTAATACCTGTAGATTTGATTTCAAATGTGGCTTTATGTGGTCCAACCAGTTTCTATAGTTGATCAAAGTTTGAAAAACGCTAACATATATTGTCTGAAAAGATACCAATTAGGTGACTTTTATTCTGTTACTGTTAGTGGGAAGTGCTCAGGAAACTTTACTGTACTCTTACATCCACCTAAACAGAGCCACCGTTTCTCACATCGTGCTCGAAGTCCCAAAAATCCATTGTTTTATAATCTATTTCAAAAAAAGACTTTGTCGTGTTCCAATTTTTAGAGTGAATGATGATACATTAAATGTATATTTTTTAATCTGACGTTAAGAGCTAAAAGTTATTGATAATATCATTTAGTTCCTGTAATCTGGATTATATATTCTAATACAATCTTAATGCATATTATCTGACTGGTAAACTGAACTTTTTTAATCTTTCAGGCCAAAAAGGTATCAGCAAAATGAATTCAGATTGTAAAGGAATTAGTGGCAACTTTATAAAATAAGGAGTTAAGAAAAATGAGGCGGTGGCAGACTCAGGAAGCCCTATTGATTTCTAAAATACATTCTAAAAGGTCCCATGCCTAACTTTGGTTTGACAGCTGGATTTGTGAAGTCTTTGAACTACTCCAGAACAAGGCTGCTAGATAACTCCTAACAAGACATCACTAGTGTGGACTGGGCTAAGAGGGCCTTAAGGAGACAACAGCTGAACGCTTTGCTTTAACTGGCATGAAGAGCCAACCGTGGGCCACAACCATTAATGGTTTGGGAGGGTGCTGGAAAACTGCTTGGCCCAAATTTACATGCAAAAAAAAAGAAAAAAGAAAAAAATGCCAATGGCACTTTCAGATAACAAGACAACAGAGGAGGAGGAGGAAGACGCATGGTGGGAAGAGTCAGCAGCATCTTTAATAATATGAGGGAAAGTCAGAAAAGGAAAACTCTGCCTATAGGTATGGGGCTAATTAACAAAGTTTTGTCTGAGAGAGGAATCCAGGGCAAAAGAGAATGGTTAGATTCAATATTCCCCAAAGATTGTCTTCAAAGCTTAAACCGAGGATATTAAATGCATCAGAAATAATAATAATGCAAGCACGCGTGTCACTGCTGCCGGCTTCTGCGTCTTTGAGTAGGCAAGATACTGTATGTCTGTGCGTTAATATCCACAGCGCGGGAAGGATGCCTTTAAACTTCTGAAATACTGTATTGTTCACAATCAGCAAACAGCAGTTTTCATTAAAAGGAAGAAGATTTTCATATATGCGTATTTTTATACATACCTCCTCCTCCACCCTGACTCCTCATACCCTGGAGATCCCCCATTACTAATTAAAACTGTCTGTCTGCCTGTGACGTGGTCACCCCCGTGTGCTGATGAGAAGATGAAGAATTCACAGCAGAAGTTTATTTTTTTAAACACATTATGGTCAGAACCCCGTTTATCTCCACAATAACTGAACCTGGTCCCATGATATTCTATTGCTAGTCAGGATGGTCAGTCTCGTGTAAATGTGTTCACATGGAGAAGCTTTCCTGCTGCTTAATCAACTAACACAATCTAGCTTTGTCTCCCTCTCTGTTTTATTTTTCTTGTTCCTCATTATTCAGAGTGTTTCAGCTCAGTTCACCACTTTTACTCGATGATACTCTAACTTAAAATTCAAACAAACCACAAATTAATCTGCAGTTAAAGCTATATATATTCTACTACTTCTATAACTTGTGTAATAAATTAAAAAAAATTCATCACTGAGCTGCAGAAGGCAACAATTCAATTCAATTTTATTTTATTTATACAGCGACATAACAACCTTCACCTCAAGATACTTTGCATTGTAAGGTAGACCCTACAATATTACATACAGGCAACAGATTCTTTGAATACTTTAACCAATCCTTAACAAATGGGACTCTGTACTCCTGTTTGAATTCTCAAAATATTACAGCTTTAAATAAAGCCACTTTAGTAGTCACCACTAAGCTGGAGTGCATACAAGAGGGACAAATCACAATTTATAGGCAAGCAGATGCTTTTTTAAGTGGGAAATCAAGCACATCAATAGTTGCATTGCTCTTTTGACTCCATAAATATTTAGAAGCAACAGTATTGTGAGTTGAAGTGCCCTAGGAGTCAATTCTGATTGCAAGCAAAAAGTTTATTGTGCTTAGCTGTAAATAAGACACACTAATAGATTTAGGATAAGTTAGGATAAGGATAATAGTTTAGGAAATAATGCCAGAGGAAATTTAGGGGTTTTTTGGGCAGGCCGTCTGCCTCCACATCAACACAGAGTAAAAGACATTTGTTTATGTTTATATCAGTATTAAAAACTAAAAGTTGATTTTATTAGGAAGACATACGTTTCACAAAACGTCAAGAAATTTCTAGAAAGAAATTTGCACTTTTATTCCATTTAGGATGGAGCAGGGCCTTTTTTTCTTTTTTGAAGCCTGGGTTTAAAAAATGCCAAGTGAATGGGAGAAATTGTGAATGTTGAAAATATGTTCCTATTTTTAGGTGAACCAAACATTTAAGATCCCTTGCAGTGAAGTGGAACTAAAGCGCATACACAACATAATTTCTGTGACTATAGCTGAAGCAAACACTGGCGTGGTGCACTTAGAGGAGCTTTTCGTTTGAGGCAGTCCTCAAATATTTAAGGCCAATTCAGCCTGGCAATAAGTGAAATATTACCATGGAAGCGCTCATGCTTTGAGCCCTTTAGGTTTCTTCCAGCAACTTGTTTACAGCCGGGCTCGCTGAAGGTTGACCCTGACTCTTGTCAACCTTGAGCAGGTCTCTGACTCCAGGCCTGTCCCGTCCAACGCCTCCATCCATTTGTGGATCTTGGAGGGCTGAGGGGTCAGCTCCGTTCTTACACCGTCAAGCCCTCTTGCCTGGATCCTCACTCTGCCAACTCCACTTACTGTCTCCTGCCCCGTCTCCTGCTCCCTCTCCAATCTGCTGCTACCTCCGACCGACCCTGATACATAGCAGGGCACCACAAGACATGTTTCCCTCTCAGCCAGCAAGGAGGGTTATGCGTTGTGTTATCTTTCACTATCTGTGCCTTTCTCCATTTTTTTCCCCTAACTGTCGACTCACATTGCATTACAGCTGTGTGCTATAAGACTCCAAGCCATTGCAAAGGATCAGCTTCTATTAGGGCGCCTATTATCATCTCAAATCAGTCGCATTTTAGCATTTAAGTGTCGAAAGTTCACGCTGAATTTTCCAGCACCCTGCCTCAAGGTATAGAAGGCACATCAGGCAGCCGCCTATAACATGTTCTCTCCCTTTTTTCTACTTCTCGAACACGCTGACTGTTTGTAAAATTACAAGAGATTTCACAGGGCCAGAGTTGGGTGTGATGAAATGCTTGCTGAAAGTGCCTGGCACTAGCAATAAATGTTCACAATGTTCAGCCAGTGTTGCATTGTGTAACAAATATTAAGCTAATCATCAGTCACTTTTGTCTTCTAGGCAACACTAGGGTCCTCTTTATAATCCTATTTACCATCTCCAGTGAAGCCACCCCCTCCTGTGCCCACTGCCCACCCTCTGAATCCACACACACACACACACACTCCCTGACCCCCTCCTGCCCACCACCCATCCGACCCGCGGCTGTTCATCTCTAATGAAAGAGAAGATAACGCACAGACAGTCGGGATCACACACTAAGATGCCTGCCCTACATAGTGCCTTTTCTTCCACCAAATACTTCACAAGATGTCACTGACATTATTTAAAGTGATTACATTTAGCAGAAGTGAATGTCATGGAACAGCACAATTACTCTCATGGCAAATTTAGCCCTTTTGACAATCTCCCCTACAGGTTAGCTCCACCCCAGCCCCCATCGCTGCATGCGTACACACCCACAAACACAAAATGTTCTGTCATCTATACCGTGAAAACCTATGCACAACAAGACAAAGAAAATGCTGGCTTATGTCTCAATCCAAGAGGAAACATTTGCTGTCAGGCGAGTTCATTTCAATAAATAATATGAGAACCCTGATGCTGGCTCTGTTACTGCATGTTTACAACATGTTCACACTTTGGGGATCTGAATAACATAAGGGAAAACTGAACAACAACTTAATTTATAGATGTTACAATGTGCGCATTTTTCCTGTTAATCTGAATTTCAAAAGGCTTTTCGCGCACTTATAAGAACATCCCAAGATTATAAGCGCAAATTTAATCAAATACATTAACACACTAAGTCAATCCACATCACTTATCAAGCAAGTAGTCACATCTTCGGCGTACTAATGGAAAAATCTGTTTGGTGCATAACATTACAAATCTAACATCAATGTAGAAAATCTGTCTGAAGCATAGGCGCACACATGTCCACACACATTCATTCTCACTTACACACACAGGCGTACACCCACACAAATAATTGAGATTTTTTTCACAAGGACATGCAGAGCCTGGAGCCAGTGCTTAATTGCACGAGCTATCATTACACGGAAAATCAACAATTTTAAAAATACACCGAACACCTTTCATCTTCACCCTCCTCTAATCGCACCAGTAAGAGCCGTCTGGAAGGGAGCTTGATGTAGTCAAACTATCTAAACAGCGCCAGCGGGTGCCTCACAATCAGCACCACTGATGCAGATACTTTTGGACACGGCGGAGTGCTGCAACGCCGCCTCGCACTCCTGCCGTCCTCTCACCATCTCGTCTCCGATAGGGAATCAGATGTGACCCCGCGTGCCATGTTCGCCTGTTTCGCCCGTGGTGAAGAGCAGACAAATGAACCAGAATCGCAGAAACCGACACAAATATCTCCCCACTGTGTTAGCCTCTCTTTGCTTTTGAAAAGCCATTTAGAGATTGGTGCTGAAACCAAACTGTTACTTGTCCCTGTCTTTGGAGAGCAGCGAGGATGCACTCGTCTCCCTCTTTTCCAGCAGAAGCGCTGGCCTCAGCCCTTGGGGAAACGATATAATGAGGATCTCTATGCCTACACTCTGACTCATTTCAATTGGAAACGCTACACACACCCTGCACTTTGGACCAGTGACGGTTGCATTATGGGCCACGATCAGAATATGACAGTCCATCACAACGTGCTGCTTTACTTTTCACTGCTGTTCTTTGCAGGTCATCTTTTAACACGTCTCTCTTTTTTTGTTGTTGTTTTGGCTACAGTGCGTCCAGGAAGTTTGAGACAACGTAATGAAGTCATATTGTGTTCAGTAATTACTAATAAGCTAAAAACATGAACAAATATCCATGTTGCACTCGTGTTAGCGGATAAGGAACCTCGTTAAAACTGCCTAGTATATTTTGAATAACTGAATAATTGAGTATAACCGCAGAGGCTGAATGTAGCAATTAGTAGAAACAGGGTTAGCGAATGAGTGACACGCTAGGTTAAAGGTCAGCTCACATTTGAGGCAAGCAAATGCACCAAACTCCCAATTTACACACACTGGCCCAACCTCTTAGCCTTAATATTGACAAATGCATAACAGCAATGTCAAGTGCTCAAGGGTGATCTACTTTTTTTCCTGATGTGGGGCTCCCTGGAGTACGGTGCAGAAACATATTCTCTTCAAACAATCCCAATGACAGCCAAATAGCCTGCTTGTCGCTTGTAAAAAACCTTCTAATGATGCGTGTCGAGGGAGCGCCCTGCCTTCTTGTAGCAGACGACTCCCCTGTGTACAAGGAAAAGCAGAGGGAAAAAATAATCATGTTTCCCCCAAATCATTCCTCCTCATGAAACCCAACGACACTCGAGCATCTAAACAAACCTCTCCTCTCAGGTTCGCTCGCATTTCCTTCCCTCCTGCCTTTCTGATCTGTTAAGTCAACATTCATTACAATAACCATTAAATTTCCATTTTCAAACAGTACTTGCACATATGCAAAGACTGGAATATCTATTGGAAAAAAATTGGACATGATAGGTACACGAGTGGAAGCGCAGGCTCTTCATGCTGCTGTTGCATCAGTGCAACACGGAAGCATCTGTTCCATCCAGGGTTCCCCGCTTCACCTTTCATATGAAAATTAGAACAAAAATCATGGGAAGTTGGATGTTTGCTGTCTGGGGCTTAATGTTTCCTTATGAAACATTGGCGGAAAGCCAACAAGATCATATTCATGTATCTGTAATATGATTTCTTGTTAGAGGTTGTAGGCTAAGCCACAAGGGGGATTCTCGTTTTAGGTCTGAAATTCTACCATACCGTTGATATTTTTAAAGAAGCGATTCTTTTTATATGTTAAAATAGTACTATTTTACAAAGTATGTGAGTCTGCGTATGTATGTGTGTATGTTTGCCCCATTAAAAGTCATGCATGCATGCTTACATGATGCTGATGCTGACGATTGAATTTATGCTAATCACTCCGTTCTTTGACTTTAACTAATACAATGAAACCAACCCCAGCTGGACACTTTCTAACTATCCAAATAGTTCATTCAGAGCAACAGCGTTACATTTGACAAAACAATAATCTATCACTAACTTTCGGGGATAAAAAGATCATCTGAGAAGCAGCATAGTCTTGATCTTAAGGGAGCAGACTAGTTCACTGTGAGATCAGAGAGCCTCTATTAAAAACATATCTTTTTCATGTTCACTGAGCACATGACAGGGCAGCCAATGAGAGAGCAGGAGGCTCTGTGTCTTAATGCCAAGAAAGTGGGAGTGCTAACGGGCTCTGATTAGCTCCGTTTATCTCTAATTAATTACCTTTACCTAATTAGATGCTCTGTTTCAGCTAGACATGGAGTCAAGTAGACTAGATTATTAGTGTGCTCATCGGGCCTTTATAAAGGGCTGAAATTAATGTTACGTGCAAAAGAATCCGCTGCTTTAATTGCACAGGTGTTGCCTTATGGCAACACTTCATCATCCGCTGGCTCCCCAAGATTATTAGCAGGGATTCATACAAAGGGACTACTCTGTGAACTGCACCCTCACAACAGCTCATTAGTTAGGCTTGTTATTGTATTATTTATTACATTTGGCCTTCCCCCATTGCCCATATTGATTCATAAGCCCTATTTTTTTAACTCCTCTTCTTCTTGGCTGTCTGTTATTTCATTGCCAGTTAGTGAGTCTAATTTCAAAGCCTGCTTTCACAGAACACTGGAAGCCATAGAGATGGAAAAAGTCTGTTTTCACACTTGCATCTCTTTTATGAATAAAAAAAATCCCCAATACATTTTCAAATAGCTTCCCTTGATAAACAAGAAAAACACAATACTGCAGAAGCGGCGGTAAAATTAATTTGTTGATAATTAACATTAATAAATTCCTCATGTGGGTTTTATTTGAAAGTGTACACAGATTTGTGCAGTGAGAGAAAAAGGTTAATTCTCCTTTTTGACGCAAATACGCTCTGCTTTACATGTATGCAGTATTTTAAATAGAAATTTTGTATTTAGCATCATGTATATGTGTACAGCATCATGGCTGCAAAGTGCTACAATAAATAACTAAAAAAAGCTTATGTAAGCAAAGCATTTCACTTTTTTACTAGGTACATAGATTTCTGGATACTTAGCTTATCTTTGCTCAAACACTTGAAACAGAAAACAAAGTAAGCTGAAATCCATCTACCAGCGCTTCTAAAGCTCAATAACTGACACATTATTTCTTACTGTCAGGCAGGGGAAAGCCAGTTATTAATGCTAAGCTAAGCTAACTAGCTGTTAGGTGGAGCTTCATGTCTACAGAGACAAGAGAGCAATTAAGAATTTTCCGAATTTTATTTTCAAATATACTTATATTCTTAAAAGTGCTCGTATCCAATTAAATCTACAAGCGTGAATTTATTAAGCAACTATAATAAAATAAAATAATAAAATGAGATTAAAATGATCTTTAAAATTATAAGACAGTAGTTTCCAAAGTGAAAATATCCTGAGTCGAACATAAAGGTCCACCGCAATGACATCCACAGTTTTATGGGTGATCATGATGGCCTTTAATTGGCTGTGGAACTGGCTGAAGCAAAAACAGAATGGAGCATTTTTCCAATCTTATTCCTCTCCAGCTTCTCCAGCGATTTTTTTCTTACTCTCCTCCAGTCTCAAATTGTGTTGTTCTGGGGAAAAGCAAGGCTGACAGCTTGAGGAAGTCTGATGTCCTGGCACTTATATAGCCCTGGCAAAGGAGTGGATAGTGCAGTCAAGTGAGGGATGTGGGGGGAGAGAGAGACGGAGAAAGAAAGCCTGAGGGAAGCAGTCCACTGGACATGCATATGGTCCTCTCCTGGTTAGCTTCTCCACTGCTTCCTCCTCACCACTTATGGCCCCTCACAACCTTGTCTTATGGCACCTTTGCCAATAGGAATGGGCAAGGCAGCTGTAACCAAGCATGCTCAAGGCCACTGACCTGGAAATGTGGCTCAACCTAGCAAGCCCACTCACTAGCCTCTACTGGATTTGTATGGCCGGGAGAATGCATCCCCCTCCCCTGCCCCCCCCATACACACACTTCATATCACACTACTCATAACACTCAGCTTACTGGCAGTGTTATTATTGTCCTACAATACACGTGCAAATGCTCAGTCTAAATATGTATACGAGCATGACAAGCCAGATTAAACTGCCAATATCCTCCAACACATTTTGTCATGTTAGCATCAAGCGTTAGCATTACGCGAAGAGAAAGCTTCAGAAGCTTAGCAAGTCAAGAGCCTACGTCTTTAAAGTGCTCAACTATAATTGTCTTTAGCTGGCTGTGATGGATATATTAAGACAAATTTCCACTGCATCATCCCACCCCCGCTCCATCCTTACTTTATTTCATCACACGTCTGTAAGATATCACACAGTGTGACAATTTTCTAACAGGGGCTTCAAAATTATTCAACAATAGACTATCATTTCAGAAATTTCTCTCAGAGAAAGAGAGAGGGAAAAAAAACAGCACGCCATGTTTGTTCAATGCCTCCGAATGAGTGAAATTAACAAAGATGATGTGACACTATCTGTCATCAGCCATTACTAATCAATGGGCTCTCCACTCAGTCGGGCATATTCCCAGTGGTCTTACTTCCTTAAAAGTACAGCAGGTATTTTAATACGTGATGAAAGGCTCGCTTCATAGCCGAGCATGAAATATGAGGGACATGTGACGACTGGGATGCGACCCCCTGTCTTAGAAGCTGCTCGAAGAGACGAGACAAGGAATCAAGCGTCACTTTTGAGACGCGATGGCGGGCTTTAAACTGAAGTATCTTAACTTGTGTCACGTTTAGAAACAATTAGAGCCCATTTGATGTTTGATAGTAGAGCGTGTGGGGGGGTTAGCTCATTTCAGACGTTTAGCATTTCAAGTATGCTGACACATTCGACATAGACAAAAGACTGTATTCTACTGATAGTGTAATGACAGACACTGCTTTAGCTTGTCTTACACCTGTGTCATAATCAACCTACTTCAGCATAAAACAAGTAATGGTGACCTAAATTGGCTCCATATCACCCACTGATGTTGCTTCTTTTATTCTATTATGATACATATACATATGACAACATGGCACTGATTTGAAGTAGGATGATGTTCACAGCGCCGTTGTTTGCTTGATCATTTATTTCCAAACTTCTTTATAACCAGCAAAAAGTTGGATAAAGGCCCTCCGCCAGACAAAGGTCACTCAGCCAAGAGCACAGAGAACATTCTCCCAGTTCTCATCCTATTTTTTAGAAGTGTGGGTGGAGCGTAGGGGTGTCTCTCACACTCTCTCTCCCTGACACACTCCCGCCGCACTGCTGTCCTCAGCATCTCCGTGGGGCGGTGACTAATTGCCCCCGTAAATCACTGTGCGGGCCGCGCGATCCTCCGTTTATTTTTCCTGACAGTAATTTAGTGCTTGCTCTTTTACACACTTGTCATCGCGTGTTTTTCCTCACATTAGAGGCTGGTGGAAAAAGGACGGTAATTAACGGTGCGACGCGCGCTCGCCATGGCTCTTTCATCATGGTGTGATAATTGTGCTCCTTGTCTGTCACAGTAACCTCTCAGTTTCCCCTGGAACTTCCTCCGTGCTATTTGTCAACCCCGAGAAATGGGAAGGATTCTCGTGGCCTGGCTGCGATTCGGCTCGCCTCGCTACCAGTTTTCCTATTTGTATCAAGACTGAGTCATTTATATTTCATACAAAACTTGTCACAAATATTAGCCCTTTCTGGCACAGGAACATAAAAGATATATGGTAAACACACCTGAGCGCTTGATAGTTGAGGAGTTCTACGCCCTCCTTTGCTCTTTATTCCTCAGTCTTTTTTATTCTTGAGGGGAGGGGAGGTCGCAGAGGAGTTGGCAGGGACAGCCTAATAAACAGTCCGTGCATTCATAGTGCTAAGATGCAAAAGCCAGAGCAGTAGGGATGCGCGGAACAGCTGAGCCCATAGAAAACCCATTCAATGAACTAATCTATTTACAGGAAAGCCCAGTTCACTCATCTCTTTAGAATTTACAGTGGAATAATGCAGTGTATACGCTGTAGAACATGTCATATTCTATTTTTATCAGCTGTGGGCAGGTGATTCACTGTCTACCTTGTTATCCTCTGCTGTTCCATGCTGAGGATGCACAGTATCCATCACCCATAACCTGCACCCCAGAGGTTAAGTCATCAATAACTTTGCTGCTGAAAATATTGCAGAGGACTTGGAGGTTTGCGTAAGGTCCTTTGACTGGCTGTCCACATCCCGCTCCAAATCCCCCTGCACCCCTTTCTCTCAACTTCTCCCGGATTTTTTAATATCTTTATTCTCCTGTCACAGACAGGGGCTAATGGGATGTGTGGTCAAGATTTCAGGATCCATCACTGGCTTGCTGAAGAATTAGCATGGGCCCCATGCATCACCTGCCAGAGCTGTCAGGCCTGCTGTCTCCCGCGCTTCATTATAGCGCTGGCACTGTGCTGCCTGTCTCCCCTCTGCGTTTGCTTCTCCCCAGCCAGAAACCATGGCCGGGAGGGAGGGGGGGAAAGGCCCTACCACGCCCCTCAATGTCAGCCCTGGTCACCAGCCACTAAATTAGGATACACTGTCGTGCTTTTAGAAATTAGGAAGAGGAACGGACAGAGCTTCTGCCTGCTGAGGATGCTCTCAGAGGCAAGCGATTCTCCCTCCCTCCTCTTATCCCTTCACTCCTCCTTCTCTCAGTGACATAGCTTTAAGTGGTTTTTTTTCTCTTTTTTTTATCAAGAGTAAAAAGTCTTTAAAACTATTAGGGTAATTAGGAAGTATTTGTCCCTTGTCATCCTAAAGGAACTATTTGATTACTCATGTCCCTGTGGTTGGGAGTAGGGGGTACTGCTCTCATTTTTGGTGGCTAACCCCCTTGTGCCTCATTCAGAGCCTGGACCCAGAAAACCCCCTCGAGAGCCATTCTTTATGTCTTCTCTGCAGCGCAGATTAGACCAGCAGTGCTAAGAAGGTCACAGTGAAAATGAAGAGAGCAAAGCAGGACTACAGCTGGGGACCCTGCCCCGGTCCTTTCCCTCTCCCTCTTATTAGCAAATCAAAGCTGCCTCCAGAAAGATTCACACTCCTCACCTGATTTTGTCCTTTTCCGCTAATCACATAGCCACTTTGCCTTGACTGACAGTTTTCTTTATAATTGGCCCATGATCTGGCAAGGATCTAATAACCAGAAAATCCCCTCTGAGGGTCCGCCAGGCTTGGGCGACCTGTCTACGCACACACGAGCGCACGCACACACACTGCCTCCACCATCCCCCTAACACCATCTGCAAAGGGCCGTTGCCATGCCACACTGTTTGTGCATGACAGCGGCAAGCTAATCTTAACGTTCAATAATGGTGTGAATATTCAATGAGCAGCTCAGGCAGAGGATCCACAGTAGCACACTCTAATTACTGTTCATTTGCCAGAGTATCAAAGCCTAATTACTGTTCATTTTAATGCTCCAGAGAAAAGGGAGGAGAGTCAAGGCAGGGTTAGAGGAAGATGCCCTCGAGAGATCAGTCAGTCAGTCTTTATCCGTCTCTTTCGCCGTCTCTCTGCTTACAGCCAGTTCATTGTTTCTGTGCGTGCGAGCGTCTGAGCAAATTCGGCGCGCATTTGTATGTCTGTGTGTTTCATTGTGCAAGCAAACATTCAAAATTTCTTCAAACAAACACGTTAATCAATCACAGAGACAGCTTAGAGGAGAGAAAAAAGGGAAGACATGAGAGCACAAGACGAAGGCAAGAGACAGGGTCCATAATCCCGAGCTTATTGTTTCTTTTCTCTTCTTTATCTGTTTAATGTGTTTTGGGTAAATATCAGACAAGAGAAGGGAGGGGACTGCCGTCATATTGTCTTTGCCTTCACCAGAAGAAAGCACGCTTTTTCTTCCCTCTCACCTAATCCTGACAGAAGCCACCACAATCACTATCTGCCACCCATTTGACAGTTTCTGTCACCAATTAGCAGCTAAATCAGCATCTCCCCAAACAGGAAAGCGAAGCAATTTATATGTCTATTATTTAGTGCTTGTCTAAGTGGGTATTCGTCTCTTTTCATTCACACTCTTACTCCTTCACATTAGAAAACAGACAACTGCAATGCAGTCGGCGGCTCACCGGTCCTCTCAGATCATCCGGCTCCCTGCGACGGCGCAGGAGGCCCCTATGGGTGGGGAATAAACCCTGTCTTACCCTATCAGGAAGTTTGTCCTGTGAATTTTCAACCCCTTGCTCCACAAAATTTACAAGGCATCAACAACCCCTTTAATGAGCCACACCAAGCTGTTCGCCGGCTTTCCCCATGATAGGATGTTAAATGAAAAGCTGCGTGCAACATGCGAGGTTTGTTATCATTCAATCTGCTTGGGACCGCAAACCGGTCATTATCCAGCCATTATTTTCCTTGATTTACAATCGAGGGTGGAGGAGGCGATTGCTGTGGCTTGTTCTCCCCCTCAGTGGGACGGATAGGAACCAGCTTGAAAATTTGCATTTACATGATCCGGCTGAGCAGCTTATTAGATCTGGATATTTATTTTCCACTTAAACCGATGTTTGATTACACTTTAATAAAGAACAAGAAAACCACAGAGCTGGCTGGGACTAACTGATCCTGCCCAGTGGTTTCTTTGGGATTTTGTGTAATGAAATGAGAGGGAGAAAAGATAAGCGCGCTTAGGTAGTTTATAACAGATACGCAGATGAAGATGATTTGGGGGATAAGGACAAGAGGATGCACCTTGTAAAATCATATAAATTCCCCGAGTGTAGCTAAACTGTTATTGTCAAAGAAAACGTAATCATACGGGATAACAAAGACATTCAGAAATAACATTCAGATCACACAAAGATACTTCAGGCAAACTGAGCTGTTAGGAAAAAACACACCAAACATCCACCCTATAAAATATGTCATGATCTACAACAGTGGCAACAAACAACAGTGTAAAGGTGTCTGCGTAGCACCAAAGTGTAACTACAAAGCACGACTCAACAGAAAGAGTAAATGTAGGCAACCCACAAAAAGAAAGGGTTGTCAGCAGAGTTGTTTAATTGTGTTGAGATTTAAAAAAAAAACAAAAAAACTGTGACGCGCTAAAACAAACTACACTAGCTAATGGAAACGAGTGCAATGTGTTTAAAGGCAGAAACTAAAGATTCACTTGATTAGCCACTAATCTGACAGTTTTTCAACATCTAATGTCGTAAAACTTTGATAAATGATGATTAAATCACTGTCAGAGTAGCAGCGTTTCAAGTGTAATGGAAGATGACTTAATTCTGATAACTGCAAGATGACTGTTATGATTGTTTCAGAACTGTTTTAGGCCAGTACTGAACTTCCAAATCTATTTATTGTTTTAGGTTTCTTACTCAAAGAATACAAAATAATAACAAATGCTTACCTTTAAATGATAATTTGTGCCCAATATAAATATAAATGTGCATTTGGTTTGCATTAGAAAGGTGTTAATGCTACACACAAAACTTTACTGAAAAGTTTTTTATGTGCTGGAAATTTCAGGTTTCCTCTTGAATACTGGCAGTATTAACTGAGACGTCATAAACCAATATCAGCTAAAAATCAAGGTCTGCAATTGATTCTATTAAAAAATAAAGGTAAACACATTTTTAGAGAGGAGTACATCTTTTCTCATTTTGTTAGTTTATCTCATTTCTAAGGTGCACTTAGAGAAAAAAATATCCTAAACCAAAATCTAAATTCATGGTCAACAGAAAACTTACATAAAATACAGAATAACACAAGATGTTCATGATTATTTCAAGAAAACTCTTTAGAAAGTACGCTCTGTTCAAACTTGAGTGCCTTTGAGGTCTGAGGTAAAACTTCAGGGTTCTGGTTATTGAATAACAATTGACACCGACTGTACAGGAAAGGAATCCTGTCCCACCTGACAGGACATATGGGAATATAAAACAGATGAGCATGTCAGCCAAGGCAAAAATGGAAAAGAGACTATCAGCTATAATTGCTTATGGACATTTGCTTTAAGCCAAGTGATGTTACACTTGACTTAATCAATATTTGCCTTAAAAAGCCATTTATAACCAAGTCACAGTTGATGAATAAGTCACAATAGTAGCGTGTATCTCTAGTGTAAAGCAAAAGGTCATGATCCGTGGAGGGGCGGTGCAGGGTTTTTCATAGACAAGCTAGCTCATTGAGGACTTCCAGATGCACGTGACTGAAACAATAGCCTCAACGGCTGATACGGCAACATGGAAATTTATGAGGTAACAACAAAAGGTTCACATCGTATACTTGATGCTGGAGCTCTCTCCGTCTCCCTCATGCACAAAAGCCTTTCCCCATACATTAACATAAAAACATACATAATTCCCATCTCCCATAACCTCTGCATGTTGTCCACCACACAGCAGGCACACACACAGAAAATGCAGAGGTGAGCCCTTGGCCTGGAGTGCCCCTCATTTAAGACGATCGACAAAATCAATAAAGTGAAGTATGTTTCCTCGCTCTTTTGGCTCTGTTCCCGCTCCTGAAGCATTCCCTCAAGTAACCTACTCCAGCTGAGTTCTATTACTGCAGCTCTTCCCCCACGTGTATACATCCTCAACCGCTCTGTCTCCCCCTCAGCAAAAGAAAACTCCACCAGCACAAACTATACAGTTTTATTCTTGATGGTTAGCGCAGCCGTGAAAAACAAGACGAGCTTTGACACAAGTGCCAGAGAACCATCCTTAAAAGACCAAAATAAAATGTGAAATCGTTGTACTGTATGATATCCTTCAGTGAGTCAGAGAGAAGAGTTTATATGTTTTGACTATTAGCTATTGATTTCATTCTGCGGTATTGCAGCCAATAACCGAAATCAGCATACAGTCATAAAGTAAGTCATGTTAATGTTTTAAAAAAATAATCTTATCAATACAGACTGATGCTTCTTTAGCTTAGCTTAGCATAGAGATCCACAGATCACAAATTCACTAGTGCATGCATCAAATGCTGCATTCAAACAGGGTGGAAGTTCTGATGCATTTTTCCATAATTATCAGTCATGTGTGATATTTGTTAGCTTTAAATTCACTGCCTGTACTCATAGCTTTTATTGTATTAAGTGTCTAAAATTAGATAGGCTTATATAGATTGTTGTTTGAACAGAATAAGTCTTCATCTCATTGAATCTTAATGCCATTATTAGACATTTATTATTTTAGTTATAAAGGCCCTAAAGGGAACAAAAATAGGAAAGCAAAGAACAAATCAGAACCAGACTAGCTATTCTCTAGTGTTCAGCTAAGGGGTATTACATGGCAAACTTTGAGCATTTTAATGCCGGCACTCCAGAAAGTTTAACTGTCTCCTATTAAATGTTTTCCTGGATGTCATTTTATGCATTGAAACTGAGAAATTAATATGACCCAAGTGATCCAAACTCCAAACTGGGTTCTTAGAAAGCAGCATTTTTGTCGGTCTATGTGGGAGCTTAATTTGGAGTCAGGTTTTGTACTAATGGTCCCATGAGTTGGCATAGCAAATCATATCTCCCTGCTTGCTATTTTGTACCTCTATGCTGCAGAACTAAAACGCAATAAAGTGAAAAGCAAACAAAACACAAAAAAAGACATAAAAATTATCTCATAAAACAGATGATGCTTCACTACAAAGCTCTTCTCGAACACCCTGAAGAAAGCTTTGTGCTGATCCATCAGCACTTTCAATAAACGTCACATCACAGTAGAAGGTGCTTATTTTCCTCTTTTTTTCTATTCTCAGTATGCCCAATTAGCTAGCACCTTGCTGGGTGTGTACTCCCTCCATTGGTTACTGTACAAATGGGAGGGGGACTGAATAAATCTTGGGACTTGAAGTCTTTGATTGACACAGAGGCATCTCCAGGCTGTGCACCCATAAACATAAAAGTAAATCAACTGTAGAACATATAAACACTAAAACCTGATTTTCAGTTTTGATACATTTTTGAGCGTGAAACATTTGTTTCTAGGTAAAAAGCTCATTACCTATAGCACAGTCATTCATCAGGAGCTGGCTTTGTTCTTCTATAAAATATACAGTAGTTACCTGCTTAGCAGATGATGGAGTATACCTCTGTAAGCCTCAGGGGTGCATCTTTCATGAATGGTTTCTGCTGGCACAAACAACCTGCCAAAACAAAAGTGTGAATCAAAGTTGTTATAATTAACTATAAACTAAACTTAAAACTAAAACTACAGTTTACGTTACTAAAATGAATGCTGGCCATAAGACACATGGAAAACTATCCAAAATGAAGACGTATACTCTGTTACTGCAGAAGCTTGCAGAGGCTTCGGCACGTATGTTCTGCTGATGATTAAAACTAAAATTAAACAAATTAACAAAACACACAATGCCACTGCTGACTTTTAATAAAATTAAACTGAACTAATTTTTTTATGTAACAATCATAAATACTTTGACATTTGGAGAATACGCGTTTGAATTTTATTCCTGAGGTATACGTTGGAAAATTGATATGATTTCCAATCTTTTCCGTGAGGTTGGCTTAGCATAGCTTAGCATAAGCAGGGAAAGATCGGCTGACCTACAGCTTTCCAAACTGTGCCTTCAGGTGTGCTCAGCTCCAACAAAGGGTGCTTTCTCCTGTTTCCATCATCACCTGTTGGTTTGTGAAGCCCCACTGTGAAGCCTCAAGGTCAGCCCTGAAAGTAAACCTTCCTTTAACGTCGTTTTGGACTCCAATTGGGATCATAATTAACAAAATGCAGATCATGTTGTATTCAATAAAATGAGAAACTACTGTTTTAGACTATAAACTGATTAGGAAAGTGTCTGCTGTGGCCACAGATGAAGGGAGCTCAGGGACACCTTCCAATAGATTTCTATACAGCTGGACAGCTTTGCCATCTGAGGTGTTGCCTCCTGCTGGCCATTAGACAGAATGCGTGTTTAAGGCGCTTGACCAAAAACTTTTGTCCGTCTTTTTCACACAATTAATGAATATACAGCTATCATCCAGTTAGCTTGGCTTAGCATAAAGACTGGAAACATAGACAGTGTAAAAGCACCTCTAAGTCCAAGTAATAATGATTTACCCATTTTTTATTGCAAGTTGTAGATTTATATATTTTAAAAACTAGTTACTTTTAGAGCTGCTACACTAAATTAACGCTAAGAGAGCCACATTATAGGTTTCTACCTGCTTCTAGCTGGAAACATGTAGTGTGGCTCTCTTAGGTAAGCAAACAAGTTAAATATTTATAGAATACAAAAAGAGTATTTCCCACCCTATCTGGCTTTCCTTTAAGCTCCTAATTTTAATAACTGAAATAAAACAACTCAGAGTTCAATTCTAGGAATAAAGGCTGGCACAAATCTAGAGATCAATTGAAAATGACCTTTATCAAGCTTCCTCTTGTGGTTTTGGCAACAGAAAATTCGCCTACTAACCTACTGAATGAGGCCTAACTTCAAACTACCCTTCCTTTATTTTATAATAAGAACTCTTTGAGGTGTGAGAGATGAGGGAGGAAACAAAGCTTGAGTCTGCAAGGTCAAATCTTTGGGTTCATAGACCCCGAGGAGGTAAATTGATTGTTGAGTGTTAGGGGAGGGGTAGGAGGTAAGCATTTAACTGCTGACAGACAAACTCTGGCCCTTCAGGGCAAAGCAGGCAACACATTGCTTGACATCATTTCCACAGGTCTGTGCTCCACAATCCTCTTCTGTTCAATGGGGCAAGACCCCGTGCTTTTGTTACAATTAACCCATTAGGAGAAGCCTTTCATTCGCAGGTGATTCCATATTCCCTTGCGCACCTCAATAACACTATTTTGATCTGAAGCACTGTGGCCTACAGACATGTGCCAGATAAACTCTTGAATAGTGGATGATGTTTCATCAATAAAGCTAGCTCACAACTATGTCGTTCTATCAAAACTTAACTACATTTTGTTGAAATGAGCAACATTAAACACACCGTGCTTCCCTTGGTTGGAATAAATGTGTTGTTTCTGCAGTGTACATATTGTATATAGCCTGCAATAAAAATAGATGACTCTTATCCTCGGTGAAAAACATAAAAGTATTTAAAAATTGACCCCCGGGGTCTGCTTTGTCCGTATCTGCAGGCATTATTATACCCTGGTTGTCACAAAGTACCCCCTCAGGTCATTACTCCCGGGCAGCTACGGACCCTTTGGCAGACAGAAGCTGAGCTCCATTATCTGGGACGCAGAGAGGGGCTGAGCGTAGCAAAGAGGAGAGAGGAATGGGGAGACACACTGGCCATGGATCAGAGGAAACAGCGAGATGGCAGCATTCTGATGTGATGTTTTCTGGGGCCTCGCCCAAGCCTGGAAGCAGACCATTTGGGAAAGGTCCTAGTGGTAGCTGGTATGTGCTGGCAGAGAAATACTTAACCCAATCAGGAACATAATTGCATATTTTTTCATCTGCTTTTCATTTGATGCATATATTCTCTTTAGTTAAATAGCTTTTTTCTTGCCAATTCCAGACCATTGGAGTGCAGATGAGAGTGGTATGCTTTTTGGTGTTTTAAATCAAAGCAAAAGTCCATTGTAAAATACATCAGCGTTATCATTCTGAGGCCAAACAATGAAATATATGTCAAACCACAGAGCCATCATGCTTCTCGGTGGGCAGTGTATGCTAAAGTGATACATTAACTCTTTTTGATCAAACTAGGGTAACTGCAATATACAGAGGACTGTTCACACAGCACAGTCATGGAATTTAATGCATTGCTTTTTATTCCTGGAATTGAATTTTCAATTTTTTTCATACACATGGACATAAAAACACCAACAGCAAGAGATTTTAAAGGCAGTTCATGGAATAGTTTTCCTATTTATTTATGTTTATGGACACAAAATATATTTATTCTAGTTTAAATAGACTATAAAATATACCAAATGCACAAATATTAAGATTAAACCCATCCCCTTTCATAACTTTTTATCCAACCATAGTTATCAGTGGGCTAGAGCCTATCCCACCCTCAGTGGGTGAAAGGGTACCGCCTGCAAAGGCTGCCAGTCTGTCAAGGGTCAACACATGCAGTCAAACAACCATTCACACTTCACAACAAAAACCTTGTTATTGTGAGGTGACAGTGCTGCCACTGTGCTGGTGTTGCTATGATATTTGTCTCCTAAAGTCGGGCGACGTGCATCCTCTGAGGACCATGAACGTCTGCATTAAAATTTCCAGCAGCGAGAAGATATTTTCTGTGTGAACCAAATGGAAAACCAACTAACCCAAGCCCTTTCAAAACAATCTGTTTGCATACTTAAATACATTTGAATTAACACTAAGGATTCACTTTAACATAACTTGCATTAAAAAAAAAAAATCACACTGAACATAATAACAAAACATTTAAAACCCAAGGCACTGGCAGACCCCACCTCTCATACCTCCCCAATGTGAAGCAGTCAATCAGTAACCTCACTGACTGTAGCATGAAACACAGAACATAATTCAGCATTATTGTAAACCTTTTCCTCTCTATTGCTAGAACCAGTAGATTGAATTATTTACTGAAAGATCACCACTTTCACTTTAAACAAGTAAAACACAATTTAGTGATGTAAACATGCTTAATATTCCTGGGTACATAACAAAGTTGGCAATTATGATAAGTAACTTTAAGTATAATTGTGCTCCAGGGGCTCTACAGGCTGTAATATGCTGAGCAGATTCAAATAAAAGTATTTCACTTTTTAAAATTCTGTTTAGTAACTCTATAATATGATGAGATTAAAAGCCATTGTGAATCAGCCCAAGCTCAATCTTGTACAGTACAAGCTGCAGATTCTTCTACATGAACTCTGAGAAATCGCATTTGACAAAATGTAGAACACACATTTTTGTGCAATTACTCATTCATTACCTCTTTAGTTTGCAGACAGAGAAACCATCATGCACTGCGTCCTCACTGAATTTCTTCCCCTCTTCCAGGGCATCACGTGCACGTCAAACCGCCAATCAAACATGACAGCTATTTACACTCACTGGGTGAGATGAAAGGTTCTCGGTCTATCACTCAGGCCCCCATTCACCTAAGAGAATGGGAAAGGAGACAGACAAAGCAGGAAAAAGGCCTGTAAATTTTTATATTCTGGGCTGTCTCGGATGCTTTCCTTTGGAAGGCAAGCAGACGTGCACGCAGACTCACACAAGCCTTTATCCGTATGTGTGAGCGCGTGCAGAGTTACAGCAGAAACACAGACACACCGTTACTAATACTGCAGCGCCGGTCTTTGATGTTCAAGGTGCTGTATCTGTTGTGCATGTCTGTCCTCTCAAATCATTTTCAGCACCGGGAGTAAAACACGGAAACAAAGGCAAACAACATATTCAAAAGTGTCAAACGACACATCTGGTGTTTCATGTTTGCTGGATGATGGTGACATGGCAGCAACTTCACACGGTTAAGATACAGGACAGGCTAATTGACACTGGCTGCTGAAGAAGGCAGAAGGTTAGCGAGGCAGGGGAATGGCCAACTCTTTCACAAACCGTGCTTCAACTTGATCCATGTTTATCCATTACAATGCAGATAAGCATTTAGGCTTTAAATGCACTAAAATGGAGACTAAAACACATTCTTATATGTGACATCTTTATCGTCAGATTCAAGTTTTAAACCTTTTAAAGTCATTTATGAAGCAAAAGGCATAAACTTAAAGCATCACCTTGAACTAATTATATTAACTTGTGATACACTGACCAAACAATTAATAATACTACGGGACTAACAAATAGAAATGTATGCATTGGGAAATGAAGGCACAAGAATAACAAAATAATGCTGTCAAGTAAGGTGCTGGTCCACTATAGTCTGCAGAGAAACTACTACTGCAAATCTGATCAACTCTGTTTGGCTTTTTTCTTGTATATATGAGATAACCAATTCATATCTTAACATGTTTCAGCAAACTTAGCATCAATTTTAACACTGATAACCAGCCTTCTGCAGCCAGACTACAACCTCTCTGACCGGCAGTTTGTTTTCCAATCAGTACTCTTCCATCAAGATTAGAAATCAGATTATAATATTATTACACCTGCATTATTTTTTTGACGTTATTAATTTATCTGTTGACCAGTAGGAGCTACAGAGTTCTCCTGTTTTCTCTGTTATGGACGTTTTTATGATGCTCAGCAGTGAGAGGGTGGTATACTGTATTTTTATTTGTCTTGTCAGCTACCCACTGGATACATGTAAGTAAGGTTGATGAGAGCAGAGAGGCAAAGATTTGCAGACCGTAAGACAAAACAATACGATGAAAGGTGCATAAACACCCCTTAATGAGGAGAATTGCACAGGTACACGAATGCGACTGTGAGCAACAATCGTAGTGTTGTGGTTGTTGTGTTTTCTATCAGAAAACAAGCGTGAGACTAACTGCACTCTTGTGTAGAACTTTCTTTTATGACCTTCCAGTGAAAATCTAAACACAGCACACCTCACGTATCCCAAGATGCCCCTCACTCCCGCACCTCGCCTCCTATTGGATAATACTGTTACAATAACACCACAGTGGTTATGTGCAACTCCTTGCATATTACACCGAGTAAATCTCGTTAAAATTATAAATAAAAGGAGTTTTGTTTTGTTTTTTTGAAAGAAGATATTTTGCACAGACATCAAGACTCACAATATTGATGAATATCAATACGGACAATATCATTGGCCTGTCATAGTTCACAACAGATGTCCATGTTTTCTGTGGGTCAAACCGATGCGTTTAGCTTATTTGCAATACTATTAACATTAACTGAGGTTAATCGGGAGACTTATACTGGTATGAGTCAACAGAGGGAGATTCACTTCAGGCTGTCTATCTACAAACAGTTATGTAGGTAAAGTAAGTGTTTATTAAAGTGTTGATCCATCACATGACACCATAACAGATTCACCTTCTACAAGTCTATGGACCTGGATGGAAAACCATTTTTCTCAAAAAAATATCCCTATATATGCTGTTTGTTGTTTTGATGATGATGGTCAAGAGTGTTATCTGACACGTTAGTCCATCACCTACTATAGGTCTTCAGTTTGGTTCATATTTGGATTAATAAGAGACAGTTTTTCAGGGAATAAATGTGCTCAAATAATGGGAGCAAAAAGCTTGTGGAGCACAACAGAGACTCCAAACCCACCACTTTTGATTTGTCACCTGTCTGTATAAATACGGTGTTTGGCTCTGCAGCAGAACTATATAACTTCTCTCAAAATCCAAATTAAATTACAAATACATGCCTCTAATTCAAAAACCAAACCATAACTTAATCAGTACATGCAATTAATGGGAGATGGAGCAGATCAGTGACTCCCTGCAAAAGGACAGCTGTGACTTTAAGCTCCAGTAATAACTGCGCTCTTCTAGCAAAACAACAAAGGCATCCATCTCTTTCCATGTGCTAACGCTGATATATGAAACGATGAGAGGAAAAACAGCTGTGCACATTGGGTAAATCATTTTTTTTCAAAAATAATAATAGATGCCAAAATAAATTTGACTATTATTGGCTTAGAGGAAACTTTTCAAATAAACAGGTTTATGGTAAGTCATATCGCTTGGCAGTCGATCATTATGATCACTCCTGGATTGTCCCAGAAGGTGGCATATTTATTAGTATGCAACAGATGTGGGGCATGCGTTTTCCTTGCTTAGGCTGGTGAAATTGGTCTTTTGGTGGCAGTATAAATATGATGAACTGTAGCCTATAACAGGCACTGGATGCCGCACAAGGACAAAACGTCCAAATGAGCAGCAAAAGTCACGTTGTAGCTGCTTTACAACGGTGCCATCAATGATTGATCTACACCCCGCTGAGCCACTACAGGAAACAAAGTATAGAGCCTATAATTTAGTTGGAAAACAATGCGTGAGACCGTCGGCTCGCGCATCCATTTCAGCACAAGCATTCCCTTGTGCGGATAGATCATTAAACAACCAGGCGCTTTGCAATATGGTGTAGTCAATGTCACTGAAAAGATGGGACAATAAAGTGAGATAGGGGGGTTGCAACAGCAGGGAGAGAGCATGGAGATGTATTAATGTCACATAGGCTTTAGCCTGCCTCCTTAAGCCCTGCAAAGAGTCACCCAAGCCAATTTCCATTATCATATTGATTGAAATAGTTCATCATAGTGTAATTTTAGGTTTATCGCCACCCGGTTGGGAATAAGACCAAAGCATTATCCAACAAAAGCTATTGTTCCAGGGGACATTTCGCTGTTCCAGTTCATTGATGGAGTTGATTAAGTTTAAATGAAGCAGACACTGGATAAAAGTGAGGGTATTGACCAGCGAGCGGTGCGCCGCGCTTGAAAAAGCCTGATACATGCGGAAAAGCAAGATTTGCTAAATGCTCTAATCTTCAATCAAATCTAACATCAATACAGACAAAGTTTGGTAATGAGAGATTCAATGAAGCATGCAGCAGAGAGAATTAATCCCCCTCGCCTAAACTGAGTTCAACTTTGAAGCTTGCTCCTCAGGATAGATAGTTATCTAAATGCTAAATAAGTAACGTATAGTACTTTTCACAGCATACTAATCATTTGTTCATTTTGTCTCCATTATTTGTTCTCTTGCACTTCCCGTTGTTGATCTGGTGATTAGATCAACCTTGGATATTGGAGGAGAATAGAATAATGAGGCTGCTGGGGAGATTCGATGCACAGCTGCCTGTAATGTTCAGACCTGTGGGGCTGCTGTCACTACATACTGTTACACTTCACAGAGCGGGAAATTGGCCAGGAAAAATGAAAGACATTTAAATAGCAGAATAATGATTTGTTCACACTAGCCTACGAGTTATGAGGAAATAATGAATACTCAAATTAGTGGGGTGCAGAAAAATTCTAAATTTAGAGAAGGTCACATGTGTTTTTAACTCAGTGTCACACAGTAAAAATCAGTGGTTCATTATCTTGTTTTGTTTTTTTGCCTTGCGACCTTACATACACCCATAAGAACTGAGGAATCTGTCTGCTATGTTTAGTCCACAAACATGAGTTAAGTAATTAATTACAACAATTACTGTATTTTAAACTGGACAAACCCCCGCATGTATAAAGTGTTCAAATGAGATTAAAAGGTAAGCTCACAGAAACCTTCCCTTTTCAGCAGATCCTGCAGAAAACACCCTTCTTGGATAAGTGATTTCCAGTCACGCCTATGGACATTATAAAATCATCAGATTGCCTTTGAAATAAAGTCTAGTTTTCTTTGGATACTCTGCAAGCTTGGGCTTTAAAGAGCACTCTTGAAGGTAACATCCCAAACTCCTTATAGAGAACATCAGTGTAGCCTTCAGTGATTTTACTGTGTACTTTTTTATTGAATTATGCCAGTGATCTTTGTCCTGTCCCAATAAAACGTTTGAATCTGTGGTACTGTGGATCTTTTTAGGCCATTCTTAGTGTTTGATTGGCATGTCTAGAGTCCACTTTAGGTCCATTCATGGTAGACAAGGCCCCCATGGGTGGGGGTCATTGAATAGAGTGTGAAAATAATGCTAATCGTGTACTACGGCCTTTGCAGTCAACAGCTCTCAACCAAGCTGATCACCTTTTTCAGTTTGTGGACTGACATGATGATCAAAACACCAAGTGAGAGATCTTTCGGTGTTCATTCCTCTAGTAAAATTCCAGATTTATCACTAAGATGCCCTGAAACCTTTCCAGCAGGTTGTGAGCCGGTTTATCTTAGTTTTTATTTTAATCTGACACCACTCTGTATTTATCAGTCATGCTTTCATGTCCATACAGCTGCAAATGCACTTTCTAAATAGTTGTAGGTTTTCACAATCCCCAGAAATAATTGCTATATGTCTAAAACAAACAAACAAACAAAAACGCAGTATTATTGTAGTGACTATCATTTTCTTGTCTTTGCTACATTAAGGTTCAGAAATCACTCTTCGCACCAATAAGCAAATTTATGGACATTCAACTGGAAATTCAAATTAAGAAGCAGATCTTTTTCATTTCTTTCTTTCCTGTTTGTGACGCATCTGACTTTCTTGGAGACCATGTTGGTGACGCCCACCTGCAGGCTGAAAACCCCTCGACTTGGTCAGAGGGCCATGCAATGTCAGGTACAGCCCACTGCTGAGTTACTGTGATACTTCTACCAAACCTTGGAATGAGCTAATGGCATTCAGAGAACAGCTTGTATCTGGCACCAACAGCATAAAGTTTCTGTACCTTGCGGTGATCTGATGGCATCCTTCAGACTGAAGCTCGTACACTGCATACAGGAATAAATCCACAAAAAAAAATTCTATATTTCTCTATTTAAAATATTCATTTAAAACAGATCTTTCATGGCGAAGAATTAGAGTAAAATTAGAACATCGCGTAATTAACCCAAATTTCCGGAATGACCTCGTGACCAAATAGTGCGTCACGTGACCATTATTCAAACCTGCCAGAATAGCCTGGCGGTTGAGGAAGGATGTTGAGGGAAAATGAATAACATTTATCACTAATTTTATTTTTGCTCATGTGTTTATTTGATGACCCACTTATTTTTTTTTATTTTTTTTTAAAAACAGCTACGTTTTTTGAGTCTCATTTCTCACAATAAAATAATGTTTGCGGTGAGATTTACTGCAAATTTGAAATTTGAATCTCAAGATCACATATCCACGCAGAAATTGTCTGCATATAAAAAACTGGTGTACGTTAGATTTTAGTTTGACCTCCAAATCAATGAATGCAAGTTGATAGTGCCACATTAAATAACCTGTTGTGTGTCAGCTGAAAACTAAATACATTAAACAAGATTACAGAAACATCACTCTGATTTCAAAACGGCACTAGGATGTATTTATCGCTTTTTGAAAGAAAAAGAAATGTAAAATTAGCAATACAATACTTAGAAATAACCCACCGCGACGACAAAAGCATGAAAGTGAAGTTTGTTTTATTTTTGATATTGATTATTTCATAGATTGCTGTTTGGTGGTTTAAATAACTGTGTAACCACAAAGAACATTTAAAACAGCAATACAAAATCCCCAAAAATAAAAAGTAAACCACAAAAACAACAAAGTATACATAATTTTTTTATTTAGAAATGTAAATAAATAAATCTTAAGCCAGCATTGGGGATTGTTAGTGGTGCACTTAAGTGTCTCTTTTTTTTTTTTTTATTAAAGTATTTTGCTTGGTTAGTTCGGTGTTTCGCTTCTGTAAGTTATTCAAACTGAAGCAGCCGAAGCGCAACTTTTCTCTCTGAAATAGACGGAAGCAGAAACACAGCCTATGGTACGCAGACAAAGTGCTCAAGTAAATGTTCTTGGAACTCTTTTCATTGCTGCTGAGACACCGCGTACTTCTAGGAGATGTTCGTGGTCACGTGTGAGTCACACCCGTCCAGTTGGAATAGGAAGGTGTGCAGAAGGTGCGTGCGCGTGTGTGTAGCTGTGTTCAGTCAGTGGTGCTGCTGTTGGTCGTGGCAGTCCACAGTGGAGCATCCCTGAAGGTGAGTGAGTGCTGCTGCTGCTGACATGTAGCCTGGTACCACATCACAGGTGACAACTCCCCGCACTTGAAGTAAATGTTACACACGCCTTGTGAGGTCTTATTTTTTTCTCCCTCTCTCTCTTTCTTTGTAAGAAAGGCTTCCTACTGGCTACGCCCTGATCCACTTATACTGAATGTGATTTAAATTTAGATTTTTTTTAGAAATAAAATATATATATATTTGGGTGCCAAATCCATCAAATTCACGTTTATCATATTATTGTTTTTTTTTTTATTAATATTATTATTCAGAGGCATCTATATAAAGCTTTTCAGTGACACCCATTGGGTCTTAAGCGGACTAGACTTGTTATCAGTCTGTCTTGACTTCCCCTATTTATTTCCAGATGCCACCTCATTATTTACATTTACTGTTTGCAGAATGACGGTAAGTGTTGTCAAGCGCGCGCTGAGTGGATTTTTCAAACCTCTCTTTTTTTTTCTCATTGTTGAGAGATGAGCTGTGGGACACGAAGTCTGAGCTGTGTGTTGTCAGAATCCCATCTAATCTGCATGTTTGTTTCTTAAACAGGGCATGTTCGCTTATCCCCCCTTCTTTTTCTGCAAATCGACAGGAGATGCAACCCGGGAGAAGTGCAATAAAACAAACTCTTGCTCTCAAAGGTGTGCGCGGCTTTGTACCGGCGCGTTTTGCCTGTTAGCTGCACATCCTCTGTCTTTTCATCTGTCAGTTATTCCCCCTCATGTTTTGTCATTTGCTCTGTATATTCATTTGTCGCCTGGATTTTTTTTTCCTCCTCAATGCCTGCATACACCCGAGGTTGTAATTAAATTTCTCCCTCAGTGCGACAAAAGAAAGAAAGAAAAAAGGATTGTTTTCTTTTTCTTTTCTTTTTTTGTTCTGAGATGCGTTTGATTACTGGTGTGATGTTGAGACAGTCTGTGCAGCTCTTGGAGACGTGTGCGTCCTGAGAGCAAGGTGGGGATGTGATCTTTCAGTAGCCACAATAGATTCATAAATAAAATATAAAATAGTATAGAAAAATACTTAAATGAATCAACCAAAAAAGAAGGCCTTATAAGGGGGTCTGGAAGTCAAGTTGGCTTTTGCTACTGTTCTTTATCTTTCAGAGGAAAGAAAAAAAGAGTCCGTCAAACTGTAAAAGGCCCGTGAACCTAGACCTGACAGATAATCCTGCGATATGTACATCTAAAGATATCACAATACATTGAACAGAGACGCTTCTGACAGCTTGAATTGATGCAGAAATTTTAAAAAATGAGACTAATTTTAAAAGTTTGTGATTTTTCTCAATTCCCTACTATTATTTTATTTTTATCTGGCTGCTTATTATTGTTGATTATCGGTTTCAGTGGAGCCACTTTGTGCAAAACGGCTGATATGTTTCTCCTCCTGGCTTTCAGGACGAAACGAACAGCGCCCCCTACTGTTCAGTGGTGAAGGTACACATTGGAGTCAGCACATAAAAGCTCATAGGCCCAGTGGTTAGTAAACAGTTTTTAATCCCATAGAGCCGTTTCACACCCCTCTACGTGATTACAAGGATACAGTCACACCCGTAAATAGATTTACTTCCTGTGTTAATGGTTGCCAAACGTTTATTAGCTGCTATTATTTTATTATTATTACTATTTTTGTGGTAAAAGTCTAAGAAATAAAATACAATTTAAAAAATAAATAATGAAATAAAAAAGATTGAATCAGCGTGGGTGAAAGTGCATGTTTAAGAGGAAAGCGGTTCCAGCAGCCCGGGTGTAATATGATGGATCACTACAGACACTTCCGCCCCAAAACAGACACGTTAAAGATCAGATTTTCTTTTTTTTTTTTCGACAATTGATTCTTTGGCTTCACCCGAACTGCTGTCTGAATCGTCATTTCTGGCTCATATTCTACATTTCTCCCCTCATCCAAATCAAAATCTCTGCGCTCCTATAGGGCTTGTCAAGCCTCCAGTTTAGTGATGTAAAAGGAGAAGAAGAAGAGGGGGAGAAAAAAAAGGAGGTCAGGCTGAGCCCGGCGGGATACAGGGCAGCTGCTCCCAGACCAGTTTCCCCCATCACACCTACTGCAGCTCCAGTTCTAAAGGCATTTGGTTGGCGGAGTAATTAATAGGAAATAATGATGTTGCCTTAGGTGCCGCATCACCTCCGAGGACGACGTGTTGACTGCATTATTAATCTCCTTACTGTAAATGACACATTGATGCTGATACTTATTTAAATTCATGTGAGAGAGGTGCTCAACTGAACTAATAGGTGAAGCGATAGAAGAAAAATTGCACAACTTAATTAATTAAAATACCAAAACAGGGCTGAGCTCTTGTAAGCGTTTTTTAATTGTGTTTCTTCCTCTGTTTTAAAATGTTAAATTATAAAGTATAAATCGTAGCCTATTATTGACATGTTTCATGTCAGAAACCAAGATTATGCCTCATTTCTCCATAATAATATTTGAAAAACAAAACACAAAACCCTGGGAACTACTGCAGATATTGTAATCGCGCCATAATGCACTTGTCTGCCCAATTAGCTGAAACAATTACTGCAACTTTGACTTTAATTACGTCTCAATTTGAAGCCTCGCTGCTGGTCTATAATTCAGTGATTAAAACCCTCTTTTGCTTCAGTGCCTTTAGGGCAGCGCATGATTAGGACCTGTCAGCTGCTGGAGTGAACGGAGCCAGCCATGCGTGTTGTGCAACATGACCCGCTGTTGTTAAACCTTGTCAACATATTAACCTGAATTCCCCAGTCATTATGGACAGAATTGGCTACATATGAAGAAAAAAATGTACACATATGTATGTGTAATTGAAAAAGAAAAAAAAAAACGAAGGATGGTATTTTTCTCTAAACAGGGACGTGACGTCACGAGTGTCCCAAGGCCTGTTTTATGAAAATAAAAAGAATGAAAAGTAGCGCACGCTGGCTAAGACTTGGGCACACAGAATGAAAGTATATCCGTTTTTGTTAGCTATATGTCGACTTTAGACCGCAGATGATTATCCAGTGAATTGCATTTAGTTTCATTATGCTGGTAAAAGTAGTCGCTAAAATCAAGAGTCATTGGAGATCCGATCATTATATGTAGACAAACAAAAATAAAGAGGTTTGACAAGAGGAGAAAGACTGCTTTGGGAGGGCAAAAAGGTTCATCTGAAGCACATTTGATCCTTGTCAAAATATATTGATTCATGTTCTTTCAAGAGACAGTTGATGTCTTCCTTAATTTCTGACTGGCCATCTGGACTGACTGATGAAAGCCGACTCTTGTTTTCTTTGTAGGTGAAGAGCTAATGTGTCAGAAAGTCAATAAGTATGGAAAATGATTAATACCTGTAAATACAAAGATTTGGCAAATTTCCTTTTGAGACCATTCACAAAGCCGAAAAAACATGGGTATTCCAATGCTCATGCCTAACATAAGCTATATTTATATTGCATAGAGTAGGTGAAATTTGGATAAGTTTGCAGGAGTGTCCAGGCAGCTGCAGTGGATGCAGACTGGGGCATAGGTTTTATGAATCTCCCCTCAGCCACAATCAGTGCAAGCGAGTTTCCTTTGGTGTATCCAGGGGTGAATAATTTATAGGAGGATAAAAGCATTTGTGGTTGAGAGCTAGACAGTCAGACAGTAGAAGGAGGCTGGCTGGGAATCACCCGCCTTCCTCCCCAGCACCACCACCCCCACCTATCAACCCCTACACATCCACCCAAACCCAGCTCACCCCCTCTGCCACGTGGTGGCCTTGCACGATACCTCCTCGGACGGCTGCTTGAAGTGCAAATCTGTGTTCCAACTTGTTCCCGGTGCCTGTCAGCATGTTTTCCTCTTGTCAGCAGCGATTGAGTGTGGGCCCGTGTCACCCTTGTACCGCCGCTGTAACAGGATCATTGACAGGCCAGTGACACTGCCCAACCAGATAATGGAAACCTATTGATTTTTCTTCTCCTTTTTCTTCTTTTTTCTTTTTTTTACACAGACAATATGTGGCACTTCTAAATAACTGGCCAAAGGAACAGGTCATGATCAATGCTCCTGACCTTTGATTCACTGCTGCTACAGACACTGAAAAAATATATATATTTATTTATAAAAGCGTAGCTAATAAAAAAGTCCTTCTGGTTGATGCATACTCTTTCGGGATACTGCCGTACTCATCATAAAAATTGAAGTAATTGAAGGGGGTTTTTTATGCTGCCCCTGATTTTGATTTGCTAAATTGACAGAAACTGTTACCTCTGAATTAAATGCGTGTTTCGCTCTCTGTACAGGGTTAGTGCTTGCAGTTTTAATGGTGAAATCTCCAGAGAGGAGGCCCCTTTGATACCCATGGAAATGATAAGCATGCATTGGCTGCCTACCATTGGACCCAGTTGGCAGATGGCGAGCAGGTCCTGCAACAACACATTTCTTTTTGTCAGCCTTGTCCCCCTCTCTTGCTCTCTCTCTCTTTCTCTCTCCAGCCAGTGGGATAATGAAAAGCCCAATTCTGGTCATGGCTAACTCAATCTCATTATAATCTCTCCTTTTTTTTTATTCATTCAGCCCCTTGGGATGCTGTCTGCCAGCGATGTGGCTTTCAACCTCCAGAGAGAACATCTTTTGAAACAGCCAGGAGACCTAATGAAGTCACAGAGTGGCACAATTATTTCCCAAAGAAGGAGTATTAATGTACTTCAAAATTCCCTCCGGAGAAGCATGATGACAATTGGTTTGTACAGCTTTGATCGCTGCTTTAAATACTGCCCAAGATAAACTGCAGGGTTAGCCCCCTTTGCCACTGGTAAGTAGAAAACCCAGAAGTGGCTATCAAGCATTAGAAACATCAAATACCCAGCCAGTACTGCTACAAAACACTGGAGTTTAAAATAGCACATAGCCCTAAAATTACTTTCTGTTGGGAATAATGGTGCAAAATGACACTGAAATGTGCATCTTTCACCCAACTGAATTGCAACAAATTTTGTTAAACATAACAAATAAAATCAGGTTGTGTGTTGTGGGGAAGGGGCTGATTCATTATCACATAAGACACCTTTAGACAGCTGAAAGCGGCAACTCCAGCTGCTGCTGCTAAAAGTTGCATCTGTGCTCTGTAATCAAAGAGACTTTTCTTTGAAATTAGAATTATGACGTTTTTGTCAAAAAAAAAAATGCTGTGGTGTTTGAGGTTGTTTACGCCACCACTTTCAGGGCAGATTAAACAGATTAATACATGATAAACACCAATCAACCTTAAACTCTACTCCATTAAATCCACTACAAATTCATATTTTGCCTTTATTTAGATCATATCTTTATTATTTTTCCTCTACATCTTCCAAACAAAGTGACACCAGCACTCAGATTTTCTTTTGTCTGAATGTGAATCTCGTTGTAGCTGAAGATCTGTAAGGCAATGGCCATCCTGCACTAACACAAACAATGAATTTTCTGCTGTCTGAATGTAAAAGACATCACTTACTATATACTGTAAAATATTTCCACTCACAGATTTCAAAGGCACTGCAGGTTTGAAGCAGCAAGAGAAAGTCATTTAAACTCGCATCTGGCTTCACTGTTGTTATATTCATGCATGGCTGAAGCTAGCAAAATATTCATTTACTTCCATAAATATATAATTGACTTTAAAATAGATGTAGCAGAACATTAATGGGGAAAAGGGGATGAACAGCAGGACAACTGTGTTTTTTGAGTTTCTATGAAGAGCTTTAATGTTTACTCACTAACTTTGGATGTTTGTGGCCCATTAAGCAGCACATATTAGTTGTAAAATAAAGTCTAAAAACCAGTTGCAGCTGCGACACAAACCCCAGTGCAACAAATGTCTCATGCCACCACTGACCCCACTACTACTAAATACCACCTTTGTCACTTCTACCTTGCTTTTATTTGTTATCTGTGCCAACATCATAATTTAACGAGGTTATAACAGCCTGCTAGTGAGCAGGAGACAGAGAAGGCTGTCTGCTTGCCAAATCTACTGGAGTGATAATATCTGAAAACTGCCATTTAATAGGCTAATGGCACCAGTGTTTGGGTCTTACAAGCACTGGTTCTGCTTTTTGGTTACAAACAAACCAGCCAATCATTTTAATCATTTGTTTCTCATAAAGGCAAATAAAGACATCTTCAGCCTTTGTTCTGTGCAAAACTCTGTTTAAAATGTATCTGAAAGAGAAAGCCCTTTTTAAATATGAATCTGAACATGTTGGCTTGATCTCACTTTTTTATGCTGCACACGTCTCTTGTGTCTAATCAACTCTGTTTCTGATTTACAATAAGATGGCGATATTCATTTAACATGCATTTTTTTACTATTCCCAGTCCAGGAGAGAGATCTTTCTAAGGGGGCGGAGGGTGGAGCAGCTGCTGCAAGAGGTGACACATAGGAAGACATTGCTTTTATTGACAATGGCAGAGAGAAGTAAACGTTCAAAGGTGTGTTTGCACTTCACTAGAGCCAATGCTGACAATACTCATTGGCACAAGAACAAAAAAGACTTCTCCATGTATAGTGAAAAATTGCAGCTGAACAAAGAGGTGGAAAATGATAAAGGAACAGTGACCAATGCCTGAGTGACAGAATGCTGTCACCAAGGCCTGCTATGTTATGAACCTTCTTTCAGGAGTCTGTTTTCAACAACGCAAGTGGTTATCCTTCAAGCTTACAGTTTTACACCAAGAAATTTCCTTTTTCTCTCTCTTTGCCCTGGATTATGTTTCCCTGCTGAGGCACAGCAGAGGAAAAGAAACACAAAACAGACATCGTGTTATTTTCAGAAAAACTTGGAATATATTTTTACATTGGAAGTCGAGTATGGATTTCAATCACCCACACTCAGATTGCCTTAGGACTTCTTCCAGCCAGCAATGTTTGTTTCAGTGTGCAAATGTGCACCTGCCTGTTGATCTACGATTCAGCTAAGGTTTATTAATTAACATATCTTTTCAACAGCATATTGTGTGATAAACACCATTTTATTGTAAATGAAGTCTCTTGTTTACCCTAATCTCACCTTGCTCAATTATCCACATGTTCGTTAAACCTTTTGCTCAGTCCATCATAATTGCTGCTGTAAATAATGCCAGTGCAACTGAGAGGAGTCAGATGCTCCTCTAAGCATGGTATCACATCATACACGATCTTTTCATCAGATTAAAAAGATCTTGAAAAACGTCACTAATGTAATTTGGCACAGCATCAACAAATAAGCATGTGTTTAATTCCTTAAATTTACAACACTTCTTTCATATCACATATGCTCTATACAAATATTTGCATGCAAGTTTCATCAGAATTGTATGAATATTTGATTGCAGAAGATATAATCCAAGTCAAATTGGAATTCTTAAATTGATTTAACAACATGTATTAATACAAAGCTAAACTGTACAACATGTTAGGATGCTATATCTGCAGTTTTTAATATTCAAAATAGGCAAGTTAATGCATAAAATAGTTATCCTTTCATGGCATTTGGTTGTAAAACCAGAGCAAGCATTTGCTTGATTTTGCTGAATCTAAATTTCTGAATTTTAAATATACTATTTGTTGGCTTTTAATATAGTATAAATCAAAAGTGTTACAATTGAGGTAAGTGCTTTGGCAATAGGTTCAGCCAGACTAGATCACGCACGACAAAGCCTTAGCTGTTCTTAAAATATACAATGTAGAGAATACAGTTATGAAAATGTACTAAGAAAAAGGTAAATTAATACCTTTTACTGAAAGGACCTGGCAAAAGTACTTATTCACATGCTGAAATACCTAAACTTATCTTAGCGCATAGCCAGAAGTCCTGTCATGCAAAATAAGTGATATTTGGATAACAGGTAATGTTCATAGTATTTCCAGTACTTGTTGTCTTTAAACTGTTAAGTATGAATTTTAAGTGTGACGTCTCTAATTACAACACATTTCCACTGAACCAAAGACAGCACCTTTGGAAACACAGAGCTAATCATAGAAAATATTATACCTTTTGTTACAACTAAAGAGGGTTTTTCATGAAAAGCTGTTGTTGTGCCTAACAATGAGAATCAGATTTCAGAAATTAAGCTGAATGTTGAAGGTTAAAGCAAAGAACAAATGATGACAGAACAAGCTGTCCCAACGTCTTGAATGTCATTTGGATTAAGAAGAATTCTGTCTCTGATGCAGGTACACAAAGGTGAAATTGTACAAAGCATCCACAAACTAATGACACTCTGTACTGTGTGTACAAGTAGAGCAACAGTTTCACTGAATTTTATCTCTGAAAGAAAATGAAACATGAAACACATTCAAATTCTTGTCTATTTTTACAGTTCTCCTTCTAACTAATGCTCCTTCTAAATTTTTGTGTTATGATGAAAACCTTCTTACAAAAATCTGATTTTTAAGCAGCTGTTTTGTTGAATTAACAAGGCACTTATATAAAGACAAAAAAAGATTTTTGGTAAATCCACACTACTAGATCACTCAAACATTTTTGGAACATACATATTGTTGCGCATAATTTATATTGCAGTCAAAAAACAGGAATCCTATTAGTCGTATTAGCTGAGGCAAAGTGTTGCATTAAAATATGCTATAATAAAGTTTTTGCGAATATACAGAAAATTTATACTATATAGTAGCCTGGATTACTAAAATACTTCTATCCAGAAACATGCTGGTATAGATATATATAGATATATATAGATATATCTATATATCTATATATCTAGAGGGAGAAAGAGAGCGAGAGAGAGAAATAGATAGATCTGGAGGGATCTGGAAGTAAAACTACCCAGTTTCTGGGTCCTCGTGAGACATGCTTAGTTGTATTTTCTGATGAAGAGCTAAAACCTCTACCATCCCTCTCCCTGAGTGGGGTACGCTGGTGTGTAGAAGGTGCCTCTGTAAATGCCTGATCCAGTCCTCCTGAATGGAAAAGGGACCATGAAAAACTAGGTCGCAGAATCTGTAGAGATACAGCAAAAGAAACTGTCAGTGTTTCTAGGCTTCATGCATTTCTTCTAACGTCTTCTAACTAAGATGTAGTTTTATTCATTCTATACATTGTAATCAAAGATTCTCATGTTTTCCAGTCTTTTCCATTACTGTATAAAATTCACTGAGGCTTCAAAATGGCATTGTTAGAGACATGGGCACTTTGGCACTTTAACTAATAGAAGTTACTAAACCATGGCTGTGTTTGTAACTTGACCTTTGGAGCATAAGCTCACTATCACTGTTATGCTGATGACACTCAGTCTTATCTACCTGTTACACTTGACACTCACTATATTTTAAGAACCTCTTTGACTGCTTGGATGATCTTAAGTTCCTGGACGTTCCTACATTTCCTTCAGCTAAATGATAGCAAAACGGACATTATTTTATTTGCTGTCCCCCAAGCTCCACAGATATCTTAACTAATACATTCAGTCCATCTCCATAAAAGTTAGATCTAACTGAATTACCAGGTATATGCAGCAAGTTTAAGCTAAATGCATTCTCAAAGCCAAACAGCTTCTCTGAGTGACTCCTTCTGGCCCAAAAGAGCAATATGGTAATTACTATTAAGTAAAGTTGAGGTGTCCAGGACTTTTCAAACCATTGGGTGACATCATGGTGTGCAATTTTAATATACAATCATACAGTCATAAAATTGGGTGCAGACAAATTGCTTGCAACCACCAAACATGCAAATGTCAATATTCCAACTTGTCCTTTATACATCTGACGGTTTAACCATTGTTTTGTTGAAATGCTGTCTATGTAGCCTTTCTTTTACCTGCAGGTCAGTGTGCACATCTCAGTATTCAGTGAAGGCAAATTATTCTTTTTGAGCCCCGGCCTCAGTCTTGGTTTCTTCTTCCTAAAATCATAGTCTAGAAAATAAAGCATCAGAATTCTTTATCTCAAGAAATACATCAGTTTATCCTTGACAGGAACTTCTAAATGCACATTTTGCAATGTTTTGTCTCTAAATACAGCAAATATCATCTGTTTTTTGTTTTACTTCAACAGAAATTACCTGCTTCTTCAAAAATTGCAATCCTCTTCCTGTGTGCATTTGCTTGAATATGACCAGGAAGCTGGGAAACAGTGGGGAAGGTGCCATCACACTGAATATAAATCTTTTTTGAGTCACATTCCCCTGAAAAATAAAATAAATGATGTTAGTGTATTTTACATTTCCCTAATATTTAGGTTATATATTCATTTTAATACAGTTTAGCCTGTACATGATACCATATGTGACAAATCCACGTTTCCAAACATTAGAAGTTGAATATTTAAGAAGAAATATAGAATATATTTGAGTTCATGCAGTAATTTTATTATCAGATAAACTGTTAGTCCCAGTGTGCGCTAAAGTCTTCTTCCACCTGGCTGCATTCTAAGCATCTTATTTGCACTCTCCTGTTTGGAAAGTGTTACTGGTAAAGTTTAACACAATCTTGTGTCTTCAGGGGGACTTTTTTCACATACAATTCACCACCTCTAGGGAGTCACGAAGGATTCCTAAACTACACACACAGAGACACACACACAAAAAAATCACAGATATATTCATTTTACAGGAAAACTGGCAACAATGCTGCTGTACACTAGACTGCATGTTAACAATTAATGATATCTGGCATAGTTCAGTAGATATCCCAAACGATCTTTCAAAAATTAAAGAACCTGATTTTACTTTTCACTGTATTTGTATGTCAAAGAAAAATATCCCAAAAATGTGAGTAAAACAAATATCAATGAAAAGGTTTTTAATTCATAAGTCATGATTTGAGAGTCATCTTGACCTTGAGGTGAGAAGAAATGAACTCGGTGGTGCATTTACGTTAATACCCAAATGTTATTCTACAAATTGCAATCAAATCAGTCTTTAGGACAGAAGACATGGGAAAAAACATCTTTGGGAAGTACACTGCAGCTTTGAAATCTTTATCAACCTCCTCCTTAGTACCTCACTGAAAGTTTGATTTGGACAGACATTAAACAAAATTGTGGATTCGTGGATGATGGGCTTGTGACTCAACATCAAGAGGATTTCATGTTTGTTTAATATGAACTTCAAAAGCACTTTGGTGGCATTCTATGCAGAGAATGTGTTTTTCCCACAAATCAAATGACTGTGACCAATTCTCACACTGTTTAACTGTATTCTGTCGACACTAAACACGTTATCTGGGATGAGACATGGTAAATTTGTAATAAAATATGAATTAAAATCTGAAGTCTGAGAATTAGTAGACTTCAATGCAAGTGAACAAAGCAGCTCAAAAGCAGGACACACACTGATTTTAAAAGATATGAAGTTGTTGATATGGAGGTGGTTATGTTTTATGCAAACCTACCATTTGCCTGAGTCAACATGCTATTGCTCTACTGATAATTAATTGAGAAATAAAAAGAAAGCAACCAACCTCAATATTTATTCTAAGAAAAAACAATTAAAATGCAACAATAAATTACACTTAATGATATAATAGCTTGCATACAGTAGCTAGTCCTACACATGATCTATTAAATGCATGATAATGGGTCATACCTCAATTTTTTTTAAATGTTTTTTTAAGCTTTGGCTGGTTTTGCATAACATTTAAAAAACGATGTATTTTATATAACGCTTCTAAAACCATTGTCTAAATTGTCTGCTACACTTTATATAGTATATATTCAACCCACACCTAAGACTATTTGGAAATAATATTACTGTATGTTAACTAATGTCCAGCCACAACTTCACACATTATTGGCTGTCCAAATCTAGACTAAAAGATTCCATACCATGAGTCCAGTTTGGTTTCCGACTGGTCATCTCTGTTTCTTTGGTCATCTCACAGATCATCCTGGTTGCATACGCTTCCTGGCTCACTGCAAGCTCCACACTTTCCTGTTTGGCTTTGAGGAGTTCAACTAAAGTGCTTGATGAGGCTGTAGTGCCTCTTTCTGCTTCCCCCTGTAGCTTCTTCCTTTCTGAGAGGTGTTTACACACAAAGCTTTTCATTATGGGATGCAGACTCCTTTTGACATGTTGGAGTTTCCCTGGGATGCTTGTGTGCATCAGGAACAGGCCATTGCTGCAGATGAACTTCTGAGAGGCTAAAGGTCGTGAGGAGAACCGACTCTTAGTCAGAAGGTTGTTCCAATGTTCCGTTTTGTTCTGTAGCAATTCATTTAGTACGCACAGTGGAGACTTACTGCTGCTGGTAACCTTTGTACCTATTCGTTTCAGGTGTCCCCTCACATGGTTAGAGATGCCAGTTTTGCTATCAAAACATTCCAAACACACAGGACACGCGTGTTGTCCTCGAGTTTCTGGCTTAACAGCTGCAATATAAGAAAAGTATGTCACAATTAAAAGGACAGAAAAAACAATTTTTAGTGTATATTTTGGAATGTGAAACTTTATAGATATAGATTTTCTTTAGCTGTTTTTATATGTAAGTCATATAATAGACCCTGCCCATCACAGAAATACCAAATCGTAAACCCTATACCATATCCTTAAAATGCCACTGTGAAATGGTTGTGGAGCTTTGAAGAACTTTGACTTCTATCAAGTAATTAACTAAGGCTTCTATAGAGAGGTCCCACTGACTAAGATTATAGATGCTTGCTCCAACACATCCCTGGCTCCATGTTTTTTTAAATGCAAAATGATTTTCTAACCAAGTTACAAAATGTAGGCCCCTTATTCATCTGTTGATAGCATTTAAGGACATACAGAAGATATCTGATAGGTGGCACACTTACACTAAAATTCTACAGTATGTGCAGACACCTAAAATTTTACAGGCCTTAGCTTGACTGCTAGGCTATAATGAGACAATCGGTGTTAGGGATATTTGTTTTGGCACACAGTCCATTCAGACTCTGTTCGTATTTACCTACCAGTTTCAGTTGTTAAAATAATCGTACCTTTTTTTCTCATGCCAGTAGAAATCTTTCTGCGGATTCTTGGCTGATAATCCCACAACGCCACTTGTTCCGGTGAAACCATGTGCCGGGCATTATAGCTCACCCCAGCTCTGTGAAGATGTCCTCGCACGTGATTGGACAGACCCACTCCGGACTCAAACGTGGCAGGACAGTAAGGACAGGGCTTATGTTTTACTGATGATGTGGGGGACATATCAAAACTATCACTTGGAGATGTAATAGGCAATTCTGTGGAATCATCACTCACTGTCGTTTCAATGTGCTCCTCTTTGATTATGAGCTGTTCTATGTCACTGCAGTCTTCATCTCCATCATCTTCAACCTTGAGTGCGTGGGGGCTTTGGTGTTTGGCTGTAAAGCTCTGCCTCTTTTTCAAATACCTCCGAGCATATGAGTTCCTTTCATTCTCGCTGCTTTCCAAGAAGCTGCCTGTAGCTTCGCTGGTGTCATCACTGAAGTTATCATCACCCTCACAGCCTTTCTTTAACTCCCTAACTGCACGCTGTTTCTTAAGCCTCTGGCTAAGCCCAGGCAATATATTACCATTCATTCTTTCAGTAGTGTTATGCAAAGGTGTAGTCATTTTTCCCATTGATGGAGAATTTTGGCTTACTTGTACTTGTAAACTCCCGTTTACGGGGTCATTTTTGCTTCCCTGACAGAACATCTGGTCCAATTTAAGCTTCCTGGCTGTAAAAGCAGCGGCTGTAGGACGGTTTGCCAGCTTTAAGCTGCCAAAAGCCCTGCGGTCATTGTTTTCAGCATCTTCTTGTTCACAGGTGAGATCAGTTTCCACATCCAATTTTTCTGCTGGTTGTAAGAGTAACTTTCCATGCTTGTCGATTCTCCACAAATATGGTGACAGCATGCTTTTAGTGCAGCTGGCATTGGGTTTAAACTGAAGAGAATTTACAGTGTTGTCAATAGTTTTTTGAATGTGAATATCCCCCTTTTCAGTGGAACAGTCGAGTTTTTCCTTTAAAGTAGATTTAAATAGATTTGGTTTACATCGGGCCATTGTTTTATATTTGCCAACATATGGCATTTCAGAATGTTTTCCTAATACTACTTTGTCTCTCTTTGTGAAAAAACTCATTTTACACTGAAACGGAACATGTTGTGCTCCCTCTGCATCATTAGTATGACTCATTTTCCAGTTTTGAGGCTGGTGTGTGTTGAGGTGTGCGACATGTAAGTGTGCTACGAGTGCCTGCCGTGTCAAGGAAATGTAATTACACTCCTCACAAAAGTAGTAGTGCTTCAGATTATCATGTGTTTTGGTACCCTGGACAAAGACTTTTTGGCAGTTACAACCAAACGTGCACCGAGAGCACGGCACTGCGGTGGCCCCGTCTTCAAATTCAGTCTTTTTGAGACCTTCGATTTCCTCCATAAGTTTTTCCAGCCTATCTTGGTGAATAATGATGTGCCTCATGAGGGAGTTGCTATCACAGAACAAAAGCCCACACTCTCCGCATATAAAGGGCTGTGAATCATTCTCACTGTTCACCTGATTATGCTTGCCTAAATGATACATCATATGTCTATGGAAATGTCTTTTTTCCTTGAAATTAACATTGCATATTGTGCATGAAAAGAAAAGTGAATCTCGTTCAAGTTGCTCTGCCTTCAACTGTTCCACTTTTGGACTAACACAGTTTTCATCTTCAGGGTCATTTTCCTCATTACAGCCTCCCTGCGCTGTGCTATAAATATGGCTCTCGGAGTCTAAAGCTATGTTCCGAGAAAGGTCTTTGAATGGCATAACTGAATATTTAATGTCAGATTGTGTACCCAAAAATTCATCTTTGTTGCCAGTGTCAACACTTTCAACATCATTACCACTGCAGAAATGTCTGTAGCTGTTGTTAACCTTTTCAAGACAGCCTAACATGCTTTTCGTGTGTGTATTGTGCTTCTTGTCTCTTTGGGGCATCACTTTGGTCTCCAGCCTTCTGTCATTGTGCAAAAAGCATTTTCTTGTTGAATCCCACCTGATTACTTCAGTATTATCATAATCATCCAAGGAGACTCCAGACCGTTCCATGTCCCGTGGAGATCTTGTTTTTATTGTCTGTTTTGTCAAAGGTTGGCTAATGTGCATTTGCTCTGCACTGTCACCTGACAGCGTGGAATAGGCCAGTTTAGACTCATTCTCCTCCGAGTGAGACAGTGGCGTGTTGACACCTGGCTGTGTGGCCGGTGTTTTTACGTCGGGTCCCACTGTGTTCTTCCAAGCGTCTGATTGAAGCTCACTAGGTGGTGGTAACACCTCGGGGCTCGTGTCCTTCTCCGCTTGCCACGCGGCATCCAGGACACTGTTGGATAAAACAGTGCCTTTGTTCAGGACACAGTGTACCTCTGAGTTGGGGTGTGAACCAGGTCCATTAACAAGTGCTCCTGAAGGCAATGAATTGCCTGCATGGGGAACAGCAGGGACACTGCTGTATACAAATGGATTCGGCTGGGTTCCATTTAAAGGGTTTTCGTGTTCATCTGAGGACAGACCTGCAGCATTGTTCTTCGGGGAGAATGTGTGAGTCTGTAATGGCTCCCGAGTACGACCTGGGCTGTCAGACACTGATTCCACGTCTTTGTCCTCTTGCGCATTCAGCTTCAGATCAGACATAGCAGCGATACTTTCTGAAATATAAAGAAGAACAAAATTATTCGGTGAACTTTGAGCGAGTCAAATAAAGCGTGCAACGTCTTATACATATCTAAACGTACACACAGTATAAATAGAAAAAGATAACTCTTGTACATAATATAGTAAAATTTAATTCTTTTTCTCTCATTCTCACTGACAATGTGGTGTTGTTGAAAAAATCTTTTTTTTTTCCTTTTGGGCTATTCCCACTGCTCTGTAAAATGAGAGTGGTATTATTCTGTGCCGCATTATGATTTTCCAACACCCTCTTTCGCCACCTCTATTCACAACAAACCCTGCTGTTAGCCTTGAATACCCTGGTGAGGATGCTTAATTATGTGAGCGTACCTCTGGGATACAACCTTCCTGCTTCTCCACCTAAAGTTCTCAGTCGCCTGCTAAAATTGACCAATTTCCATGGGAACAAAGTACACCTCCAATGAGATCATATTGCGTCTTATCACTCTGTGATGGTGCCAACACAGATCCCAGCATGAGACTGTTGTTACTTGAATCCTGACAAATTGGCAGGCACACAATCTGTCTGAAATACAAACACAGACTCACACAAAGAAAACATACACTTTGGCACATACACGTGGACAGGCATACAAATTCGTTTAAGAGCGGCTGATTTTAAAGCACAGTTACTCCATATTTATTTGGACAGTATGAAACCAGATAGTTTTGAGCTATTAAACATAACTACAACTAAAAATGTGCATTTTGGATCTTATAACAGATTATATTTCGCTGTCCAGAGCAGATTTAGTCTCAAACATATGCTCGGTGGATTTGACATCCAGGGCTGGTCGCTCTCTACAGGAAGCTGCATTGCTAACGAAGTGGTAAATTCAGTGTTAATGAGTGGCTTCACTGTTACCACCTCAGAGGTAAAACCTTCCGAGCTCCATATTCTCCCCATCTGTTGTGGTGTTAAAGGTTCGAAAGGGGAACAGACGCTCTACATTTAAAGCGAGCTTCGCTGTTACCCCCAAACGGCAGGGTGGCAAAACCATCAAAATATCTTGGTTGAAAATGTGCAAGCCTCATTAGCAGCCAACTCACACAACTCGCTTCTATATATAAAGAACAGGGGCTCAACTGAAAAGCAAATTTTAAAAATGTATTTGCTTCTATTTACTTCATTTAGTCAATGTTAAAAGGCTGACTTTGCCTTGCCTGGAGATATTTACAGGGATTATGAGCTTTAATACAGTTAAGCTGTATGCACAGATCAATCTGCTGTGAGCTTTTACTAACCCTGTCTGCTATTTTCCCCAAGACTCTCACTTTGTATTTTCAGTTTGGTAAATGAGATTTAGAAGCAATATCATGATCCCTTTTGTATTCATCATTGTGTTCTGTTACACAATAGAAAACAATATAACACCTCTGTTTTATTGTGAAGTCTTTAACATTTTTTTTGTTCTTCCAGCACCTACAGCTTCGATCGTGCATCTCATCTTGTGAACAAAATGATGTCTAGCAAATGCAATTCTCTATATACTGCAGCTAAACCTCCAAGAACTCCAATAAATGCAGCATTATTGGTACTAACACTTCATATACTATATGCACCATATTCAACGATTTTTATTGCTGATTGATTAATGATTGCTATTTACAAACTGTTGCATTGCATTCATCCAGAAACTACACATTTAGAAAATAAAAGTACTGATTTTCACTTCACTAACAGTAAAAATGAAATCAGCCTAACTCAAGCTATGCAGTTAATTTGATCTCCTGAAGCACGCTCTGATATTTGGTGGGCTGGGAAGCATGCCATGTACTCACATTGGTATAGCTTTGAGTCTGGCTCTCAACTACAGCACATGTCATGCTCTATTCCCTTTCATCCTCCTGTCATTCTCTACTGTGAACAATCCGAATTCATGAAAATAGCATAACATTCGACTGTAAATTACTTGTTCTAGTACACAAGGTAAGGAGTAATTTTACATGTTCTTTTAGACATCTTCCAATATTCCTGTGAGAGCAGACAGATATTCCTAGAGTCAAAAACCTGCCTCTATTATAATGACAGAGTGCAAAGGTCACACGTTGTTAGTTAAATTCTGTCATTATTTTCTCTAGATCTCATGAGCCATCTATGTTATAAGACTGGAACTTGGAGCAGTGTGATGACGGTCTAGGTTTCTAGTCATTTCTGCTGTTTTGGACAATCATTAGAACAAAAGGTCAAGTGAAGTGTGAAAATCAAAGGCTAATAAGACAGAAAACTTGGAGGAAGCCATACAGCGGATAAAGAAACCTGAGCTTATATCATTTCTAAAAATGGTAAATACAGGAGAGAGGCTATGTGCAAAAGTATGTTACATAATGTCTTTCACAGAGTTTATTTTACACCAGTGAAATCAAAAAGAATGTGCCTAGCTGATGACAGTAGGTGTTGGAGGTGTAGAAGAGTGCACTTATCCCGGCTGTGTGGAATTGGGCTGTGATGGAAAAAGCCATGCTAAAATCAATACGAGTAATTGGGGAGTTTTATCTTTATCCTACATGTGAATGCAGCCTTTTATATACAGTTGATGTATTTGTTTATGCTGCCTATTAATATATAACACAACAGATATGGTCTAAGTAAGGAACTGTACTTTGAGATGATTTAGGTACAATACAGTGGGAAATACAGTAGGTGCAGTAATTTATTGAAATGTGCAAACAAACATAGAAATATAGTATACAGTTTAAGGCACAAACAGCATTTGTACAATTCTAATGAGCTTGGAAGTCAATATTTGACCACTTTTATTCTTCAACACAGCCTGAACTCTCTTAGGCAAGCTTTCTTATTATTTTTTTTAAAGTTGTATTCAGGAAGATCGATTCTGTGTGGTAAAAATATCAGTAAAAATCAGTAAAAATATTGGTGTATTTTCCATTGTGCATTTTTGGACATTTGTTTTGGTGATCTAACATATTTAAACTATATGTACATCTAGAATTGACATTGCCATGTTATTCATCTCATGCCAGTGAAGTAAAGAATTAAACTCTGACTATAGGTGTAGAATATTTGGTATATTTGTTGTATCATTTTTGTGAAAGCAGACAATTATTGAATAAAATATAAAATAAAAACACTGCAACACTAAACTTTAAGTCACATGAGGACTACAAACTGATTGACCAGGAGGTTGGCACTGTAAGGCTGGAAATGTCCAAGCAAATTCATTCCTCTTGTTCAGCTGAAGACCCAGGCTGGCAGCACAGTGGAGACAACACTAAAGACCAACTGAGACCAGTCAGCCAAACCATTTCTGTTGCTGGAGCTGTCTGTATGGATCAAGAGCCAACCTTACATTCCTCTGCCATTGCCTTTGCTGGAGAAATGCCTGAACGAGGGGGGGCACAGTCCCTCAAGTACTGCACTACACAACTTCCTCAGTTAATAGGATGTATTGATTTATTTGACACAATGTGAATTTATGAAGCTGCCTCTTTAGTGTGAGAGTATCAAAGCGTGGCTCAAAACAAACAGACGGAGATTCAGCTTGACACTCCAGTAATCCCAAGGTGAGCAAGTTCTCAATGAAGGTGCCACGGTGGGAAAAAAAGGAGAAACAAACACATCGTAAAGTTTTTCTTCTGCTATCTTGGTCCTGCAGTTACCCACAGTACCACACACCAGAAAGGCAGGATGAAATTAGCAATGCGCTGCCAAATCTCACTTCTCAAGCAGACTAACTGGCTTCTTGCACACAAAAAAGAAATGTGACACTACAAAACACAATTACACATTCATAAAACACCATAAATTTCTTAAATTTGCACAAGAGAAAATAAAGAGCAAGTGGCTTCACACAGCCTCTTTGTCAGGATTACATAGTATTCTTTTATCCCCCTGAATTCTTGTCACCCAAAGGTCATTTCCATAATAATGGTCTCCATCCTCCCTAATGGGATTTCGCCTGTGATTATGTATGCCAGCGTCTTGTGCAGACACTATCAGCTCTGTCATCCTGAATTGCACAAATGTAATTACACAAAGCCTTTGATAACTAAACAATGTAATTTACTGCTTGAGTGAAAATATATATTGGAGTTATACGACTCAAATTATAAACTAAAGGAAAACATGTTATATGAGTACCACAGGAGGTATGTTCCAAAGAATATCACGTTAATAGTATGAACACATTAAATGGTAATGCATGCTGTGACAACAAGAATAAAAGCTCACAGGTAAGTATTACAGCAAGACGTCACTCAAGGGAATGAGTTTTATTCTTTTCAAGGAGTTAGATGGGACTCTAACATCTATCAACTAAATATGAGGCTTGTCTCTTAGTCCCGCAAAGTATAAACAAAAAAAACTGTTAACATATATGGGATACATCCAGTCTTGGAACACAACTTCACTATGAAGACTTTATCATCATTATATTAATGCTGCTATCTTGTATATATCGTACTTACTATTGTTTGAGTACTTACGATTGTTTTATTGTACTTTTTATATTTTACATTTATATTTATTATTGCATTTTGCACCAAGGGAGTGGCACTCCAATTTCGTTGTACCCTGTACAATGACAATAAAGGCTATTCTATTCTATTTATCAAAATAAGGATTATGGTTTTTAAGATCTAAAAACAACATTTTAGTTAAGCGGGAGCCATCTACAGTGACTATGGCTCTTTGGCCTACCTGTGTTCAGTATTTGACAGACGACAGCAGCCTGTTACGTGAACCAATAAGCAGCCAGACAGATGGGTACATAAGCTGTGGTTGTGCCTAAATAAGTAATCCCCACTGTTTTTCCTTTTTATTTTCAAATTAATTAAAAATAAAGTTTTGTTTACTAGACTTAAATGGATTATTTTATTGCATCCTCTCTATTCTGTACAGAACTATGATGACATAATGATGACACTATAAAAATGAACAATTAATCAGTCAGCTTTGTTAACTGTATCTGACTAAATGTTAAACTTTTAAAGCCAGACCAGAAGACAAGACTTGAAAACACTGTCTTCCCCTCTACATGCACAATTTTATATTCTCAGCCCATGTAAGTTTCACTGTAATAACACAAAACCTTCTGAGTGCACTGTGCACCAACTAAAACTCTAACTGGCTCCCAGTATTTCCAGTCTAGAGCATCCTTGATGTCTTCCCAGCAAATTCAATCTAGTGCCAACCTTTATGTTTGTAATTGTGATTGTACTTACAGTTAGATCATGTGACATGTCCATATTTGATAATGACAAAAGTTAGCTTAGCATAAGGGCTAGAAGCATGACTGCTAGCCTAGCTCTAGCCTTTTAATAATATCGATCAGCAGGTTTACAGCTCACTAATACACATCATAAATCTAATTTGTTTAATGGTCAGAAAAGTTCATTGTAAAAGCAACAGCAGGTGTAATTTCTTACGGTTTTTTAGCGATGTTTACTTTGTGCTATGCTAACCTTGTCAACTAGCTGGCAGGAACTCTATGCTTAGCTAACGGAAATGCATCACTCTTCTTGTGTTAATTATTGTAATTAACATACCATAAAATAAATTTGTGGGAGGCCTAAACAAAGAAATAATAAGTGGAGAATTTAAAGTTTTCATTTTGGGACTCAAAGAAAAGAAACTGACAGCCTGTCTGAAAAAAATATGAACAACAGATGGGACTGTGATCTTTCACACTAGCCAAAAAAAAAAAAGAAACAAAGAAATAAATAAAGCAAGAAAACCCTCTTGAACCTGTCCACAACAAACTTCTCCTCGGCCCCCTCTCCTGAAAAACGGGAATGAGTGAAATGGTTGTGATGGTAGATTTACTGATGAAGAAAGGTGAAGCGAGAACATTCGGAGTGATAAAAGGGGACAGGGAGCAAGTGACAGTTGGGTTAAGACAGAAGTCATGTTCAATAGCAGGTAGAAACATCAAACAGTGAGTTCACAGGAAACCCATGCAACCTTGTCTTGAAGGAGGATTTTCTGTTGTGTGGAGTAGATTATATCTGTTCAAGCTGCTGACACGGCCTCATTTGGTGCCCGTAGTGTTGGAGGGGGATTAAATGATATAAACTTTAAAGCTTTAAACAATACCTTTCAAAATTAAATGGATTAAGGGAGGGATGTCTGATGGGGATTTCCCAAGGCTTTGTTAGTTTTAAACTCCACTCCTTTTAAAAGGGGGGGGGGGGGGGACACAGCGCTTAGAAATTTCTCAGGCATGTGACTTTTTTAATGAGGCTCCTCTCACGTTGAAGAGGGCAGTGGGCACAGGAGGGCTGCCAAGCAGATGGCTCTCATAAACATCATATCTGCTCTGTTTAGATACATGACTTCTCATCTCCCAACACTGAGAGGAAAACAAACCCGACCATCACCGCAAGCACAACCCACTTGCCTGCTTTTGGCAAGCTGTGCTGGCGTGTTGAAATGGCACATTTCCATTTCCTGCATTTCTCCTTCATAACAATATGCATGAGCTGCACAATTGATATACATAACCTCTAATCTGTTATAAGTATGCAGAGAAGATGCAGCGATGGTGGTGGTGTGTATTTTTATTTAGTGGCAGTTAGGATGTTGGCTTTTATTAAATGTTATTATTACCATATGACTGAAAGTATATAAATACTAAGCAAGACAGAAGATGTTGCTATGATTAGGCCGATGCGTTCCACTCTGGCTGAGACGAGAAAAAAAACATGAAATATACATATATATCAAACTTTGTTGCTGCTGCTTCGCCGTAGACATGTGACCATCCAGATGAAAGCGAGTCAGTGTCAAACTGCTCTCCCAATTGAGGACGGGCTCCACATTGCCGAGCAGACATCAGTGAGCTTAAATTCGGAGGCATGTCAAGCATCGCAGGTATTAGGACGAAATCTCTCATTATCTTTCTTTAACACATAATATGAGCGCGCCATGGCAGAAACTGAGGGGGTGAGTGGGTGGGGCAGGTAGCAGGGGCTCAGCACTCATTAATGGCAGCCAAAGTGATCCCTCAGTAGTCACCTTGAATTCTATTATTAGACCAGGACTCCAAACAGAAACTGGATCAAGTGCGTCGTGCAGCTTTTGATTGGTTGTAGAGTCCTAGAAGCGGCTAAGATAAGTGCCACTGTGATCACGTGAGGTCAAAGAGATGACACGAGCTGCAAAGAGGCCAAAACTGCGCCTGTCGAAAAGTCGCAAGAAATTCAGAAGCCCACAGAAGCCTGTTTATCTAACTATCAGGGAAAGTGGACAGCTAGAGCACAGTAGCCTTGACAGCAGAGGGAATCCCTTGTCATTTCTCAAGGTCCACACACACACACACACACAGACACACACGCACAGATGAGTGTAAGATGATTATTCAGTACTGCTTGTCAATTGTACCTTTTCAACTCGGATCAATGAGTCGTCTTGCACCGAGACCCTATATCAACGCCAGTCATTAACATGTGAGTGCCACTCTATCAGCCCCAGCTCCAAATAAATCAAAGGGTCGGCCACAGAAGAAAAGAGGCTAATATTTCCTCAATAACCCCAGAGAGACACCATGGAGAGATGCAAATTGCCTCCCAGGAGACCCCGGGGGATGTGAAGGAGAAACTCGCTGGGAGGCAACAGGAAGCTAATGAGTATAATAGTAAATGTATACACGGAGAGGGAGAAAACCCTCTCTATTCATACCAATTAATACAATCTTATCAATGGAAGTGTACTGTAGAAGGAGGGCCCGTGTCTAACCCCTTGCCCTCCTCCCCGCTCGCACCTCACAAGCATCTGTATTATTCAACACAGGCCAGGCTACGGTCATTAGCCCTGTGGGAGGCTGGGCCAGGCCTGGGGAGTTAAAGAGATTTTAAAAACCACTCACTCCTCACATCAAAACAAATCGGACCAAATCAAAGGGGCTCAAAAATGTCCTTTCTTTGAGGGGCGAGGGAGGTAACAGCCATTGTTGTGAAAGGCGGCTTTCTGCGGCATCAGTGTTAAAAAAAAATTGCAGAAAAGTACAAGCTAGCTAAAAGTGTCTCCATCAATCATGCTGCTTTTGTGAAAAACGATTACACGTTATTATAATGTCATGATATCAGATAAGAAGTTTAAATCTGAATTGTGTTAAATATCTTTGCATAATAACTCGAAAATTATGACATTCATATATTTAATCAGTTTAATGGTGCTTAACAACTGTGACTTTGGAGCTTTCATTATTTTCTATATCATTAGCAGATTAACAGGATTTTTTCTGTGCGTTGTTAGAAAGGCTGCGTTTTACTGTAGCTGCTGACACCATATTAAAAATAAAGAGATGAAAGATAACAACTGGAGTAAGGTCATTTTTAAAGGTTGGTTATAGTTTTCACTGAATCTGGTACAAAACTCAAAAATCAATACTATACACATGTTTAGGTCTACTTGAGTTATTACCAAAACCACTCTAACAACATCACCATTGCACCTGCAGCTACTGAAACTTGCTGAAAACATAAAAAACAAGCATAAACTAATATACAAAATTTTACTTCTGTCAAATATTGATTGTGATGCTACAATGTTAAAGCTTCTAATGACAACCTTCAAGGTGCCCTGAGGAGTTGCTATGCTTATTTCAGTATTTCTGCTACAAACATTGAAACAGAACATTCCTCCATTGCACTGCTACTGGTCAAAAATTCCACATGAAATTGTCCAGTAAAGTCGTATACCCTTACCAATAAAGATTTTGGGAGGGAGCTGTAGTTTAAAGATGCTGCTGAACAACATAAAAGGGGAAAGAAATGCTTCAAAAGCTCTAGAAGAAGCAGGCCTGCCACTATCTTTTATTTTGAAGGTCATTTAAAAGGCTGGATAATATACCTGGCAACAGCTGATTGGAGGAGGATTTGCCTCCTAGAGATCGCCGAGGAGACTGAAATGAAGGTTAATCACTATATAACTTCCTACATGTATTATCCTACACTCCAGATTTCATTGAGCATGTCTGTAAAAGCCCTCTGTCAGCATAATTGCACCTAACCTGTGCCCCGCATGCTCAAATCTGTAAAATATCACATCCAACTCAGAGAATAAATGGGAAATTAATGAGGGAAGTGTTGAGCTCAACCTCAGATAGGTATCACAGAAAGGGTTAGCTGCCTCGCAGCTCATGTACAATGGAAGCTCGCTAATCCCAACCCTCAAAGATAGAGGTTGTTTGGACTTGTGAAATGTTCAGAGGGATAAATGCAAGACCATACTGATTTGACATTTTTGCAGACTTGTATGCATTGGATCAAACTTGGAATATAAGCGATAAGTATATTTTAGGTTGTGGTAGTTTGGATGTAGTCATGCAAATATGCTAAAACCAACCTACTAAGACAGAATGAGGGTGCACTTAATGATCTGTACTGATTTAATTTCTGTACATGTTCTTACATGTAAGTCATAAATGTATATAATTAGAATTTTATAAGGATTTTCTTTTAGGTTATTTATCTTAAGGTTTCACACAACAAAAGAAAATAAAACATGTCCCAACATCAACTCGTTATAGTTTTGCTATTTATATTAATCACTGACTACATAGACCCCCGTTAACTGATGATGCTCTTCAGTGTCTCATTTCTTAGAGTGAGGGCTGAGAGTATCAGTAATCATATTCTGCCCCTTAGTGGAGGAAATGGTCCACAGCCTGAGTGAAACAGGATAAGAGAGGGCTTGATCTGCAAAGGCTGAACCGCAGACTGGATTGTGGACAGCTCAGTGCTTCAATCAGCCTTTGATGGACTGCAATAATCTCACCTGCCAGTGAATTAAGATTCAAGTAGCTCAAGTCCTTCTCTTCTTTAAAAGAAATTCCTCTCCAAGAAGAAGTCACTCCCATGACTATTTAAAAGGGGAGTACCACTCAATTTATATGTAAATTTAGATTTAGGAAGACCAAAAGTATTACAAACTTGAAGCTAAAAAAGAAAGTAAATTAGTAGTTTGGAAGTTGTCAACATTAACTGTGTTCAAAAGCGACTTATTTGAGGCATTTTATATAATCCGAATGTATCACGTGTCAAAGAATCAGAATGCAAGCGTGCACCTTTAACCCCAGGTATTCATCTAAAATACATTTCTAAGAATCCTTCACAGTAGAGCTGCCGTCACAAATCAAGGAAATGAAAAGCTCTCACATTATCTTCATACTGTTTGCAGCAGAAGTGGCAGCAGCGAATGAAGCAGGACAAAGACAAACAAAAAACAAGAGTTTAAATTGCAGAAACAAATGCAAAACCACAGAAAAAATAAAATCGATTTGTTACAAATCCTACTCGTGGTTGCCGTTAAGTGGTTGAAACCCAATCTTTTCTTATATTTAAAAAAAAAATGGTTCGTAAACCGTGGGTACTTTCAGAGATGGAGCCAATAACACAAGGTAAAAAGTAATGTAAAGAGGTGGAATCTTTACATGGCATTGTTAAAGCTATGATGCCATCCAACCCATTTCATATTGTTATAAACTGCATGCCATTTCACACCACTATATGTTGTTAAATACAGCTAAAATGTTGCAGGGAGTTTGGCCTATTACATTAGGATATGCTGCCAAATGATTACTGTCATTGTGTATGAAAGCTGGTGAAACCTGGTGTAATGAAACCATGCTGTATTTTTCATTAATCTGCTGGTTCAAAAAATAGTAATGTTACAAAATTGTTGGTTTTTAAACCAGAATGCTGATGAAAAATAACACTGACAAAACCTCTGGACAAACAGCTTCTGCAACATCTGTGCTTCATTCGATTTTACCAGACTGTTTACTGACATTTCGCTAATACAAACAGAGAAGAAGCACATACCATCCAGCAGTCAGCTGAGTATTTACTGACGGTACGATGCCAGTGTCATGGCAATTCCAACATCAGAAATCACAAAAGTCACTTATATTTTAAGGAAATTAAACAAAGACTCGGGGATTGTAAACACTAACTGTGTGTCAGTGATTCTGTTTCACACTGGAAAATAATCAACAGCCAGCTTGTCACTCCCCGCAACCTGCCAAGAGTAGGAGTGGAAGCACTGACACATGTAACTGACATCTCAGATTTAATTTGACTGGTAATCACACCCAGCTATAGTTTCAGAGCATTTCACACATCTGAGCTACAGTTTCAGGTGTTAAGCTGGTAAGGAGACACGCAACTGTGCCTCTGCATGATAACACTTTCTCAGAGAGGGTCACATTTTAGGTTTATGCTATGCCATTATGATTAGAATAATGATAGCAGAAGAAAGTTAGACACACACACACTTTTTTGCTTTACAATTAAAACACAATCAACATACATTTTAAGCTCGTCTTTACTGCTCAAATACATTTATTTCAGTTCAGCAGCTCTTTGAAACAAATTATGGACATGTATGCTTCACTGCATGTCACCTCGTTGTGATTCTTGTCTGAATATTAAACCATGAATGGATCATTATGACTTCTAAAGAGAGAGAATATCCTATTAATGCTCCTGTCTTTTGTCATATGGAAAAAAAACTTGATATGGATAATCATGCCGTAAATAAAACAAAAGAACAAACCAGAACGCCCTAACTTATCAGTGTATGTTGAGGCACTAATTACTCCACACTGTTCTCATAAAACACCTCTAACAGAGCCAAAAGCAGGTAAATGTTCAGAAACTTTAGAATTATTATGCTGACAAGCTGCACACTAAACGGATCACATGAGGGGAGAAGCCTTGGTAAGATTTTGTGAGTCCATCTGACACACACTGCCGGAGGGGATATGTCTCCATTCTCAGTGCCTTTCTTATTGTTTTGGATCCATTAAAATCTTCACTGTTTGTGCAAACTTAAGCAATAATCATTTTCAAGTTAACCAACTTTATTTCTGTAAAAAAATTTTCCCTTTGGTGTTTCAATTCTATCGCCTGTTTTACTTGCTATGATCACGTATTACTGGAAAAATGCAAAAGCAAAGCAACCAAAAATTATTAAGGCTGCAAATGTCACTGGGCCAACTTGACCACATTTGGTCATCAGTAAATGCAATCCACACAGGCGTAAAAACAAATGACCACGCAGAATGAAATATCCTCTAACTCCATCTCTTTCTGCTAACACACACTATACAAGCAGCACTTTTCTTAACCTGGGATCCACCAATAGGACCAGGTCAGCTAACTTATTTATTTATATTGAAATCAAATCACTGGCACAGTAATGAGAACACAGGCGTAAAATTTTATTTCTCCAATTTAATTGAGTGAAGTGTTCCGATCCCCTCGCTTTGTTACAAACTGAAATTCCAAATTTGATGAATGTAACAGGAGCCTTTTTGTTCGAAATAATCCTGCAGATTGTGAGAAACAAGCTGTTTCAGCTTCCTCTCATTGAACCACCTTTTTTCTGATTGGCTCTCTCTCCCAAACAAAGAGATTTGAAAAGCAGGTGGGTGGGGCTTCTGTTTGGCTAAAGCCCTACCCACGTTCCATATTAGGGTTGTCCACCCTTTTAGACTATAAAAAATAGTCTATGAAACTTTATGAAATATATTAAAGAAGCTAATTATTATTTTCAGAGGCTCAAAAGTATTGTCAGCATATTTTAGAGCTGATTTTCTTGTTGACAAACAGATCACGTGTCATTTTATGTGACTTTCAAAACAGAGCATCAGTTTAAAATCAGATTCATAATCATCATTATTAAAATGTGACAAGGTGTGAGTATCGAGGTAATAAATCAATAGTAAGTAATAAATCAAGTATTTGTTTTAACCTGTTAAAGAGGGTTTTAACTCTTTGGGGCCCCAACAGAAAATGATAGACCAATATTTACAATATCAAGGACAAATCTGGTTCATTATTTACTGGTTTCAGAAGATTTGTAGGCAAGAAAAAACATAATTATTACACTATTTAGTGATGAAAATAATTAGTCACAACCCCGATATATTGTCAAGGCATGCCTGTATAGCATTGGCATAATTCGCTAGACATCACACTTAAGCATCACCACAGTTATCAGGTACAGCCATAATACATGCATTCCCTCATTATTTTTAAATTGAACACAAAAATCAGGAAAAGCTTTGTCAAAGAGGATTGAAATTTTGAAAATATGGTAACTGGAGCTAAAATGTCAGTTAAGCAGTTACTAGCTTAACAAACTATTTTGCACCACATTACATAAAATTTTGGACAAAAATGCTAAAACAATATTTTGTCTCAAGCTTTAAATGTAATGATTTCCTGCTTTTCACTGTTTTATGCAGTAGTTGAGCATTTGCACTGCTGAGTGGCTAAAACAAGCACTCACTGACATCATCTTGGACTCTGAAAAACCGGGTTGGACATTTTCACCATTTTCCAACATTTTATGTGGTTTAGAATAATGAAAACAATATCTGGTTCCAGGCCCAGTGGAAACTGAACTTGGCTTGAAATGTTCACCACCAAGAGAAACAGCTAATGGTGTGAACACTACAGTGGTCCAGTCAATGTGGTTCTATAAAACCACCCTTAATTCCTACCGTCTGATATATTCCTGCAAATTCTTGGTCGGAGCATCTGATTACTAAAATATCTCATCTCTGCAGCTGTTCCTCAGCTGAGTTGCTAATTCAGGCCAGTGTACTCCCATTTAAGTAGTCCCAGGTGTCTTCATTTATAGCTGTGTAAGCAGCCAGCCAGGCCAACAGAGAACACGTAACTGTTTGCTATGCTGTGCATTCAGGGACTTCAGGCATCTTGGTTAAAATATTTGACCTTGTCAAGTGACATATAATCAATTTGTGGATAACATGCCTCAACCATCTGATTTATTTAGTCGAGCAGTTGACTCCTTTACTCTCTGCGGTATACTAATGCGGTAAAACCAACACTAGGCTGTTAAGCTGCAGCTGCCTTCTTTCTATAGCTGTTTAAGCTCCTCCTTAGACACCTGCAGGGAGTGATGGACTCACTTATGTAGGTCTACACTTTGATTTGACTAAACCTCCAGTCTAAAGGTGATAACAGGAATGCGATGCACACTCACAGCAAAAAATTGTAAAACCCTAAAATCACAGGAAACACATCATTATAAACATAAATCTGAGCTCATAAGTGAGCAAAATTATAATAAAGCAATGTTTCTCCAAACGCCACATGAGGCGCCCTCTTGATAAGTTCATTGTTGCTTTTGAGGAAAGAGTTTTCTTACTGTATATTCAGCATGACTGGGTGTTGTGGGTTAACTGGTTAACAGAACTTCCTCACCTCTCACCCAGTGACAGTTAGTACAGGCTTCTGCTACAGGATGCTGTATGTTCCCAGTACATGCATATAGTTCATATAGCCACTGCTATGACTCAAGGTCAAATGCAACCCAACCTCACTCATGCCTTCATCTATTCCCTTAACGAATGCTTCTCCAGCAGTGTTTTTCCACTGTATTGCCAGCTCAGCTACTAAAAGCCCAACTTAGGGTCTAAACCCTGCATGCTTTTTGAATTAAATTCTATTTTAGCCACTGGCAATTCTGGCAGCTTAAAACTTTCTTAGTGTCCAGCATCACTCTTCAGTTTGCTATGTCTTGCTCTTTTCAGCAAAAAGCTCCCTCGGTAGCTAAGAGCCGTGACTTTACTTTGACTGGCTATGCGACAGTGAGCTTGCTGCTCTTCCCACAGACTGAGAAACTCCAGCAGCGATATCTTGGACAAAGAGTGAGTGTCGCAATAGTGAAGCAACTTAAGTTAAGGTAAGACTACAAAGCTGCTGCCTGTTATCACTCACTGCGGTGTTTTGCCTTCACAGCGACCTACGACATAAGTGACACATCACCGACTAATGACCGCACCTGCTACGACGTATCCCTGCGCGCATCTGTAACACCTACCTCAGGACGAGCGCTCATGTCTTCAAGTTTGTCACTGCGCCCGACACCGTCTTCTCTCCCTGTATTAGACTGTCGCCATTTTGCTGTAAAAGCACGCAGGTTGCACTCTGGACTGCAGGAGAGGGGTGTTCACGGTAGGAGGTAGAGAAATGAGCGTCATCCGAACTGCACACCTACACCTTGTGTCCACCTTAGTCCGAAGAAAACGGCGCATTTGCACTGTTAGATGATCAAACCTCCTCGAATTTGACATTGTAACAATTAGTGAATTGCATAAATGACCTTGACCTGATTATGAATATTTTTGAGCTTACCTGCTCTTACAGAAACACTCACTTTATAATAATAATAATCAAAACGTTTTAGTCGCATTAGATTAGATTTTTCATTACATTTTAATCGAGATTCACGCATCCTTTGCTACACTGTGCTTCCCCAAGTTGAAATAAGAACTTGAACTGCAAGCAGGACAGGACAGAAGGGGTTAAATGTCTCATAGTGTATGTGACCTTGAACTGCATGTTGAAATGCCTCCAATGAATGAGTGAATATGGTGGGGGGAAAATGCTTCTGTTGTATATTTAATTCCAATTGGTCTTGTACAAGTAAAGCAGTGAGCTTTAACCCTCATTTAAATTGTAGCATAATGATGCAGAATGCATGCTGAAAATGCATTATTAATACCGTCTCATGTTTTCTCTTGCCCAAGTGTTATTTCCATGTTTCCACCGGAAAACCATGAAGCTTTTCAAACTTCATGAGTCAGGGGGGGAAGAAAAGCGTGTCATCATCAGTGTGCTTCAGAGAAGTGTGGTGGTATTTATTAAAATTTTTGTTAATGTTGCCTTACTCCACATGATTCCTTTTAGACAATCCGGGACAGGGCGTGTGATTAACGAACCTCAGATGCTGAAGAAGGTCTCTGGAAGATTTTAGCAAACATATCCAAAAGACTGGTGCAATCATACTGCATAAATTTCACTTAACTCTAGAGTCTAAAAAACACCTCAGTCTGAATATTATGATTTACTTCATAGCAAAAGCTCAGACTTAATAGTGGATTTTAAAACTTACTGTTTTTATTGTGTGAAGTAATGTCTTTGACCAATGCAGTTGGGGAAACCCAGTCTGTGTGTGGTGCCTGCATCACTGCTGGAGTGGTAATTCTCATGTTCACAGACTTATGAAATATTAATTGGATTAAGCAAACAACTAACAAATCTTTCAGTGTACATTGCTCCAGTGATTGCTATTATCAACAAGAGATAGTCTGCAGACAACAAAAATTTCTCCAGATCTGTTGCATATTTATAGAGTGGGCAAAATATGACTTATTTATCTTTGCTAAATTATTAAAAGTCTGGAATGCAGATCATTAATCATTAATATTGATATATTGCGAAACTGTAAGACATAAATATTTGTGCATAAATATTTATCTGCTCCATGCCAGTGTGTATTAACTTTTGGTTTAGCGCCTTATTCAACAGAGATGTGTTTCTTTCAAAGATATTTCCAAGTCACTTACTGTATTTGTGCTTGCCTCGCTGTGATCTGAGCTCGTCATTGCACCCACCTAGATGGCAGAAAACACAAAGCAATTCCGAGGAGCGCGTTGTCTTTTTGTGTGAGATATAGGGATTGACACAATCCCTCTGTTTTCAGAGCATGAAGTAATTCTTTTAATGGCCTGCCAACTGCGCACTCCAAAGTTTGATTTTGCTCTGCAAAATGAGAGCAAAAATCTCGAACAATTTATTATGCTGTTTGTGCCTCGCTTCGCTAGTTATCGTCTGCAATTTATTTCCTACCTTGGGGTACTGCAAGCCATTTTTCTCCATTTTCAGTGGCTCACTTTTTTTTTTTCTTGATCCTGCACGCTGCTGACTAAACTCCTGCCTCCAGCCATGGTGTTGGAACATCACAGAAAACTACATCATTATGCTGAAGCTGGTTAACAAAGAGAGGCAGAGAACCAGTTTAAATCACAGGGCACAAGACAGTATGAGAATTACCAAGTTCACCACGTCAGATGCAGCAATTCATATATTCTCTCTCCAGCAGTGCAGGTGAACTGGCTCGCTAATGAAGACTGCTTCGCACCTCAGTCTGAATTCAAGGTCAGCACCTGACCACTCTGCGGCATTTTAAATTCTATTTTTTCAATTATAAATTAAGCTCGAGTTGATACGTGAGTCACACGTCTGCATCAGCTCAGAACCAGCGATGACCTTTTTCCCAGACATTTATTAATACATTATTTACACCTGCGCTGTTATTACTGCGACACGTCAGAAAAGGCAGCATTTTCAAGAAAATTGTGATTTAAAGTGGACACGGTGACGCAGATAAGGCCAGAGCGTAGAAACTTTTCCCAGTTCTGCACACAAGCTGCAGATATTGCAGGTGAAAGAGCAGGAGCATCATAAAACAGATTTTAAAATGAAAAGCAAACAGCGGACAACTACAGCACCGCAACCTGACATTATAAACAGTAACCATTATTCAGTGTCTTATTTACTTGTTTCAATGGGAGAAATGTCAATACATTAATACAAGAAATTTACATTTTACTGTTTATATACTGGGGAAAAAAGTAGAATACCTTTTTAGAGCTCACTGCTGAGAGCTGCACATCGAATGAAAGTTTAAAAGTATCTTCGGAGCACGGAGGTCATGGCTGGGCCTCATTTCTCTGAGTGACATTTGGAAATTACAGACCAAAAGTCTCATAATGTAGGGCAGAAAGAAAGAAGGAGTGCTGTTAAGCCTTCAGCTGAGCACCACTTATCACACTCAGACACACTCTGAAGATGCAGTTCAGCTTTTGAGTAATGCAGCCTGTGCATCACTTTGTACTGAATCAGTCTGTATTGCATGTTAGCTTTGTCTGTGTATAAATATACATTATATTATTTGATCATTTTTAAATGATAACAATAAATCAGGTTGATCATCATAATGCGGAAGAGTACAAGTGGCTCAAAGCTGAATTCAAGTGGTTATATTTGATAAATTGATAACACAGTGTGTGACAGTCTAGTTACGCTCTCCCTACTTCTTTATGTAGCTCAATGCTACATAGTCAAACTACCCATGTATTTATAGCAGTTCCAAAAATAACTCAGGTAACTAAGAAGATACTTTGCAGCTTGGATTTTTAGAATAGGAAATTCCCGCAGACCATAAATTCTGGCCTTTATCATTTGTGTCATAGCCTGGTTATAAACCTACAGTATGATATTTGTGGCTTACCGCTTTAATAACAGCTGTATATTATGTGCACCTCACATGTGTCCATATCAGGTTCTAAAATGTCAGGTATATTGTAAGATAGTAATAAAAAAAATTTTTGCACACCCTTTTCATTTCCACTTCAAACCTTGCAGTTGGAGAAAATGACCACAAGGTGGCAGAGAGAAACTTGGTGTGTCCATCTGTACTGTGCCTTTTGAAATGAGTCTTATTAACTACCATTAAATCACTGCTCACAAATTGTAGTTTGATATGCAAAACGATTTTTAAACGCATATTATATGCTGTTTTAATCCGTAATATCAGTAAATATGGCATATTAGGGCTTTTAGTATTCTTAAGAGATTATCAGGCACTCGTTGCCTGTGTGCTTATGCAGACTTTGAGCATTATCAAATATTAATTTTTCTAAACTTGGACTTTTAAGAGTAGCCCTTTGATGTAGATGTAATTTTTCATCTGCTAAGCAGATCTCACACAGCGGTATCTTTTAGAAAGCAGTGGGCCATAATTCATTGATGAGCCATGTGTGGAGCGCAGATATTCACGCCCTAATGCTTATGCAAGATCTTAAACAGTTCTCAGTTGTGGAATGGATATAACAGAGCACTGAGCTGTTGGCCTCGGACTAGTTTAAAGGGCTAAGTAGAGGGCGAGGAAAACTGATCAGTGCGAGCTTTGTATTTATCAAAAATGCTTTAAAAAATCCAGATAAGTAATTTGGAACATGTGTAGACATTTGAAGAAATTAGAAGACATCATAACTTCACAGTTAGCGCTTTGAAAGCTACTTTTCCAAGTCTGTTAACAGCAGAAGGTCAAAGTGATTATTTTTTTTGTCACCGCTGTGAAAAAGAACAAGCAGCGCTGCTTTGATTCTAGTCATGTCTGTTTGGCACAGAAAAAAATCAGGAAGAGTATTACAGAGGCAATTATGGCAAAAACAGAAAGTTTAAGGTTATCATTATTAAATTATTCATTTCTGACAATGTTGGCCCTCGGAGTTTGGGAATTGATCTCTCTGTAAACACGCTAAAGCAAGTGAGATTGACATAAATTGCACAGACGAAGCCATCTTTTGAGCGCTCTTCTTTCTCTTTCATGTTGCCTCACTCTGGGGGCTGAATGTTGCTAATAAAAAATGGGAAGACCTTGGGCGAGTAACACAGGCTGATTAGTTCTGTACACGGGAGACGAGAAGTGCTTTGGAGTCTGCGATGATATTTGTTTTCTTTTCACAAGATATCTGAGGAAGAGAAATAAAGAGAATGCTTAAAGTTTCACCGATGTGTTTGTTCTCTTCAAAGCACAGAGAAATCTTGTGAGTCTGTGTCAGATGTTGTATGTGCATGCTCATTATCTCAATAAAGCCCATTTTGCCTCCTGTGATTGCTCCATAAAGAGAATAGTGGATGACCTCGGTTCTGTTGTTAAGTTAATGCTTTTGCACAAAGGAATAAGAGATGCTGGTTTGGATAACAGTGAGGTTACGGCAGGACCCCCCCCTTCCCCATCTGCCTTGTTATCGGCCTCAAATGGACTCGATGAGTCCGCAGCAGAGTGTGGCCCTCTGGAACATGCTTGAGTTATTAATCACACAAGACAAACAACACTCTTCTGTAAAGTTTTCCACTAATGGGATAATTGATTGACAGTCTTTGAGCTTTCATGCAGCTGTATTATTTACTGTTGTACTTGCATGCTGCAAACTCTTTCAATTTAATTGAGAAACAATTGGGTATAAGGGCAACGCTGCCATGGGGGGTATCAAGCAATGGGACTGTTTTAATGATTCCCCCTCCAGAAAAGTTAGATCCACAGTCAACTGAGTCTCTCTGCACTCTGATCTCGCAATGACTGTACGCTATAGTGATTTTTATTGTTGATAGTGATCATCTATTCTGTGAAGTCCCATCCCAGTTGGAAATATATTCAGCATGTGTCGCTGGCCACTCTGTGTCAGTTTCAATATCGCAAATGAATTCTTTTGTTTTCCAGACAGTAGTGGTGCAGGAGTTTCGCTTGTTTTTAGTGGGAGTGTGGCAGCATACCATGTACTTTTTCTGCTCTGAGGCCTCGGCCAGTTATTCCCCCAAACTTTGGCACGATGAGCGCACACAACGAGCCAAGCAGCTTCCTGCACATCCGGCTGCTGTAATAAATGTGCTACAGTATGCTGGTCTGTACTGTACTGCTGTGGAATGCAGACTTTGGCTCGGGGTTGCAGTCTGCACTCCTCCACACACTCATCTCTCTCACTGCAGAAGTGTTTGTCTGTGCTGGAGGGGTTCAGTCAGGTTCGGATGCATCTCAAAGTATACTGCACTATTTTTTCATTTCAGTCAGAGAGGGCTAAGTGTACTTTGTGCATGAATTCAAAGGATACTACTACCACTGGGTACGAATACAGGAGGAACTATCTCACGAGTCTGTCTGTTCTTGATAATAAATACTACATGTTACCGGCTCTTTTTGATGACGTTTTAATTATTTTTGGCTTAAATTTGCACAAAAAAAATACAATTACCTAAGATGCGCCATACCTAGAATTATTTTTTTTTTTTATGAATCATCTAAAAGTAAACATGGTGGATGTATCAGTTTATAGATTTGTTCTTTTCTCTAACTCAACAATATTTTCTTCTCACATTGGTCCATGTTATTCTGAATGTATGTATTCTGAAAAAAAAATATGGCTAGGTCAAAATAGCACAAAACAACAGTGGGTCCAGTACATCCACAGACCTGAAATTAAAGCTTTATAGTGATTATGACTGGCACAGTTGACAGTTTTAAAGTAACCCTCATTTATAAATGAGTTGTCACATACTTTTTAACATATAGTTCTACAATATGTGATCATATACCTACAAACCGGTCTAAATTAAATTAGAACCTAAAGTATATCTTACTTTCTAACTTCTGCTTTATTATACACGTAAATACAGGCCATGGAAATATGTGATTTCCCCAGGCCGCATTTACTGCACTCTGTTTCAGAGTGGCAGCTAACTACAGAGCTAAAGCATTATATCAAGTAAAATCCATCTGCTCAGAAATCCAAACTAAAGCTTAATTCTGTTGGATTTTTTCCCACGTTGTCTGTACCTAAATAAAAATAAATAAATAATAATAGCTACCATCCTGTTTTGGTAGATTTCTTTTTAATACACATATTTCAATTTCAGATTTGAAAGTGAAATCTATGACTTGTATTTAAACTAAAGATGCAACTGAACTATTTATTGGTAAACACAGCAGAAGGTCATATGAAAGCAGTGCAGGATCTCTGTGTGTTATTGTGTGGGTCCGGTGGCAGTCTGGCTTTTAGATAAATTAATCAGCCTAAAAATACATAAAAGTTCTTACAGCCTGTTGATCAATCTTCTGATGTGTTTGAGGTTTTGAAAACACAACAGAGAAAATGAGGAAGAGGTTCAAAGGGCCTCACTAATAAGCTTTAATAATCACACACACAAATGTAATTATGTTACTCAGTTTAGATTAGCAAAGTTCTGAGCGGTGACCTCAACCAGTTATAAAAACTTTAATTCAGTGAAAATGATTATTTTAACCATTGTATGCACACACTCCCACATCCACACTGATACTCATCCAAACAATGTCTTAATATTTAATTTGATGTTAATATAATAACAATATACTACTTAAAAAAAAAAAAAAAAAAAAGGAAATATTTCTGATCCTGCCAGGTCACAGATGGAGGAGATATTTTGTTGTCCAGCTCATGGCATTTTATTTCCACCAGAGGGCGCTGCAGATGAGCAAATGTTAGTGGCTTCATTTTGCTAACTTTCCATTTCATGTTTACCTGAGACAGCCGGGCAGCCTGAAGAAACAAATTGTGGCATGTTATTGATGGATGTATTTATTTATTAAACTAAAAGCATGACTGTGGTCTTTAGATTATAAAAAGAAGACATCCCATAATTTATTAGCTAAACTTGGACATAAAAATAAGATTTATATCTCAGCTGAATTAACAGACTGAAACGTAGAAAGAGCTTTTTTTAAAAAAAAAAAAAAAGGCAGTTAAGAACATGCAGGGATTCGTCTGAATTTTATGTGCGTGCTTGCATGCCCTTTCATATTGTCTGCAAATGTATGCTTTATGGTCCACTGTATTCATCTGGTAAGCATGTGTGTCAGTCTGCAAAGGACTGAGTTTCTGCCAGTGGGTGTGCAGACATCTGAATTTTGTAGCGATGACACTGCTGCACAGTGTGTCTTCAATGACCTCAGCACTTCGACCTCAAATTGACATGTGATGTTTTGTGTGTTATCTCACAGCTTGTATTGACTGAAAAGCTCAAAGTGCGCTCCTGGCAGTCGTTCTTTTTCTTGTACACTAAGATACGTGGTCACACATCTGCAGCCTGGCTGAGCCTCTATGACAAAGTCTGAGTAAAATTCCACTCATCACCTTTTATTAGAGAGGCCAGTCGTCCTTTGGGACAGCTTCTTTAGTCTGATGGTTTGTCTCTTTCCCTCCCCATGGCAGATACTGCACAGACCTCATATTAACGTTGCGCAATCCACTCTCCTGGTTCTTATCCAACACAAATGTTTTCTGCCTCCAGAGTGTTACCACGGCCCTCTGCTGTGCCAATGAACACATCTCGGGCAGCAGCAGAAACTACAATTTATGCCATCCCTGTAATCCTGCGGGGAAGTTTCTGTGAGCAAGAGCAAGAACATGCAATGGCTTCACTGCTGCCTTTTAATGAACAGATTTAAATGATCAATAAAAAGGACTTACATTTGTTTTTGCTGGCACTCGAACCATGCTCCTCCCTGAACCTTTTGTATGCTGCTGAATCGTGACTGCCAACTGTAGTTTTATTAAAAATTATTGGACCTTTTGAGGTGCTGAATGATGACACTCCGTTGTTGTTGTTGGGGTTTATTTTCTTTTTTGTAGGTGAACCAAGCATATTTGATGGATGGAAATGATACTGCTAAGCCAGGACTACATCTCCCAGCACGCTTTAGGATGCAAGTGTGCTTTTGTTAGGTAAAGTGCACTCATGCTTTCTAGATCTTTTTCTTTCTTTCTTTTTGCCAGTTAAAGTCACTTTTTACTGAAAAGTTTACTGCTTAATTAAGCAAATTGTGAATATAATATGCTAAAAAGCAGAGGCTAAACGTTAATCCTCACCAGCTAATCCATGTGTAAAACATTAATAAACAGGCTGTTTTGCATTGTGCAGATAGAATCGGTGTAGTAACTGTTGCAAGAGTAACCAAAAAACATTGTCTTTTCTCTTTATTATTACAGCATAAAAGGTTTGGGGTTGAGAATTAACTGTTGTGTTTGGCAAATGTAGAGGTATCTAAGGTAATGCTGACTAGGGCTGCAGGAGAGTAAACCTCTCCAAAACTAATATCGATAGCCTGATACCCTCTAGGCTCTAGGATAGTTTACAGCGAGGAAATAAGACACAGTTAATGTGCTAGATATGAAAAGAGTTTTTTGTGTGTGTGAATACTATCTAACAATTGTGTTAGATAGTATAAATACACTGTTTAATCCATTTCTTGCAGTTTTACTATTCTGATTTTCAATTTGGAAAAGGAAAAAAACACAAAATTGGAAGTTGTGATGCGGATCATTTCCTTTCATTTGTTCTTACTCTTATTAAATTAGGTGATATTTGGAAGGATGGAGAGCACGGCTAGGTTCATCTGAGGCTAGTCAGCAAACATCCACAGCGACCCTTTGGCCCAAACACAACACGAGCAGGAGTCTGCAGCCCTTATGCCAGGATGAGTTATTCCTTTCTGTCCCGTCTGGAGGAGACACTGCTCTGCTGCCAGGATTTTCACTCTAGGGAGTCACTTCCTCTACACATCTGGATCCCTGATCTTTTTCTTTAATTTGTTCATGCTCTAGGATTATTAGCATTCATCTGCAATTCAACATCTGTGAGCTGATCTTTATTCCCCCGTACTTTTTCTTCCTCTCCCCTCGATGATTTGGTGTCTACTCACTGGGCTTACAGGAGGCAGCCAACTCTCTCCGAGCTGCAGATGTTTTTTGCTGCTCTGCACGAAAGAGCAGGTGGCTGCCGGACAGCAGGTAGACCGCAGCTTCCTGAAGAGGAGAGCTCTGGCAAGAGGCTTTGTACTATTTCAAAGCAAGGTAGAACAAACACTAGAGTCAAAAATGCAGTGTGTTAACCAATACTCAAAAACATTTTTGCAGGGGTATTCTTAAGGTCTTCATTTTTAAAAACGTAGTATTGGTAGATTGATTAAAAACACGCACACTGATACATAAAAACCACTTTTTTGTGTGGTTTTCGGCAGCTCGTGGATCAACTTTTAAAGTGTTCCTCTCCCACCATTTCCTGTTTACAGGCGGAAAATGAGGATACATGTGACAGTAGTCTGTCTGTGAAACTCAAGACAGCTGATGTAATTTCCTACATTTAACACCCCTTAACTCACATGCGCTAAAGTGGCCTCAACCTGGAAACATCTGGCTCAGATAAGATGTACTTCACAAGCACATTCAAATCTCAGCCCACAAAGAAAATAAAGAACATTTAGTGTGTGAAGAGACCTATTTTCCTTCAACAAATCAACATTTTTTTTAACAGTGTTTGATAAGGCAGCTCCTTCCTCGCTCCGTGCAAAGATTGCGTTTAAAATTCGAACAAGGTTCAGGGAAAATCTATGTGGTAGAGCCAGCCAACAGCCTAATTGTCAGTTGTGGCGAGTCTAATGGTCTAAATATGCTTTATAAGTGCAGGGAGAGCTTTTTGTGTGTACGCTGCAGTTTTGATCACAACAGAGCCTGAATTTTAACGATTGCCCACGTGATTACGTTTACCCCTGGGAACGGAGATTTGGTGCAACCCGGATACCGCACGAGCTATATGCTGGCACCATTAACCGTGCAGTATATAGCAAAGAAGGTCCCTAGCCGCTTTGTGGCCACCGCAAGCATGTGGTCTGCATTTTTACACAACACACTACATTTCCTTGGCACCGCAGCTTATCAGATGTTGTTATCGGGGTTCAATCTGTGAGACAGACCTGGGTTAAACTGGCTTAATGTAAGAGTTTTACACTAAATCCTGTTATTGTCATGAATAAGTTTTATCAGTTGCTCTTAAATACTGTTTATTTCTGAATGTGACCACATGGTGCAGATAGCATCTTTCCACTATTTTCTTTTCTTGGCTCAGTGCTCTGCAGGCATGCAAATAACACAGAAAGCTGGGGATATGACTGTTATCCAAAACAGAAGAAAAACAATCACTAATCATCCCAGCCTATTTCTTTAATGTCCTCTCAGTAGATTAATAATTTTAAATATGTGTAATATTCACATCAAAACCCTTCTATAACTGGATTACTTAAAGAAATGTAAGGATTAACATTGAAGTGTCAGGTAAAAGTTGACTCCAAGTGATTTATTTATATTTGATCCTGGGCAAAAGTCTCGAGCCACCCTTAATTTCTTTTTATTTTGCTGGGAAAATAGAAAATACATGCAGAGATTTATTGAAACATGCAAACATGCAGCATATTTTGCATGACCACCTTTATTCTTCAGCACAGCCTGAACTCTCTTAAGGAAGCTTCTTGTGATTTCTTTAAATAGCAACTAAGAAATAAACCAACCACTACAAAAATGCCAGGGCTGATTTTTTCTGTCCCACTGCAGACCTGATTGTAGATTAGCCTTTAAGTGGGTTAACAAACAAAAAAGAAAATTTGAAAATTGCCAAGTACAAGGACTGGACTGAAAATGAGTGAAAAAACAACCAATATCCAAGGAAAAACTTTGAAAGACCTTCAGAAAGTGGTTTCTTCTATCCAGAAGTCTGAGCACACCTCACTGCGCTGCACCACATTACCTTGTTTAGCTTCTACTTGAGTGTTTTTTCCCTTGGAATTAAACAGTTTTTGTCTGAGGGTGCTGCTGAAATACACCAGAAGGTTCTTTGGAGTTTTTTAGAGCCTGCTGCATAAGGGATAACAGTGTTGTTTTTTCTGTCATTCTGCTCCTTCATGCCTGATGTCTGACATTCTTACCTGGGAATCTCCACCAGTTGTTCTAGAGCTGAAGAAGCATCTTCAAAAAAAACCCCAAAGAAATCCAGTTGCATTCTTTTTAAGCACTCAACAGTACAACAATCAAAGTGCTCCCTAGTCAAAGCATATGTGTTAACAACTGAAGAATACAGAGAACAGTGAATACAGGTTAAATAATGGACACCACAAACATGACAACGGACAGAGGAAAAAGGAAAATTAAAAAAAAGAATATTTAAGAAAAGCAAAATAAAAGTCACAAACTGAAATCATAGTGACAGCAAAAAAAGCACAATAAGGGACCATAGGTTCAGCAAAAGTCTAAAGTTCACATAGATTTGAGGGACTATTCACTGAATGTTTGATGCTCTCCATGAAAGCGGTTTTCCCTCTGTGAGTATGTGACCACTAATGCCTCTGGATCAACAGCACTGAGAGAGATGAAGAGCAGCAGTGATACATTTAGCTCCTGGAGGGCACCAGTTGATCTCTTGAAGGAGTCCAGACACTCAGCGGTGAAATCAAATCAAAGTGGACCAGCTTTCTCTCCAGTGGCAGAGACCACAGAGCCCATGGTTTAGTGTGTTGCCTCAAAGGGCTGCTTTGAATTCTCAAGTACACATCATGCATACATTAATCCAGAGACCCATAATAATAATAATAATCATAATAAGCCCACAAACTGACATGTTAAATCATAAACTGGTGAATGCTGAGCTTATTTAATTTTTGATTGCATACGGTTAAGTTATGGTTATTTGACTATCAGATATCAATGTTTTTTAAAACAATAAAAAGATTCGTACTATAAATGTAATTGTTAGTGTCTGGAAACCATCATGCAAATTACTAATTAAAATATAAAATACTATTAGCATTTTATATTACTCTGCTGGCATTGTTATACTTAAGCCCAGTTATTCCCATGGCTACCAATAGGGAGTGCCAAAGTGGGATATTATTTATGTCAATAGCAATATCCCATTTTATTTTTTACTGCTTAATAGCATCATGTAGAGACATATAATGTAGCAGGAAGTGTGGTTTTTATTTGGCAGTAGTAAACGAGGTAATTATTAAATAAACAACCACAGACTAAATGATCAGATCCAGTTGAGTTTTGCACAAATAAAGGTTTTCAAGGAGTCAAGTCCAAGATCACATTAAATGTCTAAATTAAGACCCCCGATGGCTGTTTTATCCTCGCTGTCAAGCAGCGCCAAAGAACAAAGAAAACAAGAAAAACATAAAAAGGCAGAGCTGAGATCTTGCATGGAAACTTTGAGATAGAAGAGCACAGCTGGAGATGATGCTGACAGGTTCAACAGACCCATAATTGGTGAAGGTTGCACTGCTAGCACTGCAGAATAAAGACATTGATATGAAGAAGAAGCAGGTCGTGTGAAGGATATTTATTTGGTCACCAGCCAAACTGGGAGGAAAGGAGGGACCCCTGGTTATGGGGCAAGAGGAACATGAGTCTCAAACACTAAATACCAGGTGAACCATCTGTTTCACAGCAGCAAGAAAAGTTTACATGTGGTTTCATCATCAGAGGGAAGGAACAACGACTGCAGAACAGATTATTTTAAATCAGCAGCGTTTATGCAAGATCAAAAAAATATTTATTTTTTTAGACAATTCTTGATTTTTTGTACAGGTCTGAATGACTTTTGAATATTATCATTTAAATATTACATTCTGCAGTAAAGAAACTGACGTAAAATAGCTCTGCCCTTTGATGGGGCTTTGTGATTTCTAGGAAGGCTTCCATGAAAGCTTAACTAGCCCTTGCAAGGTAATTAACTAATGTCTCTTGGGCCTCTTTGACTAAAAGGCTATGATTATAGGTGCAATTTTGATAACTAATGACATAAAAAATTCACCTAATTCTGAGATATTTGATCATCTATGTGATAAATAGTGATTTATTAAGGATAAGCAAAGCTTCTCTCTGGAGTCTTACCATATTATTCTGTGTATCACTTTGGTTTTAGTACTTCATTGCCCTGTTTTAGTCGTTCGTTTCTGCTGCAGGGAATATAAACCCTATGTTGAATTTTGACAAAAATTTAGTTTCTCAAATGGCCAATTGAGGCTGGCTAAAAAGGATTGTCCTAGACTCTCATGATAAAATAAAGAAGAAATAAACATTTTAGTGAAAAACCGTCTCTATAATTAAATCACCCCTTCAGTATCCTTGTGTTCATGAAGGGTTTTTTTCTGTAACTTGTTCACTTAAAGTGAAGTAGCTTAAAGTTATGCATCATTAGGGAGCATGTCTAGTATTGTATTTTACACAGTGTTTGCTGGTACTAAGACACTCTAAAGCTTTACATTTACATTTATTACAAGTCTAGACAAAGTTTGCACCCTATACAGTATCCCAGTGAATAATGAATATACCTTGCAAAAAAGGCCTGCTAGCCAACGATGCAGTAACCAATGATGTTACAGTGGATACAACCATCTTTTATATACAGTCGTTGCTCAAAATATTAAATACCATTCAGCACTGCTAACAGGATTTACACAATGGCAGTCAGAAAAAATGGCAAAATCCGATGCATGCATTGCAGTTTTAATGCCCAAAATATATATATCCATCCATCCATCCATGCAAGAATTTCTGTTGTGTCAAAATCATTTTGATGTGTTAGCCTTGCATACACTGGCAACCTGTTGCCTGGTCACAGCTGTGATAGGCTCCTCCCTAACCATAATCTTGAATCAGATAAGCAGAAAACAATGGATGGATATAGCTCAGCTTGAAAATATTGTTTGTTTGTTTGTTTTTCGTTTGTTTGTTTCGTGATAAGCCCCAGACCTGCCTTGCAGGGACGCTCATCCAGGACCTCCATAATAACAGAGTGGGGGAAAATGCATCTGGGTAATGCATTAGTAGATCAACCAAAATATTGTGTGTCTAGAAACTCTCAGCACTGCTCACTAAGGTCAGAGCACTCTGCTCTGCATCATATCTACTTGTGATTTATCCCAGTACTGAGGTGTTAGCAGTCCAATAAATTCCCCTCATTATTAGAAAAAATGCTGAACAAATGAAACACATGTGCATACTTAATAAGCTGAACAGCTGATGTAAACCGATGGAAGTCAGCATCTGCTGGCCTGCAGACGTCTCTCAGATGCAGAGCAATGTGTGGCGTTTTCATGGATGTCAGTATTAATCGTGTGTTTGTAGAATATCGTTCATGGAGATTTATAACATCGTGTTGTTAAAGTGCACCGTTACAGCAGGGCGTAATGCTTAATTTCCCCATGTTTTTCATGGTGAAACTTTGCACAGCTGGGCTCCAGAACAGGACAAGAACCTTCACAAAAATGTGAATCCTGGAGATGTGTGACACTTCCATAAACAGAGGTCCATGTGAATAATTTGTTTTGGGACCTAACCCTGAGTGGTTTTACTATGCTGACCATATAGGGTGTAGAGTAGACTCTCGTGGTAGCACTGCATGACTGGATCCTCAGAGTTGGGAGAGCACTGTTTACATCAGAGCAATCAGGCCAGCGGGACTTTTATAAGAATCAGCAAGTTTTAATAAATTAAAAGCCTGCAGAGTATAAGGAGCAGATATCTCAGTGTGAACGGTCTCTAAATCTACAAAGTTGTGAGACTGTTGTGTGGGGCCCTCATGACGTGAGCTCTTTAATTAATCACTGCTGTCTACAGTCATTATTGATCTTTAGATGAATTGAAGAGCAAGTCAAGCCAAGCTTTTAGAATGTATAAACTAGCAGATTTGTAATAACGTCACATTCTGTCACAGCTTTGTACAACCAAAGTAATGCAGAACACATTTAAAAACAGAATTTAAAAACTGTCTGATAAAAGAGAAAAAGGGCTTAGCAGTAGCAGGAGTAAAGAAGAGGACAAACCACAGCCGGGTCTAACCTAAGCTTGACTGGGTTGCATGGTGTCTGTTTTTAAGATTGTGAGAAGGAGAAGAGACGAGAACTCCTCGGGGAGTCTTTTTGGTGACGTGTCTGTGGAATTTAACTCAGTCCAGCCAACATAGAGGGCCCCATTATGGGATACCTTGATAATTGTATTCTGCTGTTTTTCTTTGCCAGTAACATGACCACAATTAGAAGAAAATATTCCATATTTGTCCTTGAGGTACCTTAAAACAGATGCCAGTTTTCCTTTTTGTGTCATATTAACAGGAACGAGTGGAAGTGAGGAGGGAGACCCAAAGAGCCCAATGCAGCTTTTATTGCAGTCAGATTTTCAGTTTACCAGAGAGGAGAAAACTGGTTAGTGGTGTTTAATGGAATTTGAGGAGTGAATTGTACACACAGTATTTTGATTAGATTCTTACTTAGGTCTCTTTCAAGGGCAGAGTTACAACTTAAGGTGGCCCTGCCCATGGGTGGAAAGGCAAGCCAGGACACTGCCCACACGCCACCTGAAAGCAGGAGAAAAACAGGGCGAAAAAAGCGGCAGTGCCTGCCAGAACCATGACACTTTAAGGCTGATCGGTACCACTTGCTGCAAGCATATTAGACTCCCAGCTTAATCTAATGCCAACAAGATACATGAGATCCTTTTTCCTCCTTTTTTGTGAAATAACACAACAGAGCCATCAGCAATTACCTCATGTTTTCAAGTAAGTCTGGATATGACGTTAAGAGCTGAGCCTATTTCCAAGACCAACAGGTTCAAGATGTTATCAGACTAAACAATCATGATTTGATTGTTTCTAATTATTTAATTTAATTCGGAGCCAAAACTTTTCCTTCATGTTGCAGGTGTTAAATCCGCGCATGAAAATCCAAAATAGCAGTTGTTATCTGTCTGCTGGTTTTTAATATAAACACACCTTTCCTATCAGCTGTTGCTACACGGAATCACACTGTTAGGATAAGACAGGAGATGATTTACTGCACACTTTTGCAGTTATAATGTTCCATCTTTGGGTGCGATGGGCAATAGTTGAGTGATGTTGTGACATACTGGTTTTATAATGACAGTCGAATTGCATTTTCTGTTTTCTGAGTCAACGCCTTTGCCATTCTCACAGTCATCACCACAATTTAAGGAGCTGGATCGTGAAAGAAAAAATACATATTTTCGTAACTCTGACATATGTACACATTAATTTTTTTGGTTTAGAACCATTCATGTCATATGTTCTTTTATGTTATTTTCATGGAAAATGAGTCAAAGGCAAGGGGTCAAAGGCTGATTTTTAATGATTTGTCAAAAAAAAAAAAAAAAGATAGATGTGTGGTTTGACCTTCCTTCATCATCTATAGTGACAAATGCCAGAAACAAAATTGAGAGCCTGCATTATGGCTTCTATGTGAGAACATGTCTCTCAGCCTCGGGGCAGCTCCAGGCTTCGAGGACCAGTTTGTGAAATAGACTCCCACCTGATCCACACTGCTATTGTTTTTCTGTTCTGTCATGCCGGCCGGATATTTGATCAGTTATCAATGAATTTGATGATGTTATTGAGGCCATTTAAAGTACAGTCAGCATACACTGATCAACAACACATTATAGCCACCTAAACAACTAAAACAACTCTGACCAGAAAGGCATCGACACGGAACATCGGGAGTGGGTTATCTTAGATCCTGTGGGTTGAATTGGAGGGTCTCCTTGGATCAAACTTGCTCTGAGGCATCCCATGGATGCTCAATTGAATAAGAATCTGGGGGGTTTGAAGGTTGGGTCAGTGCCTCCGGCTATTTGTGATCGTCAGGTGGATTTCATCTCACTTTTTTTTCTGCAGTAAACAGAAAACTGTATTTCTGGTTATTATATTATAATTTAAAATAGTAGGAGCCCTTATCCACAAAGCATTTGTTATTGACCAGAAAAACTGAATTAATCAAATAATAAAATTGTGCATGAACATAGTTACTCATGCCTAAAATGAAGGCAATCAGTTTTCTGATTCCAGCAGTTTTCACCACTAAACCCACTGAAAATTTGGCGTTGGCCTCTCAGTGTGTCAGTGTCAGCTGCAGGGCTCTGCAGAGCAGCTTTCGCTTTCCATGCACTATTTTACTATTCTTAAATTACACCTCTGCCTCATTCACCTTTCAGTGCTGCCTCGGGCAGCAAACATAATTTCTACACGCAGTCTGCACATCTGTTTTCTGGATGACAGATTTCACTGATCAGCTGGGGCTTCCACTGAACCAATCACAGGAAAGGTGTGTATTTTCTCTTTTTCTCTTTCTCTTTCAGAAGAGGGCAGACATCTGGTTGTGCTTAGTAGAGGGTACTTGGACCTGGTGTATTTGGTTTGGTTACAGCATAGATTCGAACTCTTGAGGGATGGTGAGGCAGTTTGCCGGATCCTGGATGGAAAAACAAATCCTAACAAAGTCTGGCCTTTCCTCGTGCAACTTTTGCTGTGTGTCACTTGCGGGCCCTGGCAGTGAGGAGAGCTGTGTTTTCAGGAATCAGATTCTGTGTAGTTAAACTGAAAAGAAGATTAATGTCCCATAAGTCAGGGTTTTTTTGTGTGTCTGTGTGTCTCCTTTTTTTTGCAAGAATAAACCTAACTAAGCTCAAATTATTTTATTTCAGAGATAACTGGAACTTCCCATTAAGCATCAAGGCCAGGTGATGAAGTTCCAAGTAAGTTTGACAAGTCCCAAATTTTGTGATTCAGTTTTAGGGGTTTCAGAAGACTTAAAAAAAAAAAAAAAAAAAAAAGCTTTTAATGTACAAACACTAATATAACAACAATACAACAATACACTCTGCCCTACTTGTACACAAGCAGTGTTGTCTTACACCAATAAACACACATACAGTGAGGCGAAATGAAAAGCTGATCGCATTAAGTCCAAATACAAAATTACATTTAGTTCCAGCTGAAAATCAAACCGACATAGAATAATCTCCTCTGCCTTTTCTCTATCTATTTGTGATCTATTAATAGTCGCTCCTGACATCTGCAGGTGAGACTCTGTGTAAGAGTTAAAACTTTAATGTGTTAACAGGAAAAGCTGCTAAATATTGTCTCAAAAGGCAACTGGCGCTCATCAGAATCTGTTCCTGTCACATTCGGCTTTAGCATAACAAGTTCAAAAGCTACATCTCCCAAGACAGTAATTTTCAAGTCAGTGCTACAGTTAAAAAAACAAAAAACAAAACAAAAACAACAACAACAAAAACGGTTAGAACCAATGACATTTAAAAACCAAAACCAACACAGTAAATCCCAAACTAACAAATATCAGTTTAACACCAATGACTCCAAAGTCAAATCCAATATTCTCTTTTGGACCAGGATCCATTTGGCTTTCTTTTAAAGATATGAAATCATATATGAAATCTGTCTCATTTACTATAATATGTTCAGTATAACAAAGCATTACTTTCCACTTCATCTAGATTTGCTTTTGGTTTTACCAAATTTTATGGCCAGAGGCAAACAAGAGGGAAAAAAATGCCTACGTCCTTAATTTGACTGTGACTAACCAAAAATGATCGATCATACTTGACAAAATAAGAGTAAATAGTTAAAAATATTTACTGACTTGTGATTCTTTTCTCTATTCCGTGCAAGTCATGTGACATTGGCGTGGTGGTAGTTTGTTAAAGCTTTATTTAACAAGGTATTTTCGGTAAACTGAATAAAAAGCAACAGGCAGAAAATGGTATTTTAAAGACACATCCGCAAACATAAAAGCAGGCACCATCTGTTGCATTAATGGCATCTGCACCACAGATGATATGATCGTGTTGGCACAAATCCAAACGGGCTCAACAAAAGTTCCTTCTATTGAAAATAAACAGTGATGCTCCTGCGCTCTGTGAGCTTTAGAGCAATAACAGTCACTCACAAAGGTTAAAAACCTCCAATTCAGTCTATAAATTAGTCTCACAAAAACATAAACATATCTGTTTGCTCATTTAGAGAGCCGCTTTTTGGATCTATCAAAAACGACAAGTAACGCATAAAACAACCAACAGATTGTGGTTCGGGATTCGAATCTGTTTATGTGTCATCCACTCAAAACCACCTCCCAGAGCGGTTAAAGTTGCTTTGGGGTTGAGGCCGCAATTTGGTCAAGTGTAAATGAATGATGTGTCTGCACGAGCCACGTGCGCCCCTAGGCTCCTCCTAAAAAATTACGACTTCGACCACACTAGCAGAAACATAAACTGCCGCCTGCCTCAAATGAAAATAGAGTTATTTTCACAGGAAACTGTTGGGTTTATTCAATCTGACTTCTCCTGTGCAAGGGAAGGTGCTGCCAGGTGCGAGTATAACGCAGACGCATGTAGCTCGTGATGAAATGAACAGTAGATGAGGCGAATATGATGAGTCTAGCAGGTTTTTTGTGGTCCCCAGACTCCTTCATTAGAGAAGCATGTGGATAGAGAGAACAGCTTTTTTAAACAGGAAAGTTTGTCCAAACAGTACAGACTTATGAACTGGAAGAATCGGCGAGTGCTGGCTCAGTTTTTCCAGTTTGTTTTTGTTTTCAGCTTGGATTGCGGCTTGGGCAGCAAACCACTTGGTGAAATTAAATGCAGGGAGGAAGGACCCTGTTTGGCTCGTGCGTGCGTATCATGCATGGATACACACATTGGACACATGCATGCAGAGGTCCAGCTTGGAGATGAAGAAATATGAGCACAGAGAGAGAAAAAAGAAAAGATGTTAACATTAATTGACTGAGAGATGTTTGTGGTATAAAACTAGTTATAATTGAGGTTTGTCATTATGAGGAGGAGTGTAATTTCAAGCTACAGAACTTTTTACTCGTCTTCCAACTGGAATCACTCTTTTCCATTTTCCAGCAATAAGCACGAGGGCCTCCAATCTCTAAAAAGAAAAAAAAAAGCACATGCAGTACCCATGTGCCACAATCAAAGCAGAACTTGCAATTCAGCAAAATGAGTCCTGTTTTATGGATTCTGGCAGCAAAATGAAATGTAGCCTAGTCATATTTTTGCGCAGTATAAGAACCAGCTGTGATGTGTGGCTAAAGTTAGTGGACCTCAGACAGGGGCTATAGTTTTAGCGTGGCTGAGAAAAGAATACCCCCAATAGGAATGGTATGCTAACTGGACCAAATAAACACTTATTGCTCAATATGTTGAACTTGCTGAAACTCAGATTTTAAGGATATCTCAGCAGAGACCTGCAAGGAGATTTTGAAAATATCACCGTGTGTGTACATGAAGTGCAGTGGGAACCCTTTGTCTGATGTTAGTGAGTAATGTTAACCTCATGGAAGAACTGTGTGACAATGGGTCCCAGGGCAGAGACGTGTCAAAGGCGCCCCCACTGACTCACTCACTCACTCACTCACTCACCCAAACTGAATGCAGGGCGTTGTTTGTGTTGTCATTTTGAGTCTCCTTGCGGCCATTTTGGTCTCTCCAAGGCTGGTTTAACATCTTCTTGTGTTTATTTTGAGTCTTTTTTGGGGTCATGAGTTGTTTTGTTGAAGTAATTTTATCTCACTTTGTTGTGACTTCACTTTTTTTTTTTTTTAGTAGTTTCATACGTTTGATCTTTTTTCAGCGCCTAAGCATTTTCCACTCTCAGTTAACTGCCTCAAAACTTGAAAATGAACAACCTTGGGTACGGTGGGCAACGGATACTCGTGAAAATTCTAAAATTCATCTAAAAAGATCATCTGCTGTTGTCTCACGCTATCTGTCATCCTCAACTGTAACACACACCCTTCTTCTTCTCTGAGGTCTTCCTCTTTAACTCCCTGGTAGCTCCATGTTCAACATCCTTTGTCAAGTATGTCCCTCCTCTGCACATGTCAAACCATCTCAGCCTTGCCTCTCCAAATTTGTCTCCAGACTGCCCAACCTGAGCTCTCCCTCTGATATACTAATAGCTTCTTCAGTGCACCAATAAACACTGATGATTTTTAGCTGCAGAAGAGTAGAAAGTGACTCCTTCACTAAAAGTAGCAAACGGCAACAGGTTGTATTTTAACACTGAAGACATCCTGGTCTCGGGAAAGGTTTGCAAGATTTAACAAAAGGTTTATTGTGTGGAGGGGAGGTGAGCCAGAGATCATATTTGTCATGAGCAACAGGGAGTAACCAACAGTGAGCAAAGGAATACCTCACTGTTGACAGAACAATATGGTAAGAATGAGTGGCAGGACCGGGGATATATATTCTGGAGTTCGATGATTAGTTGATTGAGACCATATGTGCTATTGCAGGACCTGTGGAAATCAGAGGAGTCCACACAAACATGATATGACACTCAACACAGAGGCCCAGTTCCACTCTTACATTAGTGGCAAATCTAAACGAATTTTCAGTTGTTTAATTCACATTTATTCACCAACAACGCTGCTTGAAAATAAACTTAATAATCGAGTCAAAACTCCCTGAAAACTTTTCAAGCTCTTCTGCCCCCAAGTATCTGCACCATAGACTGTGTTGGCTTTATTACCATCAATACATAATATAAAAGATGCACCAAATATATGAGTGTGACTGTGTGGATCAGAGCTGGTAGAGACGAACCAGTTGAGATTTTCTTAGAACTGTGTTTTCACTAATGAGATCAGATTTCATTTGACACTAAGGACTTGCTTGTTTCAGTGCAAGGTTTGTTAGCACAAGTACAACATGTCTGCTTTTAATCTATGAATAATGTGTTCTTTTTCCTGCCGCAATATAGTTTTGTGCCCTGAGAAAGGAAGAGGTGCTGTAGCTGCTAAAGCTCTGCGTAGGTCCACAGACTGTTAATCTGGTCTCATCCCCCTCTGTTGTTGTATAACAGCCAAAAATTTCCCAATCTTCTCACTTAACTTGCTTCACATAATCAACTTTAGGACCAGATGTCTGGTCTAAATTAGTCTGGCCTCCCCAGCGTCAGTGTTTGGAGTCTTGTCAGCTTTTTTTTTTTAAAAGAAAAGACAGAAAAGACAAAAAAAACCCAGCTCTTTTTAATTTCATCCTGTATTTGTCATGCTATATTGTCTGGGCCACATGCAATCAGTGACTAAACAGATTAGCTACAGAACAACAAATGTGTGTTCCAGGTACCCAGAAAGGGAAAGTTGGAAATAAAAATAATGACATCATAATCTACGGACTGATTCGTTCGTTGAAAAATTCAATAAATTAGTCATCAGTTGGACAAGAGTGTTGCAGCCTGAGGATGCCTCGGTGGGGCCACTTTGGGGGGAAAAAATTACAGACACAGAAACAAAAACTTGAAAGGGGTCTGAAGGATTTGGGACATGTGGACGTTTTGAGCCAAAACTGAGCTGGCATAAGAGCTGCTTTACTGTTCGCCCTTGGCCCCTTTCCCTTTTCAGTTTACTCCAAGGCAGCCTGCTTACAGCTGTCTCTAAGGAGCCCTAATCAAAAACAAAAAAGGGTAAGGACTCACATTGCACTCATCTCAATGGTCACCCCCATCCCCCCTACGGAATCCTCAAGGCAGAGGTCCACATGGTCTATATCATGCTATGAGCTCACCAGAGGCGAGTCATGACTTCAGCGCCAAAGAGCCAAGCCTAACACATCGTTATTGCAGCTCATTGTTCCAAACTGCATCCATATAGGAGTTACCCATATTTACGTACACTCACAAATAAGACTCAACTAAATACCTAAAAAATGGTAGCGAAATGAACAGCCATGACAATCTCGTGAGTTATCATGTACATTTATTGGTCATAATGGGAATACAAATGTCGTGCATATTTACAGCATATAAAAAGTTTTATAAACCAAAGGCTAACTTACGCTTGACACATTTACAAACACCCATAAATGGCCGTCTTTATGGAGGACCACAAGAGCCACGCGCATCGAAATAAAAATTTCTGTGCTCCTCCATACGTCTTGGCATTAAGTGGAAGTTATAATTTGCCATTGGTTGCTTTCAAAAATCAAATGGGAAACTGCTTTCAAACCATAACGGGGCCCCAGAAAAATAATCCATAGCAAAGCAAACACTCACATAGATACACACAAATAACACATTCATAGAAAAACATGAGGTAGTCAAATGGTTAAAAAAAATACAATCAGTAACTAATAATCCATAACTAATCTATGGATTTATGCTCCAATTTTCAGCTGTTCTGAATTCAGCATTTACTGTCTCTCAGCGAAGCCACATCTTTTACTGCTACAGTAACACGTTTGGTGTGGCACAGCATTATTTCATATTTATTAAAAACCCGACATTATCCATACCTGTTCATGAGGGGGGAAAGTTTTGAAGCTTTTCCCAGCATGCACTGGGGCAAAACTCAGGGAGGAATGTTGGTATTTGAAAAGTGACTCTCACAAATTGTACTGAATTGTTAGTTTGAGTGAAAAATATCCCCAAATTATCTCAAATGAGAAGATTAGATCCAGAACATAACTCGAGGCTCGGGCGCTTAACAGCATGAGTGGATGAGGGCGGGTGGGGGGTGAGGGGGATAATTATATGTTTAAAATGGCTTCGCCACACTCGATAAGAGAAACCACAAAAGTACAGGAATGCCAAAAGCGTTAATCCCGCTACGGCTGCTGATTATAGGCTGCGGCACATTTCAACTCTGCAGCGCATGGATCTTTCACTGAGGATGATCACTGTACCCTGCAGTGGGATATTGTTTTTTTACAGTTATGCTAATTGCTAACAGCAACAGTGCTCTGCAAAAGGACTGCTGCATATATGCATAACTTAGCTTTACCAAATAAAGCTTTTAGCTGGATTTTGGCTGTGGACACACATGGCAGAAAGCCCGATAAAACAAACAAGCTGTGAAGTTTGCTCCAAACCGAGTGTTTCTAATACAGCTTAATAAAAAATATTTCTCGAGTGTTATTGAAAGCAGTTGAGTTTCCACTATCAAAATAACTGAAGGTTGATTTTTTTTCCACTGTTCTTATAATAAAGAAACTTATTATATAGTTCACTTTATTAGTCGCCAAATCTGGTTTAACTTTTAGGCATGATTTCATATTTTTTTCATTATCTTAAAAGAAGGTATATGTCACTGTTGTGACAACCAAAGAACCAAAACAAGTTGGGTATCTGGGTTATTTTATATGACAATGGGGAGGACTCCTTTACTGATTTCATGTGGAAAAATATATATGTTTTTACATCTATAGCTACAGCTTATCTTTAGTGAAATAAACTTTATACTTAAGATGTACAACATCTGATTTCTTTACTTCATATCTGACGCAATTTATATAAAACAGCGAGAAGCGGCACATGGAAAATTGAAACCCAAACAGTATCTGACAAAATAAAATCATGCTTAAACAAAAGATTTGTATTCCAGATTTGTTTACATATGATAATAATAACAATCTCTTTTTGTAGTATTCATTATGAAGTCAATAAGACACATCATCCCATCGAATAACAGAAAGAATTAAGAAAATAATCATGATATATTTTTTACATTTTTTTTTCAAAAATATTAGTCCCTTTCTGACTATAAATACTATTATTTCATTTTCATTAAAGTGTCCTAAAGCATGGTATAACGTTTAAACAAATAGTGTAAATAAATCCTCCCACAAATGTGTGTTATGTATGAGCAAATCCACAATTCACAGTACGTACACACATAGAAGATAATAAATTTCTTTTAGTTAATATATTCCAAAATATAATTTTATACACAAATATATATATTTATACTCTCTGTAGAAAGCTTTATACATGTTTACATGAGGAGAGAAAAAAATGAAAAGCTTTAAGATGATACACATTCTGGTTACTGCTTACAAAGTTAAATGATAGCAGGGAAAGGGCCCAGTTTGTCTCCCACACACATACAGCAATCATTCATCAACGGTGGGGTAATTGTGGTGCTGCAGTTTGAAGAAGGCAGGAAACTATACGTTGGTGAAAATCAGCTTTAGCTGCAGCTTATTCAACACACAGTCAGTGCCGAGATTCATAGAAAAACATCTGCGAAAAGGAAAACCAAACGCTCTATGTTTGATCTCTTAAAAATGACAACAAAAATCTCTCTGATAAGGAGCTCAATGATTCATCAGCCAACTGACAAAGTTAATCCTCGTGTTATCACGAGAACAAACCAAATCTTTATTTTGCAGCCTTTCAAATGTAAAAATGTTCTGCGTTCACTTTATAACTTTGGTTTTGGGGTTGTTGGTCTGACGGGCAATTGATTATTTAATAATTATCTAATAATTAAAACTGTGGGATCCAAACCATGATTAACATATCAAACCATGACTGTCAAAACTGTTAACGTAGTTTCTATTATTATAAAATCTGATTAATGAAGCTCACGCTGATGGTCCAGCGAAACTCAAAAGAAGAAGAAAACTACTTTGCACACACGAGTAATTACAGTAATATACAAAAATATACAGGCCTTGAACGAGCAAATCAACGCTTCGAGAAATACCCTTATTCACTTGTTTAACTTGAGTTGGATCAGTACTGAATATAGTGCTGGAGGAAGTGGAGGACTAGCGTAGCTTAGCATACAAACTGGTGGCATGAAGAATCAGTAATATGCAGCACAAAAAGGCCAAAATGTTCCAAATTCATTTTAACATTTCTGATTTGTTTTTTTTTATAAAAAGACAAGATCTAAAGTAGCATGTCTTTTTTTTAAAAAAATCTTTGCTTTACACGAAAGTTGGTGATAAGCTAGGTTTAGCATAAGAAATAGCTAACTGCTAGCATCACGGTGTCCAAAGCTTTAGTTTGGTGGGCCCATTTCCAAACTTTTAGACAGAGTATTTAATGCTCACTAATCCACAAACCTAAGGGATAGTTCAGTCCTATAATTGAGCCTGGGCAACATTTTTTACATAAAATGTAAAATGTTCAATAATATTTCATAAAATTTTCATAAAAGAGAAAAAATAAATCACATAAATCAATTTATGGTCATTTTTTGTAACTTTAGCATTAAAAAGTTCTCACACATAACAGAGTCAAACACTCCCTGCAACAGGTTTCAAAACAACGCCTGCCCACTGTATAATTTAGTTATTATTCATGTTATAATTATAGTCTTGCAGTCACAAATAAATATTGATTCCTAATATTTTGTACTGTATTTTATATTCACCATGACTTAAACATACTGAGTGTTTTAGGCCTATTACCCAGAACTACTCTTGCTAGAAATGACTACCACTCCCCTGAACTACTCATTTCCACCAGGTATGCTAAGCTAGGCCACTCATCAACTGAACAGAGCTCTATAATCCACACACAGACATAAAAGTGTCAATCATCTCAAATAATAATAAGCAAATATTTCTCTTAATGCTGAAGTCTTCCATTAACAACAGCTAGTAAAAGGGAACCCATAATGCCCCTGTGAAGTTGAGTGAAACTAAAACTCAAATCTTTTCTTACACCAAGAGTTACTAAAACATACTATTAGATCAATATACTTTACCGGCCTGTGTGGCTGAATCCATCATAAAGTACAAACGATTTGAAAACGTGGAATTTTCTCAGCACGTCTTTCACATTTTTCATTCACATTTTTTTGGCATTTACCCTTTTGAATACATTCATACCCAGACTGCCTTTTTAAAGCCATAATCTATGTGTCAAGATGATGACTTGTTCATACTGCACACTTGTCCGCATGAAAATAGTGGTTTATTTGCTTCCTTGCCACTTTCTAGGTTCCACTGTCATAAAACAACGTGCTCCGGCCCAGCCATCAACATCTCACTTACTAATACTGACGTCACTCCAGCCTTATTGTGTTGGCTTGCTCTCTGAGCACACCTGCTTAGCACAACCAGCCCCAATCAAACCATTTAAGGTCAAAACAAAAGGCTGTGTTGTGGTCAGAAAAAAGCAGCATTTGGATTCGAAAGAAATGTCTGGAATAAACTTGCATCTGTTTCTCGGATGAGGCTGCCAAGCTGTGTCTCAGAACTAACACACATCAACATAACCAAGACAGTTCATTTGTCTGCACAGACTTAAAGTGGCACCAATTTCGCACAAGGATTTAAGGTGTTATTTTTTCTTTTTTTTTGTAATCATGCTTTTTTTTCTGTCCTGTCACGTCCCCAAAAATAATTCCTTTCATGGAAGGAGATAACAAACCGGTCCCTGTGAACCGTCAGAACTTCCTGGCAGTGCATCCTGCTGGGTGGCGTCCTGGGCTACGCAGTGCTGCTGCTGGAACATGGTGTGCTTTGCATGCTGCCGATACTGTGGCCTGTACTGCTGTTCTCCGAGGCAGGCTGGGACTTCTGGACCGGCTGTGTGCCAGCTGTCTCACCTAGATGTAGAGCAGAAGAGGGAGTGGGGCCGCAGGAGGAAGGGGATTGGACCAGAGGGAGAGAGGAAAAATGAGTATAATTTACAAAAAAGCCAACCCTAGGCAAGAACATTACAAAGTGATTTGGTTAAAGCTACAAATTGAACTCCGCTAAGACTGTCGAGCCTCCATTGTTCTTCTGCACACAGAAAAAATGGGCTGCATAAAGCTCCTACTGTTTACTATAACTGCCACTTGACATAAAGCTTTCACTGAAGTCCGTATAAAATCTGAGAATTTTTTGCACATTCCTATTTAGATTAATGTACTTTTATCCCTAAGAAAAACAGTGTACTTATAAAAAACTCTGGACTTCATCTGCCTCCATTTTTGACCATTTTCAACCATAATCTGCCACAGATTCTGTTTTTAAAAACGAATCCACTGAAGATGCCACCTCAAAACGACCAGAAACAAATGGCCGCATCCTATCTGACAGATGATATTTTAAACAAAGAGACGAAGATGTTTCTTCGTTCACAGAGTTCATTTCTGTCTGGAACCAATTAGCCTTGCTTTAGCAGATAAAGGCGAACAAACACAACACGGGCCCTGTGACCGGAGCTCAAACCAATGACTGGTTTATTGTTCTATGTCTAAATAAGCGTTTCATTTCGTAAACTCTTGGGATCAAATGGTTAAAATGAAGGGAAAATAGAAGTGCTTGAGTTTGTTTCCAAAAAACGTCTCTGACAGACAATGAACAGCTTCTGAAATAAAGCCAAGTCTGTGTTTAATTTGAGTATTTGGCACAATTATTACTGCAGTGTGTCCCTCGCTTGCTTTATAGCTTATCTGAAATGAAGATAACAAATTTTCTCCTGGAGAGAGATTGTTCTATCGATAGTTTAGTTTGTACTAGAGGTCGTGTGTGTTTTATACATATGCCTGCATATATGACAGGCATATGTATCCACAGGCATCCCTTTCCCTCTTTCGGGCCCCACATTTCTCCTAATGTTTACCAGAACAGGGCTGCCAGCAGTCTTTCCCTCACAGGACCAAGAGTGCTGCAAAACAAAGGCACTTGGATTCACCTCATCTGTCAGAGGAAATTTAAATTCCCAAGTCTGATATTATCTTTCTAGATAGAAAAGATAAAGGCTGCTTTTATCTGACCGAAATATAAAGTGAATGAAAACTCTCTATGAAAGTTGTTGTAACAGATGTCTACTCAGGGACAATTTGCCTTAGCTTTCAGTTTGGGAAAACACTGACCCCGGTATCTCTTGGATACAAAAATTCAAACAAACAATGTCTTTGTAGTGGCTAAGGATACAGTAACAGCATCCAGAAGAGAAACTTCTCCACCCAACATCCGCTCTTTGCAAGCACCTGCACAGAAAGCACGCTAACACAAAGTTAGCAACGAACCCGGCCATTTAGCTGGCTTCATATTCAACTCATGATGCAGTCAGGCTTGTTCTACCCTACTTATTTCTACAGCAGAATCACTGTGGTGATCTCTGTGAAGTGTTCTTTGGGCTGGTTAATAGTCAGAATTTCTTTTGGTAGAATTTTCCCAGACCATGACAGCCAGAATCAGCCAAGCATGCTTTTCAAGGGCAGGAGAAACCAGAGCTTCCACATAAAACCCAGTTGTAGGACTGGGAGAACATACAAACTCTACATTAAAAATAACGACATAGCTCTGGCTATAAGACCACGTTGCCATTATAATTTTATAAAGGCTTGTGGAGTAATACTGCAGAAATTTGGACTCTAAAGTGAAATCTAAAAACAACACAAAGCTCTGCAAAGTTTTATATAGGTACGGCACAACTTTGAGCTAAATGCTAATGTGACAAAGATAATATGGTTATGTTTAACCGTCCCTTACTGACCATATCTGTCCAGCTTTTAAGCATGATGACATTTGGGAATTAGGACTAAACAGAAAGTAAAGCAGGGGCCCGTGGGATTAGCATTGGTCTTGAATGTAGTAAATATGAGACACATTCACATTTTGATAAGTAAAAAGTATTTTAATTCATTTTAAGAGGCGTGTAAAGCATTTATCATGGAGTTGAATTCATTTGATACTAATTTATACAAAAGTCTGCCTCAACAAAAATCATGTTAATCGTGAAAAAAGTGTTTCAGTAGTGATTCAACAGAATGCCATCGTCATGTGTCTAACTGAGCTTAGAAAAGTTGGTGTGGCCGTCTAGGTTTAGGTTAGATAAAACAGTGAGTTTTCGGGTTCTCTTAGTAACATATTTGAGACATGAGTGATAGTGGGACAATTTACTATGGCCAGATGAGCTGGTTTAAGCATTTCTGAAATAGCAAGGCTTGTTGTGTGTTCTCACGGTCAGAGGAGGGACAAACAATGACCTGGTGACAGTGTGTGGGATGTGCTGGAACAAATTTCATCCGAATGGGTCCAACTTTCAACCTGCAGGGTTTTGCTGTGGATATCAGATTCCATAGGGCACGTTTAAAAGTCCTGCAGCATCCTAGGCCTCCACTGATTGGACCTGCTTAGGTAGGAGAGGTCCTAACATTTTGGCTCATCGGTGTCTGATTGAATTTCAGAGCAGATAATGTGTGAAGTTTCTCCTTGTGTCTGGCTGTTTTAACAGTTGGTTTCATTTTGTGGATGAAAAAAAATTCTTGCACAAGGTGACAACAGCTCCGGCAATCTCCAGCAACTTACAAGCCAACTACAATATATGTGCCAAGACAATAGGAAAACTGTCAAAGGTTATAATGTGAGGTTGATGTTAAAGCATTTATGTTGCTGACTGCCTTGTAGGGAAATAAACCGTAATAGATAGAAAAACCCAAAATATAATTCCAAGGACTATATCTGTTTTCTGAGAGGTCCTCAGACCCTGAGGGGATAGACTCAGTTTAGTTTTCTTGTTTCATCATTGGTTTAAAATATGCTCTCAAGTGGTATTTTGAGTGGTTGTTTTGGAGGATATACTTTCTTGGGTTTACATGGGACAGAAAGTGTTGCCATATAAGGTCATTTCAACTAATCCTGCTTAACACACCCACCTAAAAGTGTATTTTAATAATGGAAGGAACTTGTGCCTTAAAGTCATCGCCATGCATGTTTCCTCCTAACTGCTATCTACACCCCTGTTTTTTGTGCGTGTTCGCCTTTGATATGTACTGGCAGCCAAATGTAAAGATTTGTGTTCTTTCTTGGTCACCCACTAGAAAATCCATGAAGCACAAGTGAAGTGGTTTTCTGAAGAAAAGCCAATACCAATATTGTGACAAAGATAAAGGCTCTAAACTCTGACAGCTGATCTTTACGTCTAAAAGATATTTAAAAAAAGAACTAAACTCTCATTAATGTGACAGAGCATGACTGGAACAGTTTGCAGTACTGTAACCCGACACGTGCCTGTATTGTTGTAACTACCTGGGAGAATGATTTACACTGCCAAACTGTGAGCTCTTAAAAAACTTTCACTTTACATACCAAATGCTAAAGTCAAACAGCCTAAGCCCTTCTGCAAAACACACTCAGCTCACAGGTCAGACAGTTAAAAACTAAGGCAGAGAAGAACAGGGCAGCTCTATGCAACGGTGAACTCAGTCGGCTGCTGGGAACTCACTTCCTCTCATAGGTCAGTCAGGGTCAGCGGGCTGGGGACGAAGGGGAAGGTCTTGGCATCTAATGGACAGATTGTGTGTCTTTTCCTGTGAGCGCCCACTAAACCCTACAAGGGGAATTTCCAACTCGTCTCCAGCCATTGTACTGAGAATGTACTGAGAAAGACCACCCCGTGGCCCCCAAAACATTCAAAGGCAGGAAAGAGAAGAGCTCTTGCTGCTGACCAACAGGATATATTTACAGTAGAGGAGTCAATACGTTATTGTGAGCAGGCCTCTGTCAGCAGCAGGATGTTTGGCAATCACAGCGGCACATTTCTGGCACAGAGACCCTCAGGCATTCCTTTGCATCTTATCTTTTCATTAATGTGGAGAAGTGAGTTGGGGCCACGGAGAGGCAGGTAAAGAACCTACCTGTGTGCGCGTAGATAAACCACAGAGCTGCGGTCAAGAGAGCCCCGATGACAAAGGCTGCAAAGGCGATGCCCACCACCACAGGAGTGTCCAGTACATACACTACTGAACAACAAACCAACACACAACATGGTTTTAATGTTGAACAAGTGTATTATACATACAAATACAATACAAATATAAATTACCTAAAATGTGTAAAACAAGAAAACAAATATTAGGAACTGAAATCGTAACTAAGTTCACCTTTTACCCAGTCACACTGCCCTTCTATCTATTGCCTATATTCTTGGACTCTAATAGAGTAGCTATGCATGATTTTGATTGCCTAGCCTAGTTAGCTGTGCTATCAGCAAACTACAGATCCATAGTTACTGGTAAATTCTAGTTACCTTCTTCAATTTGAAAGGAAAAAGTCCAGCAAGCATCACAATTGTTATGGTAAGGACCAATATGAAATAATAAGTGACCTAAGCTGATGATTTCTTAAAACAGCTTCATTATTTACTGGTTTATCTTATGCAGTTTATTCATTTTTGGGATCCATATAATCCACTTATATACACATGGACATATGCAAAATAACAATCATATAATACTTACCATCAGGAGAGGTCTTACGTGGCTCTTCTGATAATTTTGATGTAGGATCTGCAAAAACAACATATAATAGTTTAAATATATGTTGACTATTGTGTGTACAGATGCACAGTATACAGTATGAATTATGGTACATTAAAATAGCACAATGCATGCTCTGAGTCAGCCTGTCAGGAGCAGCAGATTGCTGATACTGCAGTGTGTTGATAAGCAATTCTCTGTGGAATGTGATCCAGAAATCTGAACCAGGAAAACGCTGAAAAAGCAGCTATTCTGTAAGCCGGCAGTGTCCTAACGGATGAACCTTTTAACTCCAACCAATCATGCTCACCCATTTATTTCAAGCCATCTGGAAGGCTTTCAAAAGTGAAATTAGCTATAATGATGTCTTAACAAACAATACAAAGGCGCTTGTGTACGGGCGAACTCAAGAGGCAAACCTGGTATACGTCCAAGACTGGGGCACAATGGGTGCTATTCTCGGACAGAACACCTTTAAGTTTTCATCTCGGGTAATGGATGATGACAGGTCATCAGAGAAGACTTTAATTTCAGAGGGGACGATGGCCAGAGGACGTCCTCTCTGCCACCCTACTCCCCTTCAGTCTGGAGCTATCTGTCCCGGGTGACTTGTTATGCTAAAAATGTCGAGGCCATGAACACATGCAGCCTCATAAGCAGAAGATAAAGGAGGAATATACAGACTGAACCCAGCAGAGCACAGCAGTCTTTAATGCTCTCGTGTTAACTCGACTCAAAGATCATGTGCAAAGCTGAAAGCTCGGTGCTTTCAAATACTGCCTTGATGTCTATAGGGTACAGTTCTCTGCAGGACATCTGACTGGTCTTGACTGTTCTCTACTTTTAACAGAACCAGACATCTGCTTCAAAGTTGAACTTTTGATTTATGCTGGCTTCATGGTGTTGCCAAACTTGAAACAGCCCTGATATCTCTATGAACATCATTTATTTATGTAAATTTGCCTGATATGGAATGAAAGAGCACTCCTGCGTAATGACTTGTTTTTGTTCAACTTTGGCCTTTCGTCATAGAGCTGTCGCTCCAAGACTCTCAACACAGAAGAGGTTCAAACTTATAAACCATGCAAAGGCTGAACTCCGTAGCTCAAAACATGTTATTTAACCCAGCTCAGGTCCACAAGGTTACTAGCTCTGCCTAAAGTGCAGTGTACAATCTGCAAGAATATTTACTCTCTTCTTTTGTTCATACTCTGCTGAGGCATGAATCCTAACTCATGTTCATCCTTTCTTTTTCAGAACTAAAAAAATATGTTTTATAATATTTTAAATGATAAAATGAGCTTCTTGACATCTGGCCAGTGAATACAGCAAACCATATGGAGAGCCTCATTCAGTTGGTTTTAAAGTAATAAATGGGATATTTTACGAGAAATCAGTTACATAGAAAGACAAAGTTATCTAAAGGATGAACGCGTTCATATATTAAACACTGCAGTTCAACCTGTTCAGTCCAATGTGATATAACAAATTATCCTCTGCCTTTACGCTTTGCAGACTTTAAACTAAATTAATACTACATGTACTGATGTGACGATATAACCAACGCTGCCAGCCTCTCAGATAGATTATACCTTTCAAGTTTTTCTAAACGTTCCTCAACCCATAAAAAAGGGATCAAATTTATTGACGTTGTGAAGCAGTAAATCTAATTTTGATGGTAGAACTTTGAGGCTGTTATGTTTTTCCATGCACCAAGTTGGCCACAAGTGGCTCCCTTTGATTTGTAGATTGAACTCAGCTTTTTGGGATGTTGTCCAGTGCAGAACCGTGGCCCTTGAAAAGGCTGCTTATTTTGTTTGCCATCCTAGCATAAGCGATGCCTTTGTGTTCTTTGAATTCGAGGTGGTTTTTTTTCAGTGTGTTTATGGCATAAGTGTGTTTACTTACTCCATGGAAAATAAACCCGCTGCACTGGCATAGTGGTACATGGACATATGCAAAATAACAATCATATAATACTTACCATCAGGAGAGGTCTTACGTGGCTCTTCTAATTTTGATGTAGGATCTGCAAAAACAACATATAATAGTTTAAATATATGTTGACTATTGTGTGTACAGATGCACACTATACAGTATGAATTATGGTACATTAAAATAGCACAATGCATGCTCTGAGTCAGCCTGTCAGGAGCAGCAGATTGCTGATACTGCAGTGTGTTGATAAGCAATTCTCTGTGGAATGTGATCCAGAAATCTGAACCAGGAAAACGCTGTGCACCCTGCCTGTACCACTTTGGACTAGCTTGGCTTAGACACTCAGCCATTACTTCAAATTTCACAGTCTCTGTTCACCAATATCCTCAACATCAACACTGGCATGTCTGTGCTAAAAAGTGACTCCATCCATATAGTATCATTGCCCAGCATTGGAGGCTGATGTCCAATTAAAATGTAATAAAGCCACCCACTTCTGGTTAGAATTATCCTGCACAACTCTGACTCACACTAGAGCTCAGAGAGGTAGGAACTTTAAAGCTAGTAAAATTACTGATGTTTAAGAGCAAAATCAGGATGTGAAAAATATCATCAGTGCATACACTGCAACTGGGAGAAGCCATAAAATGAATCTAATCAATCAATAAATTGTTTGGTCTATGAAGTGCTTATCAATCCATGGTATATGGATTATCAGTCTATTTTCTACCATTGTGAAATAACGGTTGGCCTGTAGCTTACACCAATTAAAATGATCTAATTTACATCAAATCACAAGCCAATAAACATGACTCAAACTGACCCCAGGTCCCGTGTTGATGTCATTGCTCAGAGGGGGATGCTAATTTGAAAAATGCTGGCAGTGCGCTAGAGAAAAGGCACCGATTATATCAGTCCATTTAGGTTTAGGTCATAATAAATATCATGTGATGGCATTACCTTAGGTCTCCATCCTGCCTTCTAAACACACTTACACCCCCTGAGGTGCTACGATAAAGAGTGTGAACCAACGAGTGACTAAACATCGAAGGACCTTTAGGCTCTGATTGGGCGCTCAAAGCCAACAAGAGGACCACCGCTCCTCATTTTCCCCCTCACTAGTGGAAAGCTGAGGCCACAGTGAAGGGCCTAAGTGAAAACAACTGGATGTTAGTAACGTATGACTGTTCTTTTCCATGTCTCCCTCAGCATGGCCTGGTCCACAGCAGAACTGGGCCTCAGCGTTAGCACACTCCCCTTTATCAGCCTTATGTTAGTTTGAACACACACCCAAAAACACACTCTTGTGTACAGATGTCAATGTAAACGGAGACACACCATATGTGTATGCCTAAGCACCTGTATACACAATCATATACACACAACACAGTTAATAAGGACCAGATGTTGGACCGTGATCCTGTCGTTTGGTCTGATCTCCAAGTATCGACTTTAGAATTGCTTCTTTCACTGTGCATAATCGTATTTGTGGATGTCACAGTTCCAAGCACAACTGAACTCCTGGTGTAAACAGATGTAAATTATGTTTGCTTTTCCTTTTACTGACCTGTTATGTGGCTAAAATCATCCACCACAACCAGCCGTTGAGTTGAGACCTTTTTGTTCATCATCATCGCCATGATATTGTCCAGAGAGAGAGAATCACAGTTTTCCATGGGTGATAAACACTGTGCAGAAAATAAAAAAAATATCAAATTAATAACTTGACATTCATATATCTCAAACTCAAAAGTGCATTCACTCATATCTGCTCAAAAGTACTAATTTGGAATTCAAAGTAAGGAAAAGCTTGCAATCTTCACCCACTACAGCTGATGGCAGCTGTAATAGAACAGTTAGCACCACAATCACAAGTCAGCCTCAGGATACCACACACACACACACACACACACACACACACACACACACACTTATATTTTTTGGGGGGTGGGGGTAACATTTGGGTAAGATTTACAGAAAGTAAAAGAAAGCACTTGCACCAGACAGAACAAATAACAGAGGGACAAAAAAATTGTTTTGCTCAGTGACACTTGGGAAACTGTGCATCGATGCATGGTTCCCGCTTAGGTTTGGGGGCAGACCTGACACTGAATGTTGCAGGTCAGCCGGAGTAAAGATGGTCTCCTACATGCCCGGCTGCTCAAACAAACACTGGTGATACTTTAGGAGACTAAAAAAAACAGAAATGGCTCTTTGGGGAAGATTATTCTGCATACCTGTGGTAAATTTAGATTCCTCTGAGAAGACTTCGAGCACAGAGACATCTCACAGTGCAGGAAAAGCAGGGACACTTTGAAAGTTGAGTCGAAGATGAAGCTGAAGGTTTTCTTATCCATCTTTGTAGGATGGACAGGGAATTGAGGATAGTATGTGACGGAGGCATCTGTGGGACAAACTGTCTCAATGAGCGTGTACCCTGATGACATGCTGGGATTGGAGTCATGAGAAATGAAGCACGATATGATGGTGAACCCCAGTTCTGGATCTGATGCAGTTGATGTGATCTGGAACGGATGAGAGGTATTTAAAAACAGATTTTATTTGTCAGTTATCGTGACAGGAGTCTTCATAAAGTGATAATCAGTGAGGGAAACTGCTCACTGACAAAACTGAACGGCAACACAATACTGCTCTGATCTGAGGTGAGCTTTACTTTATAATATAATCATTTTTGGAAGAAAACCTAATCCGAAGTCTGCAAAGTAATCGTGTTGGACAAAACATTTAAACTGCCCATGCAAAATGAAAAGGTGTCATTTTGTATTTGTGTTTCTTTAAGAAGAACGCAGAAACAATAAATACAAATTATTGTTGTGTTTTATTGCCTAGTCCTAAAATTGGGAACAACGATAAACAAGTAAACATAATTTACAAGATGTTAAAATGCTAATTTAAAGCTGAAACAATCAATATTTTTGTGTTAACACTGGGCAGGACAAAAGGGGCACAGTCATGGTGATAACCCTCAGCTCTAATGAGCTTCTGGTTTCCTTTAAAGCGTTGTTTTGGTTTTATGCTTCAGCTCACTCTTGCTGTACCAGCAGCTGTTCAGGAAAAATAAAATTCAAATCCCACCTTTTACTAACCACAACAGAAAAAGAAGTTCAAAAGTTAGCAGGCAGCTGGTGGCAACTAAAGTGCCAAATAATTCTGTCAGCAGCAACCCGAGGCTGAGCCAAAATAGACTAAAGTCTTCTAATAGAAATATTGCAATGTATTTATTGTTGCCAGTGTAAAGATATGCAAAACAAAACAAGAACCACTGCCTGAAAGGTGAGAAACAAATATATTTAGTCATGTTTTACTTACTTCTCAGCTAAAATAAATGCAACGCACTTAAGAGGGAAGGATAAAGAGACTTTGTGAGCACTTTGTGCTTACAGCACACTGGCTTTGTGTCCATGCTGTGAGTGAAGCATCTCACGCTGATGTCATCCTACATCACCTCTTCAAAGGACTTTTCAGTCTTTGCTATCTCTTATATGACCAGCATAATTACTGTAGTGAAACAGATATTTTTAGCCAGATGGCATGCAGAATTGCGATATAATAAAAGCAAGAAGTGAAAGAAACTATTAACTTTTTAGCTTGAAATAGTCACAGTGCCAAATGACACTGCGAAGGGCTCGGTAAGAGATTAAATCTGGGAAAGCTAAAGCCTCAGATGGAGGCAGATGGTTGCAGTTTTCTGCCAAAAGTTTTAATTTACACCGAACACGTATGCTGGCGTGAGAGGTAATGTATTATAAATGCAAAACATACCTCCACAAACACTTTCTGATTTTGTGAAACGGTGAAGAAATTCTGGCGTACGGGGTTGTTGATAGGCAGCGAGTCGTACAGCTCCATGTTAAACGTCATGTTGTTGACCGGTTGCCTTGGTGGTTCCTGTACAATCCTGGGAGCTGAGGTTTCCTGATTCTTAGTTTTTCTTGTGTATGTGCAGTTGAACTGTTAGAAGAATAAGGCAAAGCCAAAACAAATATCAGCAGGACTCTGACGTTACATTCCATGGCTAAGCGTTCTCACTCCACATGACTGTGTGTCACTGTTTGACCACATTAAGACAGACCAGGAACAAAAGAGATACTGTGTAAACAAGAACAATAAGTGGGAGACGAGGACTGGATGAGATAAAGGAAACTAAACTAGCAGAGAAAAGATGGAGAAACTTCAAAATGGAAAATGTAAGGTCAAGTTCATTAAACGGACATCATGGAAAGATGGGGAGATTGCAGCCGCCAGAAGAGTCTTTACTAGCAGCCCAAGGGGCACTAGGAAACTGGTGTTTCATCCAACTATGCATGATTTACTGCAGTTGCGCATATAGAGATACAGTTTATCAGTAGTCTCGACTTGTCAACTTTCCCCTTGCAATAAAGTGCAGATCTGACAGAAAAAGGACCACAATGATTCCAAAGTCTTACCAATATGCTGGGTGGATCGAGCGTTTTCACAGGAAGCATTCTCTCGGGCCCTCTCTGGTCGCTATTCCCATCTTTAGTCTCAGCATGTCTTACAGTGACCTGCACACCAAAGAGAAGTTTGTTACTAAGCTTACGCTGACAAACCTGAGCACATCAGTTAGCAATTGAAGGAAAGTTTACACAAGATTTTTTCCAATTTTTTTTTCCTTTTCTACTCCTTTAGTATTGCCTCATTCAGGCGGAGATTTGAATTGTTAAGAGAGGTCGGCAAAACATCCTTGCTTAAATCTGGGAATGTCCTGTGGCCTCAGTAAGATAGGACATATTTCTAATTTCTCAGTGGAGTAGTGGCATGTCAGGGCCTGAGATGAGTCTGCTGCTTTAGAGGGAGGACTGTCTCAATGACACTAACAGAGCTGTTTTGAAGTTTGCTGACCTGCCTTTGGTGCCACTGCTGAAATAAATCAACATATCACAGCAATGTGGGGACAACAGCCAAAACACATTAGCTTTGATGAGAGGGAACCCAGACAATGAAAATTAATCTCCTTTGACCAGAGGTCAGAGGTTGTCTGCACGTCCAAGTGCTAACACAAAAGATGACCTTGGACTTATGCCTGGGTTTTCAATCTGCAGTGGACAGAAAAAGTGTTTTTCCAAACTTCCCCGAACAAAAGATTTTAAAAGGCCAGGGTAGAAGTGATTCATGCTTGCTTGTTAGAACAAACATGCTGAATGAATGCATTCCACAATAATGAAGATAACTGGGGATGTCCGATCTGAATGCTTAATCACATAAAAGCAAGTGATCACTATTAGATACAAAAATGAGTCAGAAACGTAATCATTTTTCCTGCACATATTTTCCATATCTTTCCAGTTTCCATTTGTGCACAAAAAGAGCATGGCTATCAGTGGACATCTTTATTAAAAAAATCATTTATTTATGACACAAATAACTGTCAAGCCTCTGAGTGAGCATTTCCCATGGCAGTGCTGACATTTAAGCACTGGTCATGCTAAAAAACACCCTAACAACTAATATAATCAAATTAGCCTTCAAAGCTTTCTGCCAGATCTTTTTTAAGATGTGATTTATTTTCTTTGAAAGAGTATTTGTGTTTGAGTATTTAAGCTCAAATGATGATCTTTGTCTAAACTAATCAAATACATTTATTCTCTAAATGTAATTAAACTGCAAGTGAAAGCTAAAAATAAATTAAAATAAAACAAAAAGGCTTTCTGACAGTGGGCAAATTTTTCCCTGACTTCAGAGTGTCACAGCTCTGTCTGCCCATAGATATCAATGCTTTAACAAGCCCAAGATGTTACTGGTGTTACACCAGTAACATCTTAATATGTTAAACCTAGGCTAACACACATCTATTTGGATGCTAGTCACTCGGGAATTGTTTAGACAGGCAAAGTTTGGCTTTGGCACATGGTTAAAACTGTTTAAACGGTGTATTTCAGCAAAAACTATTATCTTTTCTAAAGCTTCACCAAGCAGAAAATAATGTTTTCTGACTGGAAGCTTTTCTGTTAAAATGTTCTCATTTTAACAAGTTCACAAGTTAAAATAAACCAAGATAAATATAGTGACTTTTAAAAAAATGAAAAGTGTTTTGTAGTTTATTTCAAAAAATTTAATCATATCTTTGTATTTATAGTAGCAACTAGAGGTCTGATATACAGAGAGGGCATTTTCAAGTAATTTCAGCTATACTATGTACTGTAACACCAGATAGTATACTCACAGAATTGATGTAGAGCGTGCTATCCTCTAAGGTAAATCTGGCGGTCTGACAGCCAGTCAAAGGAGTTTCCAGGGTGTAGTGGGTGGCATTGACTGTTGCTTTGCATTGTGGGTCTTGAAGTGTGAGGCTGGCATTTGTAAACCCACTTGCCTAAGTTAAGAAAAAAACGAAATAAAAAGACAAACATGGATGGAGATCAAACACTTTTCCTTTATTAACTTTTCAGAATTGTAAAAAGAAAAAAAAAAGGAGAAAAAAGTCCAAGTACTTGTGCAAAACCTTGAGTTCTCAGGAATAAACAAATCCCACAAGGTGGTCTAGCTCCAGCTCCCAATTACAGCCTATGCCAGTTTCCATTCTGTGATGTGGGCTGATTGAGCTGTCCCTATGTTCAGACGCCAAATGCTTGAAACAGCCCTGCCTGCTTCAGTAATTTACTTTTTCTCATTTCACTTTTGTAGATCTGAAACTTGCTATCCCCACACAACAGATAGGTGGGGTCAACTGCCTCCATAATTATTCATATGTAACCATTAGACCAAGACAGCATCATTATTTGGTAACAACCTCAGCACACAGTGCGTGCTTTTTGAAAATAAACAACACAGCGTCATGGAGGTTTATGCTGGTATTCTGTAATCGCTGCAGAAGACATCCATTCAGCCTTTTAATTGGTCTAGACGCTGCTAGTCTTTTTGGATGAGCTCCATTTTGTTGTTTTCTGCTCTTCTTGTCACATTTTGTCACACTGACTCTGTGTCGTGTGAAAAGAGACGCAAAAGTAAAACAACAAAATGCCTTTCTCATTGATCAGATGCATTTCTAATTAATCACATCTGTTCATTATACCCATATATATATATATATATATATATATATATATATGAATATAATTATTGTGAGATGTAACTTGCATTTTCCCTTCATTTTTGGAACATTAAGCTCTTGATTTTTGGTTTTAACTTTTATGTGTATTCTGTTTTATGACAGATATTACACAGATATTTAAAATAGGCAGAATCAGAGATTGTCCAGTTGTTTACTCACCTGCAGACTCTGTTTGTCAATGCTGACCACCATCCTTTCGTTTTTGCACTGCACACTTAGGTCAACATTCAAAACGATTTCGGGCTCATCGGGCTCGTAGGGCAGGTGTTCCAGCGGAGGCATGCCCCCAGTTGTAAGGAATGGAAACGGCAGACCGGATCGTCGCAGTGGAGTTCCAGCGTCAGGAAGAGGACTAGAATCACGCAGGATGGCGAGTTCGGGAGGTAATTTGCTCTCCAGAGACTCCACAACATCTGGAAGTCACACGTAACCTCATGAGGCTGATTTTGCATCCAGGAAACTACACCTACAACTTTTTACAATTTCACACTAGTTTTATGCTTCATCATGAATGAAGAATTTGATTCTTCTTCAGCTTACCTGGCTCTCTAAGTCGGATATTGAAGTGGTTTGCCACAGGAGTGCTGGTGTAAGATGTGACTGGACTGTGGCCAATATCGCTTGCCCACTGGATTAAGGCTTGTGGCCCTGATGGCAAGTACTGCTTGGGGGTTTTGGACACAGGTGCCTGTGAGCCAACAGTCACTGTATCAGAGGCCTGTGGAACAGAACTCTCATTAGATGCTTTCTCAAAATAACAAGAAGATAAATTTAAGTTAGCCAATACGGGATCTGTTTTACAAAAAAAAAAGAAAAAGAAATATCCTTTACTGTTCAGGTTTTATCACAGATATTCAACTTCAAGTACAGTCCTGCACTTATTCTGCATGAATCATGTGTGAATCATGTGAATGAGTGTGAGGTAATGGGCGTGTCGCAGCTCGATCAGTGCTCAGAAACCAACATGTTAGCTTGCTCCTAAAAATTTGTGTCCTGCCCTGCTGCTCCCCCAGTGAGGGAGGCCTCATTCTTTCTCACAGCCATTTCCCACACATTCAAGTCTCTTGAGCAACACTGACGAGAACCTGCTTTCTGACAGATCGAGGCCTGAGTTTTATTTTGGCCATCATATCGCTTGCGTAGCTGACGATCTCTCACACATTGGTTGCACAAGCAGCGTATCCTGTGTACCGCTGCTGTCAAGTAAAAGTCAAAAAGTAAGCAGTGGGGGAGCTAAAAAAATGACTGACCTTTTGGATGTTTGAGATAAATGGTTGAGGGATGTCAGCTGTTGTAACCGGTTCAGGTTTACATCAAGCTAGTGTTACACTCAAAGTCAACCATTGAGAAGTACATTCACCATGTATGTTACAATCTTGTAAACATCAATTAAAAAGAATAAAAACAACAGTGATGTTAGGTTCTATTTGAACAGTTCAGCTGGACGTAACAATGCTAGAAGATCATAGCAATACCTGTTGCTGTGTGATGCACTGCTACATGCTAAAGTTAGCGGTTTCGCATATGCACAAATGACAACTTCAACACGCTGATATTTACAAGGTGTAATCTTCCAATCATATTAACATTAAGCTGTTTGCTAATTAGCTCTAAACCAAAGTAAAGCAAAGGAATTCAGATTTTCCAGAAGCTGCTCTCATTCAAATAAACTGCCCCTGGGACCACCACATTAAACAATCCAGGGTGTGTACACAGCTATCACACTAGTCAAGTGGACTTTGAGGGTCAAACGTGCCGGAGCGCGGATCCTCCAGTGAAAATTCATTCATTTGTACATCTACTAAACTGCTAGCTAAATATAATCCAATAGATTAACAAAATATAACTCCGTATAGTTGCTTTGTACACAATGCATGACTGGTCAATTGTTCTCCTCTCTAAGTGTTATGGATTTTGACCTGGCATTACACCCAAAAACCTGATTGACTCCGTGTATAGCAGGCAGCTGTACAAACATAGCATGCCTGGCAAAAGTGCAGTGTCACTGCTGCAGCAGCGAGTATCAGCATTAGACACTGAGGAAACACAAGCCCTCTCCCACACACACAGACAAACACACCTCTGGGAACACAAATATACATGCTAGAAAATGCAAACTTAAGAAAGTGGCATACAAAATAAAAAAAAAAAAGTGTTGGCGATTCTCTTTCGGTTCACCTGGAATTGGTTTTTTTTTACTCCAGGAAAAGAGGAGCTCTAAATTCCAGCCTTGCAGCAATTGTGGTGGTTGGACCACGGCCAGTTGTGCATCGACATGATCTACAGTTAAACTATTCTTCTAAAGTGTGCATAGGTGTCATATTCTTATGGTTCCTGAGGGTCCTGAGACTTGAGTGGCAGTAATGAAGATTTAATATCAAAACTATATGCTCAAGCACACCGTTGATATGCACAAACCCATATTTCTCAGTAAAGTGTATCCTGATATACTGTAGTAATTAGCCACTGTTTGTCTTTTGTGTGTGGTGAGGAAGCCCGAAAGCCTGAATAAAGCGCTCCGCGTAATTCACATTATGATTGATGGGAAGCAGCTCTGGCCCAATACGGCAGCACGCCTGGCTCTGAAAATATATGATGCCCTTTCCACTCCAGCCTCTGGCTCTCTCAAAGTGATGACAATTCCTGGAGCTGCCACAATGAAATTTCACAGTTCCTCCTAACCCGTTATCCCCACCCTGTCCCCCAGCGTGGACCAGGCGCCAGTTCAACACACATTTTTGCTGTGACAACTTCTTTGGCCAGCAGCGTAAAGTGTTGACATTTCTGTCCACGACACCCACAGTGATATGTGATCCAACTATATAAAATCAACCGTGATGCCTGTAGAGCAAAAAAGATATCATTTGATGGAAAGCCTTTGTATCTTGTAATGCTGCCAACTTACCACAACATGCACATTGCCCGTTACATTGTGGACTTTGACGACCCAGTTCACAGATTTAGCGCATTTGAGCAGCAAGACAACGTCACGATGTACCCAGGTACCTTCCTTCAGTGGCCGCAGATCAACTATGACATCTACCTGGAAAGCACTGCAGGAAAAAGGAGAGAGAAAGAATAAATAATAATAGATGGTCAGGTCTACGCAATTTTACTGTGCCTCCTTTGTCTGGCCAACTAATTAAAAAGCTGGAGGTATTCCCAGAAAAAAGACTGCAGACGTATGCACTACATAACAGATAACACCGCAGCAAGATACAGCACACAAGATACAACACATTCCCAGATTTTCTGTCTTTTGGGTGTACAGAATAATCACTCCACTGGGGAGTGAGGACATTATCTGGCAAACTGGACCGTCAGACCAAGTTTTGAAATCTCTTCCTCAAAAGAAAACCACTAAGTGAACATAACCCCCCTCCGCCTTCATGTTAGTTCCCATCCAAAATAAACTCCACAGAGATTATTGAGCGCATCCTGACCTCAAAAATAAACCGTGACAACATGTATTCTTGGCCTCTGCAGCCTTGGCTGCTCACCTGCTGGCGTTTGGGGCTTGGAGCTCAATGATGTGGACTTCTTTGTCTTTGTGGGGCACAGAGAGGACGCAGCCTTTTGATGTCTGGGGCTCCTTGTAGCTGCCCAGGTAGTTCAAAGACAGGAACTTGGAATCAATCTTGCAGGTGTCAGAAGACAGTGGATCTGAAAGTGGAGAAATGTTTGTGTTACTGTTCAGAGGGGCTGTGAAACTATTTTGATCCTCCAAAGGAGAAATATAGCTTCTGTTACCTCTCTACCACAGAGAGGTCAGAACCTGATGTCAACAACAGAACAGCACCCCCTGCTCTAGTGACGAATTCAACGTCCTGCTCACGAAACCTTCGGAAGACTGAACATTTGCTTTAACCCAGCTGTTTCCATCTACAGCAGAGTTGCTCTTGTAACCCTGCAGCTACTATTCGCAGCACTAACAAGGCCCTGGGTTGTGCGCCCAACGAGGTTGGGTGTGCCCTGGTTGGCATGATCTGTCTTCCTATCAACAGGGAAATTAGATTTTATGTGGGAAATCTTAGCAAGATGTTTTACCAGAATTCTTTTGCAATAACAGGACAATAATATTCATGCTCATTCAATCAAAACTTCTTGTGTTTTTTCCTTCACTTTCACAACAGTTCAAAAATTCATTAACATGAAAAGTTGTGCTCATTCTCAGTACAACGGGAAAACACAGACAGATGCTTCCTTATTTGGCAAACAGAACTTTGGACAGAGTGTAAACTGAAGGCTGGCACCTTCCTCTCCGGAACTCTTGTGGCACTTAAAGAGCTGAGGAGAGACCTTGAGTGTGGGCATGCTAGAAAGCAAAGTGAGGATCTGTCCATCTTCATGAAACACTTCTGAAGATGTGAAGGAGTGGAAATCTACAGCTCTTTACTTGAAGTAAACATCATGGCACTCTGAGGTTTTGCCAAACCACAGCCCCTAATGACACCAGCCAAGAGCGTGAAGGCTGAGCAACCTCTCCGCTCTCCACAGAAACTAACAAAACACAGAGAGAACTTACTTAGTGGAGCCATTAATTTCTTTCTGGACACAAGCTTTGCTCTATATTCATGCAGTGAAAGATTCTCATTAAAAACAAGTTATCTTGTCTGAGAGCTGATGAAATGCAGAGTCGGATGCGTTGTCTGTTCACAATGTGAGTGCAGAAAATAAAGAATTGTAATTCTGCATCTTGAACATGTGTGAAAATCAATCATAGCCACCCCGGAGACTCCTGTGCTCTTCACTTGAGAAACACTCCTCCCTCAACTTACTGAAAAAAAACGGAAATTATTTGTCTAATTCTTTCTAACCTCATCTTTCCCTCCTAACTTTTTTTTTCCTGGCAAAACTACCACCTATTCCCCCAACTACAGAATATGACACCTTGCACCTTGTTAAAAAATGAAAAGCAGTATTGGGTGTTTGCTTGGCTTCACTATAAAGTCTTCTGGTGTATTTACAGCAAAGTAGCAACTACTTTAGTGTCTGTAAGCCCCAAAATTCAGTAAGTCAAAGTACTAAACTCATCATTTTGGCTTCGTAGTTCAGCTACCATAGCTTGTGTTTTTCAACAGCAGTTGAAATATAAACCAATGTACATTTTTCATTTCTTGTCAAATGCAAAAACTCATCTCATACATGGCCTCAAAAAGATTTTTGTCCCTTCCACTGTTGAAAACTGCAGAGTTGTTGCTGACAAACGTCTGTGTGGGGGTTTTTTTCTTTGTTTGCTTGCTCTGTCTGATACAAGAATTTTAAGTTTGAAATAAGGATGATAAAAGCGCAACATTTTCAATTTAAATGGGATCATTTTTTTGTCTTGTAGAGAAAGTACTTGCCTATATATGTTTTGTTTTTTTTAAATGTATTGGCTTTATTCTGAACCCAGTCATTTTTAAAGATGTTACAATGTTACAGAAATACAACCATTTTTGTTCTGGGTTCCAAGAACTCTTGAGGCTGTAAGCAAGCAAAATGTAGGAATACCACAGGCGGCCTTGTTAAATAGTGTGAAAGGGTGACTGTCTTTTGAGGGAAGGAAAATCTTTTTCTAGCATAGTGCATGTAAACCTCTAGCCTGGGCTAAAACACAAAAGCTAAGTAAAGTTATGAAAGCTAAAGGGGAATGGGGTGGAGGAGTGCCTTGGGGCCCAGAGCTATGTTTGGGAATTTTGGGAATCTGGTGCACACCTTCTCCGACTTTGATGTAGATGTCTTGAGTCATCTTGAGCTCAGAGAAAGAGGTGACTGCCCTGTACTTCTTCTGGGCCCAGTTGAGGAGTTGCTCATTGCCGTGGGGAAAGGTCTCTTGCTGTATGCGGGTGAATAGGGAGAAGTTTTCCGGCTTAAACCTGACCTGTGAGCCCAAAGATACCTGGAGGAGAAGAAAAAAAAAGCAGGAGTGTAAGAGGACAAAGGAACTGTTGGGATAAAACGTTACCCGCTCTATATAACGTGTTTTCTTCAGTTTTTTTCAGCTTTCCTCATGTCCAACTCAATTTCAGAGAAAATTTTTTCAGTTAAAAGTGTTTCTTATATGCACTTCAATTTTGCTCATTCTTATTGCATCACAAAAATATAAACTTTAAAACACAACAAAGCATTCAAGCTAACTCTTTAAACACGATTGAACTTCTCACTTTTTTTGCATGGCTTGTACAAATATGCTCAGGATATTTCTACACATGTTCCTCTACACAACGAGGTGTCTGGTTTCCAGTGTAGGGCGTCATCACAAATGTATAGTTGTGTTTTAAAGTGGCCACAAGGGCAACAGATATCCCACAAGGGACAACACAGATCTTTGACAGACACAAAGCCTAGAAGGCAAGCACATTTACATATTAAAAAGAGAAAATATAAACTTTTTCAGGAAAGGACCACCTTTGCAACTTACTGGAATTCAGAGCTTCATTTCAAAGACATAAACATTCACATACATATTTACTGAAAGCCTACCAAACATCCAAATGAGTCCCAGCGCACGGTCTAGACAGCCCACCTCCTTTTATTTCCATGCTTGTTTTTCTTTCCTCCAAGGTATATTATCTGTATGCATGAGCTGAGACAGTGCTGGCAGGCGCAATTAAAACATTAAGATCCATTTGAATCTGAGAAATAATACGTCATACCACTTCTCTGTGATGAGTTTATGAAGTTGTCCCTAAATTGCAATCATGCTTCAATGATAACAGAATAATATCCCTTCTGACTGTTTAGGCTTTTCAGACATAACTTTTCAAATCTCCGCATGCACAACATCTGTCTGACCTCTGGACGCTCCTCTCAGTGTTCCTGGCATTGTCACCAGAGGCTGTAAATACTGCTGCCTAGGAGACAGACATTGTCGAAGAATTCAGGTTGACTTTATTTTTAGTGTGTTTACTACAGTAAGAAGAAACAGAAAGAAAGATGGTGAAGAGGAGAGGGGTGGTGCACTAAGCTGCCGGGGAGGGGCCGGGGTATCCTTGCCAAGCTCAGCAGAGTTTATCAGTTTAATTGCGGGAATACGACCATAATTAGTCGCAAAGAATTAGAGGGGAAAGCCTGAAAGCCAAATTAGCTCCAGGCCTTCCAGAGTACTGGAAACCTCAGGAATTTGAAACGGGGAAGTGAGGCACCCACTCTGGGCTTTAACAAACTCTCTCTCTCTGCTCGGCCTCTCTCTGCACGCCTGGCAGACCAAAAAGTGCTGGAAACCAAAGTGTAGTTTCTTAAATGGCATTTATAAATATAAATATACTGTACTGCGTCTGTTTACATAAGCTGTCATTCAGTTCTCTGGTGCTAGTTTTGTTGCTGGTGTACTTAAACAGGGTGCTTTAGTTAATCCATTTTGCTTATTCTGATGTCAGGAAACTCTGGAAAAAGATCTTAAAGATGATTGCATTGTATTCATGTCCTTATAAGGCTGTAGCATGGACTGTATATAATTTGAAACCCAACATTAACAATTTGGCCGCAACCATGTTTGTCTTTTGGAGCCAGAAGTGACCGTATTTGGTCGAGTTGTTGAACTGCTAAGTTATCGGTTAATCCTAGCATGCCTAGTTAGCAAGCTGCTTCTAAAGAGTGTGTAGGTGCAACACAGTGACACATACCTGCTGAATAGGGTTAAATAACCTAAGGCACTAGAATTTCACTCAACAAAACCAAAGCATAAACTTCTTGGACGTTCTGTGCCACACAGTCTGCCATATTATTTGTTAGATATTTCCATTAAAAATATCCCAAAAGACACAAAAATTGCAGAAACTGGTGGGGAGGGCCCCGTTCAGTGACTTAAATTAGTGTAAAGTGGCCACTCTAGGAAGTGAGCTTGGGAGGCTTTCGATGTTGGCTTCGTTTTTGGGCTCCAGCGGTTCCCGACTGAGCTGTAGAAAAGAAATACTTGTGAAGTAAAATTGTCTCTACTCTCGGGTGGAGATCTGTTTTAACAAAGTGCTGCCATGCTGAGTTCTCTGTAATGGTGTCAATTATTTTCAAGCTGAGTCACAGTAAATGAATTAGACTACCAAGCTGGGCAAGCCCAAATTTGCATGTTTCAACAGGAAGTCTGATGTTTCAGCTTCCAAAAATATTGGATCAGTTCTGGAGGCTACTACTGTACCACTCTTCTTCTGATTAAAGTAACAACGGCAATTATTCAACCAGTCAGAATTTGGTCTAATGAAGTATATCAACCAATTAACCAATTAGCCTACAGCACAAACAGAAAAGGAAGAAGTCCAACAACTAAAGCATAATTTCATAATTTGAAAAAGATTCTTATTTTATTGCTTTTAATAAGCCATCATCATAACCAGTCTATCCGTAAATAGCCCTCGATTTGAACACCTTCTAATGTGTTTGGAAGTTTAAAGTCCTCTTTAGACCTCTGGCACTGACATACATGCTTTCATGTTCATAATGGTACTTTTAGTCAACTGTGTTACTGAAAGTGGTTACAATTGGAAAGTTTAAATCGATTTTTTCTTGTCATTTCTGCTGCCCTCTTAAAAAAAATCTTAATCTCTATTAGATTTTTTACCTGGATAAATAAAGGATTCCAGGAAGCTGATTCTGGTCATCTGGTTATTGCCTTTTCAGTGTTTTCAATGAAGGATATATTTAAAATCATGTAAGATAAAAGCACATCTGCCAGTCCTGAAGATCCCAAACATTTAACAGTATATTTCCGGCTCTTTCTGCCTGTATGGATCAACATGTTATGGCCATATGTGGAGCAAAAGGGAGACTGCATGCCAAATGTTTGAGATCAATTATCACGGAGCTGCGTTCTCACTGAGCAACACCCTTAGCCTGGGAAATTGCAAAAAGCTGTTTGGAAAATAAGAGGTGTTGCAAACACAAGAGGGTGATGGAAAGTGCAGCATGAGTTGATGGATATTATGAGCATGCAATAACTCTCTGATATTAATGTGATAAATGCTTTGGTGGCTGATTTGATCTTCTCTTACTCAATGAGATACTGGGACCTAATCATGCTGCTCTCTGCAGATGTGTTCCTGTGAACTGGCAGGCTGTGTTGTGCAGAAAACAATACCATATGTCTCAGCGCCACTCTGGAGCGTTCCTCTGCCATTTCTGTCTCCAAATAAAAACACTAGTGGCTACCCATGGTTTCCATTGGTGATTACAGTGAGGAGAGAGCTCAAACTATGAGCCTACAAATAATCAAAGAAATACTAGAGTGAAAAGGCAAAGTTTGGCAACCAGGCAGTGGACAACATACATGCCAACAGCAAAGCTTAAACAGTGTTGTTCCATGAAAAGCCATAAAACATTTGCTCCAGATCAAGCCTTTCAAGCGAAGATGCAACACAGCTCTCAACCTCAAACCCACAAGAAGAAATATATGCATTTGGCCACAAAGTCACCAAAGCACACTTTGCAGATGTCTCACTTCTAATCATGGTGTCCCTTGGTAAAATAAAATTTGGCCTTTATTCAGTGTTCATATTTCATGTCAGTTTAGAAACTCGATGATTCCCGCCTGCTGCTGATTGACAAAAAGTACTGTGGAAAGCATGTTTTACAACAAAAGTCTGGCATTTTAAAAGCCATCGGAGTCCAGTGGCCAACAGTAACAGTGTGCTCAACATCTCTGAAGCTTTTCCAGGCAGCCCATCTGTGTCCATGGAGCCCTGAGCACTGGGACCAGGAAACAAGGACTGGCAGGTCTGATTCAGAGTCCTGTTAGTCGCAGGAAACAGCCTCTCCAGTGGAAAGGCAAGTGAGGGAGGTCTGGCATAGGGTTTCTGTTCTGAAGTGTCCAAAACCGACTTCACTTGACTCTGTTGCTCTTCGCTCTCACTACAGCAACATCTCAACTCCTTTCTAAAGCAGAAAGAGTGGAAAGGTCCTTAATGTGCTGACCTTTTTTTTGCATCAGTGGTCATGGTCAGTTGTTGTTTCACGTGCAGTACCACAAACGAACCTTTTCTACCTCATTAAAGGTGCGGATGTCAAAGCGCCCTGTGACGAACCTTTCCAGGGTTTACCCCACCTTTTGACAAGTGGTTAGAAAAAAAAATGGATGAAGGTAAAGAAGCTCGTAACAGCAACTTCAAAAGCAGGTTTAACCAAACATCAATTAGAATTAGTTATGACAGTTATTGGAGATGACGAGGATGAATACCAATTAACAGGAGAAGACTCAAGCAAGATGTTGAGTTGTATTTCAGTTTTGTGGCATGTTAAGGAGGTGTCACTGTGGAGAGAACCTGAGAAGAGGAGCAACATCCGGGACTCCTTTGGGCAATGTGCAGCAGTCAGGCTGGTGGATAAGATACCAACAGCTTGCACTGCCAGAGGGCTCAGTGCTGCCACTCAAACAGAAATACTTAACACCTAATTCAGCAGGGGCCCCTGTAGTCAGTCAAAGCCATTAGTTCAGCCTTGTCTGGCTACAGGGGCCTTTTTCTTCAGTGTTTAAATTCCCTTTATCTCTTTTCAGCTCACTCAAAAGCTGCTATTATGTGTCGGACAAATATTGTACTGAAGGGCAAACAAGAGAAAGCTGACACCTTGGTTTGGTTGGGTCTAAAATGCTTCAATTTAATGAATACTGTGAATGAAGTCAAAGATGTAAGAATACATTTTATCATTTAAAAAGAAAATTCAATAAAATATATTCGGAATTGGAGATTAAGCTGAAGTTATTAAAACCTTGCCAACATGGTTACACTCACAGCATTAGCTCTGCCTCGAAGTTTTCTTTAAAATGATGGTTTTCAGCTGCTGTCTGTTTGCCACCACTGACAAGGGAAGATATTTAGTGTGATGCTGACCTGCTGGTCTTTGCAGAAACACTCATCTCACTGGCCACACATTATCAGAGCTTAAGAAAACACAAGCTGGCCAGATGCTCATCCATCTGTATGAAATGCATCCGTTTCTTTCTGACATGAGAACATTTCCATTTGTACAGGAAATGATAATTAAAAGGGCTGTTTAGCACTCAGGCCTAATATCCTAATGTAGTAAATTTCTCTGAAAACTATGATCCCACTCAAGCACAAACAGATCCCATATTGGTTAGTGAATTTTAAAAAACCTCAAAAATGTCTGTTAATGCTTTATTTTTAAAAAAAACAGATTTTCTAAATTTCTCTAAGAAGAGAAGAAACCTTTCTAGGACACACAATGAGTAAAAACAAAACCCTGTCATCTAACTATCTAAACACTTTATTGTACAGGAAGCACTCTTGATGCAGAGGTGATGAGACCTAATATGACTCTGTGATGAAAGTCCCTGTCACACAAGCCTATAAGGTTTCATAAGATCTAGCAGAGGCCTATTAATATTCAGTGAATTACTGTTCTAAATGTCAACCAGGCTGGGACACACAGAACATGTTATTGGAGTACGGAGTTCTTAAAATAATATATGGAGAGGTGACAAATTAAAGGAAAAGAAGTTTGTTTCAAGACATGACTGAGCCTTTATGGGAGAACCTCTTTGTTGAAAGCTGTAACATAATACACAAGTAACAGTGCTGTACATTCTGGCATTGGCATTGTCTCTAAACCAGTTTTCAGTAGTAAGAACACATATGAAGCAGACTATGCTCTGCTGTGTGCTACATGTGAGACAGGGTACTTGAGGACAAGCTAATTCTCCAGATACTGGCCACTGTTCATGAGTGAAGACAGCTTTAGTGAGGTGTTTGGTGTTATGTGCCCTTGGCCCTCTGGTTATCTGTATATCAGACTCTATAATCCATCCCTCATAATTTGTTCACTCTTTATTTAGATGTCTCTGGTCTGGTCTAATGAGCTGGAAGCCAATAAAAGGGAACAGGAAGTTTGTTCCCCCTCTTTCCTCTTCATCCACAGCAGCAGCAATGTATATCTGTACAGATTATATTTCTTATTTGTTATTTCTTTATTTTCTTTTGGTCTTTTTTTTTTTTGTTTGGTTTAAATCTAATGGTAGGTTAGATTTTGCGACCATTCCAAGGCTGGTCTCAGTGAATTCGATGCTTTCTGTTGATTTTGTTTGATTTTGTTGATTTTTGTTTGGGAGTAATATTTGATTATGGTTAATATCTCGGGTTTTTTGTTGTTGTTGTTGGATATGTTAAGCATCATGCATTTGCTTGAGTGTTATGTTGGACAACTTTTGTAGACACCAAGTGGAGTCTATAAAAGCTGAAATGCATTTAGCATTTAGCATCTGGATCCTAAAGATATTACCAGTCTTTTGATGATAGCAGTGGAGAGTGTTTAACATGTCAGACTCGAACATTTCACATAGGTTTTCCACCAGTTTGAGAAATGATAACAGCAAGATTGACATCATTCTCAGACTTTTGGCAAACTATTCATTGACTGGGGGATTTTGATTTTGGAAGATACAACATCTATCAGGATATAAGTCTGCACTGGATAAAAGTGATGACCCACTTTATTGACTTGCAGTGACCCTTTCCTGTAAGAGGGCCAGTAGACTGAAGCGCTGCCAGCAAAATGCTCCCAAACAACAGTCACTGGATCCTCTTGCTGTCCATGTGTTATGCGCCTGTGCGTAACACAAAGCTTTTGCCATTTGTCCATATTCTCCTCCATATCACACTGGCTTTTATGGGAAGATGTTTTGAGCTTAAGAAGTAAGCGAGAATACTCTCAACCACATATGGAAATAATTTGTGTACCTGATGCTGCGTTCTTGCACAACGCTTTGGTGTTAACATAGAAATTGAAAAATGAATACTTTTGGCAAGCCAGAAAGACAGAAAAGCCTTCAGCTCACATGAATGCAAAGCGAAGTTTTCATAGTTATATAGCACAGTGAAGCCACAGCTACAACTGAGACCACAGCTACAGCGGAGGCTTCTGGGTTTCATTTCACACTGATTTTCTCATGTGATACACAGGCTTTGAACAAGAGCACTGAAGCAGTGCATTTTTACATTTTTTATTAAGTTTCCCAGAGAGGCCCCCTGGTACCTTCACTAAATATGGCTGAATCCCCAGGGGACCTGGCTCCAGCTTCACTAAGATACCCTTCACTAAATCTTTGCCTCTTCCACCCGAGTCCTAAGAAAAACTTCAGTCTGCAAAGCAACAGGAAAAGATCTTGTAACAAATAAAAGTTACATTTGTAGAAAGAAAAACACAGGATTTATCAATATTATATACTTCCTTACAAACCAACTTGTACGACGTTTTCAACAAAAATCAGTAGGCGAAAGAATAAAGTTGGTGAAGCTTTAGTGCTACAGTTTTTGGTACCACACCTTCACCGCTGAGGGGGTTTTTATGATACATGGATACACCCAGTGTCATATGAACAGCAGCCAAGCTATCAACAGGACTGTGTAAAGAAGGGTGGGGGACACGACTCGGTGGATGTCGAGCATGAATAAAGCTGACGAAGCAGATCGTGTTAGATAAATACATTTTGAGCCATTTATGAGCGTAAAAACAAACTCTTACAGCTGCATCCTGTATAAGATAATGTGAGTCAAACTTCCGCTAAATACTTCCAAAATTATATTACAACTAAAGAATCCATTGCACCAGATGAAACATTATGCATGGCTATACACACACTATGACTGCGCATGCATGTTGACCAGATATGCCCCCAAAACACTGGAAACCTCCCTTTGAAGTGCAGAACGGCCTTCTTCGCATTTACATCGCTTCAAATATGTTACTCATAGAAAAGGCTACTGAAACGGTAATGCGGTTTAGCCTGTGAGGAAATGAATACACAGTTTTAGGAAGCAGGACTTAAAGGGTTTTTTGTGTTCTGGACTCACATAAAAGGTATGTTGGATGCGCAGAGCCAGGTTCTCTGTTTTGACATTCCAGATCAATGGTTGGAGGGAGCTGAGCACGAAGACCAGGGGCTTCTGGTGGTGCAGCATAGACTGGATGGGCTTCAGATGTAAGTCAACCTGGCAAGAGCAGAAAAAAAAAGGGAAAAAAGAAAGAGAGAAATTAGCACCATGTTACCACAAGTATATTGAGGAAGTGAGAAGAGTAAAAAACACAAATCCTGCGAGATCAGTCAGAGTACATAACATGATCTGATTTCACACAGCTGAACTGGGCAAATGTCAAAGCTTTGATATTCTCATGTTCTGTTTTTTATAAGCATTAATATCAGGCAACTGCTACTAGTCTGGTGAAAATCCAGCTCTGTTATGATGTAGATTGTTCTACGTTATCTAGCTTTGTGGTTGTTTATGTACTCACTTTGCTGATAAACTTACAAAGACGGCATGCTGTGTTCTCCCTAAAAGGCACTTGCTTAGCTCTGATATGTATCCTCAGAGGGCTCTTAACTTTCACACAGTGGAGTCTTTGTTCACGGGGAAAAAAATAGTAAGTGGCGGGTCCCTGTAACCATCCCTACAGCGTGCAACTATGCCTTTTTTTTCAGGCTCCCATTGAAATACATTTTCACAGTCTGTTAGTGAGATGGCGAAAACAAACGTGCTTGTTTTGGGACCTTAACTGATGTTTCTCGTTTCTAGTGTTAGCCTTCACTTACGCCAAAGTGAGTCAGGTGGTTCAAAGTGTGAGCGTTGACTTAACCCAAAATCATCTCAGGCAAGGATCTGGCTTTCCATCATTTTCTCTAAATTGTACTCAAACTGAAAAACACCAGCTTACTTACAAACTGTTAAAATTCTCTATTGTTGTCACTGATGAGAACTGACACTCTCGGGGGGTTCGGAGGTCTGTCTGACACTCATCTTTAAACTTCCTCCTCTCTGTATTCTCAGACTAATCAAATTAGCTCCATTCTGTGTGTCAGCAGTAAAAAGCTGTAAATCACTAACTGAACCCACAAGCACTCATATTTTAGGATCTACACAACACCACAGTAAGTTAATTATTCACAGCTCACCAAAAGATCAGCTTTTGCTTTTAAACTAAAACTACAGCTTTTGTACTTCAATAACAGAACAAATGAGCTGAAATCAGAGTGATGGTGATTAAAAAGCAAGTTGACTTTTTTTTTCCCTCTTTTCTTTCCCTTTTTTTCCTTCTTTCTTTCTTTTTTATTTTTTAATTATAAAGTTAAAAATGTGACAGCAAAGAAAGTGTAAAAAGGCAAATTACTGTTATGTTCAACTGCTGTCTCAATAAGAGAGATAATTTTAAAAAGAAAAAAAAAAAACAAGTTGACAGGTTATTATTAGCAGTGCTTGAATTAGTGAGAAACACGAAAAACAGGCTGAGCATTAAGTTGCTCAGATGTGGTTATGGAGTGCGTATTATCGAGACAAAGATCTACACGCTATAATTGAAACCGTTAACATTTTCTGGTACACGGCATTTCTGCTACACTCATATGTTTTCAGTCACTACAAAACATATTTGCAAACACTGCAGTACTCATTTAGATGGATTTATTAATGGAAAAAGTAAACAGTTTGTTATAGGTTCTGAACCAGACTAAATACTGAACAGAGTACAATATCCTTTATCCCTTTAATATTGTTTTACATTTGCTCTTGCCAAGTTGATATTTTAGAGTCCATGCTTATTCCCAGGGTGTCAAACACTGGAGTTTTGTCAAAACTGCTGGCCTTTATGGCACATCTGCGACACATCTTCCCTTCCAGCTTGTTGTTTCAAAGCTCAGTACTGGTAAAAGCGCCTCCGTGCCACATTTAAGCCTAATTTTTCAACATGCAGCCTCAACCAAGCGGGTTTTAGCACGGTTTTAGCAACAAAGTAGCATTGTGTGCCTTCACCTAACCAGCAAGAAGAAGCAAAGTAAAAAAAACAAATACATTTCTGCTACCAAGAGCTGAAATTTAAAGCAGTGACATTTTCAGACCTGCTCTATCATAAATAGTGCAGAACATCAGTGCTAGGTAAAGTAATTTATCAGCAGTAACTGTTGACTATGCTGCATGCTGTCAACAATTTGGGGTGGTCGAGTGGGTTGTCTACCAACTCGAAGATTAGTGGATCTATCCCTGACTCCTCCAGTCAGCATGCTGAAGTATCCTTGGAAGAAAGCCGTGTGTGAATGTGTGTCTGATTAGGTGAATTAGACTTGCAGTAAAAAGCACTTTGATTGCGCAACTGAGTAGAAAGACGCAGTATAAGTTCCAGTCAATTTACCAAATGTAGTAAAAAACGGCTAATGTGTTTGTTTTTACTGTTCTCTAATCACTATGAATGTGTATGGTATTTATTAAAACATAAAGTATTACGCATGTTTGCTTACATGAGATGACAGTAGGCAGTGGTTTATGTCATATACACATCTGGGGCAGATCTGGGGGCACAGGCCACACACAGGCCTAGGTACCAGAAAAATGAGTATTCCCTGACTGGTAACAAGTGGTTGCTAACAATCACTTCAGGCCTATAGACTGGTCAGTGATTCCAATATGAAGCATTAAGCAGGGCGTTTTCTTGGCTTACATAAAACATAGAAGAAACAGAGAAGGTTGCTTCTGACCAGGACATTAAACAGCCCAGCCCTACAGCATTATCCTCCTTTCTGACTCCCTTAGTGGCCACTGATTCACAAAATGAACATCATGTTGTATTCAATAATATTCAGACTAAGCTTACAGATTTCAAGCCCTAAAGGGACGTTTTCAAGGAACTTACATAACATTTACAGTCATTGGAGCTTGAAAAACAAGCTACAGCAACTGTGCAATATATCAAAACACTTTTCACTTCTGAATGTCGTAATATATGCAAAACTTCTGTATTATTAAATTAAAAGCTTGATTTGATAATTTTTTTTTTTACAGTGAAACTAGAAGTGTTTGCTGAGGAAACATTACAGGAATCTTGGGAGAGCATAAACAAGAAGCAACCGCACCATTTTATCGGAATACTTTCACACACAAACAAGATAAGATTGTGATCACACTCAAAGCACATCCTCAAAGCTTCGAGGAAGAGTCCCTCTAGGTGCCAAAAACATACAAAGATTTACAATTTATTTCAACAAGTAAAGATTTGCTTTTCAATATGCTTCCTCGTGTTGGACAAAGCTGCCACTTATACCAAAAGTTGACTGTTGTTTCATTATCATGTAGACTAATAACTGTGCCAAATGATATCTTCTTTATCGAGAAGTATGCGGTTAATGAACAGGCTTTTTTGGGGGGCATTTCTCTTTTTTCTGTTTCCATTTGATCCATTCGTCACTAAAACAAGAATTCATTGTAATCTGATGTATTTTTCAACCCATGCAGCATTCTAGACTAACATATACCTCAGCACAGAAGGAAAGTCTGACTGTCATTTCCTGAAATACAACGATGTGTCACTGTGATGATTCATGAAGTCATTTAACAAGAGATACCAGCAGAACAAACAGAGTCAGCATCAAAGTCCAATTATCATTCCTCAACAGATGTAAGCCCTCAAGGAGAGTAATGCAAACCAGAATGTTCAGTTATGTGATCCATGAAAGTGTTGCAAAAATCGTTAAAATGTCCCTATGAGACAAGGAAATGGAAGAAATTACTAAACACTTATCTATGAGGCAATCTGGATGGTGATCCAAACAAACAGATCAGAGATTCATCGCTTTCTCTGTCTCACTATTTTTCCCCTTTTTTTCATATTTGCTCCCCCCCACACTTAATCCAGACACTGGAAAAAGCGACTGTATTGCTCCTTTGAGGATAACAACAACCAAGATATAATCATACCTGGCTTGGCTCTAAGAGCCTGGCTTCAATAGATGGAAGAAGGAGGTAGAAAGAAAACGAGAGTTGGGGAGAGTTGTAAAAGATGAGGAATTTTAAACCCAGACAGAAACTTTTCCAGAAGACGTGAGTCACCTGCAAACGCAGGCATAAACAGAGCTCCAAGAAGAGGAAGTGCCAAGAGGCGCTAAGGGGTCGGAAAGGGTGAAAACTGTGGTGATTATCATCTTTTTTTTCCAAGTTTAATGAGAAAACAGCATTAATAAAAATCTAAACCCTTTCTGGGTTGCACAATGTAAGCAATGATGAGGACTCAGCAGCAGCTGGTGTGCATCTCTGCCCACAGAGCTGTGTTCGTGAGGTCTGGTGAGGCTAGTGGGCATAGCAACAGACCTTGTCAAGCAGCCAGGGTGTGGAAAGAAGAGGTGCAAAAACACCAGGCATCAAAGTATCTCTTGTGGTGTTTGTAAGGATCAGGTGGCGCTGAGTTGTCCTTGATGCAGGCAGCTACCTTCGGAGAACCCCGCGGGGTGTGCCCGGGACAGGAGGCCACGGCACGGCTGATTGATTATCAGGAGCCTGGCACACGGATTTAGGGGTCCAGGGTCCATTACAGTTAAGGGGGGCATTTGCCAGCAGCCACGGATGGAGGCTTGTCTCGGACTATCACGTTACTGAAATTAAACTCCACACAAGGGACGACAGCTGTAGCAGGATAAGCCGTCACACAGCATACCATTAGTGGTGGTAGCATGTGTAAACAATGGAAATGTTAGGAGAAAAACAACACAGCATCAACTTTAAGCTCTAAATCAGCTCCAACAACAAACACAGCGCCAACTACAACAAAACCGAAAAAAAAAAAACATAAATCACAGACAAGCTTTTGTTGTATAGCAAAGCCACATGGTTAGATTTAGATCCCACTGATGCCTGTGACACTGAAACTGTAAAGGGTGATTTGTTTGTCCTGCTTTGAGTATGTGTTTGCAATTCCAGGACCTTTCAAGCCAACTTAATTACACAATGTTTCAAGAGTGCTTTATAAAGGCCGTGCATCAACATTGTAATGAAATACTTTCACCATCAAATATTTTGCATAGCCGTGTAAACCTGCACCCTGCAGTTAGAGCACACTATCACTGCGGCTCAGTGTCCTTGCAGGAAAAGGGAGTTTCCTTTATTGACAGAGCTAATTAAATGCCTGATGAACCCTAGTGATTCTGAAAAAAACCCAAAACATCCTTTAATTATCTGAAAAGTAAGACTAATCTGGGAACACACTCTCCCACCTAGGAAATAATAATCAGCTTCAGAAAAACAGAAAGAAAGCACAGAATGTATCACATGACATGAACCATAATCACTAAAATCCAGGAGTACTATACAAAAAAATACCCAACAATAACAACATACACAAACTGATGAAGGCTAAACCCCGTACCACAACATTTTTATAGTTGAAAACATAGACAACAAACTCAGAGAACTGCCTGGAACCAATCATACTGTGTTATCTGATGTGTGCGTATGTGCGTGTGTCTTGTCAGTCTGGATCTTGGTTCTTTCCGGATCACTGAGGGTGTACAGAGAGAAGGGAAGCTCAGGCAAAGAAGCTCAGAGATAAAGGAGAAGCGGACCAAAACCTGTTGACCGCTCTTATCAGCGCCACCCACATATTTGAGAGAGATGGTGATGCTACCTGGAGCCTTCCTCCTAAATGTGATGATAATCAGTCTGTACTCAGCTAAATGCAAAGCTCCAAAGAGGGGAAAAAAAACCTGAAAAGACGCTGAAGTGAGACAGGACGTCTGGATAGCAATCTTTTAGTGATATGACACAAAAGCAGGACATGTTGAAGTAAATAACACAGCACTGAAGGTGGGGAGAGGGGAGCACAGGGTCAGGAAGAAAAAACACTAGATTAAAGATGCAGTAAAATCAAAAGCATATTTAGCTGTATATCGCGTCCTGTGTTTTGTTTGGACTATGTTCCCTTTTGGGCAATTTCCATTTACCAAAAACAAGAAATGTTAATTGCTTTTGTTAACAGGATCCTCCCAACTGCTAAATGTTGCAGGAGCAGAAGCACTTGTAAGGGAATCCGCAACTGATTCCAGTTGAGACTGGTCAATGAATTTTATCATAACTGGCCTACTTTTCTTACAGTTAAAAATAGTAACGTATGACTCATGCAATGGAGCATTTGTACACCTGAGTCTCGTGTTTGTTCTACTATGTTTCTGCACTGCATTCAGACATAAAAGCTACCATGTACGTGTTAAATGTATGTGTTAAACTAAAAATCTGTGCATATTCAGGATAGACAATGGGATCAATGAAGAATTAAACCAGTTTTGGTGTTAAACATGTCTCTGCAAATAACAACATTCAGACTGCATTAACATCTGTAGGCTATACAGGCCAACACCACAGTTACCAGTGTGTCTTCTAGAAAAGCCAGCTTGAGCCCTATTATTTGTCAGAGGATTCCAATAAAACTGGTATAAAAGGCGCCAACCACACAAACATGGTTCAGCGACTCGAATTAGCTGAGATGAAGTCTAGCAGACAGCTACTGGCCACAGGCACCTGTAAGGTCATGTATCTGTAAACCCCGCCCCCAAATTTCAAAATTGTTGTTTAAGTGGCCATTAGAGAAAATACATTTTTTGTTGAATGAGGCATACTGCTTAAAGCGCTTTAAATGCTCGAGTAGAAAAGCGCTATAGAAGAACCAGTCCATTTCCAAAAATGTTGTTGTACTTTGACGTGATGTATACGTGCCCCTACTTTTAAAAAAATAAAGGTTATTACTAAAGTTCCAAAGTAAGCTTCAATTAAAAAAAAGAAAGACCTAAACAGGTTTACTGTATGTGTTCAGTCTGTCTTGTGTGCTAGCTAAACTCATATCTGACACTGTTACGTTTCTGCCTGGTAAGTTCTTCCAGTTAGTCACTCACAGTCTAAGATATCAGCAAATTCCAGCTGATAAAGCAATCATCTGCTCTACCTCGCCTGATTCAGAGCCAGTGGCTGTTTTTGATGTTTGCCTAGGGTAAACTGATTAGAGAAAGACGGGTGATTTGAGATATCACTGACCCCTTTTATTTATTTTCTACCCTATCACCCAACCTTATGCCCTGACAAGACTCCTTTTTTTGAATTGCTTATTTTGGCTCCACTTGGGAACAAAGTGTTTGCAGTAATGTTGGGCTCGTGTGCATTCATGCGCATGCAGCAGTGGCTTGTTAGGCAGAGTACAAAAGGCTACCTCTACACGTGACAGAAAAAACATGTGGAAGATTGTTTAAACTTGATACCTACACCTTAAAACCAGAGCAAATAGAGAAGAAAAGAACACTTTGAGATGAGGTCACTGGTTTTTTTTAGAGCTTAGGTGGCAAAACACCAACACCTCCAGGTCAATAGTCAAGCCACGAAAAGCTATTTTGCCTCAAAAACCCAAAGGGCTTTCAAGCTCACAGGAAATATGAGCAGCACGTGTAGCCTGCAGCACAGGTCACTCTCACTCACTCTTGTCTTGCTCTGCAAGATTGGGCTGTTTTTATAAAATGTAATTCAATTTTGTGAAAATGTGAAAATCATTCTGACATTATTTGAGGAAATCATTTCCTTCTGAAACACACAAGCGCAACCTGGCACTGCAGCTTTCCTAGGAATTGCAGCCCAGCCAAAAGTCACTTTTGACCTATCCAAGAATACTGACTTTCCAAATTGGCCTGTCTCTCTGTCCTCGGAGGCCCACATGGGTAAAAGAGAGGGTTTTCTGTTACTTTGAGCAGGGCCACTGAAGCTGAAGAAATCATCTATCTCTATTTCAGACAAATGTGAATAACACGTTACAAGTAACAAAAAAAAAAAAAATTCCAGTCAAGCCAGTATCATAAGTGGTCATATTTTGAAAGAGGAGAGTTAAGAGTCTATGAAACAAAGCCTACTGTTAAAGACAAACACTGAATTAAAAAAACAGAGTTTGGGGGGGTGGGTTAGATTTCAAATCCAGATCAAAAATGTTACTTTGAAATTGCAGAGCAGCTCAGTTAAACCATCGCACATATATTACCCAATGTGGCCTGGCACTGCTCAGCATGCATTGTGTGGGGTGGGTAACATTTAAAAAGAAATTATTGGCAAATGGTTCAAGTTGCTGAAATATAAATAAATGATTCTTTACCAAACTGGAGAGATGAACCACTGATTACTCTGTAATTTTAAATTGTTTAAATAATAATAAACAAAAAACTTAATCTCTTGTATTTCTACCCAGCTGCTAACATGATCACAGTAACCATGCTAACATGGTTACTGCTAATCTGCAAACGTAAGCAGAAACACACTTATGAGTCCATAGCATAATGGGTAGAGTGTTTCCTAGATGAAAAAATTGGTTCATAAATTAGTAATAGCGTATCCTGATATCACCAAGAAAGTGCAGAGAAAATCTCTTGGCCACTCAAAGCACAAAAGTTCTGACATTTTATTAACACCTACAAATTTCTACATCATGGTGGCAGGGCGCCACCAAGTCACTGAGAGATATGAAAGCCGTCACAAACGTGAACTTTTAATCTGTACCAAAGTTACAGACTGACCAGATGACAGGCTCACTAATTTACCAGCTCTTCCTGGATGTCTTCCAGTCAACAACAGAGTTGCACATTTTTGGCTTGTTTGTGCATGATTTGTCATTTTTGGCTGGTACAAAAAAACTGCCTTAACTTGGTTGTATACTCTATGTCAGCCTAATGATTGAAGAGTCTCCTTCAAACCAGATGATTTTATGTTGACATAAAAACCTAACAGCTTTTGTCACTTGTAATATAAACCAGCTTTTAATAAATGCCAGTGAGAGTCTGTTCTCCTTTTGGATGTGTCAGTAATCAAAAATGGTAATTCAAACTGAAACTTGGAGCAAAGATAGGTATACTTTCATCACTTTGAACGCAAAGTTCGCAGATCGTTAGAATACTATTCAAAATATTATTGTATGCATTTCTAGCTTCAGTCTTCCTGAATGAATGATTAGCATACTGTCAACCTCTGGCTGTTATTGTACAGTCAAAGCAATCCCTGCAAATGTCACGTTATCCAGACGAAGCACTTTGCACAGTCACTACTGAGGTGTTCTGTTGCACTTAATAGCTCAGCTTTAGTGTGAGACTGGCCAGAAGCCAAAGTGTGTATTGTGAGTCAGGTCCAGCTGTGCCGTTTCTTTCAATGAGTAGCAGTTCATACCTACTGGTTAATACCCATAAAGAATGGTTTCACTGGTACAGGCAGGAAACAATTCATTGCTTTCACGTCTTTACTGAAAACATAGACAAACTGCAAGCCATGACTTTTACACATGGGCGTGAAAGAGATGTGAAGCAGGCCTCACACAATGCAGCTGCAGGATGTCTGCGCGACTGTACACACATGTGTATAAAAGTGTCTGAAACTGACCATGCAATCTCCCTTGTCCATATTAGCCCATGCACACCATGTGCAATAGCAGATTTATTCCACTACCTGGTCAAGCTAGCTGTGCAGACACTTATTAGGAGTCACCGGGGCACATTGCGTTCTCCAGAAGCTAAAGACAGCCAAAGCTCACAACCACACATTCAAAACATCCAAATACAGACTGAACTGCAGCCCAGTCACAACCTCGTCCCCTATCAGCTGAGGTGTGGAGGAAACCTCAGAGAAGGTCTACAGTACCATACACTGACCAGGCGCCTTCATGAAGGCTTAGAAAATAAGCAAAGAAGACACGCCAAAGCATACTCAGGAAATTATCGATTAATTAGAGTGAAATAAATGTGCAATCCTTCAAATTTAATGACAAGAAATGTATTCATACACTAAAATTGAAATCCAACTTTAAATTAGGCATTACTTCATTGAAGAAGTATATTGTTTTTCAGTCATCAGTCCCAGTTTCCATTAGTATCTTAACATAAAATAGAGTCTTATGATAGGACTACTACAGTCTTTTCACTGATAGTTAACATATCTGAATTACTGTACTGTCAATAAACAATGCTGCTGTATTTAGCTATAATTTTCTAAAATATGTTGGACAAAAACAGCAGATGGACAGAGGAGAAACTGATTATGCTGCAAGAGTGGTCTGAGGACTTCATGTGGGAGTTCTATTTTGCCACAAAACCAGGATGTTGTGTTGTGTTGGAATTCACAGTAACTGTTGGGAAGCCAAGCTGACTACAGCTATTTTCCTACATGCTTTTCAGATCCACCTCTCAAGCCAAACAGTATTACTGCTGCAAACTCAAAAGAGTTCTTTCAAAGTTTATATGTCGTTATATAAACTATACAGCAACTTATAAGTTATAAGTGAGCTCAAGAATTTGCAGTAGAAACTGGCTTTTTTACAACTTTACTTGTTTTTTGAAAGAAGTAATGGGTTTAGACGCTCTGTGGTCAAGGATAATTAATGAAGACCAATGAGGTCTTTTCTCCGACAGCCTTCTAAGTAAGAACATCCTTGCCCAAATGCAGACTAGGATGTTAAGATCCCCTTGTTTCACTTCCATTTTCTCACTGGATTATCGCCTCCTCTGGTCACAAAAGATCAGGGGCAGATTGTGTGAGTAAGACCATAGTCTGACGCATTGTTTGCCCTCCAACACGGTCCTGTTGAAGGCTGTCAGGAGCTGCTTGTATCTGAACAGGCCAATCTGTGCCCACGTCTCAGGTGGAAACAAAATCAAGGACCAGAGTGGGTAGAGGGTCTGGGTGTCCTTTAGGATATCTTATCTAATCATAAGCAGAAACCTCCAGTGACAGAGTGAGCTTCTGTAGGGCCACCTAATCTCAACCAAACCTGGCGTGACCTTCTGTAGGCCAAGGCTGTAGGCAGGGGAACAGACAGCTGGATTTGTCCCTCCTCCGCGCTAGTCCTCACTTGACCATGGAAGTGATGGGTGACCGAAAGCTAGATAAAGTGATGTGTTTCACAGACTCTGGAACTAAGTACTTTACTGTGCTATAAAGCTGTAGTTTTAAATATAGCAAATTAGAATAACATTCAACTTTTGTACACCACTTAAAGAATAACTGAAAAAATATCACGTCCGAGCTCATCGGACTGTAGTTAAGCTCGTAGAAATTCAACACTGGTGAACTTTAGTGATGGACTTCTCACTGATCTTGAACTTAGAATAAATAAAGTCAGCTGAAAATAAGGATATATATCAAATAAGGATATATATCGAATAAGGAAACCAAAAGTGGGCTAAATTAGTTCTAGCAGACATTGCTGTTTGACTGTATTTATGAGTCATCATTTGGTGGATGACGACGTGCAGAAAGATCTCCTGAGAGCAAGTGACAACAAGATTTAAACAGTCAGTCTTTTGGGTTGCGAGCAACTTTCACAGCAGCTAAAATATGGTTAGGATTGTTTGATTTTCCATACAAGTCTGTTCAAGCTTAAAACAGGAACGCTCTTTGTCATCTAAGTCTTAAATCCATACTAGGCATACTTTGACTTGCACTCTCTCTATTAAAACGCCAATCAGTTGGTCTGGGAATTACCTAAAGGTGAGGAATGTGCTAAGGCCAACAATCATAACTTTCAGCAGGTGAAGACAAAACCCATTTCAGTTTGTTCTGTGTGATTACAACATCTATCTGCATGTAATCATAATCCACCCTGACACAGTAAATCGGGAAGTAGATGAAACACAGCAAAGCCTTCAAACTTTGCAGGACACGCATCCAAAAAAATCTACTGAATGATTCCACAGAAATTCATAAATACGAGCAGCTACAATTTGCATCACACTTATGGTAATCCCTGGTAGTCCCTTTTTGGGGTTCGAATTATTACAATTACAGTGATCCAGTGTAGTTTCTGACTGTGAAGGCCATGTGCGCATGCAATACTGAAGTCCATCATTTTTTCCATAAATACTGACTCGGTAATTTATCAACTGGATAATAATGTTTATCTTCAAGACTCGCAATGTAAACTCTGCTAGTTACTATCAAGGAACATAAATTCTTTAGACATTGCACCATTTTAGGTTTAATCTGCCATATTACGTTACATTTTTCCTTAAAGGTGAGGCTTCAGTTATTTTAGTTCAGTTTAAGCTTTGTTACTGGCCGAGTCATTCCTTTTATCATGTGTGTGATGTACGTAGCTCTCGTCTCGTGAGTGGTTCACAACCACTGTGAAGTGCCCATCGACAGCGATGACTAAAACGTCTATAATAAGACATAAAGTGTCAAGATATGCATATGTTTCCATTTCCCAGCTATTTAAATGTTTCCCTCTCAGCCACCCAAATAACATTTCTTTATTTATGTGCTGATGAAGCATACCCACACACACTGTGCTTCTGTACATTTGGCCTTGGCAACACTAAAGCTTACATCAGCAACACAACTGCAATGACAAGTCTATACATGCTGCTTTTCACACTTCTCTAACTGAGGGGGATGAAGGTTTAAAACCTAGACACAGTGGTTTTGAAGGACGTGGGCCTGTGATTCATCTCCAAACTATGGCTGATGATTAGGACTCCAGCCACGAGATGTGCCGTTTAACACCCGAAGATAGGGAGCGGTTTTACAATTAACATCAAATACAGGAACGCTATCGGTAGATGTGCTGACAGTTTAAATGAGTTTAAATGAGGCAAATGGTGAGAAAATACCTGGTGCTTAAATGACTTCTCACTGTGTTAATTACTCACGCTAAAAAGGTACTTCTTTGAAAGCTCACCTGATCGTAATGTCTGACACTGTTTTTTGTTTTTTTTTAAATGGGTGGAATCAATAAATACAAAAGGCGTTCACTTTTGCCAAGAAGTCTCCTTGAAGTAAAATGGAAAATAACTGGCAGCCATTATCAGAACTGAGAAAACTAGGGCAGTGGAAATATTACCACAGCAGGTCTTACAATCTTCATCCAGCTTATGGCAAGTCAATTCTAATTTGAATTTCTTGTTAAATTGAAAAATTAATATAAATAAATCTATGAATATAGTTTCTCTGCATACTAAATTTTGATCAACATTAAAGCATGTTTAGGTTAACTTAAGATAATTTAAGTTTCAGGTTCTTTGACTAAGGATGACTCACTTTTGCTGAAGAGTTGTCTGGTCCCTCATGAGCATGTCCTCTCAGGTTGATGATGTGGACCTCCTCAGGCAAGCCGGTGGTGCCCCTGCTTGCACACCCTGACAGGATAGTGAAGCTCTTCAGCATGGCTTGCACTGGGTGTCCCGTCCCCACTGGCAGCAGCTCACATGGGCTGCGAAACAGCGGTCCTGCAGCAGAGAAACAATGATTCTTGCAATAAAAATAAAAAATAACACGTGTATGATTTATAGCCTCATATATTGCTGTCAATTTAAATCCAAGCAACATTCTTGGGGGCTTAAAAGGGAAAGTAACCCACGAGTGACAAAAGCTGCAGTCCCTCAAGTGGCCACTTGAGCAGGCCATACCCCATAGACTTGTATGTTAAAAAGCACACCTTAACAGCAGAAAAATCCTATTTATAGCCTATTACAAAAGCATTTTACCTCTCTATATTTAAATGTCTCCTTCATAACTGCACAGGAAGCTTTTTTAAAAATAATTCATTCACTTTAACTAACTAAAATGAAGTTTTTGTTTTTTAATCTTGACACAGGCAGCTGTAGTTGCCACCTTGTCCTCACAGAACAATACATTTCATCTGTTTGTGCTGTTGGTGCCTCTTGGAGAATATCTGACAGGATAATCTGGCCAATAATATGTAAGACGTCTGTGCTCCAGTTTTTTTGTTAGTAAAATGCTTCTATATTATTAGTCTGTTACTGAGCATTTATTGTCAGATATGTCTGTTTATTAGACCTTACTAACCTTTTTAGTGTGAGCGCATAACTTAGTACTCTAACCTCTCATCCACTGGTTTAGCTAGACTTTTTTTAACGCTAAAATTGGATTTAATGAGGTGAAACTTTTTAACAATCATGAAATGCTAAAAAAAAAACCAAAACTACATGTCAGTAGAATGACTGGATACATTTGTTTTCTGATTTTCCTACAATCTAGGTTTTTCCTCTAAATGGTGCCATGTCACTCACTCTAACTATATGTATGCTGAGTAACATGAAACACAAAAGCATCACCATCCCACAGTATTCTAAATATAAATGCCCCAAAGTAACTTCACTGATTTCCTGCAATGGTTACATTTAACATTCAACAAGAACCAGGGTTCGCAGTCCACATCTTTTAGAGTCTGAGCAAAGGTCTACAGTAATGATTTAGTTCATACTTTACAACTTTGCATATGTCAGCAAGAATAGAGCAATTTCCTGAACAATCAAAACATCTGGAGAACACTTGTGGTGTAAAAAAACTGCATAAGGTAATTGTTGTTTAGGTCAGACAGTAGGTTTTACCTATCATGGAGACAATTCAAAAATCTGAAATCTTTCTATTCTTAAAATCGGAGGTCTTATTTACTGCGAACCATCCCTTGTAGTTGATACCTTCTTAACCTGATGCCCACAGTGTGGTTTGAGCCAATGCTAACTGACATTGGATCAGATACAGATGTAGAGAAAGAACCGTTCATGCTCATGTTCACATAGTGGGCAATTTAAGGTTGCCAGTAAACCAAATCTGCATGTCTTCAGACTGTAGCAGAAAACCCATGCAGACACAGTGAAGCCATCCAAATCCAACAAATAAGGCCCCCAGCTGACTGGGCTCCTTATGGACTGCTAGAAGGTCGTGCATTTACTGACTGGCTGAAAGATTTAGGCCTTCTGTGGGATTCACAGAACATAGTCACCACCTTAGTCCATTTGCTTATTGCCCAAGTTGTTCCCACACATAGACTTTACCTAGGCTGGCCAAGTGTCTTTGGAGTCCTTTATTCTTTTAGTCTGTTCTTTTATTTTGTTTCATCTGTCTGAGAGAACAACACCATCCACGAACGGACAACGCGCTCACTTTTTATTTTAAAGTTCACCTGGTGGTAACCAGTACTGCTCTAGAGAACGCCTTGTCCCTTAAATTCCACTGCCTGCAGCTGATATCAGTAGTCCTTGTTCTGCTGTGGGGACTGACTTTGAGTTGGAGGGCCATTGTCAACCAGGGCCAAGTGAAGCTATGAGGCTGCAAAGAAGGACATGGACTACTGTCGCCAGCTGCAGTCCAACAAAATGAATTTGAAGTTCAGTGACAGGACAAGAGACTCACGAGAGAAGCAGTGGATTTTAATGCACAGTTATTTGTTTGTTTGTTTCAAATAACTACCAAATATAAAACTGTGTTTATTATTGTTTATCATTATTTACTTTTAGGGTACCTCCTTTTGTCCCAGTATACAATATTAAAGACATTTATATAAGGATTTTGATCTTGGTTTCCTCATCATTTTTAAAGCATGTCATACAACTGTCAACTCTCAGTAATTAAATGTTCATATTAATATGTTTTTGTCAATGGGGGAACTGGATGTACACATATCTCTTTTACTTTCCAGAAGATGTTCGGATTTCAGTCAGTCTGGCTATGGTTTCTCTCCTGCACAGTCAGCTATAATGAACATTTCTATCATCCATTAATACTGCAATTCCTTGACCAGCACAATGGTTCGTTTAGATTCACATGACTGCACTTAGCATTCACACTCTTGCATGATATGCAACTTCTATTCATAGGCCACAACCTTTGTGGTGGTTAACTAACCTAACCGCAGCCTGACAATTTCCTATGCTGTAAATTTCCTTTACGTTTTAAGTGAGTATGACCCACTTAAAAACAATGAGGGTGCAGTTTGCAGATGCACAAACCTCAAATGGGACTCGGGGTGGTACAAGAGAAGTTGCTCCGAGTGAGGTAACAAACAGCACTTTTACATTAGAAGGTCAAGTACACTATGAGAAAGAGTTTGGCCAAGTTTTTTTTTTCTTGGGGTCAGACCTCACAGGCTTGTGCCAGCCAAGGCCTGCTCACATTTCAAACACATCACACTAAGCACGCAAAGGCTGCCAACAGCAATCAGATGGAACATTTGGAAATAATTAAAGTCTAAGTGAAAGACAGTTTGATAACAATGTTAAACTCTCCAACTGACTCCAAAAACACAGTGCCTCAGCAGTGGGGTACAGCTAGGGGGAAAGGGTTTTGGGGTTTTTTTGTTGCTCAGAACACATAGCTATTGTTTTCTCTTTCCGTGCCGCCAAATAAGCCTATGTTGGATCAGCATAAAGCCAGAGATCATGTATGGCATAGTTTCCCTCTCCTTGTTGTGAGGAAAACATCAGAGGATTTATTATTACCATGTTTTTCTCAAGAGACAAATCCCAAACTCTTCACAGACAGCCTCAGCCTGGACTTTATGCTCCTATGCTCTTGTTTCTCGTGAATTTACTACAAACCCAAAAAGATTATCTTTAACTCTTACTGAAAGGATACATATATTAAAATACGGCAAGGTCTTGCTATTGCGATAAAACCACCAGACCTAATGGCAAAAACCTGTGGTGCATCAGTATGTCAACCCCCGCCTAACCCCCCTCCCTTTTCCTCCCAACGGGCCGAAGCCTATTCCCTCCCCAACCATGTCAGCACGCCTCACTCCCACAAACACGTCCGAGGGCACTTCAACTCACTTTTTCCCCTCACACATGGAGAATAACAAACAACTGCCAGACAAACAAAGAAAAACACACGTCTTTCTGGGAGACTGCCAAAAGATTACAACAGCTGCTGGCCAATGATGTGATTTTCTAATTGTTTAAAAATACAGCAGAACAGAGAGACTTATGGGAGAAAAGAGCAACACATGGATAGAAAAGTAGGACATTCACTGTGACATTGGTTTTGATTTTGTACAAAAAGCAAGATCAGCCAGTCGGTTGCAAATCTGTACAAAACCTAAGCAAAAAAATAACAAATAAAAGTCACCAGATCTGTGTGGAAATAGCCAGTGATATTTATTATTCCCAGAAGATGATGATGTCTCTGGCCAATTATCATAGGCAAAGTGTTCTCATGACAAAGTATATCGACAACTAATGTTTTCAACAATGAAAAATACTGCAAATAGTCATGCTCCCAAGGGATGCATGGATGATCACACTAAGTTTCCACAGAAAATATTTAAAACTTAGAGGAAGACTTATTATTGAGTTATTATTGAGTCAACTGAAAACCGAAACCCCCAAAATACATGGCAAGTAATAAAGAAAAAAAATTCCATCTGTTGTTGGATAAATGGGCAAATGTTTTACAAAAAAAGTTAAGAAACAAGGGTGTTTGTTCAGTAAAGTATTGGTGTGTTTCATTAAAAAAACGATCTATGCAGATCTATGCAGTGACAAGGCTTAGCTAAGACGTTATCATGTTATTGGTTTATTTTATTTCATATAAGGAAAGGTGTGGCACCATGAGAGAAGTGGGTTACAGGATTCATCGTGCTTCCTGTGTTAGCGCAGTTCTGGTCAGAGTGATGAACTATAAAAAACAATTAGCTGTATAGTGTTGCAAAAACTAAAGATTCTCTGCAAAACCAAAGTGTGAACAGCAAAGGACCAGACACGATCGCACATAAACACGATGAATTATACACTTCAAACCAAGTGAACTAGTAATAAAGGTATTTGTGAATCAAATACATTAAATGTGTGTTTTGTCAGAGGATAAGCTCCACCCATTTTTCTGGCACCTCTCCCCTTTCACCACAACCTATTTTAGCCCTGAAAAATGTTCATAATTTGTCCCATGGGACAGTTTTCATATTAAAACTGCATGAATATTGAATTAGCCTCTTTTTCTGTGCAACATCATGAGTTCATCATGGCATCGTAACTTCTAAACTGTAACACCTCTTGTGGAACAAGTCCCATGTCTTTTAACGAATATGAACTAGTTTAGGTGACACTGATCTAACAGTGTCACACAAATAGAGAGTGCACTGTTTGATCAAACTGAAACAAACCGTATCACATATGTCATTACCATCAGCATACAAGCATAGTTGTCATCAAAAGTTATACAGGAAATAAAACGAGCATCTGTTGGCCCTGCCACAGCGTGGTGTCTGCTGTCACCTTTCCTGTCTGCCTTTCTCCCCCGCATCTGTCTCCCCTTCTCTCCATCCACCTTTCTTTTTCCCCCAGTCTTTGGTGGACAGCAGAGTGTGTCCTGTCCAGCTGCTACCAGTGACTTTAGCTGGTCAGGCAAAACACCCACAGCACAGAAATGAGAGAAGCCGTTGTTCACTCGGTCTGAAAAGCAAGTCCACCAGACACTCTGCAGAATACATCCTTAACCCATCTCCAAAATTTTTAAACACTACAAAATCTCAGACATACTGCAAAAGGCACAGCCCTCCATTATTCTGTAACTCAATCTCACTCCAGTCAGCCATGTCAAATTGATCTCGCAAACTACATAAGAAAAGAGTAGTAACTATTCACTGTGAATCCTGACAATTCTTTGTTGCAATATCATTCAAATCAAAGTCTAGTTCTCACAGGCCTCTCTCTGAAAAAAACACCTGCAACAAATGAAATTTAAGAACCAACAGCTACAATGACAAGACAGCTAAGTCTTCATCAACACCTCATCATCAACCTAATCCTTCCCATGTCGGATCACAACCTAAATTCATTAAAAAAAACAACAACTATGATTTGAATTCAAATTTCTTTGTGTACAAAGTTACAGGATTAAGATCTTTAAAAAGTGTTTATTAAATTAGTTTAAATGGTTAATATCTTTCACCTTTGCACCCTTGTATTTCTGACAATGTGTTAACAGACGAAAGATCTGAAACCGAAAGAGAAAAAAAGAAAACCATTTAGTGCACCTGCAGTCTGAACTACACACCTAACCACCCACTGACCTCCCAACACGGTGTTCTGCTCTGTGGTTCACTCATCTACAACACTGCATTAGCAGATAGTCCTCTGTCGTAACAGGGCTCAGGGGGAGGGTTTGACAGCTGGCATACCTAAAGCAAACGAACAAGGGCTCAGGAATAGATCAGACTTTATTTAGACAATAGGGTTTATCAGCAGATGGATGTTTTGGGCTGCTGTTCAGAGTCCTGCTGATCAACATGGAAATCTATGGAGAGCCACAATTAATCTAAAGATTATTATTCATCAGAAACTTCTTCGCAGGCAGCTTACAAGCTGATTATAAAGTATTATGCATCAGCACCGGCAACTACTGCAAATGTCAAGGCGTCAAAACCACATGTAATGGTATAAAAAGATTTTGTGGTTTCATTCTGAAAGTGAGAAGTTCTACACAGCCAAAGACACATGGCAACTTTCACCGCCACGTTTGTTCCCGTTTACTCTACGTGGGCACACACAGGAAGCTCTCGTGACGTGGATTTGTTTAAAATACTTAGTTAAATACTATCTCGATGCTCCTCTTACGATTTACCATGACAGAGTCGGTGTTTATAAAAGATTGTGAACAGATAATTTAGTATCTGGCAATGTAATGCTGAACTATGTCACTGTAGCATATGTTTGAGCAAACTGCATCTAAAATTTGCCTTTTTCAAAACTTCTTGTTCTGGTTCTGGCCAGGAATAAAGCCGGAAAATATAAATTGCAGAAAAAAGAAGCTGAGCTTGGCAGAAATGGTCAGATAAACTTTTCTCGTTGAAAGTAGAAACATTGTTTAAAGAGTTTATCTTGTGTCATGATGGCAGATAGAGAGTAGTCAACAACACGTAGTGCATCTAGACCAAGAAAAAGGTTTCACCAAGTTAGACTGTTGGGGACGCCGTAGCTTCTGTTTAAGTCTCTCGCCTGTAAGTTTGTTGATGGACTAAGTATGTTTCAGCTACAATGCAAACTACCGAGTTTCCCCTCCATCGCCACCTCAAAATGTATTTATTTATCTATTAGTTTATCTGGTTTTTAGCTGAATTATAATGAAAGTTCAGTGATCAGTGAGGCCTGCACTATAACAATATCAGTCAATTTTAACACTGAAATATGCAAAGCAAGGCTGTGGAGTCCCAGACTAAAAACATCGAGCTGAAAATTAGCACAATATGGTGATCAGTATTTGCACAGTTCACGACCAGGGCTTCCTGCAGAGTGACTGATTCTATATGAGAAAAGCACATAAACATGAAAGAGTAGCACCAATGACTGACACGCACTTTAACCCGCTACCTTTTCTCCTTACCACCCCCTGGTTAAATGTTTATTTCTTCAGTTATGCCTTTTTGAGGATTAGTGTCAAATATACAGACACTGAGTCTAACAGAAACATTGGATATAGTATGACAAGACCATGTGCAGGAAAAATTTATTTTCTATAAAAAGATATTAATTATATTCTTTTATTTTTCTTCACTGTCTAAGCGTCACTGTGATAGTATTAGAGCTCAGATAGGAAGTGAGCATATAAATCCATATTAAGAAGGGAGAGACTGTGCAAATACTCACTTTTGATATATTTAAACAATGTGAGGTCCAAGCAGTGATGTCACTAGACACTTTTCACAGTCCTTGGCAGGCTACTTTTGGACCTCATTTGTTATACACTAATATCTCTTTCAGATATTTTGTTCCAATTCAGCAGATTATTCTTCCAGACTATTATGTGATAACGTTGAAGGCGATTAAAAATCCTGCTCTTGTTTTTATATATTCCCTGACTACAAGCTTCCTCAAAAAAAATTTTAAGTGAAGAAAACCAGTCTCTATATAACTTGACATTGTGCAGAATACTGGTTGCTTTGCAGTTCTAAAATCTGGCCTGTTACTTTCAATTAATAGAACCAGCCTCATGCTTAAAATAACTACAAAAACACCAGGGCAATTGGAGTGGAATTGCAAGAATTTAGAAGAAATAATAAAATAAAATGGCCTGGAGGCAGAAACAATGCTGTAATTATGTTGTAATGCTCTAAATTCTTCTGTTTTTTTTACTATAAACAAATATAGTAGATGTGTGTATCACACATATCTTTATTTTTTCCAGTAATAAAATGCATAGAAACATATGGTAAAAAATATATAAGTGCAGAATTCACATAATGTTATCACTATCAGATCTAAATCTGGTTGCAACACATTTATTTCATCTATAAAATTTCATATGATTCAGAAAAATCCAAAGTTTGTTTTTAAATAAACTACTCTGGGAATACTATGAACAAGAGGACTAATTTCTTACAATGCCATCTTGAGATAACATACATGTATAGCAAACATGTATACCATAGAGGCTGTCTGGGCATTGTACTGAATTTTTTCACATTATGCAACCTATTGTAACTTGTAGTGACTACTTAGTTACCCAGAGCATGACAGTGTTGCAATCATGACTACATTTGATAGCACGGTGATTGCACAGGTCACCAGATAGGAAGCAACCTTTCTGCAAACAGTAGACTTAGACTGACTGCTGTAACTTTCAGAGAGATTTTCAAAGGTTTGCAAATAAGTGCTAACTTATAAATGCAGACAGATTCCCAACATGTTCCCATCAGTCTGAGTAAGTGTTTGTTAATGAGCATACTTGAGGGCACTTAACTCAACTGGCTGCCAGCTAGTCGTATGCTAGTTTATAGTCCTATAAAGCACGCCAGTTGGTGAGCAAAAATGTAATGGTTAAATGTGAATTCCTGTTAAATTTGAATTTTTGTCTACGTAGACGTCAACAGATATGTGATGTTCGATGATTCATCGCAGTTAATTGCTGTATTATCGGAAACACATTGAATTTAATTGCCAACATGACCTCAATCAAATTGCAGATTGATACCTGACTGTTGTATGGTAACATTTATGGAAGGCTTTAGAGACTGTTTTAGTATGCTTGATAATCTCATTTTTCAGCAAACAAACAATTAAAGTAAGACTTGGTCTTATTCTGTAAAATAGATACTGACAGAGCTGAACTCTTAAAGAATAATTTGCAGGTGAAAACAATGATAAATTGCAATATATGTTATTGCAATACTCAGCACATTGGAAAATGCTAAAAATCTAAATAATATTGTTTCGTGAGTGTGTATAATGTCGTGATAATATCATATTGTGGCGTGTCTGGTGATTCTAATGTCCAGGATGATGATTTCAAATGTCTTTGTTTATCCAAACAACCCTAAGCTAAAAAAGGCAGGTTGCTAATGATGTTTGCTCCTTTAATGACCAATTTATTCATGTAGACAAACTTCTTCTGTCACAGTCCCTGTGGCTGTCCGGCTGACTCATTAAGGCTACATGTGTTATTGTTTTTGTTTCGCTCTCGCTCTCTCTACCTCTCCTGGCTCCTCCCTGCCTAGGCGGAGCTCACCAAAAGCTCCTGCATTTGGCCACACACCTGCAGGCAATTACACACCTGAGGCAGTTTCGTGGGCACTACTGAGGTGGTGGCTCAGAGCTTCTTGTCACTGGACTGTTGTACAGACTCACGTTAGTGTCAGCCCGGCTTTGACTTTCTGTTTGTAAATAGATTTCCCTGGGCCCGTCCCTTGAGCCTGAATTCCCGAGCGTGAGTGTTTGACTGAGCAGTGTGGCGAGTTTTTGCGTGGAGCGTGTTGGAGTACGAGAGCGGGGCGAGTGTGCGTGTGTGGAGTGTGGAGCACCGAGCGAGTGAAGAGACCCTTTCCTTCCCTTGGATCCCCAGGCCACTGATCTTTGTATATAGTTCACTTGGTGTTTGTAAATAAAAGACTGTTCATTTCAATCTTTCCGTCTGTGCTTGGGTCCGTTCAGTCAGCCCTGACACGGTCAAGATCGTGAAACATGTATATGTATTTTTACAATTAGAAAACTACCCTTGTGAGTGGTGCATCTGACGTCACAGCCCTCTTCTACCATTCAAAGAAATATACGCCCCTGTTTCCACAGAATGCACTTTGCCGCTTTCCACAGCATGGCACTGAGCCAACCACTTGGGTACAGGAAGTGATGTCAGTGTGTGTGCCAGTTAGGGACAAATCTGATATTCCCACAAAGCCATTTCCAAAGATAAACATACAGAACCTTTCCCCTGTGTGTGTACACATCCTCATTCAGTTCCCAGTATTTCTTCAACAATTCTGACTGTGTTTCTTCAAATGCAAAAGTAAGGCAGCAGCACTGAGGAGAACTTCACACGTTAACACACACATTCACTACATAGAAAGACAATAGAGCCGTGGAATAATGTTAAGAAAAAGCCAAGTTAATTAAAATATATGAAGAAGCATAGAGGTGTATCTTTAAGATATGCCAGTTCCCCTGGGAATGGGATTAAATGAATTGTTATATCTTTCCTTCTTACTGCAGGGCATAATTCCCATGGACCATGAACCTTGAAAACCAGTTTAGAGAACATAATATTCTACCCGCTTTTGTTTTCCTAAGGGGGTTTGGACTAAAGAATCACTAGCTCTGCAGTGTTGACATAAGCACAGCCCACTCACCCCTGAACCTTGAGCCACTACTACAGGAAGTGAGTAAAGCCTTTCATAAGGGTAGTGTAAGTTCACTTCACCGGCCCTCCTATGAAAAGGATTTATCTCTGGACTGTAAAACTTGGAGGCATGAGAGGAGGAAGCTGGAATGGGATGAAGAGAGGAGGGGCAGGGGTGAGCCTGAACGCCATTAGGGAAGTCATAAACTTCGCCATCAAAGTGTGAAGTCTGAAGTTAGATATCCCACAAATCTGTCTGTAACTCAATATCACCCAAACAGTCTTTATTGGTAGATTCATCTCAGCAGCTGGCATACAGTAGAAAACACACCTAAAACAGACACTCATTTCACTGGATTATATTTTATCTACTGTTTGAAGGGAGTAAGGATATGCAGGCAAAGCTTCTTTTAGTTCCTAAGTATGTTAACAGGTGTTGAGATAATAAATTACATTCCTTTGGATGTAAACGTCGACGCTGAAAGGCAAGTATGGTCATATCGTTTTGAAGGTGTATGTTCAAGAGTGGCCAAATAAAGGGAAACTTACTTTAAACCAGATCAATACTTACTGCTAGCGCCATTTTTAACTTAAGTACACTTAAGTTAAAAATAATGTTACAAAGTGCTAAACAATAAGAAACTTCAATAAGTGAAAAATGAATTTCATAGAGTAAAAATTATTTAAATATAAACAGGAAAAAACAAATAGTGCACATTAAAAATAGGTTGAAGTTTCTGAAAGGCATTAGCAGCTGGAAAAGCCAAATAACAAAAATAGTTTTTGCAAAGAGGTGTCAGAGTTCAACTGCCTGCGATCTTCAGTCAGAGAAGTCCACAGTCGTCAGGCCTGAACTGCAAAGAACACCTTTAATGACCAAACGACTCTTTGGGGCTGCTAACATGCGTTGGGCAGTAACCAGTGTTCATATGCCTTAATCACTTCAAATGATCCCAAACTGACTCAAAGCAGTGCATATCAAGACCCAACATGTTGAAGGACTTCTTTGTTCTTGTCACTGAAGACGGTTCTTTTTCAATCTGACTGTATTTTTAAGACAAGTGTCTTGTGGTGGAATGAATATAGACTTAATCAGATGACTCCCCGAAGGCACTGTATGTTGCATAACGATCTAAATAGCATAATATAAGACATCAATCTACTAAATAATTACAGAGAAAGAAATGGGTTCAGATAAGTGACTGGTCCTTCTAGAAACAAGTTTTGCCACTTGGCCACCATTTTAACAGTTTATACAACCATGTATCTAATTAATGAGGAGGGAGCCAAATTTGAATTTCAGTAGTGATTGGCATATAAAAAACAGGTCAGACCTCATGCAAACCTCTCCAAAAGTTTGGTGAGTATGCCCAAAAATAAGATTTACAATGCTTTCCTACTGCAGGTTATCCTTCTACATATAACATATGTACAAACATAGACGGCATTAGAGGTTTATAAGCAGCTCGAACCAGACTGCCAGCATCATGAGCATCTTTGGATAATCCCACCAGAATTCTTAACAAAATATTCTAATTCACAGTATAGATACCGTAAGCCGGTCACCACACAGCTGAACCTGTTGAAACCTGAAACCTCTACTGCACTGTGCATCAACACAGCAACATAAATGGATAACATTTTTCACAGTTGGGTTGCTGATTAGCTTTTTGGGGGCGGGATTCTTTTATTCAGGATTCTTTAAATTATGAATAGAAGGATTTCCGATTTGCTTCCTTAATCACTATATGTTTATACACCTCTCTGCGTTGAACCACTACTTACTATTAATCTCTGGCCCTCTTCCACAGCATGTCTTTTGTTTTGTCTTCCCCCCTCACCCGACTGGTCGCAGCAGATGGCCACCCCTGCCTGAGCCTGGTTCTGCTGGAGGTTTCGTCCTGTTAAAAGGGAGTTTTTCCTTCCCACTGTGGCCAAAGCACAAGTTTTCTCTTTGTATTATTGTAGGGTCTACCTTACAATATAAATCGCCTTATTTGGCAATGTATAAATACAATTGAATTGAATTGAATTGAATTTAAATTACAATGTCCCTTAAATAGTTAGAGCCTGACCTAATAGCTATTTGCTGATATATCAGTATCATCATTTCTAATGACCAATAGATAAAAATGTAAAACATAAAGAAGAGATGCGAGAAACACTCTTTAATAATGTTATGGGTGTTGACATTGCAAAGTTTAGTCATGGTCAAGTTAGAAGGTTTTTCTTTGTAAATGCAGATCTGAAAAGATACTAAACAGCTTAGTGTAGCTCTGATTTATGTAGTATATAACACTAGGTACTCCTAGTAAGACTGGTCATTATTCATCAGCCCTGACAGATGCAGGAGGCACATGTTGGTAAGTGATCAAAAAAGAAAAAAAACAAAACATGACCACTTACAAGCAGCATATGAAGCCACAGGCAAGCAGGCAAGATAGAAGCGGGTACATTTCTCCCTACCTCTCCATGCAGGCATAAATCAGAGGTCTTTGAAGAGATGGAAGACAAGGCTAATTCCCAGAGGAACACAGGAGCCACTGTGTAAAGTGAGACAGCTGGGAGAGACCGAGCATGTGTGCATATGACTAAAGACTTTACTGGCTGTGCAACCACTGTATGTCTTTACTGATGGGTGCTGACATGTGCTGTCTGGACCTATAACATCAAAGCAAAGAAGTTGTCAACTCAATCGAGAAACAAGAAGTGGCTTTTCATATATATTTAAAGTAGTTGTGAATTTCCCAACTCTGGGACTAATATAGGCTAGCTTACCTTATCTTTAATAGATAACAACAGCTGAGAATTATACACAAAATAATAGTAAACCACAAAGATGTAAAAAGGAAGAGTCCTATAATGCTATAACAACAGCAACACAAGTATTGCTACAGCCTGTTATACTGAAATACCATAAGTGGCGTGCAACCGCCATCAGTCAACCCAGCGCAAATCAGTTCTCAGCAGTACTGAAACTACCCAAGCAGTACAGCATTTACCATGCAATGGAGAGAAATGTCTGTCTTGCTGCTCCAAGGGCAGCTTTCTCATCAATCATAGACGCCTTCAAAAGCCGTGTTTTTGACAACAGCTTGGCGGGGGTTTGGGAGCAGCCACATCGTCTGCATTCACAAAGATTTAGACGTAGTTGTGGAAGCAGAGAGGTGTGCCCTGGGGTCTTTCTTCTTGTCCCACTCGATATCAGACTCATTTAATTTGTGCTGGATCATCTGCTTTGCCAGAACTCTCAATGTAAAGTATTTAATACAATCCACCCAACAGATTTAATAAAAAATAAATCTGGCAGATGGACTGGGGATCAGGTGGAGATGAAATGTTTAAGTTAAGGTGCGGCGTTTTAGTTCAATAACCGCAATGTCCCTGTTATACAAAGAGACAACATTCTAAAAATAATTTCGATATAAAAATCTAAATTTGAAAGAGTGTGTTAAAAAGACTATAGACAAAAACAGAAAAACTGGGAGCCGGCATACTGATGAGGATCACAAGGAAAGTGTTTCTAGGTATCAAGATGAGCCATCCTCAGCCTCCTCAAACTGACATCTGAATTTACACAGGCACACACCCTTACTTACCCGTTAAAATCGTAAGTCTTGCCTATTTAGGCATATTTGGAGGGGAATTTGCTAAAGCAATAAACAACAAGGAACTTTTTTAATCAATCATATAGCAGCCCAAAAATGTATTTGTTCTTGTGATATTTTATAGAACTATCATCACTCATATGTGATAACAGGGGCTTTTGAGAAGCAGCAGGCTGCCATCAACAGAAGGCAAAGACTGAAACAATGCTGGGCCTTTGTGCCAGTAAGTGAGAACAGTGCAAGGGAGCCAAAGAGGTGGAAAGGGCAAGTCAGACGGCATTTTCACACACACTGGAAGAGACTACATTCCACTGGGCTTCTTCAACTTTACAAAGGGGAGGGCAAAGAAGAAAAATGACTTGTCAAGTGCCATGTTGTCTCATGTATTAACACGCACAAAGGAGGCTTAGGAGGGCCTCTTAACTGGACAGTTAAAAAACAGAAAGTGTGATGAATAATTGGCCAGTTAGAGAGGACCACAGACAATGAATAAGCAAAGAAGATTTTCAACAAATAAATCAATAACCATGCAGCTGAAATGAGCTCCAGCCTCCCTGTGATCTTGAATTGGATAAGCAGAAGAAATCTTAGGATTTTTTTCTTGTTTTCTGTTTTCCAGATGCACTATTACAGTGCTTTTTAAGTGTATAACAACTCACTACAAGCTACTTCAGAACTACTTTCTCTGTCAAATTCTGAAAATCAAGTGGAAAGCATGTGTGTTTGTGATCTATAGCACGGATCAAGCTCTGAAGGTCTTACTGTCATTTTTTGGAAGTCACTCCTGTTTTCCAAAGGATTATTCCAAAACTGTGACATGGTCTTTCATCAGGGCTCATCTGGTGGAAAAGGAGTGGGGAAGGTGAGGCCCCAGGAGGGGTGAGTCTGTTGAAAGACACAACCTGGAGGCCTTCACCCTGCATCCCATATCAGGATTTTTTGAGTCATACGCCCAAATTTGGCATCTTTGCAAAGTGATGAAACTGCACTTAATAAAAAAAGACACCTCAAACAATATAATGTGATAGCCCAAAATATTTTTTCTTGCTGCTTCCGTAGGTTATCAGAACAGAGGGAGTCCAATTTTTTACTATTACTCTCTCATTCTTCAATGAAGTCACACTCCACATAACTTTCTTACTCTTACTCTCCAGATTTTTTTTTTTTCTTTTTTTTTTTTCCACGGGGCTGTTAAACACAATGGAAAGCGCACGATCACCCCAGCTGTCTCCCATTACTGGCTCTGACCAAAATTATTTACACGCCTGCTTACTGGAACTATGGAGAGAGTGAGAGCGAGAGAGGGGAAGAGAGAGGGTTGGGGGCGGGATTTGGTTGACTCCTTCAGATTTACGTAAGCATCCTCTTAACGGGATGCTGATAAGAAATGACAGACATGGAAGATCTTGTGTCTGTAGAAACTTGTCTGCTGCACTTCACTTAGGCACTCTTCCATGTGTTGGTGAGAGTCTGCTTTGCAAAAAAGCTAGTATATGAGTTAGTAAATCAAATTAAATACTCCACCAATCACTTTACACACTTTACACTGTTAATTAAACTGGGTAATACTGCGGTTCCCTTCATTCATAAGTAAAAGCTATAAACACACAGGGCCGCAATGACTGCCTCCTACTTGACAGCACTGTTAAGATAAAGGCTTCACCATGGGGGAGAGTAGATCTGTAATTAGACAGACTCAGGACACCCGTTGCTATGTAAACATCCCAACCACTCAGTGTAGCAGCACACTGCCTCTGTGCTGCGCTGCGCTGCTCTGGCTCCTCGCATGAATCACAGGGCAACATCTGGTTTAGCATGCTGGAAGGGACTTTGTCGGTTTGGCACGCCGTGCGTGTGTGGAGTGTGTCGATTTGGACCAGACGACCCACGGCTGCGCTTACTTCTCTCCTCCCCCTGGCTACCCCACCTCTCAGATTACAGCGGTTGCACAATGCTCTCTGGCAGTTCTGACTCTTGCTGGCCCTAAGAAAGCACTGTGGATACACAGACAAAGCTTTTGCTCAACTGTGGAGAGAAAAAAAAGTTACAACCACTTTTGGCACCGCAGTGACTCGCATCTGCCAGGAGTATAGAAAAATGCAGACTGAGAGAAGTTGTTTACTCTAATGTAAAGCTGAAAGCGAACATATGGACTCTGAATATGAGCACAGCTCCAAAATTTTCTCTCGTTTTGTTTAACAGTCTACGTGGTTCTACAATGAATCGCTGGAGACAAATTTGCACTAATAGCTTGGTCATCCATCAAGCCACCTCATAAGTAAAATCAGGATAGACAATAAGAGGAGGAGAAAGTGCTTCTGCACTCAATAACGCTGGTGTGTTTTTCAGTGAGCCAACACCCCGGCCTTGTGCCTCCAGTGTAACCAGCATCCTGCCGGAGCTGTTTTTGGCAACTGTCTCAAATTAATATCTGGCGTGGCTCCTGAAGGACTTTATTTCACTGTAAAATCCACAGTCAGCCCCAATGTCCCTAATATATCCTTCACAAAATTACCATTATGGCATGCTTAGGAGACGCAACCACAAAATGGCAGCGATCATATTGAGGGAGAATAAAAACAACAACTTATAAACAGCAGAGTGAAGCAGCAGAGCACAGAATTGAAATATGGACATCAAGGTGCTCTCAGTCTGACTTTTAAGAGTTATGGGAGGCTCAGAACCTGGATTGCATTACGCTGAAAGAAGACTCATTGCAGACTAATCTAAACATTACGTAAGAGCACTCCTGACAAGTTTAAGGGCAGATGTGACTGTTTACACAGATGCTGTGCGATAGTAGGAACAGACAGTAAAAGAGAGAGAGGTGAAAGAAAGAGGCTGATGTGGTGTGGAGTGTCCGTGATGTGGTTTGGAGTAAAGAAAAACTGATAAGCTTCTCAGTGGCAGTTTAAAAAAATATTTGGCTGAAAGCAAAAAAGGATAATGTTCTGAATGTGCTATTTGGCATACGTTTTCCCTTAAGTGATAGAAAACAACCCCAAAAAAAAGCAAATCATTTGCCAGTAAATCAGTGAATACAGTCACTGCCAATACTCTTTGGAGGAAAGGGCATTTGGTTGTCAAACTGTAAATATCTGTCCCTTGTGACTTAGTATAACAATGCGTCTTGCCGTGTGAGGAAGAATTTAGAGGAAAACTTTGTATGGGACTTCATTGTGTTGGAGATCCTGGCATTGTGGCAGAAATTATGCTTGCTCTACCCACAACACATATTCACTACACTGCTATTGTCTGAGTAAAAGTCAGCTCTCTGGAGTGCGGTTCAAGCCCCCAGAGAATAAGAGAAGAACTTTTACAATAATTACCTATGGCGGCAATCAGACTGAGACTATGAAAAATGCGAACCACACATTATTCCTGTGCTGCCACAGAAAAACAAAAGGGGATACTGCAGTCTAAATCTGGAGCGAGTTCAAGTCGAGAGCCGTACATTGTGAAACTGCTTTCTATAAACAGGACATCTTACATTCTAAAAAAGAGACAAAACGGAATGGACACTTGAATATGAATATGGTTTGTGCTCCTTTCAAGTCAGTGTGACAGAGTTGTCATCAAACTGTAGGGCTAAGTGTCAGGATTGGGTCAGTACACTAAGAGATTTGTTCAATTTACCAAACAAAGAAACCCACAGTTGAACTTTGCAGCCAGTGTAGATGTAAAAGCAACGAAAGTTCCTCTAATTACCTCTCATGGCCAACTCCACAACTACTTGAAACTCCGCCCACTTCTAGTCAACACAGATGTGGCCACAACCGCCAACTACTCACCCGAAACAGAACATCAACAATTCTCCCAACAATTTTCAAGGGACTGGCATGAAATTTGGTACAGATAATACTGGACCAGAGGTTTTTAGTTTAACACCATTAGGATTGTTTTATTCCCTTGAATTTAGAGCTGGGCGATATAAGATTTTTTCATATCACGATATGTTTTTTTCATTTCAGGCGATAACGATATATATCACGATATAAGCCAAATAACTATATTTGTAAGATTTAAATGTGCCGTTGCTCACAAGTAAAATGTGAAATAATTAGCAGCTTGTTTTAATTAAAATATTTATTTCCCATAATAAGTTCAACAGGGTAGATGTACTTAAGGAACATGAGACTTCAGTTTCAGATAAAGGCAAATATTGTAAACTACACAAAAGGCAGCCGCTAAAGCGTTTAAGTTTCAAAATAGAACAAACAAAACAGACCACTAAATTGTCAATTCCACTTAGAAACAAAATTTTAATTCTAAAAATAAATCTTAGGTCGTTTTACAGAAGAACAGACAAAATTGACTAACTTTTGTCAATATCAAATAAACTGAGAACTAAAAGGATCTCTCCTTGTTGTATAGCTTAGCTTTTCAAACAGTTTTAACAGTTACTTTAGTCTGACAAAAGCCGAATGACCTAATTAGCGCTTTCAGTCAGAGATTGAGCATGCACCGCTTTATTGTATATCCAGACTTGCTTTCGCACAATTTACAGTGCGCGCTACTCTCTTTTTTGTCAGACTTGAAATAGCGAAATACCTTCACACTCACGGAACTTCTGTGGCCCTTCCGTTTGACAATCTCTCCAGCATTGGAACCATCATCTGTTTTTTTCTTGGTAACCTTCGCCACGCTCTCGGTTGATTTTTCTCTAGTCGGCAAACTCATTTCCTTCATTACCTGGGCGGCCCGGCTGCAAAAACAAATACACATGTGCGCCTTGGCGCTTGTGCTGTACGTAACAAGTCATGTGACGTGACGCTGCGGCTGTGATTGGTTCGGCTCTGCGCTACTTAATTTGGATTGGCTGTTCTTTTTTTTTTTTTTAAGAGGACAAGAGAGATGAGGTCTATCGCAATAGTTTAATTTTTCTATCGAGAAAAAGTTATTTCGCAATACATATCGTTATCGTTTTATCGCCCAGCTCTACTTGAATTTCTAGGCATATGCAGTTTTCTTGTATCCTGTTTGGATATTGAGGGAAAAAAAGTGGTGCAAATATTCATGCCTTCTTTCATGCCGCTTTATCTTCATTAAAAAAGATAAATCGTGATGGATCTGATACTGCAAATAGATTGACATTGTTAGGGTTTAAGCGAAATTCCCAGAAACTCATTCTAGTATTTCTCTACATTTTACAAACTAATTGACAGAAAATCTGCTGAAGACATTTATCTTCCCCAGAGGAAGATCCATGGTGGATTAGATATTTTTTTTAATTTGGTCTATAAATTTTTTAAAATATTTTGGTTTTCAGTGGGATTCTTTAAAAAGTTCCTGGCTACCAGTTGCCAAATTGCCATTCCAGTTTCTCCACACCTGTGAAACTGACAAGTTTTTATGGTTCCAAGGGGATTTATTCTGATGTCTTCATAGATCCACGCATCCATCCTTTGCCATCCAGGTCTGGTCCAGACAGCAGTCTAAAAAGAGATTCCTACACCACTTTCCAGCTCTTCTGGAGGAACACTGAGTCATTACCAAGAGATAACATCTCTACAAAGATTTAATCTCTCCAGCATGCCCTTGCTCTTCCCTGGGACTCCTCCCAGTTGGACATGATCAGAACACCACATCTAGGAATTGTCCAGGAGACATCACCACCAGCAGATGCTTTTTTAGGTGAGAATAAAATTGTCACAGGCATTCTTGCCCCCTCATGATGTACTCTATAAATTTTGCTGATCCTCTTTGAGTATTCATCCATCAATATTCCTATGAGACTATGCTCTGTCTTTAAACAACATGCAGAATTAACATGTGCAGAGTTATTTTTTTTAAAGAGCAGCAAAAATGCTAAGAGAAGAAGATAAATGTAACCTTTTAATATCAGACTATTAGCATTGTCATTGTGTGTGTGTTAGCATGATAATGCTTTTCTTTTCCTTTGTACTGCTCAAGTGGACCAAAGCAAAGTCTAAAAGAGCTGATATGACTCCAGAGACTCTCTGTGTGGCGGGACTGTTTTTGGAAGTCTAAAGGCTGCAGTATACCCACGTTTCACAGAAACTTGTCTTTATACCCACGGTTATGGCACAGGAAGCCACTGCAGTATTCTCCAAACGATAGGTGTCACCACTCAGATTATATCACCACATAAGGGCTGATATAGGGGGAGAAGAAGTTAAAACCAGAAGCCAAGACTTTGTCGAGTGTTTTTTGCGAAGTTTTTCGACAACCTCTCAAGTTTTCAAAAACTGTCAACCTGTAGCACATACAACCACCTGTGTAGCAGTTTACCTAGCTATTTTCTCTCTCTTTGGTTTGTCTGTATCACTGCTGTGAATTACGGAGTACTTGGCAGAATCTGAGTCTCATTCCACCCAATCTGACAGATACACGTAGGCCTGCTGAGTGTTTTGTATTCTCAGATCGAACTTGTCAGCACTTTCTTTAGTATAAATCCCCCTTACTCATGACTCTGACAAGCACTGTCTAGAAAGGCATGCTGGGTGAAGGGTGGAAAATCCCATAGCATAGGCAACATTTTGACACCACAATGTTTCAACACCATAACACCATAAGGATTTTTGCAAAGTTTGTATGATTACAACAATTCTGAAGCAGAGCCAAACATTCAGAATAATTAATAAGTTCCATCTTCCAAAACCATACTGGAGTTGTTAACGCCGAACTAAATCATGCACTTTCAAGTAACAAGTAAACTATCAGGGTTTATTTTTTATTATTCATCTCCTCTAACGCTATAAACTAAAATCATGGTTCACAAACTGAAGTATGAAGCAAACTTTGGTTTAGGAGATGTTTTTGCTCTTCCGGCCCAACCACTTATATAGATGCAAACAAACACACATATATCTGATAACACCCAGTCTCACACGAAAAGCATAGGAAGTGGCTTGAAATGAAATAAACATACCTCCAGATGCCAGGCAACATATTGCAAGAAGCATCAAGGGAATATGGGACCTTGTAGCCATTTTATTATTCTGCAGATTCCAGTATGATAAAAGTGGATGACCTGGCCGTTCTCCAGCGTCTCACAAAGGTTTCCCTTCTTGAGAATGGGTCTGCAGAAAGCCACGTTCAGGCTCCAGCTGCAAGTGAACAAAAATAAAAGATGTCAACCAGAAGAAGCAGGTTCAATTGAAGCATTTACAAACAGCAGGGAACTGGGTCTGCTTAATATACAGCGTGGGAGTGATGAGATGAGACAAGAAGAGAGGCACTTAGGAGACCAGGGGATTAATCTGGGAGGGTTAATTGGAGGTTATGCATGCTTCAAAGGACCATGCTGCACACACCTTCCAAGCCGGTTAGAGTGTGCAAGTAGTTTGGGATGGATGACTGACTTGCTGGGTGTTAACAGTCCAGAACATGCCACAGGTTATTAACACACTTTAATTTATAGAGTCAGGAAACTCTAGTGGGGTCTTGAGTAAGCAGCTTAGCACCACCGCACTAATTACCATGACCCTGACTGAAGCTTTAACTTAATCTAAGTGTAAACAGTGATGGCTATGACAAGGGGAAAATGATTTTTGTACAGTGAAAAATGAAATTGTTTTATTCTAGTTGATAAAACTGAAAGAAAAATTCTGCCACTATAACCACATTCCCCTTCCTTCCGTGGCAAAGGTGGTGGAGTATGTAAGCAGTGCCAATGACTCAAGAGTGGCGGAAAAAACAAGAAACCAAAACTGATTTCTAGTCTGAATCAATCAAAAAGGTAACCTGTCTAGGTTTCACTTTTCAGTTTAAACAAACTGAACAACACAAACGCATTTCCCAAGTGTTAACTGTTGCAAAGCTACAGATGGTTAACATGCAAGTGGATAAATAAGCTTATGAAAGAAAAGGGTAAAAGTAACATCCACTGGCCATATAAGGCCGTCAAAAAGGACGCAGTAGCGTGCAATGCCAGCGTGTCTGCTGGCAAAACCACCCCACAGATGTCAGCTACTACCTTTGGGGAAAACCCATTATAAGACACTTGCAGCTTAGATGCTTTTTGACAAATATTTTTAAACACATCATGAAATGTAGAATCATTATATTTTGTAAATTCTTTTGCAATAATTAAGAATTCAGTTTCATTTTTTTTATTGATTTTGATAAAATCTTTGATTTAGCAGTATAATTGTAATTATACTTGGTCCTTTTTCTTTTTACAGAAAAAATGAATGAGGCAGGAATGATTGAGTCAGGAGTTAGGCTCAGACGAGCAGGTGCTTTTGACCATGAAGTCCATCTTGCAAAAACAACAGTGTGATATCTGCAGCTGCAGACACGGCTATTACAAGTATATTTTAATGCATTTTATCGAGGTTATAAATTCCAGTATCAGCAGCAGAAAGATGCCTTCAAAACAGTGCATTATAAGAGTCAGACCAGAGAAGCACAGAACAACTTCAGAGCAGCAAAGCAGATAAGGAACACATGGCCATGCTGTTCTTACATTCTGACAAGTATTAATAAAAACAGTACATTTGGAACCTAATATATCCAAATGAAAGCAAGCAAGCTTTTCCATTTCCAATAATCCAGCTCGTTGTTTTTCAAAGGCTAAATCAAGATTAAAACGTGGACTTCTGAAAGATTTATTTGGTGCAAACGTGTTCTGAAGAATTCTTTTAGCTCTGTTTAATTCTCAGTTATTATGTGGTTATGTTCTGTAGATACAATCAAAACATTTCTCTAGAAAGATATGGTCCGCAGAAAAGGTTGTGCAAATTTCTTCTCTGAATGATGTCTGACTATTTGTGGCAAGAAAAGTGAAACTGCTGTCATGTTAGAAGTGTTGTAACCAGAACTGCAGGTGCTCACACTTTTAAGGCACTCTCTCTAACTAGTATAGAGCTGTGTGGAAGAAACACATGTGCATCTATATAACCTGTGGTGAACTATACAGTGTATATAGGAAGTGATGCACAAAGTACTGAGGTGCATCACTCTGCAGTGCAAGCAGCTTGCACAGGACAAAAGGGCCTTTCACTGTGTGGCAGCTGCAAGGGCTGGGAAGTCATTTTGGAAGATCATGACAAATATTACACTTTCAGCTTGTCAGTGAGAGCCAGAGCGCTCTGTTTGATTTATGCTGCTCCTTGACCTTCATCTCCTCACTGACTAAACAAAGCTAAACTGTGTTGCAATACCTTTTGGGAAGCAAAGACCAAATCAAAGGAGACCTTCTTTACTTAAAACAGTGTGTAGCTCTTTTGATGTATCTATGGTTGGAATCACATTTGCACTGGGTTAGAATGCTAAGAAAGCTGGTGGTAAAACAGCTTCTAAAAACCTATGTGCAAAAGATTTAGTCATAGCCTTTTAAAGCTGTTTTGGGTTGGAGAAGGTTTTACCTCCATGCTATGGTGATGGTTTTGTTGCAGCAACAACTCAAATCACCTCATGTGACTTCTTCTCAACCCTGACTGTCTAAGCCGAGCAAAGTATTTCTCTCAAAGAGAATCTGGAAAGTACATTATAGCATGCAGACCCCAGACTGAACGTACTGAACATCAGTGAAACCAAGCTGAATACTTGTGGTCAGTTAAGTGTTAAAGGCCTGGCTTATATCTGTGTCATCACGTATGCATACGCTGCAGTTAAGCGATGTCAAGACCCGAGGGCATTTACAGGGTTCCTGTAATCGCAAAGCCATGCGCAAAGAGAGCAATAACACAAAGGCTGAGGCCTGTCTTATATACTGCATCTTGTGGTGTATGAGTAAGATACTCAGGATTAATACTCATAAGTCATTTTGAAAATCATGTGGTCATATGAGCTTCTGAATGAACTATAGTGAGCTCTTCTGCACTTTCAGTGTCTATGGACAGTCACGATACTGCAATTTCAAAGTCGATACCGATACCCCTCAAAATGCTCAATACATACGTGCATATTTTTTTTAGTAAAGATAACATCAATGACAACACCAATTGTCAATTGTTTGACAAACAAATACAGCAATAATTGCAACTGTTAGGTATCCACATATGATAAATATTTTAAGATTGTCTTAAGGTAGTGAAAAATTTTCTGCAGTAGTTTGTACTGTGTTTTTGGTAACGTCCAGCTATATTTTTGTTGCTAATCAAATAGAGTTGGTAAAGCAGGCCGCAACTGTTTCTGTATAGCAGCTGGTAGACCTTTCTCAGCTTTAATCTGAGACAAGACATACAAATAACCATGTTCTCCTGTTAATGTATTAATGTTGCAGATAAAATGTCACAAGGGTGTCTAAATGTCTAATTTTCCCCTTAGACAGTATCAGGGTTTATCCTGCATTGAAATGGGCCTTTGGTGGGTGGCAAATCGGTTGCCACAAAGTAAAAGCAATAACTCTGTTTTACTATAATTAATGAATTTCCAGCCACTTGCTTAACAAAAACTTTAACAGACTTGAATATTCTATCAACAAAACATTTTAAAAACATATTTTTATGACAGCACTGGCGATCTTATCTTCAGACTGGTCTTAAAACTTAAAAGATGGCTTACAAAATGTTCCATCTATTTATGTAAACATCCATCCATTTTTCCATTTCATTTTCATTAATCCGTATCCAGTGTAGCATAGAAGGGGGCTGGAGTCTATGCCAGCTGACACTGAGAGGGAGGGGTTGCCAGTCCATCGCAGGGCGATAAACAAGCACAGAGAGAGATAAACAAACAATCACACTTATGGACAATTTAGAATCATCAGCCTAACCTAAAAGGCATGTCTGTGAACTGTGAGAAGGAGTCAGAGAGGCCGGAGAGAACCCATGCAAACAGGAGACATGCAAACTCCTGCAGACAGGCCCCAGCTACCCGGAGGGTTCGAACCAGAAACCCTCTTCGTGTGAGGCTAACCGCTTCACAACTGCTCCCCAGATAAAATGCAAATAAAATAGCTCATGATTTTGGAGTTTTAACAAATTCATCTATAATAAAAAAAAATATATGTGGTTGCAGTAATATCCCTGAACTCACCATCTGGATGTGTGAAGTTAGTAAAAGTTCAAGCAAGCAAGCTAAAAGAATAGAGAAAGTATCCTAAACATGAGCAACCATAACCTACAAGTACACCGTGACTGCCACAGTAGTCCTGTCCATTTTAATCCAGTGTATAAAAGACACGTGTTGACCCTCTTAAGTTTTTCTCTAAACTTCTTGCACTGTCAGTCACGTTTGTGCCCACAGAAGCGCGTGGACTGAGAAGAGAATACTTTAAAGTACCCCCGTGCGCGCGCGCACACAGTATCGTGCTGTTGTCCATCTGAAGGGAATACTTCACTCCATGTTTACCTGTGTTTTTCTTTAAAGCAACTTTCTTATGAAACACAACCAAACCAGCAACAAAGAGAATTTAAGCAAGAGCTCTGTGCTGTTAGTAGACTTGTAGTCAAGACCGCCTAATCCGAGACCAAGACAAGACCAAGACAATAGGGTATCGAGACCAAGACAAGACCAAGACAATAGGGTATCGAGACCAAGACAAGACCAAGACAATAGGGTATCGAGACCAAGACCAAGACCGAGACCGAGTCGAGACGAGACCAAGACCAAGACCGAGACAAAAAAAGTCTTTAAACTCCAGCCAGACGCTGGTTCGTTTACAGGTGTCAGGCATATTTATGTGTTTTTGCTTTCGCACAGCCCTCACACCGCTGTCTACTGTCTCACTCACTTACTGAGAGGACAGACGACGCTCCACTTGACTGTCGCGTCTCTCACCTCTCTGTTTTTCACATAATGATATTATCCCTCCATATTGTGATTGGCCACAATATGGAGGGATTGGAGCATAGCTGAACCACTGTGTGAGAGCTGAGCAGCGAAAGGAAATTAAGTGAGGGTAGAAATAACTGAAAGATTATTAGGCTCCGTTTTGAGTTTTGTTAAAAAGAATGACTTCATATATAAAAAAAAAAATAAATATCACATATGCAGGACACCTTAAACTAGTTTTTTAATTAAGCAGCAAGGCAGAACAAAGTCGGGGCTGTATCAAAACACAGGGACTAAACCCCAATTCAACCAGACCCAGAACTGATCCGGAATTAAAACAGGACTACAACAGTTCAAAATCAGGACTACTTAGGACTTAACCAAGACAGAACCAGAATCAGAACTAGATGATAGTAGCACTGAAAATCATCATAGACCTGCACTACACTTTTTTTTAATTCTACCAAAGTACACTATTTAGATTGAGAAAAGTTTATATAATTATTTAGCCTTGTTGTGCAAACAAGCCTGCATAACTTACTAAATATAGAATTTGAAAAGTAACAAATGGTATCTAAAAGAAACAGGTACTAGATACATGTTCTGATGAGTTTTGGCAAACAACCATTTCACTAACGTGTGTGTCTCACCTGCTCTTGTTCGATCTCTGTTCTGTCCTCATTCTCCATCTCCTCTCTGTTCTCTCTCTCCCTCTTTGTGCTGACAATCAAGCCAAACACCAACATCATCAAATATACAGTTGAAACCAGATATTTACATACTCTTCAGATAAAAACACAAACACTTTTTTAATTGTAACATCAAATCAGACTAAATGTTTATTTTTTTAGATTGATAAATATAAAAAACATATTTGTTAACTTTAAGAGTAAAGAGAAAAACTATATGTATTTCTTAATTGCAAATGGCACCAAATTGTATTCAAAATTGAGCCACACTTATGGAGCTCCACAGTTCTTTTCCTGGTGTTTTGGTTGACATCTCTTGATTTTCACATGTCACAGAAACAGGCTCTGTGTTTTGCCTTATATGCATCCACAGGTGTGCCACCAATTTACTCACATGGACTCTACTAACCTATCAGAAGCTTCTTAAGCTCAGAATGGAATCGTCTGGAGTTTTCTTATTAATTAACAATAAACTTGGTGTATATGTTCTCCTAAATTTGATGAAAGGGATAAAATAGACAGCTCTGTCTCTCTTTATTCTGTCATTAAACTAATTCAAAAGATATTTCAACATTTATTTATCTAAAACAAAAGTTTACTCTAAATTAATGTTTAACAGTAAAAATAGTTTTTATGTTTTCTACCTAAAGTGTATGTAAATATCTGGTTCCATCTGTGAATACTGCTGTGTATTGAAATTTCTCTTGTTTTGCATAGATATACTGAACAACATACAAAGCATAATATATAAAATAACATCTACCTGAGTTTTTCTTTGAAAGAAGCTTCTTATGTCCATTGTTGTGTTCATCAGTACACAATTGAAACCGATTTAGAGAGTTTGTTTAGCCGTGGAGGGTAACAACTGAAAATATGAAATGTAAGCTAAGGCTCTCTAAAAATCAGCATTGTTGTTCGGCTTTTATTTATCCATTTGTTGATTCACTCGAAGAGCAAGTAACGCAACCAACTGATCAGTTTGATATCAATCGTTTGTGATACACCGTCATATTTACAGTATTAGTTCAGTACGAATGATTTGCTTTGGTACCTGGTCAAACTTAAGCTCTCCTCTGTCTGCAGCAAACTCGCAGGCAGCAGCTTCTCCCCCCTCGCTCACATGCGTGCTGTGCTCAGTCGCCTACTGCCTGAGCTCGGATCATACCAAAATTAGGGGGGATTTACGACGGTGCCCCATGCTTCTGAAAAAATGACCCGGGCTTAAGCCCAGTAAGCCACCCCCCGCTCCGTTAATGGTTGACTCCAAATCTCCCGAACACTATGTCGATTTGAGAACGGAAGACTGAAACAGCGAGACCAAGACCGAGACAAGACAAAAGTCCGTCGAGACCAAGACAAGACCAAGACAAAAGTCCATCGAGACCAAGACAAGACCAAGACAAAAGTCCATCGAGACCAAGACGAGACCAAGACCACGTAAAAGTGGTCTCGAGACCGGTCACGAGACCAAGACCGGTCTCGAGACATCCAACTCTAGCTGTTAGCCCGTAGCTTCAACGATAGCGGGAGAGCATGTCAGCGGAATCATGACAGATGTTCTGCTGGAGTTTTGAGCGGCTAAGTACACTGTAACTGTAAACAGCGTTTTCAGGGGATTCACACCCACAGTGCTACCTGACATTCTTTACATAAACCTTATCTTCTGGACACAAGCTAAGCGTTATCTAGTCAAAGCCTTAGGTCTTGAAAACAAGCGGACATACCATGCAGAGTCTTCAGAAAATGCCCAAGTAAACTTGGTTGAAGTTGAGGTCGCAGCGGTGGATGCGGATATCAAAGTCGTTATTTCGGCTGCACATTCACGCAGTTATTTTTGATGTAGTAAATAAAAAATCACAGAGGACGATGTCGACGGGATATTTTATCACTTTGTGTTCAAACAACCGCACTCGCTCAAAGTTTCTAACAGTTTACTACTATCTGTCTGCCTTTTTACTGAGGGCTTCATCTGGGGGCGGGGCCTGGAGGGAGGAGGCTGAGCTGCTGCGGCAGAGCTTCCCAAAGCAGGGTGCACGGTCTGCTCAGGAGCCCCTGCAGGAGGATCACAAGGTCCTTAAGTGATCGCACATATCTAAGTCCGAATGTGAGAGTGCGTAACTTTAATATTCTCAAAAGGACCCTTCAGTCCCATATGAAACATAAAGACTGTAACTGTATAGGCTTGCTACAGGTCAATCTCACCACATAGGCCAATAGAGTGATCTTTATCTACATGGAGGCCTATTATGACAGGTAATAAAAATATCTGGTTAATCAAGACTTCTGTTTGATGTGTACCTTTTGCTGCAGCAAGAGGACTTTGTTTTGAGTCATGAAAACAATTGTGTTACAAGGTGTTTGGCGGTAGGGTGTTTCTGTGTAATCCTTTGGCATGTAATGTCCAGTTTATTAAAAATCGGCATGCACAGGATAATGTGCAATTACAGTTTTACAAAATACCATGATTTATAACATATGATATGCAGTAGAACACTCAGACGTGTTCTACTGCATATTACGACTGTTAAATCATCCATCATCATCTATATGCTTTAACTAAACTAAGGTCAAACTTTGGCAATATTTATTTAACTGAGACAAACATGGCAGACATACTTGGGATTGCAAGCAGACACAGCTTGCAAGCCCAAGTGGCACTTGGGATTGCAGTAACTTGCTAAAGAACAATAATATTTTGTGAAAAGACCACTGTTGCAGGAAATCCAGAAGTGGACCGAATGGTTGTACAGTTCAAATGATGTCTAAATTATCCAATCTGTATCTGATGTGTATGCTTTTTGGATGCGTGCTATCCGAAAAGCATACAAACAGAGTAAATCACAGCATCGCTGCAACACGATGGGAGGAATTCATAACCCACCCAAAACCTGATTGTACTTTAAGCCAAATCCAAGGAGCAGGTATATAAAAAAAAAAGTCTGTTATGACAGCTGAAGTCTATTCTAGCTGCTTTATGTTCAGGACCATTACGCATTTGAATACATTAGCGCCATCATTAATGTTGAAGAACTCCTATGCTTTTCCTACTATTTTCTACTATGTCTGCTGTGAAAAAGACCATATGCACTCAGTTTGGGTTTATTATTTATATAAGCACTCTGAAAGTGTAATGGATAGGAAATTACCTTCAGCAGATTGAGAGCAGCAGTGACTGGTTGCACTGCACAGTGTCTGAAATGCCCACTGGGCTGAAGATGCAGTCACTAAACATCTCATGAAATCTCTCGCCAAAAAATCATAAAGTTTTCTACCTTTTTGAATTTGTTGATTGTCACATGATGATGACTACTTAGCAAAAATTACTGTAATTACTACAGGAAAGACATTAGATGTTCATTGATGGAGTAATTTGTCTGTTTTCTTTGCCTAAAGATAGTGACAAATGAAAGAAAATCCAGTTTTGGGAAGTGTTTTGGGAAAGTATCAGGCTATCAAATTTTCCCAGAACAGCTTTTAGGCCAGCTGACGCAGGACGGATGACAGGGTAGGTATGGGACATAACTTTCACGCTCATGAAATCATTCAGTGACCGCTCATGGCCTAAGGGCGGAGGCAGTTTTCCTCCTACATGGACAGAAATGTTTCATCACAGGGAGTCAAATTCTGTGTTTATTTACAAGGATCCTTCACACAAGGGGGACCAAGGAACCCATTTCTCCAAAACAGGCCCCAAAAGCATAACAGAGCCATCAAATTCCGTCAGTGCAGAGGTCAAGGTCAAGAGATCAAGTCCTGAGGTTTTACTTTAAATGTGCCATTTGACTGGAGTGAATGTTTTTTATGGTGAATGGGAGATCTGATGTCACCAGATAGTGATCAAAGACCACCAGAGGGCCTCAAACAAAGACAGTTTAGAGGTTACAGTGTGACTGATGTGATGCCTTTGGGCCTACATACTTTAAATTCCTTTTGTTCGGCAAAATGACAAAAAGAAAACACAAAACACTCTGTGAAATATTGCTTTCCATGTGAAGTAGAGCAAACATGAGACGGCCATTCTAAAATGGCATTCATTAACCGTTATGAATTTAAGATGCTGTTTTTTTGTTGTTGTTTTTCTCTATATATATTCTTTAATTTAAGATTTTTAATTTTTGCCTTTCACTGTGATCATTTCATTAGAAACAAAGATAGGAATATTATGTATTAGTTTCATATTTATCATCTCAGTCATTTGTATGTTTAAACATTTTGAAGCGGTTTCTAATATTAGGAAGTTTCTTGTTTTGTTTTTTTCTTTTACAGCTCTCACAACAATTTTTTGTCACATCCTTTTTATTTCAGCACCCTGCAACCCCCATCACAAGCACTAAACTGTGTGTGGAGCGATTCCTGCGTGTGAAATCTCTCGTACGCTGCTAAACAAACACCAAATTGCTTTGCTGTGATATCAGACTCCCAGCGAAAAGGAGATGCTGTATGACTTGGTACAACATAAATGTCAGCTTAGTGATTCACCACTAATGAGGTGGCACCTGTGACAAGAGGGAAGGAAACTTTTGTTGTGGAAAACACACAAAAACACACTGATGTGCTGCTTTTGAGAGTTGACAAGGAAACGCTCAAAGGGATCAAATTATTTTACATCTCATACATATGCATGTCTCCGTTAAAGTGTTCCACTTTGTTTATTTACACTGTGTTAGGGTTGTGAATACAGCTGAGATGAAGGGGAATAGAAAGTGTAACAGTGCATCAAAGATATGAGCAATCTGAAGCTTCTTCACTTTCCATTAATGTAACTCCCGTTCTTGACTCTTTATTGACCCAGTTGATTGCTCTACCTGTCAAGACCAACCATGCTTTTCACTAATATTGCTCTACTTTGAGTGCCACCAAGTGTCACCGCATGAAATAATAAGTGATCTTGGCTGAATTGCATTACACGCAAAAGAAAACTTACAGTTTTAGACAATCTGGACTTGAACATGTTCATTTTTGCTGGATTGTTATTTTCTATCACTGCTGTATGTGGTTAATGTATTCTTACAGGTAAATATAAATTACATATACAGATATGTTAAGTAATGGACTAACCATAATACATTAAACTCTTTTGTTCGGCTTCTTTACATGATGTTTCAAGGACACAGACAATGATTTTCTTTTTATACTGGAAGGATCATTTCCTTTTTATGGCTAAGGTAATCTTTCAAAAGATGACAAAAGCAGAATAATGTGTTTAAAGCCAGAATGAAGAGTATAATAAATATATGCAGAATATAAAGTGGTCAAGTTTAAAGCGCAACCTTTTCAGCGTCTTTTACAAGGTGGATAAACACAAAAAATAAGTGTCACAAAACACTGTTAGTAGTGCAGTATAACTACAAGACATCAGATATCAGTATTTCAGAGTATTGTGTGCCCCACACCCCCACTTTCAAACACATTGCATCTCAGTAGTCAATATTTTCAGCAGTCATCTCAGAAGAACAATTAGACACCTCCATTGTATAGGTATAGCCACTGTTCTAAAGAGGGTCAAATATTTGCCTCTGTAAGTATGGCAAAAAGACCAAAATCTGATGTACTTTATGCAAGACAAGCCTTTTTTTCTCTGATAATATTTTATCTTGAATTGGGTTGAAACAATATTTTTTGAATGAAAAGAATAAGTTATTATCACAGTGATAGCCCCTCTTGCTTTGTCCTCGCTTCAGCAATGTTTTTTGGACACTCCAAACGTTTGAGCAGGGCAGGGTTGTTATTGGACTGCTGTTGACTTGGATTGCAGTGTGTTATCAGATGGACAGAGTGAAGAGGGATTTTCTGCCCCACATTTTCTCAATCACACAAAGGCCACAAAAAAAGGCAAAGCCAACATTAAAGCCTCATTCCAGCTGGCTCTTGGTACAGCACGGTGTCTTTGACTACTGACCAGGACAGCATCTCACATGTTCTCACTTTGATTTCAAATACCTATCAGTAGCAGGAAAGATGAGAGGGCTTTCATTACTGTAGCACTAGTTTTATGGTAAAACTGGGGTTTTTCTCCTAAATCATTGCAGAAACACATCTGATTTCTATTTAAATGTGGCCTATTGCTTTTAATTCATTTTAAAACCAAACCAAATGCTGCTAGACCACTCCAGACATCTTAAGTTAGATGAATGGATATTCCATCTGGTAACAACATATGAGGACAATAATGCAGCAGGTGGACACAAAAATCTGCACATGTATTTTTTTTTCGCCAAGGTAGTCAGCTGTGAAAGCATAGTAAAAGTCTTCTTGTAATGTTAATTTAACGTAGCTATTAAGTAACCAGACAGATTGGCAGCACCTCTTCCTTCGGGCATGGCCAGTAAACTTACATATGAGATTCTGAAGTCCCTCAATGTGCTCAAAAATTTAGACTTTCATTTAGTCTGTTCTTTATTCTAATAGTACTTTTCCAGGTTATTTTTTTAACGATTTAAATAAAGGTAAACAAAAAAGACACAAGAAATACATTCTGTTAATCTCACATATAGTTTAAAGGTCACCTGGAAAAAAAATTGTTGACTTCTTAGAGATCATCTCATATCTGTTATTAAAAGGCAATACACTTTCATTTTACCAGAGTTGCATTAGAGGTTCCCTGTAATTTGCAATTTTCTTTAGAAAAACAACAGAGTTTTGTGGTGATTTCTGTCACTCAGTTTAAATGTGATGCACAACAGGAGATTTAGTAGGTTCTTTTAAGTATTTCTTATTCCCATTTTGGACTTACAGCTGAAAAATAAGAAATTGCATTTTATTTACAAACATAAAGTGTAGCATAATAAAAATATGGATTCTGTTGCCCTCTTATGGATGGTATAGAGCAAGGTAGGGATTTCCTCAGCATGTTTTCTGCTCTTCAGTGAAGGAGTTAGACCATTAGAAATAGCAATTCAGGCAGCAGGAGCAGAGGTAAGAAAAGTGCCATCCTTTACTAAACCCTGCTCCAGGAACAGGCCATATCGGTTATTAAAAGGCAACCCGCCAACATTTTTCAAGGGTTACCAAACACGAGACATTCCCAGCCCAACTACGGAGAATAAAATTAATGTAGCATGGCTATATTTCAACTCTATAGTTTTGAAATGACTTAGAATTAGAACACTTTTAATAAGATCATCATTTCCTGGCTGATTGTTGTCAGGCTTTTATTTACGCTGTGTATGAATTTTGGATTAGAATCCCACTGGAATTACAGGGAAAAGACATTTATTGTCTTATGAATAGAGCCAAATATTATTTATTGCCTTATAGCTTTGGAGTTGCTACTGAATTTAGGATCATCTTAGGTGGGAATTTTAAAAAGTAAATACATTAAAAGTTTTAAGCAAAGTAATAATGCCACGGTTTAGTAAAAGTGCAAGCATCAAATTGTATTTAATGCATAAATACTCAATTTTATAAAATGGAAATATTCTAGTCATTTTGGTATTAATTTAAGTTATATTAACCATCATGTCTGTCTTGATGTGTTGTTGTTTGAATTAGAGTTAATCCTGATTATTTAAGATTTGCTTAGCTAATACAGAACAATGCGTCACCTAGGATCACTAAAGGTTTGGAATGTGGTAAACCAGATGTAAAGCCTTTCCTGAAAATAATATGACAAGTACTTTCCAAGTAACATAAAGTAGCATTAAAGCTATTTGACTTCTGATTAGAAGCAGTTAAATGTGTAAACAGTGTCTCTTCCCTCACTTCTTTTGAGAAGTTTATGTTTGTTCATTCAAAAACAAATACCCGTTGTTTCTCCTCACTTTTGAAACATGGGCAGGGCAGAACCTTTTCCTTTATGACCTCCTCCCTTCTCAACAAGCTTCCGGTAATTGTCAGGGGAACTCACACTGTGTCAGTATTTACGCTCAGATTCAAAACTCATTCTGCCTGCCTATACCTTTCGCTTTCTGAACTTCCTTGCATTTGGTCTTTTATTGGTATACTGAAGACTGTTTAACACCCTTTTCTGCCTCAGTTCCTCAAAGGTCTATTTCTTGCATTTAAATTTAGTTTGATGCTATATAAATTACAATATACATGCAAACACGTGTTTTCACTTTAGACTGCAGTCAAAAATCTCTTTTACTTACAAAGATATACAAGTGAGCCTTTAGAAAAGACTAAAACCTCCAAAAAACAAACTGTTGTTAATGTTCTGAGTTTACTTGCAGATGTTTAAATGACAGCCAATAATTTCATAATGACATTTAAACAAAAATGTGAATATTCCAGTTAAATAATTTATGGGTATGAGGGACATAAAGGAAAGCAACATGCCACCTCCTTTTGCACTCGAAGCTGTTTAATTTCGCCACACATTTTTGGCCATGGCTCCATCTTGTGGAAAGAAGGTGTAAGTGACTAATGTCGAATTAGATTTATGCTCCTCTTTACTGACAAGCTAAAGACTTTAAAAATGCAATATTTTCCAGATTACCTTAGAAGAAAAACAGGTTATTTACATATAAAAATGCATGCACAAATACACTCACCGGCCACTTCTTTAGGTACACTTTGGTAGTGCCAGGTTGTTCCCACTTTTGACTTCAGAACTACGCTCATTTGTCATGGTACAGATTAAACAAGATGATAAAGGTAACTGAATCATTCCTCAGAAGTATTGGTCCATAGTGATGTCATAGCATTGTGCAGTTGCTGCAGATTTGCAGCTACACATCCATGATGCAAATCGCCTGCTCAACCACATCCCAGAGGTGCTCCATTGGATTGAGATCTGATGACTGAGGAGGCCATCTCAGAACAGTGAACTCATCATGTTCAAGAAACCAATTTGAGATTTACTGAGTTTTGTGACATGGTGCATTAGTCTGCACAAATTTACATTAAATGGCACAATGAAGACATTTGACCCAATCCTGGCAATTTTTATTGTCACTGCATAGACACACTCAAACTCATTGAAGTCTGGTTCTAAAATTGTTCGTACTTAACACCTATTTTGTTATTTTTAAATGTTAACTCAACTTCAGCTTAAATTCAAGGCCTGTCTATTTCACAGGAAGTAAAGTTATGTCTGCTTCAGGTGATCCTTGTAAAAGTCACATTCACCTCAAGCCCTCTAATATTTTCCACTTTCACAACTAAGAATAGCCCTTAAAACTGTTTACTGGCATTGTAAAGCGCTTTGGGTGCCTTGAAAAGCGCTATATAAATCCAATCCATTATTATTATTATTATTATTATTATTGTTATTGTTATTATTATTATTATTATTACTATTGATTAGAATTATAATGTCTCGTTGCATTTTCAAAAGTACAAAAAAATAAAATACAAACTTTGAGTAAAAGGGCGTAATTCAAGTTGTTTCATATAAATATAGTTTTAAAAAAACACGATAGACAAAATCGCTTAATAAATCAAGTACACGTAACACAAGGGATGTTCGCTGCTGAGAATTGTTAGTCCTGTTTAATGAATGCAAATTTTCCGTTTCTGAGTCAGCCCGTGAACTCATCGCTCCGCCCAGATCCCAGTTTTCTGTTCCTGGTGATCCACAGGCACGTTTCCCGCCACAGTTATCACAAGTCCGCAGCCCGCTTTCGCAGTCTCACAAACCAGGCGAGTGGCATTATTATCTGCAGGAGTTGCTCAGCGGAAGCAACCGATAATGTACTGGGATGTTATCGACTTACCATTTTGTTGGGAACGCTCAACATAAATCATGGTTTAAAGAGAAAAACAGTTAGCTAAACACTTTGTGGGAGGCGTTGTGATGGTGATTTTAATGTCATTTTTAAAAACTCTTTCAAAGACAAACATTCGGGTAGGTAGGTAGGATGTAGGCCAATCAAGTCTGGAGTCTTGAGCAGAGGTGTATAAATTTGAGTTAGTTGCCGTAGAAACGTCCACTACCGAAGAGTTGAACGCAGGATTCCGCGAAATCTCGTAAGGTAATGTTTGATAGCACGACAAAGACGACGACGAAGGTAGTGGTGATGATAACCAGAGCAAACTTGTGTTATGGTGGTTGGTGAATTTTTTTCCAATATGTTGGACTTATATAAAAGTCAACAAACTGATAGGAAGACTAACGAAACGTGACAGCTTCTAAACACTTTGGTTAACGCTAGCTAGACATTGGCGCGCTTAGCCGCGCTAAATATTTGCTTAAAGCGACTTGCGTTAAAAAGAAGAAAATAATTTACAAACTAGCTGTTAAGGGGTTTTTTTGTGCAAGATGCAACTGCTAAAATGTGCAGAGATGAGAAATAGAAAGCGTTTAACTTTCTAGCGCTGACGACCAAACTCATCCGGGAGCATTAGGACATTATCAGGGTTGTTAGTGCATAAAATACAAAATGCTACTACTTAAATTGCCCCATAGTACACTGCAACTGCGGTTATTTTGTTTGGTATAGTACACCGACTGTTGGTAACGTTAGCTGGCAGGCAGACTAACCGGTGGGCGAGACTGAAGCTGGTTTTATGGGTCCCACAAATGTGCCTGCCATTTATTGGTTGGACAGAGAGGGCGAGAGATGCGCTCCTGTGCATCCCTCCAAGATCCTGGCTGCTCGTTGCTTAAAAGCAGATGACGTGACGCACTTTAATTGGTAGAGAAGTAATACATATTTAATATTAAATATTTAATGTAAATGTACGATATTGATGCCTAGTACTGTGCATAAGTCGTGAGTTGCCCCTAATTTGTCGATATTTTACTACCATGCACACAGACTTGGTATTCAGCAATAGCTCTCCAGGCTTTCCGAAGGCCTTTCAAAGTATTTCTATGGACATTGGCTGTCTTTTAACTCAATTTCAGTACAATTCTTGTACCTGACCATTTTCAGGGGATTTTTTGTTTGTTATAACATGACCTATGAATCATTTAAGCATCAAAAAGGCACCTTACTTAAGGGATGAATCTTTACTCGCCTTCTTACTTGCAGCCTGCTGCAAAAAGATCCATTTACTGCCTCATCAGAAATGCTCTCTAGGTGGGTGTCAATAAGTAATTTTTAAGGAAGGGAAGCTGGGAAAAAGGCTAATGTATTTCAAATTACACAAGAACTGGACTGAAAATCAGCAGGCCTGATGGAGTGTTGGGTGTTTGGTTCAAATCATCATTATTATGTACAAAGGAGGTCAGGAGAGAAATACTTAGCTTGCAAACTTGAGCAAAATCCAGAATCCTCTCACCTGTACGTGTATAATTTGCAATCCAACATATTTCCTTCAGCACACAGTTTACAACTGTGAATCTGTATATCACCATCATTACACAGATCTTTAGTCACCACATTTACAAATGACTTTCCCAAACACATTGAGGGGAAAAATTCACTTATGGTACATATGTTTGTAGAAACCATTATCCTCTTTTTAGAGTTGAATTCAGTGTCATGCTGAATAACTTGAACAGGCCCTGAACAACTGCTGGCAGCCAGCACTAAAAGGAGACCACAACTAAGTGATTAATAAGACTGTTTCCAGTAATCCAGTGTATGTTTAACTATTTAGAATGCTCATTAATGTATGATTGAAAAGGATGGGTAACAACACCTCAACGTATCAGACCACATAGTGTACTAAAAAGATGCAGACATACTGCTGCCTCATCTGAATTGTATAGTTTTATGCGAATATCAGTGATGTGAGACCCTTATTAAATATGAGGGGACTCCAAAAAAATCTTTCTGAAGTTTGTAACTTGGCTCATATGGATATGGTTTTATACCTAAAGGAGCCCAATGTTTTGGCTTTATTACTGTTGTTTTATTTGGTCAAATCTACAAAGCTTTACTGTTGCTGAAGTAAAATGTGCACTGGAGCAGTTTTGGAGAGATGCTGTAGATGGCAGTATTACATGTGTCTAGCACAAATGAGCCTCTCCTAACCTTCCATTCTGAAAGAGTTGATACCTGTATAGTGTTGTAGATGTATTGTCAGTATATTTCTGTGGATGTTTACTTTAATGTAGAAAGTATTTATTTAACCAACAAGATTAATTATAACAATGAATTAATTTAGATTGACATATAATGCCCCCGGCAACATTAATCAGATTTTTTTGGGGGGGGTTATCTATACATTGGAATCAAATTTTGGTTTGAGTAAATATATTTATTGCAGTATCTTTTCAATTAAACAGGTAAACAGGATTGTGCATGGCCTACTGTAATCAGTGAGTCCACATTGGAGAGGGGATTAGTTTTTTTTTCTTTTAAAATATTTCTTTTCTGTTTTGATTCTGCTATAAATCTAAGAAGTGTTTGTACATACTCATTTTCTGCTGAAGAGACGATAGTTGTTAGACTCATTTATTGATATTAAGGTTTTTTAAGAGACAAAAGATTCATCCTTTGCAGCTTTACATTTTTTTCATACAGTGGGTAAAATAAGTATCAAAGACGTCACCAAATTTCTAAATAAAGATATTTCTAAAGGTGTCATTAACATGAAATTCTCACCAGAAATTTGCAACAACACATCCAGTCCATACATGCAAAGAAATCCAACCATGAATGTCCATAAATTATGAGTAAAAATGAGAAATGACGCAGGGAAAAGTATCGAACACACTTAATGAAATTCCTTTAAAACTTCATAATTTGTTTAATACTTTGTACAAAAGCCTTTTGTTGGTGATGACAGCTTCAGGATGCCTCCTGCATGGCCTGTTCTTCCACACAGTCTTTAAATCCTGAAGGTTTCCTTGGGCCCCTGCTTTGAACTCTGGGCTTTAGTTCTTTCCATAGATTTGGATTCAGGTCGGGTGATTGGCTTGGCCGTCCTAGCAGCTTCATTTTCAATTTATAAATTGTTTTGTAAACAATGCCATCAGTATGTTTCGCAACAATAAGGTTGCAAAGGTCTTAAGTGCGATCAGTAGTTTTACCCATCATGGGATGTTTCTTGTGTGACGACTACACCTACAACTACTACTACTTCTTTTTATATTATTTATTGGCTGTGTGACACCTTGGTAATGAAACATCTTTTTATAGGCCTTCAGTTGGGACTTTGTGCAAATTAATATCAGCTGATAAAGACGCAGGCTTGCTTTCTAATTACTGATAGATTTCAGCTTGTGTCATGACTTCCATACCCGTTTGCACCTCTTTCTTCATGTGTTCAATACTTTTCCCTGTGTCATTTCTCATTATTACACATAATTTATGGATATCTATGGTTTGACTCCTTGCACGTGTGAAATGGATGGATTGTTACTGACATCTTGGGAGAATTTGATGTAAATAGCATATTTCGAAATATATTTACTTAGAAAACTGGTGACATGTTTAATACTTAATTTTAACTGTATGTATTTGACATTTAAGTCTTCAATTTTATATTAAGAATATGAATGCTATAGCAGTCACAGGGAATATTAATGCCCAATATAAATTTTTAAGAATTTAGGGGGTCAAGATAGACTAGTTTGCAGCATTCTTGCAGTAAAGTAGTTTTGTTATATTATTGTTGGTTTAATCAGCAGATGCTTTCCTTTTTTCACTTGACATGTAGGAAAACGTGGTACGAGCATCGAGTTTCTGCAAAGCAATTTCCAGGCGGTTTTTCCCCTGCATGCAATTTGGATATCGCAATGTCTGAAGTGAACGTCTGCCCCCCCGTGAGTGGAAATCCCCCTCCACCAGAGGTCATAAATTCCAAGAGGCGTGGACGTGTAACCAATCAGCTACAATATCTGGAGAAGGTGGTGCTCCAAGCTTTATGGAGGCATCAATACTCATGGCCTTTTCACCAGCCAGTGGATGCAGTGGCACTGTGTCTCCCAGTAAGTAGTAAAATTGTAGTTGTAGCACTGCAGTAAGACTGCGGTCATGTGTATTTAATGTTTGAACCTAAAACTGTCTTCATGAGCCACACTTCAGAAAGGCATGTTTTCATGTTCATGTCTTTGTCTTTAGGATTATTATACAATTATTACAAATCCAATGGATCTTGGCACCATTAAGAAGCGGCTGAAGAATAGTTACTACTGGCAAGCAGTTGACTGCATAGACGACTTCAATACTATGTTCACCAACTGCTATGTGTACAACCAGGTAAGATGATAATAGTTATGTTGCTGTATGATACCAAAATGTAACCACAAAGCACATTTCATATTCCTTCACAGAAGCAAGATGTACAAAAATCAGAAGTAGTCCTACGATGAAAAAAAGTTGGACAAAAAAAATCACACTTTTGTTTTGTTTAACTTTTGGTACTTAACAATATTGGAATGCATCTCAGCAGTTTAAACTGTCACAAAAGCACATTTGCCTTTTTTTCTCCCTATTTAATGCATCATTTGTCTTTCCACAGCCCGGGGATGATATTGTTTTTATGGCAAAAACCCTCGAAAAGCTTTTCCTGCAGAAACTTTCTAAAATGCCTCAGGAAGAGTTTGTGGTAGAAGTCACTACAAAGGACCAACAAAAAGGGAAAAACTCTAATGCAGGTATGTTGCATGCCCCTAACTAGTAATGCAGGGTCATTTTGTCCTGTCTTATAATTTTTGTAAAATTTTAAATGAGAAAGAGAAACTTCAAAAATGATGTTACGATGTTACCACAGGAAGATATTAAAATTGCACTGATTTTGTTCACCATATAAAATGTTGTTCCTGTTTAACTTTATCACCTGTGATGCAGATGCATTAAAGCACAGATCCCTCGTGTCAGAGGTTGTTCTTCAGCAGACTGTGACAGTCATTCCTCCAGATGTCCCTCAGTCGAGCCTACCCATCCAGCTCTCTGCACAAACTGACTCAACACTGAGCACTGAAATGGTTTGCAAACAACTTTCAGAATATACATAAAATCATGCAATGTTCTATTTAAGTAAAATGTGAGATAAACGGTGTACATGAACTTAGATGTACTGGTAACGGTTCCTTATGCGATTGTCTAACCAAAGACCTCAAACAGTGCATGCATTTAATATAGTAAGTGCATCATCGCATATAGATGATCATCATTAATGAATGATGTCAAAAGCTATTAATCATTATTATTACTGATTGTCTTTGTGCCTTCAAACAAACTTTTAACTGTCAGTTTTGTTATTTGTGTCCCACTGCTTTTTTTCCTTTTTTAATATCTAGAGCAAAAAAGGTCTCAAGCGGAAAGCAGAGCCCACCACCACCTCAGTGATCACCAGCAGTGAAGTCTCCCCTGCTGAACATTCAGCACCTGGTATGCTGATCTCCCACAGAGGCAGTGGAAGGCCCATCAAGCGTCCTAAGAAAGACTTGCCTCTCTTTGAGGCCAAGAAGGTCAGACTGTCTGAGCAGCTCAGATGCTGCAATGATATCCTGAAGGAGCTGCTCTCAAAGAGGCACTCTGCATATGCATGGCCCTTTTATGTGCCAGTTGATGCGGCTGCTTTGGGTCTGCATGACTACCATGATATCATCACGCATCCCATGGACCTGAGTACCATCAAGGTAAAATGTCTGAGCTGATTAACTGAAGCTTGTAATGTGATTTTCAGTATATGGTAGATCAGTTTTCTCAACAAAAAATGTTACTTCCTCAGAAAAAGATGGATCAACGAGAGTACGGAAATGCAAAAGAATTTGCTGCCGATGTTCGCTTGATGTTCTCCAACTGTTACAAGTACAATCCACCTTCAAATGAGGTGGTACACATGGCAAGAAAACTTCAGGTACATTTTATCAATTTATTGATTTCTTAAATCAGTAGGACAATATTTAAATGTAAGTTTTGTTTTGTGTTTACCTTCACATGCATTTTGCATGTCCTTAAAGCCGCATTCACATCGAATGAAATTCACTTGTCCGACATTGGTTGGTTGCTTATTGTTGGTCACTAGTTGACATTCAAGACTCTAGTTGCCATTGGTAAAAGTGTAATGTATTTACTGGCCTTTCATATGTCTTTTAGCAGAATTCTGTGCTTTTTTAAAATTGAAAGTCATTTGAATTACATGCCTTAAAGTTGCACCCGCACACCTCAGCTTGCAGAATGGCATCGGCTTCCTGTCATCCCTGGTTGCCAAATTGCTGCTGGTTGCTTCCTCTGGGGATGGGGCTTTGGGCCTAAAAAGCAAATGTGTTTTAGTTGCTAAACTTGAAATCTTAATTTTTACATCCATGTTTGCTCCTGAGCAGATTCCCACTTAATTCATTTATCTGCTCTTTGCTAACTTCTGAGACATTGCAGTTAACAAGTGTTCTCATAGAAATTATTTGAAACCATTTACAGTGTTGTATCATCACAGCCACATGTACAAGACACCAAACAGAAGCACAACAACAGCGGGCTTATTATAGTTTAGACTACGTCTTAGCAGTAACATGTTCCACATTGTTCCACACATACACTTTGAACCAGTTTTAATTGAACTGTAAAAAACAAACAAACAGATAAATAGTTTTTCACTTAGTTGCAGCTGCGAAATGTTAAAAAAAAGGAAAGCGTCTTTGTCTTTGCTTGTCTATATATCCTGTGATTATGAGCAATTTTTGTACAATAGGGGTGGTTTACAATTTATTTATTTATTTTTTTTGCGTAATGGAGCATTTTTGCCACTAACCATCCTCAAAAAAACAAAACAAAAGGCGTTCAAATACAACTTATTGGTAAATGAATTGCTTTGACATGCCCCTGTAGCAGTTGTATAGACTAACCTACGTCAGTTGAAGAATTACAGTTGGTGTAATTGCTAACAATACTGCAAAAATATTTTGTTTTAACAGGAAGTTTTTGAGGCCCGGTATCTGAAGCTTCCCCATGAAGCAGAGTCCTGTCAGACATCACATCAGCAAGAAAGGGGAAAAGGAAACCGAAATGGAAGTCTGTCAACTTCAGAAAGTTCTGTCAGCAAAAGCTCATCATCTGAGGAAGAATTTTCATCAGAAGAGGTAGCCATTCGGCTTGCCAATCTGGAGGATCAGGTCAGTATTGCGCACACAGTAACAAGCAAGCTTTGAGAAATAAATCACTAAAGTGCTCTTTACTTAACTGTCTCGTTAATGGCTCCCTTTTCAGTTGAAGGCTGTCAGTGATCAGCTGAAGAAGTTTGTCCAGGATCCCATGATGAAATCAAGGAAGAGAGAAAAGCTGAAAAAGGAAAAAAGATCACGGGAAAAGGATATAGCTCGACTAAAGAACAAATCCTTGAAATGCAAATCTGTTGTTCAAAGAATCGCAACCAGCACGAGCTCTTCCTTGTAAGTGAACCCCACTTAATCAATATTTTTGTGTTTTTTACCTAACATAAACTGTTGGGCTGTGTATGCTACTATATAAGCTAAACGTAAATATTTCGTACGTATGTATAGGAAAGAAACCAGACCTCCTAATCTCTGTGAATCCATGGAAGATGTGGGTTCAGCCCCATTGGCACCAATGACTTACCAGGAGAAGAAACAGTTAAAACTGGACATCAACAAGCTGCCTGGTGACAAACTGGGCAAGTTGGTGAAAATCATCCACACCAGGGAGTCTTGTCTGCGAGATTCTACTCTGGAGGAGATTGAAGTTGACTTTGGAATTCTCAAGCCTTCCACACTACGAGCTCTGCAGAGGTTTGTCGCAGAGTGTCTGACTAAATCCGTCAAGAATGTAACCAGTAAGTACAGCGTGACTTAATCAGAAAATACAAGTTGGTCTGCTAAACTTGAAGTCTCTTTACAGTGACAGTGCTTGCTTATCAGGTCAAGTAGTCAAAATCTGTCCAGTAATGGTAAAAAAAAAAAAAATTGGTTTAGTATATGCTTGTCTTTATACATACAGTACAAGTCAAAGGTTTGGACACAACACAACAACTCATTTAATGGCTTTTGTTTATTTTTACTACTTTCTGCCTTTTAAATACATGCGGAAGACATCAAATATATGAGTCAAAATGTATGGAACCATGTAGCATAAATAACTCAAAATATGTCTTATATTTTAGTTTCCTCAAAGTAGCCACCCTTTGGTTTGTTGGTAGCGCTGCAAACCCTTGGCCTTCACTCAGTGAGCTTCATGATGTAGTTACCTGAAATGGTTTTCACTTAAGTCTTGCCAGTCTTGGTAGGCAGGGATCAGTCTGCCAGGACGTCTGCTCCTGGCCACTGCTCCTGGCCGCCCCACGGACTAAGGCCCGGTCACCAGACGCTTGCCCTCTGGCACTCTCCCAGGGCCTAGCTCCAGAGCGGGGCCCTGGTAGTAGTTACAAACCAAAATTCTGCTCCACAAATGTATCTAGCATGAATTTTTCAAAAATGGCTGAAGAGTAGGTTTAAAAAAAAAAAAGTAAGTGGAAAATAATGTGAATTATACTGATATTTTTCTACTTCTCAACACAAACTGATAAAATTATAGTATTTACAGCAAAATAATTAAACGATAAAAACAATATTATGTTAAATAGAAACATAATTTTGCAATTCTATTGTTGATGACCTGTATGTCTTGCTTCTCAGAAAATAGACCAAAGCCCACAGGAGCAATGCAGACTGCAAAACTAAAGGATGGCAGAACGTCTCAGACTGTCGGCAAAGAACAGCGCTTAATTGGTAAAAAGAGGTCATCAGGTAAGAAACAGATTTGTTGCAATGGTACTTCCACATGTGAGACAGTGTAAAAATTTCAGTCTTGTGTTAACAGCTCAAGTCGTGGCCTCTCCTAATCTCAGCTGCTCCTCAAGTGAGAGCAGCAGCGGCAGCTCATCCGACAGCAGCAGCTCGAGTAGTCTTTCTACCGCCTGTGATGTCAGTGACTCTGAATCAGGTCTGGTGCTGTCTTCAGCTTATCCATCTCTTTTTCCCCTTCTTTCTTACATGGGTGCCTTTTTTCATTAATTTGTTATATTTATTTATTCAATTATTAAGGTCTCCTTTCTTTTGTTTACATTTCTTACACACCTTTTTGTGATCTGTTGACATGGACGAGTCCTGCATGTTTGTACCAATGACAGCTGCAGTAAAGTCTCGGTCTTTTGGCATTTTTTTTGTTTTGTTTTTTCATTGTTGATGTTTTAGTAGGCACTGAAGTGTGTTGCATAATAGTGGTGGCATAAAACAGAAAAAACATAAATCATAAAGTAAATTTATGCAAGGCTGAAAAACGGCATCTCTGATGGGCGATTGGTGCAGTCGGGCATGTGTGCTCTCTCTGATGACGGTCTTATTGCTTTTTTTTTTTTAAGGAAAAAATAAATGAGAGCTTATGTAACAAACAATTCTTATTTTATGCCACCAAGATATCTCAAATAGCTTGTTTTTCATGATGCTTGAACAGGAAACTTTAAGAGGCTGTAGCCTACATTACAGAAATAAAAAATCTAATCATATGCTTACCAGCTACTTTTTTTAGGTATCCGGTCTTTAAATGATGACATGACGAATCCTGCTTCTGGGCCCAAACTACCCTGCGTTTAATAAGGCTGTTTAACACATTTTAATGCTTTGTATCTTGTCCTTTTTAATCTCAAAAAGCCCCTAAAAACAGTCAGTGATCACTGTCAGCCTCTCTCGGTTTTAATTACCGCTATTCATTTTAAAGCTCAGTTTTTAAAACCTTACGATGTAAATACAGCCCAGCCCATGCAGCAGTATATTAATGACTAACCTCGTATGATGGATGCATTACCTCATTTGTTCTCCTGACTGAAGTTTGGTCCGTTTACAGCATCCTGCCATGCGACTGCATTTGTCCCTAACCATCAGGAACCCTCACGTTAACTTTTATCGAGTGGAAAAAAGTCCTCCGTTCGTTAGCGTTCGTCCTCTAGCTTCACTGTTTATATTATGCTAACATAGCTGTGCAGCTAGCAATCACGTAGCACATCATTATATACCAGCTAGCCCAACTTCAGTAACCCTACAAACATCACTGCTATTGACTTTGCATGGTATATTATATTTAGATGGAAACTAGCGAGCTAACTCCCTTCTAACTCTGTTAAATGTGATAAATTCTGTGTTCATGGATGCCTAGTTGTTAAACTTAATTGTTACACCTGGTAAAGCAGCCACACTGATGATTCTATTACAGATGAAAGAATTTAGACAGTTTTTCAACTCTCAGTGATCCCGCAGTGATCATTTGACTTAAGGACCTGCACCGGAGTTTGGGCCCAGACACGGCTAATGACGTCAGACTTAAAGACCGGATACCTGTTCAGCTACTTATTAATATAACTATGTAATCAAGCAATCACATTGCAGCAACTTGGTGTATTTGGGCAACCACCTGTTTAAAAGTCCAGCTGAAAAAATGAATAATTAATTAACACTTGGAACTATTTAGCTTTTCTTGAAGGTTGTGTGAAAAGTAAATTGTTATAAATTTCATGGTGTCTTGTTTTTCCAATTTATGGCACAAAATGAGTTATTATTGTCAATGTTTTTCAGTGCTGAAAAAGAGGAAGCGGAAATCTAAAGACCATTGCCAAAATGTTAACAAAAAGGTAAAAAGATTCTCTGTTTGCTTTATTCAAGAGACCAATGTAAGCTGGCAGGTTACAGTGAAAAGTAAGACTGTAATTTCTTCTAATGTCAAAGGTGAAACATGCTGCTGGTAAACAGATGTTGGGAGGAGCAGATTTGACGAAAGCATTCGTCAAGACTTGTCAGCTTTTTGTTAATGGGCAGTCTGTAAAGGAAGCAGACAAGGAAGGACACCCAGCACAGCACGATGCAGCGCTAACCTGTGATGACTTCACTTTATCGCCTCCAGGTATTGTTTTTGTCTTTACAAATGCAACATTTGTCCAAAAGTGAAAAAAGATTTGCCAGCCTCTTGAAAAGATCTTTCCACAAGATTCTTTATTCCTCAGTAATAACAGTTTTCTCACCGTAAAAAGTAGAGTAACAGTTACCTGATTTTACCACCACCCGTTTACCTGGTAGGCCAGACAAAGAACTAGCTCCTCCTTACCCTCCCCCTGCTCCTGGTTTGGAATATAACACTCAAGCTTGCCTTTAGTTGGTTTTACTCAATAGTAGCACATGTGTGTTTAAATAAATGTGCAGAAATCTGCTTCTTGTGTCATTGTAATGAGTTGAGAATGAATTCCTGTAATTTACTGTTTGTCCAGATTTGTCTGCACTTTTATCCCCCATGGGATCTCCCGTAGTTCCACTGGACTGGGCTGCTGCAAGATTTGAGGTACGTCAAAAAGCACATTTCTGCACTCAAAGGCAACTTTTACAAAATCTGCTTTGTAACAGCTTTATAATATTCTAGTTAAAAAACAAACATGAAAAATTTGGGGTAGATATTAGATACATGTTTTATCATATGTTGGGAAATATGTGTAGGCATGTGCTGCAACTACTATGAACAGGCCAAAGTCAGTACCAGCAGCTGATTTAAAAAAAATAACATGCCTGAAATGATAATGAAGAGACCTTTATTAAAAACGTGTAGTCTAGCAGAATCTGCCATCTTTCCCAGCAGTTTAAGACATGTCAACCACTCACCAGCTCATCCAAGTAATTTAGAGGCCTTCCACCCAAGGCTAACAAAGGCTTCGGGTACTTGCCAGTACTGAGTAGGGATATGTTTTGTTTGTTTGTTTGTTGTTGTTTTTTCATCTTCGGCTCACAGTTACTTTGTCAAAACATTTGTCCAACATAGTCTTGTATTAGAAAAAATGCATGTTGTTGTAAATGCAGAACAACTGAACTTGTTAACAGTCCAGATCAGTGTATGCTTGAACTTCCAGTTTAGGTATATCATAAGGTAGACTGACATAACTGTAAGCAAACAGAATTACCAAATAAATATTCTGTTTCATGTACCTGGCTGCTCCATGAGCTTCTGCTTGCTCTGCGTAGCAGACCTCAGAGTCTTTAAACAAAATGTTGCTTTTCCAGCAGGGTCCAGTGCTGTCCCCTCTTGCAGACAGCCCTCTGCAATCCAAAGACGAAATAAGACCCAGTAAGTCACTTTAAATCACTTATTATTACATCACCATCTTTAAAAACAAGCGTTTTCTTCCTAATGTTAGGAAATGTTAACTTTATCATGGCAGATTTCCGATATACTGCAGATCTTCCTGACAACCAGTTGATTAATGTGCCTAACACTGATGCTGCGAGTAAATCTGCTGAGGGAGAAAAACCCCAAATTCCCCAAAAGGTTGGTTTAATACTCCAGAAAACTGTCATGATCATTTATCTTACTTTTATGTGCTGATATAGCTAGAAATTATATAAATGTTCAAGAAGGATGTGCTGCTTTTTATGTGCATTATTTCACTAGAAAGTGGTGCAAATACTTTAAAATGTGGTGTTTCCACCACCAGAAGGCATTAAATTATTACAACTCAACTTTTTTTCGGTGGTTTTTCCCTCTAGTGGCCAAAACCTAGGTGGTTGATGCCAATAAATGCACACCAATGTTTGAAGTGAATGCATCTAAACATGGTGATTTCCCTTGCTTAGGATATTGTGGTGAAAAACACTGAGCCTTGGATGAGATTGGGAAGACAGAGAGAGACGGTGATGCCACCTGCAATCAAGTCCTCAAAAGAGAGCTTCCAGATGTTTCGTGAAAAAGCACTGAAAAAGAAATTGTTGGATGAAAGCAAGGAGATGGAGGTTCCTGAAAAGACCAGGTGTTCACACAGTTAATAGTTAAACCATTCAATCTGAATTTAAATTAATATGTAGATTTAATTAAGTTTTCTGGCATACAGTTGTTGTCTTTTGGCCAAAGTTTTAAGGATGCCAAAACTAAACTGTGCAGCATGAATGAGTGCCTGTATCCCAGTTTTTGGTTGCTATAAGCCAAGATATTTTTTTTTCTGATTGATTTAAAGAGAGCAAACTCTGTAACTAGGGTATTCTCCTTCTAGCCTACAAGTCCCATGTAAATCGGAACAAAATCCACAGCCTGTTAAGGACGTTTCGGATTTGCCTGGAAGTATTTGCACAGAAGGTCCCTCGGATGCTCCCAAACATGTTGAACAGCAAAAGGCTAAAGAAACGCAACCTCTAACCACACAGCCGTCTTTAGATAAAGAAAGAGAGCTGGCCCGCAAAAGAGCGCAGGAACGTCGCGAGCGAGAAGCAGTGAGTACCATCTGTATCTGTTTCAGTGATCCATTTGTATCATTTCATTTGATTTTGGTAAAAAATATCATGTTAAAAAACTGTTTTGCTCTTTCTTTTTCTCTTTTATATAGATGTCTGGTATCGACCTAACCTTGCAACGGGATGTCATGACTACATTTGAGCTTGAACTTTGAGCCTGGACTAAAAGTGAACAGAGATTCATCTGAAATGTGTTTGATGTGTTGATAATTTTTTTTTTTTCCTTTCAATGCCTTGTACATGTCAATAAACCTAATAAAATAAATGCTTCATTTGTGCAGGTGGTAGTAATTTGAGTAATTTGGTTTAATACTCCAGAAAACTGTCATGATCATTTATCTTACTTTTATGTGCATTATTTCACTAGAAAGTGGTGCAAATACTTTAAAATGTGGTGTTTGAGCCCTTTCCAAACATCATTTCATCATACTGTTAAGAGTTGATTTTGTTAATGTTTATGTTCACGCAGAGAGTTTGATCAGACATGTCAGCGATGGAGGAAACCACAGTATACACACAATGTTTGCACTTTTGCAACAAGCATATTTTAATATGCTTGTCTTTATTTAGTGGAGTATTTGGAAACATTTTTTTTGTTTTCTCGGCATGGTATGTCCTGTTTGTTGTATAGTGCTGCTGAGAGGATTAAAAGAGGAATGTTTTAATCTTAATGCACTTTTGAAACTGTTGAGATACAAATGCTATTATGTACATGTTATTACATCCCAAAGATGTGGCAAAGACCTGGCGAGATTGATGTTGTAAGCATTACGGAAACCTGGCCAGGTGCTCTTTGGCACAACTTGACAAAATGTTGAGGCGCCATCAGGTGAATGTAAAGTCATGCACATCTTAAATGGGCATGAAGTGCAAATGGATCTAGTCCTTACTTAGCATTTGATAAATGCCTGCACTAGTGCCCTCTGGATTTTCGCCTGACTGGGGTTAAAGTGCCTTCATAAAAGAGTTATGTTTTTCTCTGCTGTTCAGAGGTTGATAGATATGCATGGTAAGCTAGTTCATATCCCATCTACTGCAGTTTCAATGCCACTTTGTTGCGTTGTCTACTTAAACGTGCAGCAGTTGTTCTGGTATTAAATGTTAATGTCCTGTAAGTGTTTACCGTGGTTTTGTTAATACTGACTTAAATATACTTGAAATGTAAACAGAAAACTGGTTTATGTGTCAGAGTAGCATGTTTACACACTGACTTTTTTCTTCTTTCTTAAAATATTCTTGGATTTAAAAAAAAAAAAAAACTGAGCCAGGAAAAAATATTACAGTATCAAAGTTTTCTTTGTGCAATTGACTTCTCAGTTCCTTGAGTACTTGAAATGCCAAATATTGTGTTAGCTGTACATGCACTGCACTTTGTTGTTCATGCAGTTTTTTTCTTACTCAATAAACCTTTTTCACTAAACCGTCTGGATCACTTTATCAAAATATCAGGTTACTGTACAAATGCATCTTACTCATAATGCAGATGGTTCCCCATAAATCTATTCAAGAGTTAATCATATGGTTACCAGCATGAACCACAACTACTGGGAAGTTTGTTCTCTTTCATTTAGTTATGGTTACTGTGCTGCATGTCATAGTGTAAAATAAAACCCAACTGCTGGCAGGTCAAATTAGCTAAAGGTATATTATTTAAACAATTTAATCTCCACACATGCTATCTTCTACACTAATTATTTATTAAACGATGAAATATGAAGGAGCAACAGAACGTGAACTTGACGAGTGTGTGTGTCAAGTTCACGTTATTTATGCTGTCACTGATAAAGCTACACAAGAAATGATTAAACTTGAATATTGTGCTTGATATTTAACCAAGCACAGAATATATACTTTTTAATGTTTTCATGAATACAGAAACATATCTAAGAATTGTTTCCATTCTTTGTTAAAATCAACCACATGCTCTTTGGAGTCACTACATTCATAACTGCATTGGTAACAGTGCAGTCATGAACATTGATAATCCATTAATTAGTGACGAGTTTTTAATAAATAATTGGATTTAATTATAGATGAGGTTATTCTCTTAAGTGCATTAAAATTAGAACCTAAATGTCTGAATGTTTTAGTAAATTTCTTCAGTATAAAAGTGATGTAGCTGTAAATATGTTGTAGTTTTCCCATAAGTAAAATAGAGGGGTAAATGTAAAAAAAATAATAAATGAATAAAAAGGGGATTAATATGTGCTTAAGGCATATATAAACATATCTATTCAGTATAGGTTTACTATTGCATTATGTATTTTTTTCTGTCAAGAGCTTGGATTTAAAGAAGAAACATCATGTAGGGTAGATTTAAAACAGGAACAAAACTCTGTTAATGAAATGCTGGTGCCATCCTTGCTTTTTAAGTAAGGTGTTCAGTTAAAATGTTTCTCTCACAGCATCTCTGGGTCGGATTTACAATGTAGCATCCAAACCAACAAAATGTTTAACATTTAGTAGACAAGTCAAAATGTGGGAGACTAGATATATAGCTAAGTAACAGACCTCCTGTTGGCTAAATAACTAAAGCTGAGTTTAAAGGCAGAGGGGAACATTGACGATCACAGAAGCTGTGGTCGGGGTGAGATGGCAAATTGAATTAACATTTGTTAAGTTTAAATTTATTGAGTTAAACATATAAATAAAACTTAACTGTAGTTTGTTCCCCTTAAGTGCAAATAGTGTTAGGATAATTCTTTTTACAATTTATGTTTTTAAAATATAAATCCTCTTTAATTTTACTAGTGTGATTTACACATTCACCTAGGATCCGGTTTGATCCAAGAGGGGAATCGAATCCTTTGGAGGGTTTCCTCAGAAGGGGCGTAAGGTGTAATAAATCTACCAAATCAAAAATGAGGAGCTATCCGCTGTAGCGACCCCTTGTGAATAAGGGAGCTAGGGAAAGGATTTCTTCATTTTGCCATGGTTGGGCCTCCATATGTTGGCGTGAGCGTACAAAGGTCCTTATCGATTCCACATATCCTGCCACGTGAGGGGTTAAGCTAATCCACAGTCGGTTAATTGGCCTCTGATGTGTGTTATCCGGTCTCCGCTTCGGTTTTCTAACGGAATAATTGACCTGCTCGTGTCCGTGTGTGATTTAGTAGACTTGACAGCCACACACCTGTGACACCGCATCTCATTAACATATCAATGCGCAGTCGCAGCCTACCTGCTAATTAAACCGGGAAACCGCCACTTATTGTTCATGAAGCGCTTGGTGAGATAATTTAAAATAACGGTAATTATTTCACTGATGATGAGCTGAAGTCACGCAGGCCTTTTTTTTTTTTTTTTTATCGCAGCTTTGTTGCCATAACAGCGTGAAGCCGTGGTGCTTTGCAGTGATTTTTTCCTCCGGGGGTTTTTGCTGCCTAACAGCGCCTCTTAGCTGTTCAATGTAAATCAACGTAAAGCTCCGCATCGAGACGCTTATTGCTCGATTTCGTACTTGCCTTGTATAGTCAACAACACGGTCTCCTGCCAAACAGCCACGGCTGTCACACGCACGCGTGAAATCTGACGTGATGCTCTTGCCACCGTCCCATTCAGCCGCTTGTTGGGATCCTCCCTTCAGACAGTCGTGCGTATGCGCTGGTAAAGAAACAACGGCATTGTCAGAGCGGTGTTTAAACAGAAACGACCAGTTAACAGAAATCAATCAATAGGTAACGTGATCCGGGCTGATTTCCTGCGGCAATGTAAAGATGGCGAGAGTGCTCCACAACTTGCTGATGTTTTTAATCAGTCTTGCGCTGAAAATCAGAGTTTTGGGGTATTGGTCATTGATATACGGTTATTGTGCTCTTTGCGCCATCGTAGCCCTGCTGAAACTTTGGTGGAACATCGTTTTAAGGCCGACAACAACCTTCCAATGGGTGATTCGTGAAACTCCCCCGGCTTGTCTGAATGACACGTCCTTGGGAACCCACTGTTATGTTAGGATCAAGGTAAGAGACACGCACGCACTTGGACATGAAAGGTGTCTGTAAGGGTAACAGCCTTTGTGTGTGTATGTGTGTGTGTACGCATGCCAGGGTGTTCACGTGTAAAAAAGCACCAAAAAAACCCGCCTCAACACCTTTCCGACGTGTCGCGTCGTGAAAATCCAAACGGGGCCCGATGTTTTAGCACAATCACGAAGCGTCTGTTTGTTTTTGCGAAGCGTTTTTATTTATTTATTTATTATGTTTTTGGTGGAGTCGAGGCTTGCTGGCGCGGAGCTCAGGTGGTGCTGAAAGAACAGCTCCTCCGCCTCACGTCTCTGCATGCAGCGTGCTGCCAGCCTCTAACTACCAACCTACAGTATGTGTTCAGGATTATGTAATTAAAATACCAAAGCATGTCCCGATGTGAGGGGTGGAAGAATTATTCACATCCTTGACTTCGGACTGACTACCAACACAAGATGTACTTAAAGCATGACAAGTACAGCAGCATGTACCTATCATTCTTATATTATGGGATTGTCATTAGTAATGCATTAATATAAGAAGGAATTCTGATTGACTTCATGATCTGTTGGAGAGTAGCAATGTGTTTAAAATTAAATTGCAGTTTTTCTAAATGCACAATCTTAATTCAGGCTTGACTTCTACCAGATAGATGCACTGCAGTCAAAAAAAATTCCACAAAAGTAGCAGAGAATGACAGATACCTTAAACAAGTATTAGAATACATGTACACTGTTTTAGCGCAAGAACACTCATCTGTGCCTGTTAAAGCATGCGCTTCTTTAAACCAAAGTTTTCCATGAGCAAATGAGTCTGATCTGCAGTGAACACAGTGCATGAAGGGTTTGGTTGAAAACGGTGCAGGGGAAATAATTACAGTGAACAGAATAAATCTGCTGTCGTGTAACCATACAAGAAAGAAAAAAGTACTGCAAGTATATGTCCATGGAATCAAATTACTTTACAGAACCATAAAATTGCAAATAAAATTTTATCAAATATTAAAATGAATTGAGGTGAGCAACTAAATATCCATCCATAACTCCATTCATCCATTCCATCCATTGTTTCCACTTATCCAATTCAGGGTTGTGCCGGAGCCTATCCCAGCTGTCATTGGGCAGGAGGTAGGGTACACCCAGGACGTGTCACTAATCTGTCACAGGGCTGATACAGAGAGACAGACAACCTTTCACACTCACATTCACACCAATAGCCGATTAGAATCACCAGTTAACCTAAAATCCATGACTTTGGACCGTGGGAAGAAGTTAGAGTACCTAGAGGGAACTTGCAGGCATGGGGAAAATATGCAAACTCTACACAGAAACCCTCTGCTGTCCGGAGGATTTACTGTGATGTGACAGTGCTAACCACTGTCCCACCATGTCACAGTGAGAGGCTAAAAATAGTAAGTAAAATTCAAAATGAAGAGGGGAAAACCTGCAATTCTGCTCTGTCTGTCCAGCTCACTGACAACACCAACAGAAAAATTAATATTTATAACTATCCTGCTCACACAAAGAGAACTTGTGCACTTACTCAAACCCATTGGAAAGATCAGCACAAATCCTGCTGACCATCCAAAACGCACACCACTCAGAAATCTATCCCAATATTTGCTAAATCTGCAGAGACTGTGGTTTTCTGATATATTCAGAGAAAGAGCCTCAGATCCCCCAAAGCACTTAATCCCCACTAAATAAAAACAGAGAAGCTTTTCTATCTGACACCTAATAACACCTCAAGGTGGGGATTGGGAGATTTGTCTTTCTCTTCAAATAGCCCAATAATATTGCCTTCTTTGTTTTTGATTTGTTTTATAATAGACTCTAGTCCAAGCAATCGCATTTTGAAGTGAGATACCACCCATTTCATTTCAACATGTAACATAAAATTCATCAACAGAATTATAAAGCTATATGTATTAGAACAAAATAATGCAAGTACCTGTCTGATACTCTGTTTTCTTAATATAATGTATGCAGTGTATTCATTACTGCGGATGTTATTTTGCATCACCTGCAATTTGATCCTAAGTGTAGCCGCAAAGCCTCTAAACCAAGCAGAGCAAGCACAATAAAAGTGACCCTGAAGTTTCTTGTTACAATGTTTCGTTTTGCTAAATAGGAATTTAATCTGCCCTCTCCCACTGCCTAAAAACAGAAACACTTTTGGCTTCTTATTATCTCACAGGAAGAATCAATTCCTTTATCAGCCGACTTTGACTCTAGAAGATGCCCAGCTTAAATCCCTCTTAGCGACACGTCTGTACAAGCAGGATTTTGGTGATATCACAACTAAGGAAGCTCAGTCCTGCACGTAGCTTACACAAGTGTTGTGCAGGAACCTGAAGCTTCAGGTGGGTTAAGGACTTTACAGTAAAGTAGGGGACTTTTTGTGTCAGCCCGCTAATGCGCAGCTTTCCTCTTTGTTTCTGTTTAATGCTGAAATCTATTCCAGCTGCTGTAGGGTGAGAGGAAGGTTACGCCCAGAACAGGTCACCAGTTAATTGCAAAGCCGTATTTCCCTGTTTTTCATTCACCTGGTTGCCTGGTGTAGAGATGCTTCAATAATCTCAAGCCTATAATGTGCATTTAAAGTATTTGTTGTTCTTTCTCAGAACCCCAAACAGTGATATATGAGAAAGAAAAGCAAAAAAAAAAAAAAAATCCCCACATTTCTGAGGCACAGCTTTGATATGTTTGTTAAAAAGATTTAAAAAAAAAAAATCAAACCCTGTTAAATCTAATGAACTTCAAACTATTTAAACACAAGCATTTATATTAACTTGTTCTTCTTTTCTACTCTCACTTTCTCCATCAGGAACTCACTCTTTCTGCCATCAGATGGAAATATTGTAGGTGTCTTCTGCATAATTTTATTTATCTTTCATGAGCCTTTAGTTTGACATATTGGGGACACTGCTTGTCTTGTCTTAAAACTTCCAAAATGAAACATTTGCATATTAAAACACTTTAGATTCTTTAGGAAGATTACATGTGGATGTAAGAAATGTGGGCAGGTGTTGTCATAATATTCTTTTGTGTTAAAGTTACACATGTGCATTTAAATGTCTACAAACATTTCCTGAAGGAGTCTTAAAGTTTGTTAGAGCACTTAGTATTCTGCAGAAACACATTCACAAGAGTGTTTCAGGTCCAGTAAGCAGAATATTACAAGCTTGTGATACACTGATTCTTATTTAATGGCTCAAAAGAAAACGAGCTATTCCTGTCTTGTTTCCCCGTAGTAATTTTCCCTGCAGCTCCCCTCAGTAACAGTCACTTAGGAGCGCTGGCTTGTTCCGTTGTGTTCACTAAATGGCTTTGGATAAAAGTGACGGCTGAAGTGTTCATGTGCAAATGTGTCTTTGTGTGTCTTGTTTCTGTGCAGGAGTCTGGCCTCAGGTTCCACTATGTCGCTGCTGGTGAGAGAGGAAAGCCCCTCATGTTGTTTCTGCACGGCTTCCCTGAGTTCTGGTAGGTCAGAGGGAAATCAGGGTCAGAGTAACAGTAAAAGCTTCTCTAAACCAGACTGTAAGATGTTGTGTTGTGCAGTTGTATTTGGTATTTGCTGCATTGGTCATCTCCTTAAAATTTCCACTATGAGGATTCCTCCCTTGCTCAGCAGCAGTGTTAAATCTCTGCGATCTGGCTGTGGGCCTGCAAAAACAAATCCAAGCCAGCAGAGAGGAGTCCTCATTCACAGACATGATTTGCCATCAGGGGAAAGGGGTCCAAAGCATTCAAGCTCTCTTCCTCCTGATATGAAATGAAAAATGATGTTGAGTGTTGCGCCTGGATCAGGGCCAAAGAGCTTGTCAAGAACTGTAAGCCCGTCCATATCTCTAGCATGCTATCTAAGCTGCGGACAGGACAGGGATTAATTAACGGTAGACGGGAGTTCTTTCTGCTTCACTTGACATATCCTCCTTCAGAGGAACGATGAACTGTACTGAGGTGCTTGGAAAGAGTACTTTTTAAAATGTGCTAATTCCCTTTCAGAAATAAGAAAGATGAGACTTTGTGTTCAGGAGGGGGATGGAGGGCTGCAAGGGGCTTATTTTGCTTCAGCCCTCTTCTATATTCAAAGATCTAAGGGTTCAGAGCCGGGATCTTATCCTGACTCATCAGACTCACAGGCAGGGCTCTGCATTTTGCTTTTCCCCCGTTACTCGGCTGAGGAGGAAGAGGACAAGGAGGAGGGGGGCTGACAAGATCTTCAATTAGGAAGTCATCCCAGTCCACATCAGTGGGCGGATTAGAATCTAAAACAGCTTCTATTATCCAGAGGTGACCTTCACTCAGCTGGAAAGAAAGCTGAGTGCTAGTTTCTAAAAGAGAGTTTGCAAAGTTGGTTTGTAAGAATCGTAATCATGGGGAAAGGCCTGTGAACACACTTGCGTAATGTGCTGTTTGGACTCAGAGACTCCAGATGTTTAGCAGAAAGAGTCTGTGTCATAGACTCTGGGACTGGAGGTAAAAAGACAAATAAGAGGCTTTCAATTTTGCTAACTTATCTTTCCTTGCATCTTCTCACTTTCTGTGGCCTGGAAATTATATTCCTTCAACTAAAAGTTCCTTAATTGCTCCTGAATGAGAAAGAAAGCTTGTGGAGGAGCTAGGAGTCAGGAAGCACAGGTGTGTCCTAAGCAAAAGTCATTCATCAAGAGGCGTGATGGATAAATGCCATATGTCACCATAGAAAACATTACTTTGTGTTTCTCATGCTAATCCTGAGAAGAGATGCAAGTTCAGAAAACAAGGGAAGTTGCTAGCATTGTGAAAAACACACATATTTACCCTGAAGAGAAAAAATAATTTATTACGCAAATCATCCATACGTCCATCCATTTATTGCTACTTATTCAGGTCTCTGTCAGACAGCGGTTTAAGCAGAGATACTCAGATCTCGCTCTTCTTGGCCACCTCTTTCAGGGGGACACCAAAGCATTCTTAAGCCAGCCAAGAGATATAATCTCTCTGCCCTGGGGTTTTCTCCTAGTGGGACATGCCTAAAACATCTCTAGGAATTAAGGAGGCATGCTAGTCAGGTGCCCGAAGCACCTCAACTGCCTTGTTTTGAAGTGTTATGTTGCTGTCTAACTACATTAGGAGAAATGGAAGAACCCCTTAAAGAGGAGAATGGGCTTTAAATCCACCGTAGTAGAAACTGAATGAATGTTGGAGCAAAATTAAGATTGTAGAAGGGGTTCATAAAGTGTTTTGGGCATAAATTACTTTCTTGCTCCTTAGGTGTGCAAATGACACATTATCTTCACGCTTTTAAAGACATTAAACACTGTCCCCGTTAAAAGTTTTCTTTGAAGGTTTGAAGTCTAAATTTTAGATCAGTTTTGAAAGCTTTTGATAATTTGTTACATAACTGTGGTTTTGTTTTTACCTACTTATGTATTATATGTAATATAAATGCCAATAAACTTAAACTTAAATTAAAAAATCCCTATTTCCATGAGAAACAGGCATTAACGGGCATTGTCTTGTCAATAATTTTTGTCAAATGTGTGTGTGCCTCAGGTTTTCCTGGCGTTACCAGCTGCGTGAGTTTAAGAGTGAATTTCGTGTGGTGGCCATCGACATGAGGGGCTACGGGGAGTCCGACCTGCCGCTCTCCACTGAGAGTTACCGCTTCGAATACCTGGTCACGGATGTCAAAGATATTGTGGAGTACTTAGGTGAGGAAACACGGGAGAACTGCATGCCTGTAATCTCAGAATCAGGCCGAGGAGCGGACAGTGTTTTGACAGCTACTTGGGTCAAAAATAAACTTGTTTATCAATGTTACGCCGTGGACAGCCTTCAGGCCTGCAGCACGGCATGACAAACTTCCTGTGACTCATTCTAAGTGAACATGGGACACTGCAGATACAGAGCCCAAAGCCTGCTGACTGTGTGCTAACACTGGCAGGGAGCTAGCCTGAGGTGGTGTGCACATACCAGCTAATGATTATCTGGCCAGAATGACAGTTTTTGCTCTTTAACTGGCCAACGTATCTCAGTGTTTTTCCTGTCATTTTAGCACGGCTTACACGCTCTATCGGGTAATCTGTCTCAGCCCTGAAATGTCGCTGAAGATTGCGTTCAGTGGACATGAGCTCTTTCATTCTCCTTCACACCTGTCACCTCACATCTAAATGTGTTAACACGGCTGTTTCAGTGTCAATTACAAGGAAGCCGAAAAGGTCATGTCTTGATTTTCCTGCATAGTCTTTGAGGAGCTTTCTTCCTTCTTTTAAATAATACAGAAAGTTTCTGTTTTATTACAGCAACATTTTACTGTAGGAGTTCTGTAGATCTGGAAACACAGACACACGGCTAAAATGAACCAAAACGTGGGCATGAAACCTGAGCGCTCAGTTGGTTGCACTCCTCCATGGCAGCCAAACACAAATGGAAGATACACGAAAGGCAGAGGAACTGTTAGCAGCATTTTCATTTCAAACGCAGTTGAACTTAAAATATAGGGCTTCAAATAATCTCTCTAAACCTCTCTGATTATCTGACGCTCTTGTTCGTGTCCATTTAAGTTTCCTTGTAGCACTGTCGAAATTTCCAGGACTCAGCAAGTACCTAATAATCAAAGATGAATCAGTTAAATGTGACAGAACAAGGCGTAAACATTGTTAAACATTGATGTAATTCTGCCTTTTAAACTTTTCTGGGGTAAACAAATGAGGTGTGATCATAAAATTTTGCAACCCAAACCATAAAAATTAAAAAACCATGCCTTGGCTGTTTCCTCGGCAGTGATACAACTTTACCAGCCCTACTTTCATTTTCAGATCACTTTCCTTTTTTAACACCTGGAGTTGGTGAACTTTGTGATCACATCATGTGTTACATTTACATTTTCACTACTTCAAGGTAATTCATAGGAAATATCTGGCTCTTCAGTTTAGTGTTCTGCTACTCTTATCAGATAGTTTCAAACTTTCTTTTATCCTTCAGGTAGTGACTGGATAATTAAGGATTGGATAAGCAGTCAGGAAAATGGAAGGATTAAACAAAGCTTTCTGCAGCTGCCTGTTGCAGCTAGAAATTGAATCAATGAGAGGTGAAACTCAACCACAACAGTCAAGCTGTGGCCTGTAACATCGAAACATTAAGCTGAGAGGTTGTGCATCCTTGAAATGCTGGAAGGAACTGCAGTCAGTCTATAATGCTCTGTGCATTGCACAAATTAAATTGAACCATTGATTTTTTTATGTTGTAGCTTTTTAAAAAGCCACAAGTGTTCTAACATTTTTAGTTTGTCCATCCCAGAGGCAACATAATGGTTTATAATATTTTCAAGCAACATTTTTGAATACTTTCCTTATGAAACATTTGCATTCATGTGTTGAAAAGTGCTTTCTAAAAAGGTTTATGGACGATGTTTTGCAGCTTGTTACATTGTTCTGGCTGTCCCGGTCAATTACCTAACAGGTTTTTGGGAGCTAAGCACTCAGTCATGCACATTGCTGTGCAAATCACTTAATGGTCATTTCAGTGGAAGAAGGAAAGCACTGATTGTTTGATAACTGCTCTTCTCTAATCTGTGATCAACTCTCAGAGCCAATGAGATCCACCCAGCTGCCTGCATTCACAGAACAGATGTTATGCTAGTTACCACGTTGGTAGCAGATTTCAGTGTTTTCAGTAAACTACTAACAGCCCAAAAGGCGGACAGCAGAAAGAGCCATGGTGCTCTGTTATTTTCCAGATGTAGTTCCCAGTCTAAGATTACAGACTCTTCCTCTGTAGCATCAGCAACATCAGTGATGGGATGAGGTCTGCTGGGGTGATTCATATTAGTAGGTGTAAATGGTGCGACCTCAGGTAAGGGGATTCGTTTGTAGCAACTGCAACAGTAATGTGATCAAACTGAAGCCTTGACTTTGGTCAGCATTTGGCTGAATGTCATGAAATCCATCCTTTGATGAGTGTAAATGTCTTTGAGAAAGTCAACAGTGATTTTCAGGCAGTGGCTTTTTTTTCTGTTTGGTTTTTTTTACACAACGGACTGTATCAGTGTAACAAAGTGGCTGGACCCTGTGGCATCACCCACTGTGTTGATTTGGGGCTTTTTATCCTTTTTTTTTAACCGTAAGGGACAATTTACAAACCAAAGGGCCAGTTGCATGAATCGTATTTACCATTATGCAACTATAGCACAAGCATAGCAGACAGCTATGAAATTACACTGATGTAATTTCGCTGGGTGAATTTTTGGTTTATATATTTTTTTTATTTTTCTGATTTGAATGAAGACATCTGACAAAATGACCACTGCATTTGCCAACAAGTGTTCTGTAGCTCAAAACGCACTCTGGTACTAAATATATTATGACTTGGACATAGTAAAATAAGCTGCAGACACATTCAGGTCAATCCAACAAGTACCCCACTGACATCCTGAAATATGTAAGAAAGCAGTCGGCATACAGCGTCAACCAAAGCCATTAAATTCTCCCTGCTGCTGCTCACTTTGTTGGCTTCACTTTTGAGGCACAGAGATTGTTGCTTAGTTTTAACGTTAGAATTGACTTCCAGGTTCTTTCATTCATGTTTCATTTCTTCCAAGGTTACAACAGATGTTGCCTCGTTGGCCATGACTGGGGTGGGACCATAGCGTGGCTGTTTGCGATTCACTACCCCGAGATGGTGACAAAACTCATTGTTCTCAACTGTCCACATCCGTCTGTGTTCACAGGTATGATTTCAGGATGGTGTGCTGGAAAATCAGTATTCTCTACTCTAATTAGAGAAGCTCTGGTTTGACTCTTGGGTTATTACTGTAATTATTAATGATAATTAGGAACTGTTATTACTTCAGTTGCATGTTTGCATCCATCTGGCAAATCCTCCTCTGCATTAAGAGCAAGTTGATGAGACACTAATTAGAGGAGGCTAATATGAAGCTGGAACAGCTGGTTTAAATGGTGCAGACAGAAAGGCACTGAGTTATCATGTCCACAAGAAACCTGCCCTTTAATTATGTCGAGAAACTAAATGTCCCCTGTCTTCTCCTCTCCTCTCCTCCAGATTATGCCCTGCGTCACCCGAGCCAGCTGCTGAAATCCAGTCATTACTTTTTCTTCCAGCTGCCCCGCTTCCCGGAGCTCATGCTCTCCATCAATGATTTCAAGGTGGTCTGTTGTGTGTGGACTTTCAAGGTCAAGGTCGTGTGTATGCGTGTGTGGTTGTGCATGTGCAGTAGTGTACCTCACACATTACGAACAGTATCTATTTTTGGTGTTTACATCAGGTCAAACTGCAGGAAATGTGTGGATTTTAGATTATTACAAAATAATCTCCGGATTTTTTAAATATTGTTAGTAATTAATCATTTAATTTCTTATTTTCTCAATTTTATTATCTTCTTCTTCACATTGTTCAAAAGTAATTGTACTTAATATTATCTTGTCTTCATGTTAGAAGATTTACAAATACACACAGTATGTATTTTATCTTTCAGTGATCAGATTCTAGTTGTTCTGTCGGCATTTCTGGTGCTTGATTATTCCCAGAGTTTGATGTGAGGTCGCCATTGTTCTCATGTCTGTTCATTAAATATTAAGCAACAGCTGGGAGCTTAGCTTAGCTTAGTTAGCATGTAGACTGAGAATAAAGACTAACCTGACTCTGTTCATTAACAGCTAATTAACACATAGCACATAGAGCAGTGCCTCGGGTTATTTTTTGTAGCTACAATTTACAGACTACTAAACACCTCATACGCAGTTAATCAATTGTTGTGAAAGCAAAGACACAGAGAAAATGCTGATGTGTTGAAACGAGGACAGCTTGCCGTGTTTGTTTGTTTGTTTAATGTTAATCCAGACCTTCAGCATAATAGGCTGCTGGCTGTGACTTTGTATCAGGTGTTTTACTGAATAAATGTATCTTCCTAAAATGTTACTGTAAAACTAAAAACTAGCTTCTATTTAAATTCCTTGCTTTATAATTATTTAAGCATTTCTAAGACACTGGTGTTATATCACCTAGTATAATCAGTATGTCAGAGTTTTGCTAATTAAATGAAAGAATGCTGCCATATGCTTGCACTGGTGCACAGCATGCAGTGTCGTCGAGCCAGCAGAGAGTCAGAGAGCCAGAGCTGTCACTGAAGGTCATCAGAGCTGATTTCACCACAGAAGTACCTTTTCTGACTCACGTTAAAGCGACACGGACGTCCTTCAGTAAACGCTGTCTAGATCAGAACGTACCGGCCATGCAAACCTCACTCAGTGTTTGCTGCTGTGTCTCTGCTGCAGGCTCTGAAGGCTTTGTTCACCAGCCGCAGCACAGGGATCGGCAGGAAAGGCCGATGGCTCACCGCAGAGGATCTGGAAGCCTACCTGTATGCGCTCTCACAACCGGGAGCTCTAACAGGAGCCCTCAACTACTACAGGAATGTCTTCAGGTGGGGAATTCACTCAGCCAACGATGGATTATGTGAAAGGATTTTTAAAATCTCTATATAACAGTGATATGTCATATGTGTTAAGCAAACTTTAAAATAGGAATACTGAAGATCAGCAGTATGCACAGTTCAGTTCTAAACATTCAGAGAAAGCGCTCCACAATGAGCTGCAAGGACAGGCCCAGTGTTTTGGTACCACAGTCTCAGCTGTGACTGCCACGGTCATATCAGCTGCAAAATAAATTAGCAGTAAACTGCCAGACACAAAATAGCAGAAAATAGCTGTTGTATGGTTCATTTAAATGCTCTCAATCCCAAATTTTACACCCTCAAAAAGTAGAAACACTTTCAAATACATAGGCAATAAGACCAAGATCTAAGTAACCGTAGAGGTGTCACGATACACTGTTGTTGACAATAACAGTGACATTTAAAAATGTGTGCATGATAACAGTACAGCTCCTGAGCCTCAGCTTATCTAGAGAAGGGCCTGAGTCACAGTAGATCTCAGGATGTGTCCCACATGTTAGCATGACACTTGAAAATTTACCTGCTGTTTTCTTCAGTGAGTTCTCAGAAAACAGATCAAGCAACCAATTTATTAATGCTTGTTTCTGTTCCTCGGTGCTGCAGACATTGAGGTGCCAGATTTAGTCTTTTGATTGTGATGCTTGGAGCAGGTGTAAAATTTATTTGATTGTGGTTTTTAACAGAGCTTCAGTGTGTTTTGCAGCCCTAAAAAACTTCATGTTTATATCTCCTTGATCAAAAATGCTAAAAAAAAAAAGAAACTAATTAAAAAGTCCAAATTCAAGAGTCTGTAACTGAAATATTCATAGTATGAGGCTAAAATTTCATTAAATATATACTAAAGTAATAGCAATATTTTTTCTGTATTTCTCTATATTATTATGAACATATTTTTTGGTCATGATAATAATGAATTAACAAAAAATTAAAATATGAATATGAACATCCCTAGTCCATGTTTTTCATATATATCACTGCACCTCATTAGTAAATCAGTTTCCTAGTTTCTGTTGTGTCAGTTTCATAAACTTTATGTTCTACGCTCCAAATATAAACAAGGTTTTTGTTGTGTAGTTTGCATTTAGTAGCACCATCTACTGTCAGAACTCTGGGGGAACAGAAAACTGAGCCTCTACTTCTGTCAGTGCTACAATACCGTCTCATATCCACATTCACATCTTTCCTACATGTTTACTGGCAAACAATGGTCCGCATAAACGAGATCAAAGAAAATCTCAGTGCATGCAATTTTGACATGTGACCTATACATGCATGGCTGAGCGTGCCATCTGCTCCCTTCTCAAGCAATGAGTTATCTCAGAGTAGCTTTTGTATGCTTACGTAAAAGAAATCTCAGTGACCCATGCCCACTTAATCTGTCTGTTAGTGGATAGCGTACCTAAATGTAGAGGGGACAAAAATAGGTGAATGCACAGTCAACATTCAGCCATCCTTTTAAATGTATATCTGCTTTCTGGTCTGAGACAGGATGGAGGCTGGAGGACATCTCAGCAGAAGCGAGCCGTACTGCATGTGATGTTTAACAACTATGATACTACAGAACAGGATGTTAGATTAGACCCAGGTGCTGCGGGTCCATCGGAAATCTGGTATAAAACTTTTCATGCTCAGCTGAGTGAGAAAAGCTGGAAAATGATGAAAATAGGAATCTGCACTGTGGGTTAGAGTTACTAAACCGGGCAAAGTAGTCTGGAGCGCAATCCCTAAATAACGCTCATGGGTGTGGTTAGTTTGATTTACCTAAGTTATGCTGTTTCCTTAAAAACAAGTGCAGACATTCCATTTCAATATCAAACACAAAAAAATAAGACATGATGCTGGTTTGGTGTTAAATCCCTCCATTCTCTTCCACTTATCCTTATCATGGTTGTGAGGAGCCGGGAGCCAATCCTAGCTACATTAAATATAGTTTAATGTTGCTGGGATAAATATAGTTTTATGAAGTTTTTGTGCAGTCTGAGAGAGAAGTACTCTGTCAGGATAATAAGGTACCCTGAGGTCGTGTGAGATACGATGAGGCCTGATTGTTCTGGACTTTGTATGTAAGGAGAAGGATTTTAAAGTGAAGAGAATATGGGACGAATGTGATCAACTGAAGGCGTTTCATGTCGCTCCTTTCTTTCCGTAGCTCCCTCCCTCTGAGCCATAACCACGTCAGGTCGCCGGTGCTGCTGCTGTGGGGAGAGCGGGATGCCTTCTTGGAACAGGAAATGGCCGAGGCATGCCGCCTCTACATCAGGAATCATTTCCGTCTTAACATCATTTCCGGGGCCAGTCACTGGCTCCAGCAGGACCAGCCCGATATCGTAAACACCCTCATATGGACCTTCCTCAAGGAGGGCGAGGGACGTAAAAGCTACAGGAACTAAATCCACAGCGAGGCCTCCTCCAGCACCTCTCCTCTCCCCACTCACTCCCTGGAAGCCTGGAATGTGCCTGTGACACCAAGCGACATAGTGATAATGCAATCATTCTTTAAATCTTTCACATGTTTCAGATATTTTTTAAAGAAGTCAGCCGTAAAGGAAGAAATCAAAGCACACTTCACCAGAGAGGACACTGAACAGTACGCGTGACACATATTCAAGATGTTTTTTGCACACAACATCCGCCTTAAAGTTTGTCGGTTTCAGCATTACAAATGTGTGGCAGAATCTCCTTTGTGACTTGTATTGTGTGGTGCCTTTTTAACTTTCGAGCTGTCGCAGTGTAACGATGTCCTGCGAGACTGGGGATGTGGCGTCGCCTGCTATACTTGTGTGTTTCAACGGGTCGCTCCACTCCACTTTGGGCACAGTCCTTTGGGAGGCGTAACCCTCCCACTCCCTTTATCAGGTAGTGTTGCTGAAAGGAGCTTTTTTTTTTCAATCTTTTCCTCAAAGATTAATGCTCAAATGTAGAGAATGTTATCTTCCTGTATAGAAATGTCAGTGATGGTTGACTATTGTACTATTTTGTATCTCTTCCTACACTCTGCATTTTGAAATTCACTGAGCCAGGTCTACACCATTTGATTTTATAAATAAACTAAGTGTCAAACTGTCAGACTTCACTGCTTTTTAAAAAAAGATAATAATGGATTTGAAGTTAAAAGTAGAAAAACTCCAGATGCCCCTCTGTGTGTCTGTTACTGTCTCAGATTAAAAAACCCCACCAGAAATAGCAATGGATGCTCTGTTAAATATAGCACAGAGCTGAGTGACACTGCATATTTATACCTCCACTGTCTGCAAACAAAAATGTTCATGTGGAAATAAGGTGAGATGTGTTCATCAGACAGATATTTGCAACCCCGATTCCCAAAAAAAGTTGGGACGCTGTGTAAATAAAAGCAGAATGCAATGATCTGCAAATCTCGTAAACCCATATTTTGTTCACAATATAACACAGAAAACATGTTGTGTAAACTGAGACAGTTTACTGTTCCATGACAAGGATTGGCTCATTTTGAATTTGATGACGGAAACACTTCATTAAAAGGTTGAGAGAGAGACAACAAAAGGCAGCGAGCGTAACCAGTACTAAAAAGACAACTGAAGGAACAAACTGTAACATTAGGTTAAGTCGCAGCAGGCCAGTCACATGACTGGGTATAAAATGAGCATCTTAGAGGGGAAGAGTTTCTCAGAAGTGCTTGGGTAGAGGTTGACTAACCTGCAAAAAACTCCACAAAAAATTGTGGAACATTTTCAGAATAATGTTCCTCAGCATAAACTTATAAAGACTGAATATCTCATCACTGACAGTACATAAAGTTGTCATAAGATTCAAAGTATCTGGAGTAGTCTCTGTGCACAAGGGACAAGCATTAGCATTAGACGCCCACGATCTTTGAGCTCTCAGGTAGCACTGCTTTAAAATCATGATTCTGTCATGGAACTCACTGCATGGGCTCAGGAACACTTCCAGAAATCACTGTCTGTGAGTACAGTTTACTGTGCCGTCCACAAATACAGGTTAAAACAGTTTTTTCTAGTCAGACGATTCTAAATTTGAAATTTTTGTTGGAAAACATCAAGGTGCCATCGGTCCTGTAAGGTATATACAAGTTTGAAAACAACATAGGCTCCCATTCAGAGAATGTCTTTTCAGCAAAGTCCATGTATATTTCAGTAAGATGATGATAAACTGGATACTTTGTAGTAGAAGAGTCGGGTGCTGAACTGGCCTGCTTGCTTCCAACTCAGAACCTTTTGAACCTTATGAAATGAAAAATTGCAAATCATTGCATTTTATTATGGTTTACTTTTTATACAGGTCTTATCGCTTTGCCAACACACACGCACTCAGTGCTGTTCAGGTGAACAGCATGTTTCACACCACGGGACGCAATACTTTGTATGGTTTTTATATATATTTATGTAGAAATCTCAATAATTGCAATTTAGGTTATAGACTTAGCAGATACGGCTGCAGTTTTTTACATTCTGAACAATCAAATCTTGCCCTCATGAATGACTTGTGTTTGGAGAATACAATAAACATTATATATTCCTATATAACAAGTATCTACATTAATAATATGTAAAACTGCACTATAGTTATTAGAAAGTTTACAGTTTACTTTCATTCTCACATATATAGTGATTATACCGAGTCTATGCCCAGTGCTACATTATTCGTATTTATCTATTTTTCTCATGTACAGTAGCTACTGTACAGTGGCATCATAAACTCGGACTAATAATCCGGGATGGAACAATGACGTAAGTGCTAGTAAGGCGAGCTAGTTCATTTGCTGCCTTCAATGACTCCGGTAACTCAATAGAAAACAGGTTTATATTTTCAGGTTTCTATTAACTGGATATTATAATGTATGTATATTTGAAACAAAAACAAAAAAAGCCTTTAGCTTTTTCAAAAGCAACATTTTTTATATGACACTGTGAACCACAATAAAATATGAAATATTTATGGGTGGGGTTTCACTCTAACTTTTCATAATTATGTTTTTTTTCTAAATGTGTTGAAATCTTCATATTCCTGCCATATATGCCCGCTCCAGTACGCGACCCTCCTCCTTCTAGTTGTTTGATAATTCTAGTTTTTTCTCTTGTTAATGTCACTTTAGCATGCTTTCATTCTTTCTGTATTTATCATCACTTCTACTATATAAAAGAAAATAGATTTCAAAATGTGGCGCTACATTCCATGTCTCTCATCTCTGAAGTATTCACCCAAACAAACCCGTCCATTCTTGGCGTTTCTGTTTAGAAGAGGCTGTACGTGAATGCATCGTTTTCTTTAGCTAGGTAGCTTTTTAGGTGTACTGCGCATGTGCCGAAGCTTCCGGACTTATAGGCTTGTCCACTCCTTCTTCGTTTGACAAACCGCGTCGTAGTGGGTGGCGAACAGCGTGTAGCAGTGATGTCAACAACATTGGTCAGTGGGTCAGCATATTCGTTTATTTTAGCCTTAACGAGCAGTTACCGAGCCTCGTGCTCGCAGGCAGCTATCGGCTGGAGTTAATTTGTGCAGGTGTATTTTTTTTGACGAGGGTAGTTAAAGGTTAAAGAGGGTAACTTACTGTTAACGGTAGCTCCTCGTAGCTAGCATGCTAGCAGCCAGAGGAAAATGAGATTGATTTGCTTACAGTACCAACTGGAGCCCACAGAGAACGAGGAAACACCTGGGCTAGAGCAGGTGAAGTTGGACTCCGTGTATTTAATTTTGTAAAAGGATTGCTTTATTGAGTATTAAACTTCGCACAAACAGAGACTGGTTTATATTTGTGGTGCTGGGTGTGTTTTCTGTTGGAAACACACGAAAGCAGGTATTTTACCATGGATAACATCATCATCCTTTTTAGTGGTACGGCTAAATAAATTTCTCGGTCACGTAACGTGATGAATTTGTGTCGTTATTGCGGTCACAGCTTCCAGGTTTCATTGATTTCGCTAAACTTGGCTAACAGCGCCTCTTTGGATAGAAAAGGAAAGTGAATATGAGTCAGCGACTGTGGAGAAAGATGGTATTGCAGCATATGATTACGAAAAAATAGGTGAATGCAGTAGCCTTTTGTTGTCCTGGACTATGTGACAGCACTTGTCAGGTGATCCTTGTTGGTGTAGTTGCCACAGTTTGTGATGATCTGCCTCACTTTGTCATAGCGTGCACACAGCATGCCACTGGACGATTTGGTTCTCATTCCACCAGAACACCTTTGAGTTCACAAGCTGAAGTGTGTCTTCCCTCTTGTCTCACTTTTAGAGAACATAACACACCATGATCACCAGTGAGGCAGCGAGACTCGAATTCCAGGTCAAAGAGCGCAAACACAAGGATCAGCTGAAGAGATGTTTATCGTCTGCTTTGTCTGCAGACCTGAACAGGTAAGGTGTCTTACACTGACCCATAAAGCTCAGTGTTAAAGGGTGGGCTTTGACACATATGCCACAAGTTTTCATCCAGCTGTCCAAGGCAGTTCCGAGCTGGCAAAGGATAAAATTGACCAGTTCCTGTGTCCAGTAATGTGAACTTGTAGAAAGAGCTGATTAAATCAAACAAAAAAAGACCCCTTTTAGCTTAATGAATTCAATATCAGATTTTGCAAATAAAGAGAATCTTCAATTTAAGATTGAGTTTTATGACTTTACACCAGGGAGGACCCATGCAGACATGGGGAAAACATGCAAACTCCGCACAGAAGGTCCCTGTCCAGATTGCAGATTTGAACCCAGGACCTTCCTTTGCTGTGATGCAACAGTGCTAACCACTATGCCACCTTTGTATGCTTCTTAAAAAAATATTTCTAAGATTCAATTAAAAGCTTCTAAAAAAAAGCAGCAAAATGTGGTTATAAAAATTAAAGCTGGAGTTAAAATCTACTGTCTGCACCTTGAAACCCAGACTAGATTTTCTGAATGTTCAGTGACACACACACACTCATAGCATTTAAGCCGATTGCACAGCCTGTCAGACAGCTTTATTGATTATAGATTTGGTGTCACACTGGGATATTCATCACTATAACTGAGAAAAAATAACTTTAGCAGTAACTCCAGTGCTGTTTAAATGTTAAGAGTATAGAGCTGTTTTTCAGACCTGTATTCATTCTTTCTTTGTGAAATAGTAACCCATGTCATCTCACATATTGTCAGTATTTCTTTTTCTGTACTGTTGGATGAAGGCACCTGACATTTTCTTGTCTTTTTAAGAAGCTTCATTGGCATATACGTTACCTACATGTACTTACCGAACATTTTGACACAGTCTAATAAATGATGTTGTTTCACAGCCAGTGCTCTTTTGAATCAGGCCAAGTTTTCCTTTGGGGAAAAAAAAGATTGCTCTCCAAATGTCTCTTAAGCGTGCTTGGCACCATATTAGAGTTAATAATAAGAAATGACAGAAGTGTATTTGTGAAAACCATAATTATTCATGATGTGATAAAAGAACACAGAAACAGAGGAAATATTGTTGAATAACCTCTCGAAGGTACAGTGTTTACTATATTTAGTTACTTTCGAACTTGCATTTAAGAAATGTCGTGGGTGGGGCTTTTCCTCAGATAGTAGGATCAGTGGATCTAGAATATAAATCTTGCAAAGTTGCACTTGGTTTTACAGATGAATGGAAACTCTGGGATGTGGAACTCCTTGCTGCACGGGCAGCATTTCTAATCAAAGGGTAATACAAGTGGACACAGCACCAGAGTTTGAAGTCATAGTGTCCAGTTGGCCATCGGCTGACTGGTTTCTGGCTCATTGGTTATTGAGGCTGGATGAGATAATAAGACCACCTCAGGACTCTGTGTTGTTGGGCGACCGTGGCTCAGGGGTTTGGGAAGCGCATCTGTAACCGGAAGGTCGCAGGTTCGATCCCCGGGCTCTCTGTCCTGGTCGTTGTGTCCTTGGGCAAGACACTTTACCCTACCGCCTACTGGTGTTGGCCAGAGGCCGATGGCGCGATATGGCAGCCTCGCTTCTGTCAGTCTGCTCCAGGGCAGCTGTGGCTACAACTGTAGCTTGAATAGTGGAATTGTAAAGCGCTATATAAATGCAATCCAATCATTATTATTATTATTATTATTCTCAAGTGGAAAAATGGGCCATCAGATGAATCTTCAGAGCCTTGGGCCTTTTCTTCATTGTCTCCTTTCTGTGTTTGTTCTTAAAGATCAATGAAATATGAAACTGTCTCCCAACTTTTGTTGTTTTATTTATTTTGTTAAACACCCCTGATAAAGTGTTGGTAAAGTGTTGTGATGTGTTTCCCCAGGCTACTCCAGGAGGAACTGGAGGCTGATGTTTCTCTGTATGCTGGCTCTGGCTCGATCCGAGCACACAGAGCTGTATTGTTGGCCAGAGCTCCTGATGTCCTTCAGGGACAGACGCACAAAGATCCCATCATCATCCATCTGCCAGACTATGAGCTGTCTGGGCTCAAAGATTTCCTTAGGTAGGTCATTTCCCTGAGTATACATGAAACCTTTGCTCTACATCTGCTTCCTAGTAGGGGTGTTATGAGACAGTAGTCATTCCCTGATGTGTTATCTTTGCTGCTTCAGTGTCTGTCTGACAGGGGGCGCCAAGTGCTCCATATTTATTCTGAAGGGCTGGTAATCTTGATTCAGTGAGCTCTGCAAATGCTGCAGCTATTGAATAATAAATTACACTGCTCATTTTCAAGTTCTTGCTGAGACGCACAAATACCAAACTGAGTTTTAACCAAAGCCTTGCAGCGCAGGCTTTGATCCAATGAATGGAGTCTCATTAGCAAATTAAAATTAGGACAAGAAGCCTTCCTCTTATGACTGCAATGCCACAGAAATGAGAAGTCACTTTAAAACTTCTTTCACAGCAGCACTACTTATTCTATTACCTAGTTCTGGAAGAGGTTCTTAATAGTTAGACATTGCACTCTAAATAAGGTCATATAGAAACTGCTGCTACTGAAAGGGTTCAGCTTTTTTTTTTTTCCTGCTATAGAGGTGGGAAGCAGAGTGAATTTTTGTAGACGGTGAAATTTAAATGAAACCTCACACAACCTTATTACTAAAATGAAAAAACTGCTCAGAAATCCTTATGAAAATGACCACCATTGTGGTGGTGCAGGAAAAAGTGATCTGTTCAGCAGTGTTACCAAATTTGTTCAAATTTTACTTAAACTTAAACTCATCCTGTGTGTCAGTCTCCTTTACAGTGTAGCTAAGCATGTTGGTTAAACAAAGAACTCTAAATTTTATATATTAATTCAGGAGATTAAGGGAAAGAAAGAGGTGGGGAGAAGCAGTATTTCTGGATGTTTATTTGAATTAGAAGACTCAAAAAAATTAAATCCAAAATGAGCAGATCTCAATTAAGTGATTTAGTGATTACACCATCCAGTTGGCTTGGGAAGATGTAAAGAGTTTTTGCTTTTTCTTTGTTTTTGTTTGTTTGTTTGTTTTCTTTCTGGGAGAAACCACTCAGAAAATGTCTGTTTGGTTCGTTTTTCTTCCTCTTTTGTTATTCTGACTGTAAACATGACTCAAACGGATACAATAACACAATACCCAGAGCAGAGCAATCACCTTTCAGAAGCTGTTAGGGCAGAGGTCTGGCCTGCTAGCCTCTTTATTAAATGCTTCACTGAGCAGGAACAGCAAATCCGGCACACTTTAGATCGCCTAGCTGCATCAGATGAGACTGTCATTTAAATATGTATGAAAGATTCTTAATTAAATTTAGTCTTTCCCCCCCTGCAGGCGAGTTTACACAGCAGACCAGAGCATGTGCTCGGCTCCAATAATCCCAGATGTTGAGGGCTCCGTGCCAGAAAGTACTCTGCCTGCTCCCGACAAAGCAGACCTTCATAGATCCACTGAATCAGGTAAACAGATCCAGCCTCTTTTCCATGAAGGGTTTATTTCAGGTTATGTGACGGCTCAGCTGCTCAGCAACTCTCCCGCCTCCACTTTCTTCCCATCATGTTATCTCAGCCATAATCCACTTAAGAGCTAATCGCGTTGAGATCCCTGTTGTTGTTGGTAATTACAGGATTGCCATGCTGTGGATAGTTCATGATTTTACTTTGGTTTTATATTTTACAGTATTTTTTAAGGTGGTTTACTGAGCGCTATCTCATATACACACATTCTGTGTGTGGTCTCAGCAGATTAATATAAGCCTAAAGCTTTCCTCTTTTTTCACCTTCCACTTCCTGTCCTTCCTCATTATCCTTCTCAACTTGTGTGCAGATGCTGTTGTTCTCGAGCCAGCCTCTGGCCTTGGAGCTGACCTGCTGGATCTGTACCAAAGGGGAGAGCAGTGTGACATTACCATCCAAGTAGCAGATCAGGTCTTCTCGTGCCACAGGTAGATCTAGTCATGGCAACATTTTCAGCCATCTGTATCCAAACATTGGGAATAAAAAGAAAAGAAGGTTTTTTTGTAGCTCAATTTACAATTATATCTATGCTTATATGATCATATACACAAATTACCCTTTTTTTCACCATAAATCAAAACGTGCAATTTGAATGAAAGCAAGTAAAGATTAAAACACTGGGATGTGTTATATGAATGAGAAAGTGAGGTGACACTGTAAGACACAGTTAAGTTAATTCAGGTCATTTCACTGAATTAGAGTTGGCCAAAAATCGGCGCAGTATTTGGATCGGATATTGTTTGATTCTGACTCAGAAGGCTGAATTAGGCTGAGCACGTAGTGTCTGTTTTATTCTTTGTTCATTACACCACAGTTCAGCAGCAGCAGCAGTGCACTAATGGCTGGCTTGAGAGCTAATATAGTATGGAAGAAGGTAATACAATTTAGAGGTATTTCACATCTGCTACCCCAGCAGCTTTGCTTTGTCTCTTTGCAGCTGACTTAACTGCAAACTCCAACCAAGTGACTGAAAGCTCTGACCATGTTGCTTTCTTTGTCAGCTCCTCTCTTTCTCCTTATGTTTGGTTTAAAGTTTGTTGGGAAGCTTAACATTATTACACGTCACCTGTCTCTTGTCAGCTGTTCCCCACAGGTGAGGCTGGAAAGGAAAAAACTAGGATGACCATAAAATAGTATGCAGTAAAGACTCACCGAGCTCAAATAAAACTCGAGCAAATATTTTTGGTGAATAACATAAATAAGTTCATTTTGTCTTTCATCTTTGTCTGATGTAATTTATTCTTTTAATAATAATTACCAATCCAATGTTCAATCCAGCAGTATTGAAGTCAAGCCTGATGTTTCCTCACACATAAAGGAACAATTTATAGTTTCTTGATCAGAGTGAGGAATGCAGATTATGGACTTTTTACAAGTATTTGATAGGTAGTCAGTATCAGCAGTATCCAAAAACCAAAGTATAGGTATTGTTTTAAGGCTGAAAAAAATTGGCTTGGTATATCTTTATTTGCCTTATTATGTTCTTTGTTTCCTCTGATACATTTCCCACAGATTCTCTAAGTGTTATGTGTTGATGGGATTGAATTTAAAGCGCCTAGGTGTGATTTCCATCAATTTCTTGGTTATTTTTTGGTTCTCATAACATCGGAGGCAGCGTCCTCACCTCAGCACATCACAGCCACATTTATCAGATGTTAAACAAAAAGGCGCTTGTGCGTATGCTGTTGACTCATGCAAATGTGAAGCAGCGGTGGTGGGTGGTCATTCAGCAGTGCAGAGGTTGTAGTAGCTATGGAGACAGGATTTTCCCAGCTCCTGCTCAGGGGACCCATTAGCCAGCAAAAGCTGAGCAGATAGGAGAAGCTGGGCTCTTTATCTTTTTGTTGTTCTTTTTTTGGGGGGAGGGGGCTTTCTGTGTGGAGTTTGCCCGCTTGGTGTTCACTGGATACGCCAGCTTCTTATGGCATGTCCAAAAACATGCATGCTCAGTCAGCTGGTGATTCTAAATTGGCTGAAGGTGAAAATTTGAAAGTGAATGGGTGTCTGTTTCTGTCTGTTAGCCTTGTGATGGACTGGGGACCTGTCCAGGGTGTACCCTGCCTCTTGACTAATGAACACATGGGATAAGCTCACCATGACCCTGGATTTAATAAGTGGTAAAGAAAATGGATTGACTGTTAGAGTTCAGCTGTAGTCAACCAAAACTATTTGATCACCTGAAACTGTACCTACTGTTAAACCAATTGACTGAAGAGGTATCTTTACCTTAACAAAATCTGCCAGAAGCATTTGTGAAACAAACTGCCTTCTTTCCTATTTAGCCTAAGAAAATCAAATGTGGTTTACCACATTTAGACTTTATTTTACACGCCACTAATATTTGATAAACACTGCCATAAGACAAGAAAGAAAGCAATGAGGACTCAAGGGTGTACAGTAAAAAAGGAATTTACAGAAAAATCTCTTGTGTCTTTAATGCCTTTATAAATATTCTAGTCTCGTGTATTTTTATACCAGTGATGGTACAGTCAGGTCAGTGAGAATAAAAATAGCCTTTAAAGATTCAAGAAAACTCAATATCTTTTATTTTATTTTTTTCTTCTCGCTTGTCACTTCAAAGCTGCTTAAGTGCAAACAATTTCAGTTGCAAATGATGTAAAAAATAAATGGTAGGTGGCTCTCTGACATGCAGCTGTCTGCTTTATTGGGTTTCTAGGGCAATCCTGTGTGCACGATCTCAGTACTTCCGAGCAATGCTTAGCGGGAGCTGGATGGAGAGCTCCAGACAGCGCATCACTCTGCAAGGGTAAGGCCAGTACATCAGCATCACATAGCAGCAGGACATAGGGATCAATAATACACCTCCACTTCTGGTCTAACGTAATTTCTGAACTGTGCAGTTGCATATAGAGCATTAATTATTCATGCGTTGCTACAGAGGTGGCTCTGCACTGTATGTGGTTTCACTCACAATGCCATGTTTAACTCCACACTTCAAAAACAGACACAGACAGCCGGTGTGCTGTCAGTGAAATCTCATATAGTTGGCTCAGATTTCAACCAAGCAAAGTTGGAATGTTTCCTCTGCGAGGCACATAAATGTCTTCTCATCCTTTTCCTCCTGAAGAGCCCCCGCTACCACCCACCCACTCAGCATCGCCATCACCACCCGCATTCTCCTTCTTTCAGAATGGCAGAGGCAAATGAAGCCCATTTTTCCCTCCAGGGAGAGACGTGTCACACACCTCAGCATTACTGATCTAAGGGTAACGGGGAAGACAGAAATCAGAATAGAGTGCCTGCACATGTAGGGGAACCTGTGAGGCCCCTACATTGCACATGGATTGAGTGTTGCATGATAAATTGATTTTTATTTACCGGCTTATTCGGCTTTATAGCCAAAGAAATGTGCATAGCTCGAGAATATTAGAGTGAGATCTGGGACAGTTTCGTTTGTTAACCTCCAATTCAAGGCTTATAAAGAGTTTGTTTTAATCTTTTTAGCTTGGGGCCAGATGAGATGGAAATCTTGCTTCAGTTCATGTACGGAGCCATTGTGGATCTGCCCAGAAGGGCCAGTGCCAGGTATTGTATGTACACGAAACTGGCAGAAATAAAACTCAGAACCAAGAAAATATGCTGACCTGGATGTGGTGTCTGTTGTTCCACAGTCAGGTGGTGCTGGCTGCAGACATGCTGGGTTTGGAGGGGCTGAAAGATGTAGTGGAGATGGTTCTGACCCGAGACTACTGCCGCTTCTTTCCTAAGGTCAGCTGGTGACGAGCAGAGTACCTTGATGGATGGATTTCATGGACTTGAATGAAAATGTCATTAAGACCAGCATGTCATTGAAGTTTGATTTTTCAGATATGTTGAATTTATGATCACACAGCAAAAAATAGTTCCAGCCTTCACACACAATCTTCACACAGTCATGTGTCTTCAATGGCCTGAGAAAAGTCCCTAGTTTAATGCAGGATGTGTCCTTTTGTTATGTACATATAGTATGTGGCATTATGAATTAAAAAAAAAAAAGTTGTGGTGGTTACTGTCTCCACACATTTAGCTTTACGTGTCCTTAGAAAATCTCTTCAAAAAGGTAATCGGCTCTCGTTTTCTTTAGTCTCTAAGTCAGGGGTCCCCAATCCCAGTCCATGAGGGCCGGTGTCCCTGCAGGTTTTAGATCTCACCCTGAGTCAACACACCTGAATCACATGATTAGTTCATTAGCAGGCCTCTGGAGGACTTCAAGACATGTTGAGAAGGTAATTTATCCATTTAAATCAGCTGTGATGGATCAAGGACATCTAAAACCTGCAGGGACACTGGCCCTTGTGGACTGGGATTGGGGACCCCTGCTCTAAGTAGTGAATGCTACTGCATCCTAAATGAAACTGTTTGAAAGCATTTTATATACTCTTATTGCTGTTTTTTTTCTTGTCTGTGTGCGCTTGCAGCCAGCTGATGGAGTTCAGAGAACAGTCCTTGAGTGCCTCTCTTTCACACATGCCTTAGGCCTTCAAAACCTCCATATGCAGTGTAAGCGGTAAGTGTCTGCACTCAGCACTGTTTGGGCAATTTAACAAGACTCCCACACTTTTGGAAGCTTTCTTACGGCTTAAAAACGCATATACTCACAAGGTTTCCATCTCTCCAAAGAATGGACTGCTGTGTCTTAGCCTGGGCCTGGCTGGAGTCTATTCAGTGCAGATGTCCAGAGTAGCAAATCACACGTATAGACTCTAAGGTTCCCGTAATGGTGTTTCAGTGTTGATCCATTGAGGTGTCTGTTACTGCCAAAACTCTCAAACTTAGAATCAGTCAATATGAGATTTTGTTTCTTTTTTTCCATCATCCATTGTGAAATGCCGCTGTGGCTTAGCTCACCCCATTGGCTTTGTTTCTCCTTCTGAGATTTGTTTGAGACTACAACTACACAGCATTCATTTGACTGATCTTTTGCTGATTGGAGTTATTCTAAATAAAGTAGTTCTTTATTTAGCACATTCTTTATTTGTTACAAAGTTTATTTTCAGTTTTGATTCATTGTTTACTTTTGATGTTTCTGATTGAGCTATGGCTTCAAGTGATCCAGAGCACTGCCTTCTTAGGACCTTCACCCAGCTGTGCTTGACGCCAAGAAAACAGGAATTTGACTTGTGACTTTTTCACAAATTTATCTCATAATTTATCTTATAATTGCCAATGCATCATTCATAACTCTCATAGGAGTTAGACCTGTGCACAGGATGCGTAATACCAGGGGACCTGGGATAATTATTGCAAACAAATATGTGATATTTGTCCCATGCTAGGCTTGTGTATTTATAATTTCAGTGTAATTTACCAACCTCTTAATATTAATGCTGCGTGAATTGATGTCTGGGTGTCTACATTTTTTGTTCTGATGCTGTGTTTCCCATTACAGAGCCTTTCGTGGCGTGTTTCAAACTACCACAGTGCTCAGTAAAGGAGTTTACTTTGGCAACCAATGAAGCTATCACATCATCACATGAGAGTAAATGAATTTTGCTTCAGTGGAACAGTGAAGCTCAAAGAAATCTGGTGTTTTGCACCAAAACAAAACACCAGTTTTACAGCAGATATTACATATTTTTATTCTGCTCTCGGATTTTATACACTTCACATGTGATGTGCGTCTAAGTCTTTTTTTCAGTTTCGCATCTGATACTACTGCACACTGTGGTGTTGCACTCTGCAGTGAGTGGGCAAGAACCGTGTGAATGTAGGTCAGAGGAATCGGATGTGTTGAGGGAGGCTGTGAGCTGGCTGTGATGGTTCTTATTTGAAGTGGTGTGTGTAGATGTAAGTTGTGGGGAGGAGGGGGTGCCCTTGCCCCGTTGTGTCTATTGAGTCTGATGAGTCACGCGACTGGGATGGTGAACCGAACAGTGCTGTTCTCTGCAGCAGTGCATTACCAAGCCTCTCATGCTCACTCACTCATTCATTTTTTTTTTTCTTCCCTCAAGCAACACTGTGCTGGCTGATACTCAGAGCCTCAGGGTTACGGTGCAGAGAAAGTATTTTGGAATAAGTGGTAAAATTGCTGAATTGAAAATTACCCATCCTATTAATCTCTAATATGTCATTTTAGGTGGGTTGCAGAGCATTTTGTGAAAGTCTGGTGTGAGAGGAACTTCTCCCTGTTGCCACCTGAACTCCACAGAGCCTGCCTAACAGCTGTAACTGAAACAATGGTGAGTCTGTCCCTCCCAGAGTCGGCAGCTGTAATTATTCATATAATAGCACAAGTATCATCAAGCTGTGGTTTGTTTTTTGTTTTGTTTTGTTTTTTTCACAGGAAGGAAATTTGAACATGATCTAATTAAAGATGACCTTTATTAAATTCTCGGTTATTAATGGGTGGGTGATTGAAGAATATGATGCAGACAGATGGGGAGTGATCCATCCTTTTTATTCATAATTGAGTCGTGAGCCTGTCTTACATCACTCCAAAGGAGATAGTGAGCATCCTGCGGGGGGGAGGGGATATATTGCTCATGCTTGCCAAGTACTAGGATTCTGTGCTGGCCAAGAGTGGTTGCACAACGCGGGGGAATCCCTCAATTGATCAATAGGTCCTGGGCACGAGTAAAAGAGTGGTTTTGTATAGAGTTGTGCTCATTCATCTTTAATTTGTTTTGTCACGTAGCAAGAGTTTCTTTAGCTTATAGATGTTTCCATGCAGACTGTGCAGAATGCAGTGACCATGCTCTGTGGAACTGAGCAGCTGATTGGCTCTCTCCCTGAAGTCAAGTGGGCCCAACAGGTGAGAAGCCTGGCCACAGAGCTGCAGGATGAGAGCCTGCGTGTCATTGTGCAGCACTTCCCCAGAGTCACCCACACTCAGGCTTTCAAGGACCTTTGCATAGTGAGTTGGTGAAGTAGCCATACAAATACACTTTGATTTATTGTGATGGTCTGGAAATGTAACAAGAAGCAGCCCCCATATTTATCTCTATGTCTGATTGCGTTACAGAGAGAAGAGTTTACTAGAGAGCCCACGCTTTTAAGGAAGCTTTGTTCAGCCATCAGGGAAGGTGTGACTGTGGATAACTGCTGTGACCTTTTCACTGCTGTGCACTCGCTTTGCAGAGATGACTTTGAGGGGGATTTTTGCATGGAGAGGCGATTGCAACAACCAGAGGAGGTGAAATGAGTCACAATTCTATTATATTACTGTATCACATCTGTGTAGTGCAGTTCAAATGAAACTTCCTTGCTTAGTTCAGTCCATGTAGATCTGTAACATTAATTACAATCAAAGGTGGGTAATAGTAAGTCACCTAGACCACCTGAAAAAGCAAGCAAGCAAATTTTAGTTCGCCCAGGAAATGTTACGCCAATATTTTTGTTGACAAGTCAAAATCATGTTATTATGCAAACATTATTTTACCCTCGTATTTAATAATCTGTTAAATCAGCAACATTATAGGAGGACTAAATATTCTAACATTATGTTTTATTAATGTACGACACCACTTAACTGTTGGTTCTAAGATTTTTCGCAGCCACTTTAAGTGGTAGGTAATGGGGGAGCACAAGGAAACAACCCTAAAAAGGCAAGGTGGAAAATGAGAGACAGATGATGTTACAGGATTTTAACATGCAACATGGATGTTGCATGTAGCCTGTGTCAGAGAAAACAAACATACTTTACCACTTTCTGTACAATCAGCTGGATGTTAACCTGCAGGCAAAGAAGGCTACTGGTGGTAGCACTGCTAATGTTAGCTATGTTCAGCAAACTAACCTGTGTGGAGTGTTGCACATGCCACAAAATGTGGGTTATTGGTTAAATATTTGTTGACACATGTGAGTCATGATTTGAAATAGTTTTGAAATATACACACAATATTTAATCTTGTCAGCGAAAATGTTCTCAGTTTTGAGATTCTTCTTTTTTAGGAAATTAGTCTCCAGAAACATCCTTCATATTCTCTTCTTCTGTCGGAGTGTAAATGCTTGCACACAGATCCCACCGCCACATGGAGAACTACACGTGTGACAGTTTCTGCTTGGTTGAGTGTTGGTGAACTTACATGTACTCCTAGTAATCTCCTAGCATCTTTCACCAAGGACAGAAGGCTTGTAATATTCATCCTGTGCATCCAGTGTTTATTTATTTATTATAATTTGCAGTTTGTTTGGTTTTTTTGTGGTCACTTCACCTTTTCTCTTTAATTTTGCCCTGCACAAGAGGTGTGGGGCTACACTGAAAGTTGCAAGTGAAAGTTTACACAGTCTTTTTGTATTTAAATCAGGAGGACTAATGATACTACACAAAATGCAATGCAAAGACTGAAACATCTAAGATAGTAAGGAGGAAAATAGTCACACAACTCTTAATCCTGTGACTTTTGGAGATTTGGTGAAATATTTTACAGTTGTATTTTTAATTTATAAATTACAGACATGACAGATCAAACATTTCTAGAGGCCCCTTGTAATATGTTTTCTATAGAAAAGGAACTAAAATGGAAAAAATGTGGATTCTAATTCTGAGTTGCATTAACAAGCATAGAAATAGTGGCATGCAATGTGTCCCTGTTTTGTTAAACACACTAATAAAACCATTCAAGCAGGAACGTTAAGCTTGTGAGAGGACTTGCAGGAGAAAGTGACCTGGCTGAACATGTCAAAGCACATAACCCCTCTAAATACTGTACAGTACGGCACAATGGATTAAGCAGAGGGAGACTGTGACGTGTAGCCCTCACTAATCTGCGTACCCTGTGTGTCTGCCAGAGAAGGGTATGTGTTGTGGGTAAGGCGGAAGAGGTGGAGATCGCTCCTCCCTACTTGTCCAGCCTTGTTTTTTAGAATCAAGCGAGGAAAAAGGAGTGTCTGCATCAGCCCGTGACATCACAGATTTCTCTCAAGGGAGCCCAAGTTGATTCTGCAACAGAGACGGGGAAGGAGAGGGAGGGGGCAGATTCAGCGAGCAAAGGGAGAAGGGAGGGGGTATTTGTTGCCATGGAGAAGGGTTCTTGAAGCAGCTGCTGATTCGCTTGTGCTTTAGCGCACCCCTTCCATTCTTCTCCTCCCTCTCTCCTCTGTATTACCGCCAGCCGTTCAGGCAAGAGATTTGTGCGCTACGCGGGCGGCTCTGGACCTTCCTGCTTCAGACGTTTTACGCGGTTCGCCACACGCAGGGATGGGAGACTCTATCATCCAAACACAGAGAGAGGATACTGGCAGGTAAAGAATTTTATTCCATTTATGGGACCTATTATATCCAGGCACACAGAAGGTTCTTAATGCGGTGTGTGGATGTAAGTGGGGTTTTTTTTTTTTTTCTCACTCTCCCTAACCCAGCCTAGTGCTGAGGCAGTGGTTCTGCATCATTAGAGAGGAACCAAAGCTCCGAAGCATATGCTGTTGGCTGATTTAATACTTCTTGGCTTCTTTCTGCACTGTAACCTGGCCACTGCTAACCAATTTATTGTCTAGCCAGGGCTCTTTTCTACACATTTAAGCTATATTTAAACAGTGTTTGGCAGATGTGTGCACAGCAGTATGGTAAAGGCACCAGATACGCCATGCTTGTTTTTTAATGGGTGTGAATGAAAGGCTGGATTCTTGTTTTTTGTCGTTCTGCACTGCTTTGCACGTACTAATAATACACTGCTTTCTTAGAAGTGTGTTGAAATGTACTGCATGAATAATGAATTTGGCTGGTATTGGTGTGTGCTTATTACTGCTACATTTCTTGCCTATTGAAATCAGAATCCACTTCTTGCATGCAAACATAACAGATGCACTTTTAGCAAATAGAGTAAATTTCACTTCGCTTTAATTTTTGTCAGTATTAGATATGAACTATAGAAATGGCCATCCTCTGTCTGGACGAATGCTTACCAGACACAGGTGACCCATCAGTCCACTGATTTAATGTTTGTTTCTTTAGTGGTAAACATAGGGTGTGGAAACGGGAATTTGTGAATGAACAGAATGGCTGCTTTAGCTCAGATAACGAACGAGACATCAGGACGGCAGGATTTTAAAAAAAAAGAAAGAAAGAAAGAAAGAAAGAAAGAAAGAAAGAAAGAAAGAAAGAGACAGAAAATGGTTTCACCTTTTTCCTCTGTGTTATGCTCAGATTTGAATATTGGCAGAAGTCTGATTGGCTTATTGAAATGAAATTGATTTCATCCTTTTTTTTTTTTTTTTGACAGATGCGATTGATAAAGGGGACAGTCGAAGACTTGGAAAAAAGCCTGTATTCACTAGTTCACAGGTAATATTATTAAATGGTTTGTTTCCTCATTTAAGGTCCTTTTTTTTATTTATTGTGGTTGTTATTAAGGACTCGGAGTTTTATGATTGCGAGGCTGCTTTAGCTCAGAGAAAAGTTGTGACCTGTCTGTTGCCATCAGATGCCATATGTCATCATGGCTTTACCCTCACAGGAGAAGGATACCGTATGAAAAGAGCAGCAGATGTGTCGATAAGATAAGCTGGATGAGGCATTTCAGATAGACATTGCCAAGATATTAGGCACGAGTGGTTAGGAGCAGTGGAGCTGCTAAAGATTTTTCAGGAGGTGGTTTGAAGCAGTGAGAAGAGGAATGTTCAGCTGATAGATTCTGAGTGGAAAAAAGAAAAAGGGATACACAATAGAATTCATAGCTTAGCTCTAACTATAAAGTGCTCAGGCGGCTGTATAGATCTCAGAGTTGATAGATGGCATCGTTTCTAATGGTATGCTCTAGTGTTCCGTAGGAAACTCTAATATGATTTACTTTCTTAAGGCGTGCTCTGTTTTGTGGCTTATTAATTCACTTCAGTAATACTGTTACATAACTAATGTGCTTTTTTCCCCTGCAGTCAAGGGCTATAAAATGCCCTTCATCTGCACCTGAGAGTCCTCCTGTTCAAAGGACCCAGCGGGTGTCTGTAAACAGAAACCCTTCCTCTCGCAGTGCTGCATCAGTCATGAAGTCTGATGGACTTGGGGCAGCTAACAAACCAGGGGATGGTCAAACATCCAAGGCAAAGAATGTGAAGAAAGCAGCAGACAGAGGTGTAGCAGCTAAAGCAAAGACAGCATCAGCTGGGGTGCCAGTTGTCAATGGCACGGGAGCTGCGGGAGCTAGACGTGATATAGCCAGTGCCAATGGCCCCAGAAGCTCTCCGGGGGCTAAAGAGCATGAAAAGAAGCCAAATCCAGGTGCAAGGCCTAAAACCTCTCCCACGGGCGGCACATCTGCAAGCCAAACAGCAGGAACGAAAACTCAAAAGAGCTCAGCAGGAAAGGCTGACAACACTGCTGGCACCACCCAAGCCCAGCCCAACACTTCATCCACATCAGGCAGTGCATCTCCAGAGAACTGTGCCAGCAGTCCTCGCAATGACACCCACTCTGTTCCAGGTTCACATTCTTTATTGACTTCTTTACATTCTGACTGACACCAATTACTGTATAGTACATCACAGCAGCCAGGCTGAAGTGTCAGTGAGTCAGCTCCAGGGATAAAACTGTAGCTGAAATATGAAAGGGCCTCCAGACTAATTAGTATGATCAAAGTGGCGTTGTGGCCAGGAGGGATTTTGTGGAAGACAAGGGCAGTGTCATATACGAATGTTGATTCATGAGGAAACAAAGTGCATGTGCCTGTCCTTGGAAACAAAACAGCAGAGGTCAAAGCCCTTTACAGCTGTCACACAGGGTGGTGTGACTGATTACTTTGAGCTTTTTTTACTGAGTGAAGCTTTAAAGAGGTTCGGCAATCCCAAATGATATCAGTGTTCACAGCTCAACTGGGCCTCAGCTGGTACAAATGCAGCATCAGTTGTCCCCCCCGTACTCCACCCTGAAAGCAACTGCCTGTAATGTGAGCTTAAGCGCTAAGAGCATCTACATTAGGCCACCTTTCTATTATTTCCTTCTACTCTCTTGTTTTTTTAATATAGTTGGAGGGATAAAATTAGTGCACTCACAAACTTCTGCTTGCAGCAGTTCTGCATGTGATCCATGTTCTTTGTTTTAGGTGCAAAGCCCAAACACCAGGCCAAGGCAGTAACCAAATCCCCAATGACAAAACCACCTCAGAGATCAGATGCAACAAAGACTAGCAGGTGAGTTTAACTCTAGCATTGCAGCACTTAACATGTTAATATATTTAGTCAAATGCTAATGGTTGCCCCTTAGATGTACCCATTTGGGGGCTTAGTATCAAATGACATTCAAGTAAGGTTTTAGTATGTTAAATGGACTGTTACTTGTATATCTTTTTTCTCCTCTAACTGAGCACTCAAAGCACTTTTTACTCACTCACTCAATCATGGTCAAACATTCATGCAAGGCTTTATTCTTTATCTTTAAGTGCATGCACAGACTCATGCACTGATGGAAGCATAGGGAGCAATTTGGTCCCAAGGACCCTTACATAAGATGACCCACTCTACCTCCCAAGCCACAGCCAGCTGTTCACTTCAAGGGTTTGGGAAAAAAACAGTCACTTCCTTTTGTATTTTGGTGGCTAATAACTTTCTGTAAATAAGCAGCTTTAAAAGAAAAGTGTAATAAACAACGCTCTTCTATAACTCAAATTTCTGTGACCAAAAAAACAATCAAACAAACAAAAAAAACCCCACTTCTGCCACCTGCAGTACTGGAAATATGTCAGAAGGTCAAAAACAACTCAGTCACCCAAATAGAGATGTGAGAATGCAGAGTGTTAGAATTTTGTGTTCATGTATATTAAACGCACTGTAAAATAAGCACATCCAGCAGACCCTCGCTCAATCTCATTGGTTTCAAGCAGTCAGTATGTAGAAAACCAAACATGCGTGAGACCACATGTTTAGTAATGTAAATCTAGGGCAATTAAGATGTGCACTGCAGCACACTATTGCCTGATTTATTTATTTATTTTTTAGGTCACATGTGGCTGTCAGGAGGATAAAAGCAACTGTGTAGTGTATTCTGACAAGCCTGTTATGGGTCTTTCAAAGGTGTTAATAATATCTGTTTCACAGTCAGCATCACCTGACGTCTGCATCACAAAGGAGCACATTAATATTTCATTGGCTCCCCAGAAAGAAACCAACAAATCTTTTTTTTCTGGCTTAGCCACAAATAATTGAAAAATATCTTTGTTGCATTTTTGGGTCAGTTTTGAGTTTTTATCTGAGTGTGGTGTGGGTGGTGGATTGTGTTGAATGGCTATCGCTAAATTGTCTTTTCACATAAATTTTTGTGAGAAAACTGATCATGTTTTTTTTAAATTTGTTTGGGTTTTTTTGTTTGTTTTTTGCTGTTTTTTGCAGCTATCGGAGGAAGCTTCTGTAAACCTCTGCTGTGTAAATTCTCTCCTAAGATCTCAGCTAAAAAAGACATTTTGACCTTGAGCCCACAGCATGTCTCAGACTGTAAAAATGTCCTCTGTGTTTGTGTTCCTGAAGTCTGACTTTGTTAAAAAGCCAAGAAAAACACCCTTCACAAGGACACAAAGTAGCCACTAAAAGTTCCTTGGATTTATAGTCTGCTCATGTCTCAGAAGCTTGCCCTTGACCAAATTGGAGAAATAACATTGCTGCCCCCCACTGGTGTTAAATATTAATTCTTGATTTGTTTTTTTTGCAGCTCTTCATGTAAATATTTTTATGATGATATTGTCCCGGAGTGTTAATTAAATATTTGTTAAATAAAAATAATTTCCTCACATGGTTGATTTTATTGCTTTGTCTGCCTGTTTCATCAGTCCATCCAAAAAAGCTAGTGGGAGAGAAACTAGCAAATCCAAGACTGGTCCAGAAGAGAAAGTGGCCACTGCACTGACAGCAGCAAGAGCAGATACCAAGGGAAGGAGCACACCAGATCACCATGGTGAAGTTTTAAAATCTTCTTAATTTGTCTGTCTTTACACCATTTGCATAGTATTAATGTTCTGTCCTTTTTTTTTTCTTTAAGGCTCCAAACATGGATCCTCCATAAGAAAAACAGCTTCTCCCAGGAAAGAAGATTTCAAAGATCCTTCAAAACCATCAGCAACAGATAAAACAGTTAGTGAAACTCCTAAAAAGAAGATCACAAAACCTGTTTCAGCCACTGGAGTCTCTGCGAAGTCCAGTGCTAAACCAGCAAAAGCCTCCTCAGCTCCTTCCAGGCAATCCTCAGTAGCAGCTGCCAAGTCTGGATCAAAGCCAAAAAGTACTACAGAGTTATCTACAGAGAAATCTTCACCAAAAGCTGCAAGAACCTCTAAAACCTCCGGTACAGCTGCTGCTGCCTCCAAGCAATCAGAACCTAAAGGAAAAGAGACAGTGAATAGTAAAAAGGCAGACTGCGAAACAGAGCTGGGTCCAAACGAAGGCTCTGGAGATGCTGTTGAGCAAAAAGATGTTGCACAGTTAGTACCCTCTGTTCAGCTTGCAGCACCTAGTACACAGCCATCAAACCAGGATGGAGAAGAGTCACGTCATCTAGAGTCAAGCCCAAAGCAGAGTCTCCAGAAGTCTCAAGTACAGCTGGAAAACACTGCTGATGGAGGAGACAAGACCAGTGATGCACCAGCAGCTAAAAACACCACCCGTGTCAGTTCTCCTAAAGCAGACGTTTGTAAAAAAACTGAAGGAAGCAAAGTGAAACAGCCTCAAAGCAATGCCATCCCAGCTCACATCAGCGAAGACGTTCATGAGATCAGCTCGCCAAATTCCCCAAGAGACACTCAACAGCCCGTAGATACCCCCTGCAGCGTGGGAAGCACTGAAACCCCTGTAGAGGATTCTTGGAGCGGCATCCACCATCAGGTCAGCCCAGAATCCGAGACCGGCAGCACACACACCACTTCTTCTGACGACATCAAGCCCCGCTCAGAGGACTACGATGCTGGAGGTTCACAGGATGATGATTGCTCCAATGATAGAGGCGTGTCCAAGTGCGGCACCATGCGTTGTCACGACTTCTTGGGTCGCAGCAGCAGTGACACCAGCACGCCGGAAGAGTTGAAGATGTATGAAGGTGGGGCTGGGTTGAGGGTGGAGGTCCGCCTGCGTGGGAGAGAAGCGGAGACCACCAGCGAGGAAGAGGGAGTAAGGCGACGCCCTCGTTCCTGGTTGCAAAGAGATGAGGTGCCAGTGGAGGAGGAGCACTCAGAAGTTGAGGCCACTGTGACTGTAAAAAGTGTCCCTGACCACCAGCTCTTCTCCTCTGAGGAGGAAGATGAGGAGGAGGAGGAAACAGAAGACGAGCGGTCAGAAGTTGAAGTGATTCCAGGTCAGGGTCCGCTGTTGCCAACCGAACCCTCACCACACTTTCAGGGGATTGTCAACCTGGCTTTTGACGACGAAGGTGTGGACCAGGAGAATGAGCAACCAGACTATCAGTCATCTAACTTCCGTCGGTCAGTGTTGCTGTCTGTCGATGAGTGCGAGGAGTTGGGCTCAGAGGAGGGCGGTGTCCAAACTCCGCCTCAGCAGCAAGATGTGACTCCCTGTGATGTTTTTGAGAATGACTCTTCAGCTCCTCAGTTCAGCGGCGCCCCTTCCAGTGACCAACAGAACCACCAGCCACATCATGTTGAAAACACAGGTATGAAGCACAAAAAACCTGAGGAGGACCAGGAAGAAAAATCTGTATTCCTTACAGAGATCCAGGACACCACGCAGAAGGAGGAAAATCACATCCAGGTAGACAGAGTGAAGTCCAGCTGTCCTCCCATGGGCTCTGACACCAGAGATACGCCTCCCCAAGAACGCCCATGCCATCTGGATCTACGTCACACTGAACAGTACAATGGAGGGATGAGCAAAAATTACTCCAATCCTTCAGAAAGCAAGAAAGCTGATTTACACCTAGACTTAAATGAGTCTCAGTTGACAGGGGACTCTCCTGTACATGCTGCACAATCTCCAGCAGGTAATGTATGATCTCCGGATCCTTCCTAGACCCCAAATCCAAACCCATCTTATCCCCCCAATCTCCATCAGTGAAGGTATATTTTATCCCCACAGGATTCATTCACTTTTACTTTAATTCCTTTACCTTACTTACTTCCAGTATGTACCTTACCCCACCTTCAGAAAAAAGGATATTACAAAGTGTACTAGTTTAGTAACTAGTAACAAATAGAAGTTCAAATTCAAATAAAATCTATAGTCATAATTCTTTAATAGCTAAAAATTTCTCTCATCTCAGCCCTCTCATGTAGCTGGTGTGAATTTGAATTTGCAACATCAATATCCTTTTACAGATGGAAATTGGTCCCATCAAAGCTGTACATCTTTTAACAACTGAACTACCTTTAGTTTGAGGCATGTAGGCCCAAACTCAGTTTACACATCAAAGGGAAAAGCAGTGTACATTTCATTAAAAATGATCATAAAATTGTATTTGCCTAAAATAATCTGCCTTGTTTCTGACAAGGCTTGTGAGATAGGTTTTTCAATGCACTTTTATGTACATAAAAAAATAATTTTTTTTAATCATTTTTGTCATTTCTTTTATGCAGTGGAAGAATCTTTGGCCGTTTTAAGCCACAGATCATTTGAAATAGCTGAAGGTGCTACATAAAGCATTTTAATACCAGTTTATCGATTCATTTTCGTTTGCTTGTATGATTCCTCACATTATAAGACCATTGTTGATCATTTTGTTATGCCAGTAATCAAGATATTTTTCATAGATTTCACTGGCTGCTGTATGAGAACATGCTGCTACAGCACCTGTTTTCTTTCTGACACTATTTGTGTTGGTTTTTCTGTTGGTGTATTCTTAGGGATAAATTGCACTGTAGCATGTAGCTTGGCTTTTTTTTTTTTTTTTTTTTTACATGGACACTTGTACTCCAATTCTAATTGTATTAAAAGCTCAAAAATTATAAATTGCTAATTATAAATCACAAATATTAGAATAAACATTTTGTCTTGTTGGAATTTTCTGACTGACTTTGATTCAGTTGAAATAAACCTAAAAAATCGATCAGAAGAAAACTGGACAATGTGAACAGTTTAACTAAATGACTTTCTAGCTGCATCCTTCCTGTTTTGACGCATATCAAGCAGCAACCTTCAGGGCTGAAAAATTAAGCCAGGGTGGAAGTGTTAAAAACAGTTCCTCCGATAATAACCACCTGAGGCTGACTCCAAAGTCACACCAGATCAGCTCCACTGTTGAATTGAAAATAACTCTGTTACAGACTGGATAGTTTCTGTCTGTGTGAGTGAAATTTTAGTAATTTATTAGCCTGTTACTCAGCACTACATAACAGGTGCAGTTTATTGATACAGCTTGTTAACCAAGCATACAAACATCAGCTGATAACTTGGCACTCCAAGTCTAAATATGCTCATCTCTTGCTCAAGAATCAATGAGCTTTCCAAGTGCAATGAGTCCATTAACCAGTAGGTGGCATCACAGCTTTTATTAGAGTATGCTTTAGTGTAACAGCAGTTTCTGAGCTCCACTGTTCCCCTGCAGGGTTTTTTTTAAAAATAAAACTACAAGTACTTAAAAAGAGGGAGAGGATTTAGCACAACATAACACTGACTGCTGCACTGAACAGTAGACATCCATCTTCTGAGCAAAAACATGGCAAAGTGACGCATTAAGAAAAACTAATGCATGACGCATTGATTCACTTTCACGGTTGTCACAATGTTGCACTTAAGTGCTTCTACGCATGGAAACACCAGACTGTAATAAAATATGTTCAATGTCTTATTACATGTAAACAGATTACCTCAAACCTTCAGTAAGACTGAGAATCATGTGTGAGTGAAACTGCAGCGGAGTGATGTTTTGTTTTATTTTTTTGTTCATAGTAATTACACTCATAGATGAGTTTATTTTTTTGGTGTTAAAATGCTATACGTAGCACCTTTTCAAAATTGTAATCAGGTAAATTACTTGTTAGGGTTTTTTTCTTTTCCTTTTTCTTCCAAATCTTTGGAGAGTGACTACCTGACTTAAAAGTCCAAATATACAAAATGTTTGTACAAAGTAGATGACACCAAACTGCCACTGCTGCTCAGAAAAGATTGTTGTCCTGGGAAATGTTTCCCTGGCTTTTCTTTTTCTTTTTCTTTGTATTCAAGATTGTACCTCTTTCTGATTTTTGTTTACCTTTTTTTTAAATTTTGCCCAGCACACATGCATGCCGTTGTTGAAATTGCTTTATCATTACCATGCACCATCCTTGATTTATGTTTTATATTTTGATTTGTCCATTATCTTCCATCATACCCAGTAGACCTGTGTCTAGTAGAGGTCCATCTTTTAAGGAAAGTGTTTTGTTGTCTATACACCTTCTGTTCAGTAGGTTTTGTGTAGTGTCAGTAGCCTCCTCTGTAACGTGCGTGACGTGTGTCTCGAGCAGTCTTCATAGTCCTGCCATGTCTCTCTTTTTTCACTATCATATTCCTGAAAAAGAAGTCCTGCTGCACCACTTCCAAGGGTTTATCCCTATGCAACCGTGAAATATTTTGTAATTATTCGTCTTTTGCCATTTTTGTAATTTGTTAAAAGTAGAGAAGACAAAGAATGTCTAAAGAAACATGGTGTTATGCCATCTTTTGTGCAACTAAGTAAAAGCATTGTTGCTCGCATTTCGGTTTCTGTGACAGTATTTAAGTCTGTTTTTTACGTCTGCCTGCACGTGAATATCAAAACATATCACTGTTACTTTCTGGCAAATGCAAAGCTCACTGGTGCTGGTAGTGCATGGCTTACTTTGTTTGAACAGGTGGATAAAGAGATGCATCCTGCAAAGCAAACCTCTGTATATTACCTTCAAAGCAACTGTTTGCCTTTTGACGTGCATATCTAAAGTGATGAGTGATTTTTGAACTGATGAACTTGAAATTTGTGGTGATAATCATATGTGATCATCAGTATCACTGCTCGCTCACTGTGTTGTCGTCACCTGACATCACTATGGGGTTTTTGTGGGTTTTTTGGGTTTTTTTGTTTTGTTTTTGGTTGTGTGTTTTAAAGGGAACAGTTGCATTAAGGGTAAATTTTCTGCCATGTTTTTTTTTTTTTTTTTTTTTTAAATTTTAGTTTAGTTTGCAGCGATTAGTCTCTGAAATGAATAAAAGACCTGTGCAGGAATGATTCAGTTTGTCATTGTGCAGTATTGTCAATTGTTTTTAGGGGACATTGGTTGTGACAGATTGGATCAAAGCTGCAAACATGACCGCCGACCATCCAAAGCCCTGTCCCCCATTTACGAGATGGATGTGGGGGAAGCTATTGAGCACTTTTCGGACAAGGACAGGAATGTTAAACGGCAAGCAGAGGAAGAAAAGCAAACGGGGGATGGGGATAAAAGCAGCGATTTTGCCGAGCGGGACTGGAGCCTGCTCAAGCAGCTCCTGACAGACCACGCGTCCAATTTGGGTGTCATAAACCCCGTACCTGAGGAGCTCAACCTGGCCCAGTATCTTATCAAGCAGACTCTGTCTCTGTCACGTGACTGTCTGGACTCGCAGGCCTTCCTGTCCCCAGAGAAGGAGACCTTCAAACGTTGGGCGGAGCTTATCTCACCCATGGAGGACTCCTCCACTAGCATTACTGTAACCAGCTTCTCTCCAGAAGATGCTGCTTCTCCACAGGGAGAGTGGACCATCGTGGAGCTGGAAACACATCACTGACTTCAGAGGAGAGCCCTGCCGGACAGTTGACGCCTTCTGTTTGAACTGAATGTCATTACGTTGATTTTTGTCTTATTTTATTATAATTTAAAATATCGTTTTGTCTCTGTTCTTATGACTGGTGTCTTTTGTTGGACTCTACGGAACTCTGGATTCTGTTTATTTGCATTCCTCATAGTGCCCTTATTGGGCTGTCTCTCAACACAAACAGGCTTGTTATGCATGCTGACATTTTTGTATGTTTGACTGTTTCATAGGTGTTGCTTCAGAAGCTCTAGAAAAGAATAAGGGTCAGAACTATATTTCCTTTTCAGAAATATCCTTTGTTGATAGTCTTCTAATTATAATAAGAACTGAATTTCTTAAAGAAGAATAAAATTAGCCTCAAGGCTTGCATTTAGTGTCATACTGAAAATAAAAGTTTGTGTTTCTGAAAGAAATGAGCAGTGTGATTAATAACTTTGGGTCAAGTTGACTCCTTTGTGCATTTTTTTTTTTCATACCACGGCTGGAAATTTAAATATGCATAGGCACTTGCACGTACCAAACTTTACTTTTAATTGCATGTCAGCAAAATATGAGTTTTTAACCAGCATTTGTCTAATGTTCATATTTTAAGTTTTGAAATCTACAAATTGGTCCATATTTAAACTTAACACTTTTAACTTCAGCTTTAAAAAAAAGCTGGTATTTAAAATGGCAGATAATTACAGAAACGTTTTATTTCATGCCTCATTTAAAGGAGAAAAGGAAATTAAACAAAACAAACGCGTTTGTCCATGAACAGGACGTTACGTTTTACCGCAGCGCCCTCTGGTGGCGTCCTGGTGGCATGACATAGCAGGCGGCTGAATCCGCTGCAGTAACAGCTTTGGACCAAAAACGGTAACCGGGTTAAGAGTGTCGTCATCGGAACCGTGTCGTTCACTTGTTAATAACTAGCAGGCAATGGCGACATGCGGAGAAGGGACTCCTCAGTGGAAAACAACGATTATTGTCAGCACATCGCTTCAGGTAATGTTAGAAAGTTTAAACTGAACCATCAAAATGTTTTGCTTGGTCGGTTTCTGGTGGCAGTTACAAAAATTAAGTTAACATAAAGAGCTTTAGCCATGAAGCCAAGGCACTAGCACCGACAAAATACTTGAAATATTAGTTATTTGCCCACCTCTGACTTTGAATAAAGAACTGTATCAGCTAACGATGCTAACAGTTAACTTATCTTCACTTTGTTTCCACAGAGCCACGAAATAATTAGGATGCTAAACGCTCAGCAGCACCGCATCAGGTTTTCAGACAGTGTTCATCCCGGAGCCTTCATTTTTCCTCTATCAGGTAAACCCGAGTCCTCCAGTACACCTGCCGTGTATTTTATAAACCACTAAAACACATTATTCTGTTTTCTATAAGACACTCAGTGGATTTTAATAATGTAAAGTAAGGTTTTCATTGTTCACAGTAAATGACCTCATACTTTGGTGTAGTGTGGATGTCAGTGGGGGGTCGGGGTTTCTATCAACTGGGAAAGCTCTAAAACTTATGAAAATACAGTTAAAAGTTCTAAATCTATGCACTCTTTCACATTTTCTAAAGCTGTCCAAAAGTCCCTGGGCCTTATGTTTAACACCCCTGATTTAGACTCTTTACTTAAGTAATAATCCTATTTAAGTAGCCTAGTGGGAATGTTTTAGCATCAAAATATGTTTCAAGTGATTAAGTAAAAGTACTCCTACATATACATTAATTTACCACCAGAGGAGAAGGTGTGAGTGTAACTCCTTTGGTCTGATCCCTGATTGTGGCAGAATTAAAGCCCATACTTACAGGTTTATATATATATATATATGTGTGTGTGTGTGTGTGTTTATTTATTTATTCATTGCAGGTACTGCATTCCTGATGGTTGACCCACAAGACCTCCCAGAGCCCTCTGAAGAATCAGGAGTCTTTGAGAGGATAAAGAAATTTGTGCAAGTCCACCGCAACTGCTTTTTACTCCTTCATTCACCATTTAAAGGAAAAAAGGAACTGGAAACGCTGACTGTGATTCAAAACAGGTAGATTAATAGTCGTGTTGTGTCATTTTTGCTTTACTTAACTAATACTAACGCTCTGGTTACAAGGTGTTGTGTCTCAGCTTTATGACAGCAGCTTGAGGATAAAATTCTTTCTTTTACTCTGTAAGAATTTTCAGAGTAATTGTTTTTTTTAATTGTCATTATTGCTATTGGTATCTTTTTTGTGTGTTATCTCCCCTAACTTTGCTTTTTTCTTGTCTGTCAAAGAATTTGTGGATTTTCTTTTTAAAGGTTCTATATTGAAAACAGATTAACTATATTGTACTAAGGACGTCTTTATCGCTTGCAGATTCTTTGGCAGCAATCTCAGGATCCTGCCTGTGCAAAACACTGATGAAATTGTTAAAGGGATGTTAACAATTGCCAAGGTAACAATGGAGGCACAGCTATTTGGTATATTTTAAATACAAATTAGATAAACTGATGTGCCCTTGTGAAACCTTGAATTAAATTAAGCTACACCTTCCTGCAGGCCACCAGTAAACCCCATGTAGACAGCATCCGGGACCGGATCTCTCTGGCTCGGGCTCACATCATTGAAAGCAGTCCTGTGTGGGAGATGTTAAGAGACATGCTGCAAAACTCGGCAGGTGATTCGGCATGTTTTATTTAATGCTAACCAGCACGAGCCCGATGGGCTGAAAATACAAAAGCAGACATTTCAGTATTTAGTATCATCTTGTATACATTCTTGTATATAAGCACACACTTTATTCAGTCAAACAAAGCAAACCAAATAAAGATATATTTAGAAAAATATTGAAGGGTCTGAATTCAGAGTCTCAGTTTAGTTTGTTCAGTTTTTCCTCCGTGATCTCTTCGATTCGGACTATAAGACTCTCCATGAGGTCAAATGTCACCAAAGCACTCTGCAGCACCTGAGAAACATGACAAAAGTCAGCTTGCTTGTCATGGAGTCCAAAACCAAAATGAGAATTAGTAAATTAGAAGAGTTTTCCTGACCTGGTGCTGGACCTCTGGGGACATGTTGGACACTTTCTCCTGCTTTACTGTGATGCTTTTGACTAATTTAGTGGATCGAGCAGCATCTCTGGCTTCTGGGTGTGGGCGATAGGAAGTGTTGACAGTATAAAAATAGACTCTTAAATGATTTGTGTAAAGCTTATTTCACTGGAAGTTTGTCACACAGATTAGTAACTAATTCCTACCTTTTGCTTTTAGCTTTTGGTCCTCCCTCAGTGCTTTCAGTTCAGAGGAATAATACGCTCTTGATATGCTGATACATACACGCAGCATTTTTAGGTATTCCTCTTTGATCCTGCACAACTCTTCCCACACATCTTCCTAAAAGTAGGCAGAACAGATGATCAGCGTCCTGCCGTAACCAGGCATTAACTGAAAGCTTTGTATTGGACTTACTTACATTGGTTCTCAGCTCTTCGTCTCTGATAAGAACATAGCGTAGCAGATTTAGGCTCTCCATTACCCTGGATAAACAAAGAGCGTTACTTAATGGCTCAATCTGGATGAAGCTTCCCAGTTCACACACTGAGAGACTTTTGTCTTTGAATCTCTGCAGGATGGTTTTTAACTTGATTAAATCTGAAGTTGAAAATTGCTTTAATTTAGTTCCATTAACTCCATTTATTTTGGTTGCAGATATGGTTTTCTGTATTTCTTACAAAGGTCAAACTATTCCAAAGATGCCCTTGAGCCTAAGTTCCTTTTATATTAATTAGTTATTATAATAACTCTGGCCTAGGGCTGTGCAGTGACATCAGTTTTAATTTCAGTGATAATTTGGCTTTCAGCAGTTAATAAAACCAGATTTTTTTAGATGATTTTTCAGGAATTATTTCAATTTCCAGGTGTTCCAAAGTCTAGATTATAATTATAATGACAGTTAAAGAGAATTTGCTTCATTAAAAGAAGTTTTTCTTGTTAAAGTATAATAAAGCTACTATTATGCTCTCAGCACATGCCAAAGTATCCATGATTACGATTTTGCCATAATCAAGAATTATAATTACTTCTCACACCAGTCACTTTGTGCTTCAGGTAACCAGGTTCCACCCCCTCCAGTAATAATGTGTTAATGCATCGTATGGAACAAATGAGCGGGCTTGTGTCTACTTCAAACTGTTCTCGTTACTCACTTGTCCATACTGCCGAGCAAATCTGTCTCGGCACCTTGTGGCAAGCGCAGCACCAGTCTCATCAGCGAAATAAACTCCGTTCCCAAGAACCAATCGTTGGCATTACCCTGCTGTAAAAGACTTGTAGTATATTTAACGTGTAGAGAAAAAATAATGAGATAAAAAATGCAGGCTATGGCGTGACCCTCGTGTTTTTCTCACCTTCATAGAAAATTCAAATTGATTCCTGATGTTCTTGATTATATAACTTTCTATTCCTGCGTGATTGCTGGTTTTTAACATGCACCTACAACAACAGCAAAAAAGAGAATACTGTAAACATTTGTCAGCTGGAGTGTAACTGGAAACACTGGATGGAGAGAAGCAGCAGTAAATTAATAGAGGTGCAAGTTTAGAATATGCTTTGGGCCATTTGTTTTTAATAAAGTAACCTAAAGTGTTAAAGTAGTCTATATATAGCTGTATAATGGGCGTTAATTTCACACCTGGAAAAAATTGCGAAGAAACTGTTTTTCTCACCTGAAGAATTTGTGCTTTGCTTCTGCATCTAATTTATTGATGAATACCTGGAAAACCTGCAGGCCCGATTCTCTCTGGGGAAGCAATGATCAGACGGAAGATGTGTGCATTTTATAGTGTAGCAGAAGTCAAACATTTTCCCCATATTGACCACTAATGAGGCACTCACCAAGTGCTGTATTGGGCAGTCGGTAAGAACTCGCCGCAGGTTCTGAGAATTTAAGCACAAAACAGCTCACTGAGCTTTCGTGGTTATGGTTCAGACATTTAAGTCAGCTACAGCTGTGAATCGCAGTAAATGTTACAACTATAATATTATAGTTTACAGCCACTTCACAGGCTGAGTCTCAAGTCTAATCACGTTAAAAAAACCCCCAAAAAAGACCCCCAGCTTACTCACTGATGCTTATTTTGTAGTTTTGAATAACATTTTAGGCCACTAGAGGGGAGCAGAAGGCTGTATCACGTGAATACACTGATCCATCCAGCAGTTTGCAAGCAAGCATTCTTCAGCTTCATTTGGAGCTCCCTTTGTTTTTGCCAGTTGGGTTGCTTAAGTTACTTGACTACCTTGTTTTTATTTCTTAAGCGCCTTTCACTGAAAACAGCTACCTGCTGAGGATAAAAACACTGAGAGCTTTGAGTGCGAACAACAAATGGTTCATGTGTGACAGCTAAACAATGAAACATAAAACCCTATGAAACTAAGGCAGGCTGCAACAGTTTCTTCACCTAAAGCAGCTTGTTTCATATTTCAAGATTGTTTTCACACGGTCTTGTGATATTATTATAATAAAGATATTAATTGTAGTTGGTTTTGGTTCTGCTTTTGATTTATTTTATCCCTCAGCTATAAAAAGCTGATTGGGTATTGTTGTCACCCCACCGGGCCTCGAGAACGAGCATTTTGAAATTCACTCCATAGGTGCTTCTACTAAAAGTCTCAGATGATTTCGAGTGACCTTGAACTCAAGGAAAGGTCAAGTTTCTAAAAATCTTGTAAATAATAGCTCGAGAATGAGCCGACGTAGGATTTTTAAATTCATACCATAGAAGCAGCCACGAAAAGTCTCGGACAGGTTTGAATCTCAGTGAGCTTGAGGTGAAGGTCACAGAGTGACGTGCATGCACTGACAGTGATCTCAGTGAATATGCAAACACACTTGAGACATCTCAGGCTTTTCTGTAATTCTGCTGCCCCGGCCTGTGTGTGTATGCAGCCTGAGAAATAGAAATGAGTTTGGCACGGCTGCTTGTCTTACATGTGGTACACTGTAGAAGCTCTTCAGATCCAGCAGACTCACTGGGAGGCTGTTGTCCTGCACACGCTCCAAGCTTTTTGTGAACAGCGCCTAATAATAGATAATTAGGGGCAATTAAAATGAACTCAGTCTTCTGCTTTCAGATGTTTTTCATACTGATGGGCTCTTACCAATCCTTTGAGCAAATGTGATTCCTTTTTGCTGTCAGAGAAACACAAATATGACTCTGATTGTAAAAGTTTGTTCTAAAACAGAAAACAATGTTGTGTTAACAGCATACCTGCTGAGCAGCTGACTGATGTATTCCATGTTGCACTGGAGAATAAACACATGGCTAGAAAGGCAGGAGAAGTCCAACGTTAATAGTTTGTAGTAAATGTAAATTTAGGACGGTAAGTAAAATGTGGCTGCTCACGTCACCTGAACACTGCTGGAAAGTTGTCGATGGTTATGAGCTGAACAAACAGCAGATAAGCCAGACATGCTCTCGCCTCCTTGAACTGATTATTGTCCATCAGGATGTTTTTCCTCAGTGAGCTGAAGAAAAGGAGCCCCGGAAGAGGCTCTTTGATTGCAGAAAGTGTGACCTGCAATGCACACATGTGACTTTTGGGACTAAAACTAAAACATGTTGTATTATAAATAAAAAGTAGAAGTGAAGACTTTGCTCGTACCATTATCTCTACTGCAAAGAGCCACAATGGTGATTTTTTGTCGTGCTTCAGTTCAGCCTCAAGCAAAGGCGCTCTCAAACTCCTCATGCAGCTAAACAGAGAATGTAATCAGTTATTTAATTCCAAGTAATTTTGCTTTGCCATTTGTATTTAATATCATTAATAATAATAATAACTACAAATAAACAGAGTTGCAGAGAGAAACATACAACTTCAGAAGCTCAATCTTTAGCTCCTCATCTTCAGCTGTAGCAGCACAATTTCCGTCTGTCCTCTTCACTTCCTCCACGAAAGGTTCTGCGAACGCAGTCAAGGCAGCGCTGCAGCGGCACAGGCCGTACTCATCAGCCTCCTCCTGCTGCTCCGTGTAAGGCACAGGCAGCCGGGACAGCTGCTTCTGCAGGGCCGACAGAGTCGAGCCCACACAGGCCGCCTTCCCCTCATCCAGCCGGAGAAGTACTGTTTAAAAACACAGTTAGTTTACAGTAAGCGTACAGCAGGGGGAGCCCCCTTTTTTTTTTTTTTTTTTTTTTTTTAAAAGCAGCATTTACTTGTTCACCATAACCCACCAATGCATGGAGAAGCAGTAACTGCAGTCAGTAAACCAGGCTACATGTGATGTGCATGATCTACATGTTGTGTAATAAAAGAACCCTGCAAAAAAAAAAAGTGCTATGACGGCAAAGGTGTTCAATGTTGGTCGAAACTGCTGAAACTGTCGATTCAAACGTGTTGTTATTTTGGCCAATTAGTTTGAGGTGTTTTTGGATTGTGTTAAATTTTTCTTATTTTATCCACTGCATTTATGTCAGCTTAGACAACAGCAATAACAACTCTCCCCACTCACCTAATAAACTAGCAAGTGACTCCACTGACCTGAGCACGTCCACCGAGCTGTACGATTGATAATGTTAACAGGCCTAACGGGGATCATTTGATTATTGGTCATGGCTGTGCAGTTTAATGCGATAAAAGCGATTCCACCATAAATTCATTTTTACTATTACAAATCTAAAAATGTTGTCAAAAAAATTTGTTAATTGTAGTTTAATATTGCCGTTGTAGTGGATGGCAGTGAATCAGGCTGAATCTGCAGCTATTCCTAAAAACTGTATTTATTTCTATGGTAAAGGTAGAATTTATGGCCGAGACTGTTGTGTTGATTTGCATTCGATTTCACTGTTACCCCTAAATAATCAAATGAATATTAAAAAAAAAATGTTGCTGCAATTTGTGTCTGCAGGTTGATGATTTTTGGGTTGGTAGTACTGTTGCATGATTAGTTGTGTTACCTGATTGAAGATGCGGAAGAAGGGCTAGGATTGTCTCGGAAATGGCACCTGGATCAATGCCTTCAGTTATTTCAAGCATGCTATCCAGGAGTTCATTTGGCCTGCAAGTCTTAACGAACAGATGCAACATTTCAGCTGATGCACGGGGAGCATGTTTCACTATGTAGAAGAACTGCTTGCACCTACCCTGGTCAGATGTGTGATGGCAGCTTGGTATTGATCCAGATCCTCAGCTTTTTTTACAACTTTGTTTAGAAGAGGTGCCAATATAACACAGCCCATAGATTTCACAATAACCTGCAAGTGCGACAATAGGCAATCAGTACACGTCACCGGGAACCTTAAAAGCGACCCTGTCGGCGTATGAATTTGACAGTCCCTTCCTTTCCATTTGCATGCATCGCTGCATAAACTGATGCATGCAAAAGAAGTGCAGTTTCATCTTCACAACTGCTGGTTAAAGTGTGATCTACCAGATCTCACACACACAAAAAAGGAGTGGAAGAAGGTGCAGGTTTCACCTTCTGAAAATATTTTTTAAAAAAGGCATTAGACTATATAGATAATCTGTGGAAAAAGATTCTCATCAAAAGCATTTGTTGCAGAGCTGCAATCCCATGACTGTCGGTTCACCTATTTGTTTTTCTCCGCGCGGCCTCTTTTTCAAGCATGTCCTCTGCAATGGTTTTGAAAGTCAAAATCCAGGGATTTCTCATTTTATAATCAATCATTTGCAGCCCTTGAGATTGTTTTAGCCTCGGAAAGAGGAAGGAGCAGGAGATGACACATGCTTTAAATGTAGGCTACAAATAACTGCACTGAGCGTGGAGAGATGGGACAACCAAGGGCACTTAGAGAAGCGCTGTATTGAAGAGGGTTATCAGTGGAGCGAGAAATCTGACTGAATATCTGCTTGTTTTCCCAGCACACCTCCAGGTCAAGAGGCTAGGAGGCACAGAGTGGTAGCTGCATGTTAATGTTTAGCATAGTTGTGTAGCAGGCAAGAGGCTGCTCGCTTCAGTGGGTACAATTCTGCAGTGTAGCCGTGCTTTTAGAGCTGTATGGCAGATTAACACTGCCAATCTGCTGTCACTTCATATCTGTGAGGTGTAACTGCTATGGAGGAAACAGCTGCCCTGATCTGCTGTGTTGGCAACAGCGAGGAATACCTGGTTCTTCTCATCTTGTATGAATTTTAAGAGCTGTTGACTTTCACCCTCACTGAGACAGGCAGATCCCAAAGTCTTGAACTGCTGGTAGTCCTCGGGCTTCAGATCGTCTTCTTGAGTATTTCTCTAAATACAGGACACAGTATATCACGTCATAATGTTTTCTTTTACTCTTGCTGATAAACACCATTGAGCCTTAGTCATGAGTTTCCTTTTAGAAGCAGTAGATAGTGCTAGTATAGTGTGAGTAGATGTCAGGATATCCTGCATAAACCCTAAGAAACAAATACATTTATTTAACATGGACTTCCTCTTGTTACTGAGTGAGGAGGATCAAATGAGAAATAATGAAGGTAGCGTCATCCAACGCACCAGTTCTTCTATACTCTAATGCTAGCAGCTAATCTGTCAGCCGTTATGTTATTTTTCCCCACACTTGAAGGTCATACTTAATTGCAACATAAGGAGAGGAGATCCTGAGTACGATAGCCTCAGCTAAATTGTGTTACCATGGCGAAATATTGTTGACTTACCCATCTCTGGATTATCTCTTTCACCTGATCTTCATTCATCATCAGTTTCTCTTCAGCCCTCACAGACAATCTTATTATCAGTTGGCCTTTATTTTGACAGATGCTGTGACAGCACAGAATCAAAATGATCAAACATATAGCTCTCCTGGTGTCTTGAAAGAGAGTCAGAGAAAGAGGGAGAGATTCACTCTGTAAGGAAGCGAAACATAAACCTCTTAGGCCCCTTTGTGCTTGACATGTAATAGGATTAAACCAGAGCAGTTCAGTGTGGTCACAGAAAGCGTAGACATGTCTGGAAGGATCCAGTCAAATAAAAACCGTACAGAGGTTGTCACTGTTTAGAAAGAGTCCAAAATAGGAATTTAAATATGACAAAACTGAAACTTCAGTGTGAAAACTTGTGCTCATGATCTATTTACACCTGCCCTGCCACTGAGATATTTACCTAATTTCCTGCAGTGTAGGTGGGGATATGCCACTTTAGCATAGTCTGCAACTAAAATAGAAATTAATATGCATGCTAACAGTGTAGTTAGTGAAAATACATTTTTAGTAGATTATATTTTAAAGTTCTGCTACCTTAAAATGAGGTCAGCATTTACATAGAAGGAAATATAATTTGTGTATCAGCACAAATTTGGTAACCTTCATTGTAGTTTGGGTTGTTTTTTCTTCACCTTGTGAAGTACACCTAGTTTAGTACACGTACGTTTAAGTTTATTTGGGATTTTTCTTATCCCCAGGGTTAAAAGTATACATAATGTACCAAATACATACATACACCTCCACTAATATTTAGTTAAATGTCTCTTGTTCCACAAATTTTCAGTAGGGTTGAAGTCGAGGCTTTGGGAAAGCTGTTCCAGAAACTTAATGTTAGCTTGATTTATCCATTCCAAAACAAGTTTTAATGTCTGTTTGGGATCATTGTCCTGTTGGAACCGACAAGTTTCAGCTGTCTAACTGCTGATGTGAGGTAACATTGAAGAATTTAGGGGTAGTCCTCCCACTTCATTTTTCTATCCACTTTGTGCAGTGTACCAGTAACACCAGCAGAATAACAGCATAACAGCATCGGACCATGATGCTACCACCACTTATGCTTGACCTTTGGTGCAGTGTTTTCAGGTTTGAAAGCCTCAGCTTTACTCCTGACCTGAAAACCTTTCTTCAAAGGGCATTTGGTTTGTCCATGTGGGGAGCAGCAAATTTCAGTTGAGCCTGAAGGAGTCTGTTTTGGAGCAGGGGCTTTTTTCTTGGTCAGCCCCCTCTTAGTCCATGGCAATGTAAGACCTGCTTCACCGTGGACAGTGTGAGCAGTTTTTAGTTCATGGCAGGCTTGAGCCTTGGTGTTTCCTGAGTTCTTCCTCAGCAACCTAACCTCCTAACCCATTTCCTCTCATCTGAGGGTGGCAAGTTGGGGTTTTTTTCCAGACCTTGTCAAAGTGGTAACACATCCTTCCAAATGGCAGGGGTTAAAGTTCATTTTATATGCATTGCAGATATTGTTTATAGTGTAAATTATAATGGGATGAGATCATATACATATGATTTATAGTGTACTAAAACAGCTATACTTTTTTTCAAATAGATTTAAGGAGAGAACAATGGTGTAGGACCCATTGAGATGTGGCAGTATATATGTAGAAAAAAGAAATCCTCCTGTGACACACGCTGGCTGCAGCAGACTTCTCAATGTAATTAAAAGGAAGTGCCTGCTGTACACAGATGCACAGGGATTACAAATGCCTTTCCATGATTGCTTGATGACAACATATTGCTCTTCTGTGTAAACACAAAGGCCTCAAAGGCTCGGATCGCCTCTCCCCCCACAGCATTTATGTGCGTGTATAATATAATACAAGTACAATCACTGACATCCTGCTCCTGCTTCAGCAGAGGAGAAGCTCATGTCCTGATTTTAGATGAATAGGTGTAGAAGCGTGTTTGAACGGTCGGATTTAGCCGACATCTGCCGCCCAGGTTTGCTCTGTGTATTGCGCTGTGATGAAAGCCTTAGACAAAAGCCACAAAGCAAATACAGTACACAGACTGCTGCTCAGTCCGTGTTTGTCCCTGATTTTGCTGTCATTAATTGCAGGCTGATGAGGTTTTGTTTTGACGGTGCTCCTGGGTACACAAAATATTAAAGCACACAAGGTCTAGGCTTAGGATAAACAAACACAGAGTTAAGATTTAAAATAAGCTTAACAGTATTTTAGTCTAAAGACCCATTATGTCACAGAATAAGTTATTTTAACTGGTGTGTAATTTCTAGTATATAATTTCTTCAGTTTTGTTTGAACAGTTGATGCTCCACAGTCGTGAAAACATTGTGTTTCTGATTAACAGATTCTCATTTTAAAGCACAAGGAATCGAAGGACAGAGTCAGAGCAGTGATCGCTTTCCAACTCAGGAGGGCACTGTTTGTCTTGAGGGCTTAACTCTGATGGGAGAATCAGTCTGTGGATTCAGCACCTCATTGTTAAATTCACACATGGGTGAAAAAGATGTTTTAATTGTAGACCCATGCAAAAGTTCAAATTTAACAATATAGCAACACAGGTAAGAGCCTTGGCATGTCTTCCGATGTCTGAATAAGCAATAATCAAAGAAAAAAAAGTATAAATGTAATGCTTGAATATTTAAGGAATCGGTATAATTTTGTCTGCAACAGAATAATTAAAAAACTGCCATTAAACTCTGATTCAAATTTTTTTTACCAAGCCACCACCATCTAATCTAGGGAGAGAAGCACGGGAAAAAAATACCCCTTCAGAATTCCTATTTTGACTTCAGCTTTTAAATAGATGCAAATTGATATCAAGTTACTTTTTCTTATAAGTAACTCAAAAAATCTGGCATGTCATGGAAGTTCATTTCTAGTCATGAAAGTAAAAAAAGCAAACTATCACATAAATGTCTTTATTCATTACATTACAAAAAACAGAAATTTAGTATCTAGAATATTTCATTTCAAGTTTAAGTAAATTATAGTTCAGACAGTAACAAATTACCACGGTCTAATTCAGTACACATAACCACAATCATAGGGAAGACTCTCACTTTGACAGTTGTCCAGATTAGGCCGGTGTCAGAGCATCAAGAGCCGTCAAACACAGATGTCTTTAGGAAAGGAGCTGCCACGGTCTTATTCTGAGAGGTTTCTTAGCTGGTCTAAGGAGAAAAAGAGCTCAACTGCTGCTTGGTTGTCTAAAGTCTTCTTTTCAGAGCAAAGTCAAATTTTGCACTTCATTTGGAAGTCAAGGTCCTGAAGTCTAGAGGGAAAGGGGAGAGTGACAAAATCTGCGGTGTTTGAGGTCCACTGTGAAGTTTGTGATGATTTTGGTTGTCATGTCATCTGCTGGTCTTGGTGATAGTTGGTCCTCTGTGTTTTATCAAATCTACTCGGGGATTTTTAGAGCACTTCATGCTGAGAAGCTTTATAGATATGCTGATTTTATTGTCTGTCAGGAATTAGCACCTGCTCACAGAACCAAAAATATTATCACATTTTTTGCTGACTGTGTTATTACTGGTTAAACTTTGGGGTAATGTCAAGAGGAGGATGAGAAACACCCAGCTCAAAAAATACAAAGGAGCTGAAGGCCGCTATGAAAGCAACCTGAGGTTCAGTAACACCTCAGCAGTCCCACAAGCTGATGCCATGCTGCACTGATGCCGTAACTTACAGTAAATGAGCCCTGGTAAAGTACTGAGTGTATTTTCAGAAATATGATGTTTCTGTTTATTAAGTCATTTTTTGATCAGTCATGTGGAATATTCCAACAATGTGAGATCTTGAGTAGCCATAATCATCAAATTTCACACAAAAAAGGCTTAAAATATATCACTTTATTTTAGTTTCAGTTTTCTTTAAATTCAAAGCGAAAATCTCACCAGCAAAAATGTTTTTCACTTTCCTGATCTCATCATGACAGTAAATTGCATATATTCTTTTATAATGTCACACAAGACATTTCATGACATTACTTTGGATCCAGTAGAGAGGCCATTTGGCAAATATCAATAACTAATAAAAAATTATTTTAAAGAAACAAATAAAAATATCCCTATTTGTACCCTTAATATAGATAGTGTAGCCATTAATACTGCTACTTGTATCACTGTATAAAACTACAGTGAAATGTGACACTCAGTCTTCATGATGCAGGATGTTTTACACCGGTATCATGTCTTTGATTAACAAGTGAATTCATTTGGAAGTCAAAGAAGTATCCGCTTTCAGGAATGTGCATTCTGAGCAATCATTGAAGTGGTGGAGAAACTGCTGGTAAGCTGAGCAGTTGTGGAAACATTTAAGAAAAAAAAAGCTTCACTTGTGTTCTCTCACCCCATCTGTTCGCGGCAGATGGCCCTGAGTCTGTTTCTGTTGGAGGTTTCTTCCTGTTAAAAGGGAGTTTTTCCTTCCCACGGTCCGAAAAAGTGCTTGCTCATAGGGGGTCATATGATTGCTGGGTTTTTCTCTGTATTGTATGGTCTGCCTTACTGTTGTTGTGATTTGACGCTGTATAAATAAAAATGAATTGAATTGAAGTGTGTGGTCTGTCCCACTCTCAGGCATGTATATTTATGTATTATATTAGTATATCAATGTTGCATTGTTTTTACTATGACCACCACTGTTAGGCATGACGCTGGTTCCTTGTTCTCAATGGCAAGCTTTTATTTGCAGAACAATCGTTTAATGCCAAGTAACTGTGTAAATAGAGTAACAGATACAATATTTGTCAAAATGTTAATAAAAGGAAATACAAGTACCTTAAAACTGCACTGTTTGGCAGTCTGTAAGCATGTGGAGAGCGGTTTGCAGTGTTCAGAGCCTTATCTCAGGTCACTGATATCAAATTTCCATTTATATTTAATAGCTGTAGCAACACAGATCTATCACAAGCTTTGAGGAGAGCGTATCCACCTCTAACAGATTAATTCAGGACTTGGTTTGAGGTTATATTTTTTTTGGGGGGGGGGGGCTTTAAAAACTTTGACAGTAGTTTCTTAGATTGGACGAATGAGTAAGATGGACCGTATCATTTCAGTTGCAGAGCAGATGTGTGCAGTATTTATAGAGCAGTCTAATATACAAACACTGAGCAGTCCTGTGAGAGTGCGATAAAGCCTCTCCATTTTCCTTCCCTTCCATATTTCCTTGGTGACCTCTTAGAGAGCAAGAGAGTCTAAGTGAACTATTTATCCAGTCGGCTTCCCCCCCCCCCCGAGGCCTCTGCAGACTGCTTCAAGCTCTCCTGTCTGCCTGAAACCTCCCCAGGCCCTGCAGTGCTTGTCAGGAAAAACTGCCATGTTTAGGGCCTCTCCCCCGGGTCCTGCATCAGCTACACTGCTGCTTCCTGAGGCACGAAGATGAATTTGATTTTGAGATATTTTCTTTATACCGTCCAGATTTGCTTTTGTGATTGCTGCATTACTATTGAAAGTGTTCTTAAATGTCTTTTAATTTCGCATCCATGTCTATGCTCTTCCTTTTCTGAGGGGTAGATTTTGATTGATATGCCGGTTACCACAAGTTTTAAACTTGCACAACACATTTCTGCCAGTTTAAGGGTACAGACGTGCCCTGTTAATGCATGATCAGGGAGTAAAAAATAAAAGTATGTGTGATTTTTTTTTTTTTTTTTTTTTTTTAAATAAAACATGCTATGGTTCCTCGGGATAATCTGCTTGTCACGACTGTTTCTTTGGTGGAAATCATTTTCAGTAAAACTGTCTACACAAAACAGCATGAAATCTAAACCAGAGGAAGAATAAAGTGCCTGCGTCTGATAACGTGATTCCAAAAAAGATGGGATGCTGTTCAAAAGAAATTCCAAAGGAAAAAAACTGCAGATGTGCCACTAGTTCCATATAAGTACACAAAGCGCCTTCAGCTTACAAAACAATCAAAAAATGCACTGAGAACATATAACATGGGAATGAGTGTATTTTGCACTAATATGAGTACAGGTGTGCCTCAGTGTGTGCACAAAATATTTGAAAATTACTTCTAGAGCAACCAGAGCAGGGAAAATGAGTTTCTCCGTGTCTTTAGCGCTGCAATCCAAGCGCACGCTTTCCTACTGAAAGATGGATGAAAAATAGTAGTTTTTAGTGAATGTAACTCAAACATAGGGACATTGTACATTACTCAGAGTCTATATTCAACCACTGATTAATACATATTAGGAGTTTAGGATTTTTGGCAGCTAGACTTAACTGTGGGATTGAATATATTTTATATGTTGTGCGTGTTTGTGGATACAAATGAAGGATGAGTCAGTGTAAGACTGTTGGTCATGTATTTTTTAGATGAATAATATAATTGAACTCCGTGGCTGGAAGTTGAATATCTTTAGGGAGAAACAGATACCCCAGTGAACTGAGAGCTAATGGAGGTGGTGGTCTCACTAGGGAAAATCTGACCTTGGCCCCTTTTTGTAAAAGCTTTGCCTCTATGGCAAACAATTGCAGGGAGGGGCTGTGCAGGCGCGGTCCGAGTGTGTTTAGTGAACATCTGTTTGCGCTTTGGCAAAGACTGTTGCTATAATGTCGTCCTGTCTTTTGCACATCATTCAACATGCCATAAAGCAGCTCTGTCTACCAGTGTACTATGAGTTGAAAGCTCCCAGGGTGAGACAAAGGCCCAGGCTGGACACCTCCGTGTTTCCTGACCTGCAGCGCCTGACTGGTATGGATCGACGCTCGGGAACTGCAACAAATCCATATCTCGCGGACCACGCATGCAGACTTCATCACCGCCTGCTCAACCTTTTGTCAATCGGCATTTTGATGACAATTCCCAGTGTCGAGTTGTTCCCAATCAATACACACAGAGCGGACACCTTCATACACACAGATAAATGCTGCTTGCCGGCTGTATCTCTGGGCTGTGGAGACTGACACCCTGTCTGACTCTGATCAATAAGTGGTGCGTGGTGCGGCGCACAAGCTCGGCCCTGCCCGCTCTGCTATAACACACGGGGCTTGGTTTCCCCCGGCAGCTGGGTAAAACTCCCCAGCAACTCCCCGAGGTGGATGAATCGGAGATGTTACATGTGAACTGGCTGTCAAAATGATTTTGTCATCTCCTCTTCTCTCCGGTGTTTAAAGATGCTGACACACTGTGTTTTGGGTTCCAATGTCTTGTTGAAAGTGATGGAAGCTTTTAGCCTTTTTTCTCCAAACTCCCTTTATCCATTTAAGTGTTCGCTCAAGTGTTAGAATTTCTGTTTCACCTGCCACAGATGTCTCCTGGCACTTCCTGCCTGCTCACAGCTCCCTTTCAGGTCATCTGATCTGAACCCTTTGAATTTACAGACTTTACAACTTCATTTAGAATATTTACTCTTGTTACTTGATGAAGTCTTTTAGATGCTGCTGTTATACTACTTTTAGTTCTTAGTTTCCCAATTTATTGATTTGCTGAAGCTTTTACTTTCTGCAATTTAATTTCATTAGATTACATTAGCCTTGCCTAAAAATGAAAGTAAATGTTAACACAACTAATCAATACTCCTTTTTTATATATGTGAGAGTGGCTAACATTAGTGGGTAGATCAGAGTAAGAATAAAACAGTGAGTAAAAAAGGCCAGATCAGATTCAGCTTGGGGTCATTAATGTTTCAGAGTATGCCAGAGGGAGAATGGGAGAGTCACTGCACTGCCGGGATCCATTTCCTTTGACTGTGGCTTTGTCATTTTGGATCAATCCCACCATAACCAGGCCATTGTAAAGTGACTTGGCTCTAATGGAGTGATAGGCAACATAATGGCACCTGATTAATAATAAGGCACTGGGTTAATGTGTTTTAAACGCAAGTGAGCCAATCATTTCTAACGGATAAATAGAACTTGTAATGGAGGACTGCAAAAACACGTTCTTGTGCAGGATTTGTCAGCAGCAGCTTGTGCTAATATAGTTACAGTGACCTCTCTTTCTCACTTCGTGTTCCCCAGCAATAGCCCAGTGGAGATCTCAGGGGCTGTGGAAGTACTTACCATTTCCTCCTCTAAGCTGTGATCGTCACAGTGGCGTTACTCCTGCTTTGATCCTGCTGCAGTCTGACACATGACCACACAGACCCCTGAATGGGCATTAGTGCAGGCTTCAGCAAACCCAACATCTGTGCCTCCCAGCACTGCCACTGCTCAAATCATTCATTAAATCAGAACACAAAAAGTAACTTTACTTGAATGCCTCAGCATAAATATTTGATCATGGCTGAGAATAAATCTTTGTCATTTTGTTCTCCTTCCTCTGGCTGCGGGCTCCTCTTATAGATCTTCCTCGCCTCGTTCTCGTTTTGCTGTTTAGATACAGGCACATGCTTGGCTTGGTCATTTGTGAAATGGATCTTATGAATTTTTTAGAAAGATTCGTAGCTACAATCAGCCCTGGTTAAAGGGACGACTGTATCACAAAGTAACATCTTGTGTTGCCGTTCTCACTCACAAATCGTACTCTGCTTGCGTAGATGATAGAAGCTAATAGTTTCTGTGTTACTTTGACAGAGATGCTAAACTTTTATGTATTATAACAGATTTTAACACCTTGTTAGCATTTTGCTTACACACTAGTAATCTGTGATTTGTTTATTTTTGCATACAACAGAGTCATTCTAAAAGTATTCGCTTAGTCAAGCTCTGGTTTTATTGCTTTGCATCAGTATAAACACACCAGGAAAAAATCTCAGTTATTACTAATAGATTACATGTTTGCATTTATATTTGCCTAAGTCCTACTGTGCATTCTTTTTGTTCCAGATCACATCAGGGCATAGCCAATTTTTTCATTCTTCTTCCCAAAAATGTTTAAGATCTGGCAGGTCACATGGGGAACCTGAGGGTTTCTTAAAATTCCATTTCAGGACATTCATGTAGTTTTTAAGTCATCTTCATGCAGTTTTCGAGTACAGCCTCCACAACGGAGATTTGTAGTCTTGCTCCCATTTTCACTCCCTTTTTCCCTAATTCTACTGGGATAGTCAGAGACTAGAAAATGGTTTCACATTTAACTACCTCAGCCTACTATGCTGTGTTTTGTGGTGTTACCAAAACAGCTCATACCTGCTAAGGTCTAAACGCTACAGGGCCATCAAAGGTGACATTGGACATCCTACTCCAACCAGTCACCAGTTTTTCCATCCACTGCTGACTGTAAGATCCAGATAATCTTTGCTTTTTCAGAGATGCTCCAGCTGAGTTGTCTATCCGTAATAATGAACCACCACTAAAACTACTTACGTCTTACACATGCCTTTTTTCCCCACATCAATAACGTCGTCTAAGACAGCATATATCCCAGAATATGAGGCATTTTTACAAGATTATTTACATTAATGTGTCATCAGTCACTGGCTACACCCAGTTGTTCTACATTCAACTAATTAATTTACTTCTAAAAACTAGCTGCACCAGTGCTGATGTAGTTGTGTTTGATTAAAGGGTTAAATATTTACACAAGCCTGTATATTATAATAACTGAGAGAGAGCATTTGATTTATGCTTTAGCAATATGTAGGTGGTATCCAAAATGTTATGGGACTCATAATGCGGTTCATATGGTACCTTTCTATAAACAGTAGTTTAAAACGAGCAAGCCTGTGTTGTAAACAGTTGAAATATATCTGAGAGTATCTTCTGACTGTGCATCATGGGAAATCTTCATAGTCACTAGTGAGAACTTGGACAAATTCGACACTGGGGTAAGAGACTATATACAGTTGTCTGTTGATATTATACCAAAGAAATCCATCAAGATTTTAATTATTAGAAATGATAATCTGTGGATAAATGGAGAACTGAAAGCATCACAGGGGAAGAGGAAGCAAGTTTGCAGGTTAGCAACCAGGTTAGACTGATGCAGAAAAAAGAAATCAGGCTGTTTCTCAGCAGGTGTAAAAATATGTTTAAGCAGAAAATGTCCAGGTAGAGTCCCCTGAAAATGTTGTTTTTGGCATGACTGTGAGCTGATCTTTCCTTCACAGTGCAACATATTGTACTGTTGTATAGTAACTGCTGAACAGTCTTGTATTCAGCATTAATAACACTGTGGTTTAATCAAAGCTTCACAGATTGACATGGTGTGAAAGACTCTACTTACTCTACTTTTAATTCTTTAACCAATTAAAATTACAGTTTTGTGGTCCAACATTGATAATTCAGTTTTTTTAATACTCTGTCATATGAATATATTTCAATCAGCACTAAAATAAGATACTGATGTTCATTCTCTAGTCTTAAGAAAATTTTTTTTCGCACAATTTAACGCACATCTTAAACTGTGTAACATGCAAGGATTTGTTGCAAGTTCCTCACAGCTTTACCTTCCACCCTCCATCTCAAATTCTCAGCCATGTAAAAAACCTTTTATGACTGAACACAAATATCGTGTACACATTAAAAGGCTGCACAGCTCTGTTTCTTGTCACTTGTGTTCAGAAGATTTCTTTTTCATGCGTTTTCTTTCCCCCCAAAGACAAGAGGATCTTTTGTTATCAGAACCTTTTAACCAAGGTGGATCCTTTTAACGTCACCTTCAGGATTCATACGTTATTAGACATGACTTCAGATGAAAGACAAAACCAGGCCAATGAGGTAAAAGTGTGGTGTAGCAGGAGATACAGTACAAGGACAGAATATGAGATCAGTTGTGTAAATCTGCCCAGAGGGGAGGGGGCTTGTGACCGAGCTGCAGCAGAGCAGCTTTTTTGTTTCTGAGTGACAGCTCACATCCAAGTAGTGTAGTGATATGCAATGCTAAATGAGCCGGATAAACATGTCTTTAAATGAGCGAACAGCTTTCCCAACCCTCCTGCCCTTTTATCAAACCAGCGGGTCCCCAACCCTCCACCCATGCACACACACACACACACACAAACACTCACACACACCCGTCCCTTCCCGACCAGCTCCCCCTTCACCATCACGGCCTCACGCTGTTCAGGGCCCCAGACCCTCAACAGAGCCCGGCTAATGGAAAGCTTTCAAGGCGGCCGGAGAAAAACGTCGGCTTTCATTTGGCCTCCACCATTTTCTGATGCGAGGTGTGTGTGGGGGTTTTTTTTGTGTGTGTTTGTGTGGTCGTGGCTCAGGCATCACGTAAACACACAATCACCTAGGGACGTGCCATTATAAACAGGCCTGGAAACTGAAAACAACAACACTGTCCACGCCCTCCACCCCCCATCCACACGCATGCATGCACGTAAACACACACACCTGCACTGGCATGAATGAATGTGTGTTGTCCTGTTTGTAAAAATGCTGCATAAAAAAAAAAAATCCTGGTTGCCTATTTTTATTAATTTAACACTGGTGTTAGAAATGCATGTCATAAACTCAATTTATAAACAGCTGGATAAAGTGTCTTGAAACTTAAATTATTCAATCTCTGAAATATTTCTAAAATGAACAAAGAGCTTGTGTAAAGAAGCTGAAAGAGGTGTAAAATGATCCAATCATCTATTACTAGTTTTGAACAGCATGTAGTGATGGTAAGGTGAAAGTTTAATCACAATAATAAAGACAAAACAAAATGAAGACGTGCATCTGACCAGATTGTTTTGGAGTATTATACAGTACTGTGCAAGTTTTGAGCTACCCCTTATTTCTTTATATTTGCCACCAGTGAAAATGTGACTGTCAAGAAGGTAAAGAAACAGGGAGAAAATCCTGAGATATGCCAGATTACACTGGACTGAACTGGACTGAAAATCAGTGGCAGCAGGTCTTATGGAGTGATAAATAAAAATGTGATATGTTTGGCTCAAATCGTTATCAGTATGTAGAGAGGAGGTCAGGAGAGGGATGCGAAAGCTTCTCTTTACCACTATTTACCATAGCAAAAGAAAAACAAAATAATACCTGCTTATTAACCATAAAATAACAACACCGCTGATCTCGCCCTGTAAAGCTACTCTCTGGTTGTAGTTTCTGACTCTCAGTCACACCAATGCCACTGACTTGAGGTACATTCCCAGGAATTCCATGCATTTTCCAAATTTTTTTAACTACATTTTTAATATTCACAATATTTATTAATTAATCAATTTTCTTTGGTTGTTTCTTTTCTTTCTTTCCTCTCCTATCTATCAATTCCAGTGAGCCAGACTGAACGAAAAGAGCATACTCACCGTACTCCACATTCAGTCACATGGACACTTCTAACCTCTTCTAGCAGTTTTGTCTGTATTTTTTCTTATTTCTGGAAATGATAGTCTTAAAAAAGATTGCTATAGGTTCTGTCAGGGTCAGGTCTCTTCTCAAAGATGTGGGGGTTCTTGGGGTGCTGGGGATTTGGGGACGTTTGTGCATGCTTCAGTACATCACTGCACCTATTTTTGATGTTCCTAGCCAAATATAAAGGAATGAAGGGTGGATCAAAGCTTGTGTACTTTATAAAATTGGCTAAAATTACATTCAAATGTTGCACAATATGAGTCCTGTGTCTGATATAGCCGTCTTCTTCTACCTATAGACTTCACTACACCAAATTTTGCATGTCTTCCCTTTATCTGCTGGCTTCTTTCTGAGGGCTGTGATTTCCTCCCACAGTTCAAAGATGTGCATGTTAGATTGATTAGAAAATCTAAATTAGCTGTGGGTCTAAATGTAAAACCAAACCACCATATAAATGTGGCTTTAAGAGTGATTGCGTCTTGTAGCGTAGAACGCTTTGACTGGTCAGTAAGACTAGAGGCGCGTTATATACAGTCTCGGTCCATTTCCATTCTCAGAAACTGTAAGTAAGCGTGTCTCCTTGTTCACTATCACACTGCAAAAGTCTGGAAGTGTGCCTCAGCCATGGCTGGCCTTCCACGAGGAGGAAGCTTGTTAGCCCGAAGAGGCCTGCTCTCCCTGCACATGTTCGGCCTGTCAGCTGCCTCACTGATGTCTCTTGTTATTATTTTCCTCTCGTTCTGCTGCCTTTTCTTTGCAGAGTCATGAATAATTTGTGTCTACGCCTTGTTGCTTGATGACAGCTGTGCAGTTGGTTTGCAGTCTGTTTTTCAGATCAGGTGAATAATGAATAAGCCTATGCAACAAAAGAGCTGTGTTCTATATGAGCCCTGCCTCTCTTCATCTGGCCCAGCTTACTTGGCGTGTCAACCACAGGTAAGCAGGAAAGTCTCTCTGATGTTGAAACTTTCCCAAATTAAAAGTGTAAACAGAAGAAAACGGTTTAAATTGATATCTTTTAATCTCCCGTGAATTTTCCGTGTGCGAACATCTTAATCACTGCTTTTTCACCAAAGCTTGCTGTCAGAAATCCTGCATCTCTGTCAGCTTATCTCACCTTCGAACTCGTCAAACCTGTGTGAAATCTGCTGAACAGCGTATGAAAGCAAATACCGCATTATTATGACAATATACACAACAGGTCTGCTCACCCTCAGGGAAATAATCACGTTTGTTCTCTCCCTCTCTCTCTCTGTCTGTCTTCTCCCTCATAAAAAGTAAAACACCATTCAGCAGATGTTTTCCAGATATTGTCAGCTGCGTGGGTGTGAGCTTTATATTTCTTAATCTGTGAGGTGCTTTATATAATGCTTCAATCGTTTCTTTTCTTCAGTCCCTCAGGTGACATATCACAGTTGTAAATCATTTCATCTGGTTTTAAAAATGGTTCCAGCTTGCTGACCTGGGGCAATGTCTCCTATATCTTTTCTTAAGCTTTATTTCAAGAGTTTTCTGCCTTTATATGGTACAAAATTAAAAGAGTGGTTACGTCAAGCAGTGGTTCCCAAACCTTTTCATCTAATCAGCTCCAAAGGCTTTTCAGTACTTAAGAGCCCATCAACAGCAATGTAGCCCCTCAAATATGCTCATTTTAACCCATTATAAACATGATCTGGACCACTTTCTGCTTACCATTGGTCAATTACTGCTAGTGAACTCTCTCAGACATTTTTCTTTAATTATTGACTTACTATGTCAACCTTTTGTTCCCTGTTTGTAGTTACTCCTGCATTTGACAGCTGTTCATAACGTTTAAAGCCCACAATCATTTATCCATGCTTTCAATTAGTAATTTCAACTTTTCTTAACATTTCTAGACTTTTTAAACAGTTTGATTAAATTTTATGTTCATTTTTAACTCTTTTAGACAGTACTTTATCATTTGATCGATGCAATGCAATACAATGCATTCATCACATATTCTCATTTTTGCATTTCTTTCAGTTCAAGTCAGTTACATTTTGCTTATATAGGACAAACTCACAACACCAGTCAATTGCTGTGACTGGTTGGGTTTGAGGCGAGGAAGACAGGACAAAAAGACACACTATGAAAGAGAGCCAGAGATTAATAATGGCTTAAGATTAAATGTTGTGCATAAATACAGGCTGCGAAAAGAGGTGAGTGAAGAAGAAATAGTCAGTGAGAGTCATGAAAAGCCCCAGCAGCTTAGACCTATTAACAAATGGTGAGTTCAGGGTCAGCTGATTCAGCCCTAACAGTATTCTTTATCAAAAAGGAAAGCTTTGATTCTAATCGTAAAGGTAGAGAGGGTGTCCGTCTCCCATTTCCAAACTGGTAGTTCGTTCCACAGATGAGGGGCTTGAAAGCTTTGCCCTCTGTTCTACTTTAAGAAACTCTAGGAACCACAAGTAAGCCTGCAGACTGAGAGTGAAGTGCTCTAATCATGTGATATGGTACTATGATGTCTTTAAGATAATATGGGGCCTGATTATTCAAAACCTTGTATGTGAGGAGAAGAATTTTAAGGACTTGATTCTGGATTTAACAAGAAGACAATGAAAAGAAGAAGAAAAGAAGCTTATATAGGAGAAATATGCGCTTCTTTTCTAGTCCCTGTCAGTACTCTTGCGGTAGCATTCTGGATCAACTGAAGAATTTTCTGGTTAGAACAACATAGTCCAGCCTAGAATTAAGAACTAGTTTTTTAGCATCACTCTGAGACAGGATGCTTCTAATTTTAGCGATAATATGCAAATGTAGGAAAGCAGTCCTACATATTTGTATAATATGAGCATTGAAGGACATATCCTGGCCAAGGTAATGCCTTCCACAGTATCTGGTTAGACACCATGTTTCTAAGATTTTTGGGGCCGAGTGCAATAACATCAGATTATCTGAAATTAGAAGCAGGAAATTAGAGTTCATCCAGGACTTAATATCATTAAGACATTCCTTAGTGCAGGGGTAGGCAACCTTTCTGATGGCAAGTGCCATTTAAAATTTCCTCAGAAGTCAGTGTGCCATATGATTGCATTAGCAATAAATTTAATAATGCTCTATATGAACAGTTACACAATATTATGGAATTATATTTGTTTGCAGATATTGGCAGCTATCAGCGAATAGTTATCAGCTATTTTGAAACAAAAAAAGACACTTTTTACCCATAACAAGAACTCCATAACAGCAAATGGACTGTACAACAGAAAATACAAATGCTGTTTATGGTCTCCTCACAACAATGATAAGAAAAATAAACTGGGCCAATATGGCATGTTTGTTAATACAGAGACACACATGTTAATGTGATCTCTGGTGTCCCACTCAGAGACACAGGTCTCCGAGTGTCCAGCATTCAGACGGCTACCTGAGGACACTCATGAGAGAAAATCTGCTCACACAGATATGTAGAGCCAAATACTGTCAATAAGGCCTCTGCAGTGTTCTGAAGACAGTTAAACTTGTCAGGTAGTGATGTCCAGCAGGTGAAAATGAAAGCTCCATGAACACGTACAGCTATGGACTCCAGCTGCTTCGATGTTACATTAACTGGCATTAACTCTGCCAGTTAATGCGAGACAAATCTAGCTGCTCATAAAGATTTCTGCTTTGATCAGAAAATAAAACATTGGTCCGTACACCTGAAAGTCCCAATTTGCGATGTGCACCGCTGGCCCGGCCATTTATTTTTTGATGCACCTTCTCAGATTAACTCACTGCGTGTCGTGCCCAGGGCTGGACTGGGACAAAAAAACAGCCCGGGCATTTTGACTAAAGACCAGCCCACCAGGTATTAAAGCCATAAAGCCTTTGAATGAAAACAAACGCTGTTGTGACAGTGATGTACACTGTCTTGTTGGTATATGCATGATTTCTATACATTTTACATCAAATAAAAACTTTGGTTGTAAGCTTCAGATAATTATTTAATAAAAGCGAGACATTTTAAATGAGATTAAGAAAGAAAAGTATTTCTTTGTGCCCCCCTTTCCCTGTTAATGCCCCACCTGGCCCCCCTGGCAAAACTTTGCTAGATCCGCCCCTGCACAGTTACCAGCTGTCAGCTACTTAGAAACAGATCCTGGTGTTATTTGTCTCTCAGAAACAGTTCATAACTTCCCTTCAACTCATTCATGTCACCTAAAAGGTAAACCTGTTTCTCCATCACCTGTTCAGCTCTGATGATTCAGTAAGGACATCTCCTGGTTTCATCTTCATGTTTCCCTCTCACCACATATCCAAACCGATATCATGACCAGCAGCTTTACAGCTGTGGCTCCAGCAAACATCAGCTGTTACTAGAAATTAATTATAAATAAATTCTAACAACAGCTGATCAAGCTTAAACGTGCTGCTGTTGTTTAGCGCGACATCCGGCGGTTTCCTCTTTCTGGCGCAAAGTGGGCGATAAATAAACAAGAGAGAAAAGCCGATCAGCTGATCATTGATCAGTTTCATGATTGAAGTAGCAACAGGAGAGGGAGGGGGAGAGAATGAGAGAAGAAGAGGCGGCTGTCAGCTCCAGCTTTGTGTCTTTCTTTCATTCTAGCTGAAGTCCGGGACAAACTGTGTTCCTTTTCAGCTCAATACGAAACGTGTAATATTTTCTTTGAATGCGAGACGATTCTGTCTTTTTACGGGTCGGTTGGCAACTCTACTAACTAACCTTATGAATAAAATAAAGTTCACTATCAGTAACATCATAGCACCCACCCAGCTGTATAGAAACTCTGTCATGCTAGCTAGTACGCAGTACGAGTTATTGTAACTGACTGTAAAAAGTCAGCACAACGAAAATAAACTAACCTAAACTTGGTTTATATCTGACCCAGATAGAGTGCAGGTCATAATTTCTTACCTGAAGTTCAGTTCACCTGACACGCTTGGACCGGCGACCGCCTCGGGTCTCTGCTCCTCCTGCCTCCCCTTTCTCTCATCCACCTGCTGGCCTCCACCACTTGTTAATTTTACTGAATCTGCTAATCTGTGGAAGCTCCGCCATAGCCACCACCAAACAACTGAGTTATTTTTACACACCGGCCAGCATCTGGCCAATCCACCACCTTTCATTGTTTATACCGTTACAAAAATAAAAATAAAAATAAAAAAATCATCGGGCCACCGAGCAAATGCCCGGTATGCCCGATGGCCAGTCCAGCTATGGTCGTGCCATCAGTTAACCCTTCTTCATATCGAATCGGTGTGTAACTTTGCCAAAACAATGTCGGACTCTGTAGTTTTCTCTGGTCCCCTCCCCAATCAGACCAGGAGTGACATGTTTAGCCGCATGTTCTCCTTAAATTGCTGGCTGTCTGAGTGGTGTCCCAGAAACGATGTGGGCTTCATAGATAATTGGCAAACCTTCTGGAGGAAACCTGGTCTTGTTAGGAGAGACGGCATCCATCCCACTTTGGATGGAGCAGCTCTCATTTCTAGAAATATGGACCAATTTATTAAACCCCCCAAAATATGACTATCCAGAGTTGGGACCAGGAAGCAGAGCTGCAGTCTTACACGCCTCTCTGCAGCTTCTCTCCTCCTGCTACCCCCAAAACCCATCTCCATTGAGACTGTGTCAGCTCCCAAACAGACAAAAACAAACTAAAACCAGCAATAAACAACTTAAACATAAAAATCACAAAGAAAGAACAATACAGTATCCACATCTGAACCAAAGAGTAAAACAATGAAATGTGGATTATTAAATATTAGGTCTCTCTCCTCCAAGTCTCTGTTAGTACATGACTTAATAATTGATCAACAAATCGATTTACTCTGCCTTACAGAAACCTGGTTGCAGCAGGATGAGTATGTTAGTTTAAATGAATCAACACCCCGAGTCATTCTAACTACCAGAAACCTCGAAGCACAGGCCAAGGGGCGGTGTGGCAGCAATTTTTCACACCAGCCTATTAATTAACGAAAGACCAAGACAGACTTTTAATTCATTTGAAAGCCTGATGCTTAGCCTCGTCCACCCCAGCTGTAAAACTCAGAAACCAGTCTTACTTGTTATCATCTATCGTCCACCTGGGCCTTACACAAAGTTTCTCTCTGATTTCTCAGACTTTTTATCTGATTTAGTGCTCAGCTCAGATAAAATAATTATTGTGGGTGATTTTAACATCCATGTAGATGCTAAAATGACAGCCTCAACATCGCATTTAATCTGTTATTAGACTCAATTGGCTTCTCTCAAAATGTAAAAGAACCCACCCACCACTTTAATCACACTCTAGATCTCATTTTAACATATGGCATAGAAACTGGACATGTAACAGTGTTTCCTGAAAACCCTCTGCTGTCTGATCATTTCCTGATAACATTTACATTTACAATAATTGATTACACAGCAATGGAGAGTAGACTTTATCAAAGTAGATGTCTTTCTGAAAGTGCTGTAACTAAGTTTAAGAATATAATCCACCCACTGTTATCTTCTTCAATGCCCTGTACCAACATAGAGCAGAGCAGCTATCTGAACGCTACTCCAACAGAGGTTGATTATCTTGTTAATAATTTTACCTCCTCACTACGCACGACTCTGGATACTGTAGCTCCTGTGAAAACTAAGGCCTCAAATCCAAAGTCCCTGACTCCGTGGTATAATTCTCAAACACGTAGCCTAAAGCAGATAACTCGTAAGCTGGAGAGGAAATGGCGTGTCACAAATTTAGAGGATCATCATTTAGCCTGGAGAAATAGTTTGCTGCTTTATAAGAAAGCCCTCCGCAAAGCCAGAACATCTTACTATTCGTCACTGATTGAAGAAAATAAGAACAACCCCAGGTTTCTCTTCAGCACTGTAGCCAGGCTGACAAAAGTCAGAGCTCTACTGAGCCAACAATCCCTTTAACGTTAACTAGTAATGACTTCATGAACTTCTTCACAAATAAAATTTTTATCATTAGAGAAAAAATTACCAATAATCATCCCACAGATGTAATATTATCTACAGCTACTTTTAGTACCATCGATGTTAAGTTAGACTCTTTTTCTCCAATTGATTTTTCTGAGTTAACTTCAATAATTAATTCCTCCAAACCATCAACGTGTCTTTTAGACCCCATTCCTACAAAACTGCTCAAAGAAGTCCTGCCATTAATTAATTCTTCAATCTTAAATATGATCAACCTATCTCTAATAATCGGCTATGTACCACAGGCCTTCAAGGTGGCTGTAGTTAAACCTTTACTCAAAAAGCCATCTCTAGACCCAGCTGTCTTAGCTAATTATAGGCCAATCTCCAACCTTCCTTTCATATCAAAAATCCTTGAAAGAGTAGTTGTCAAACAGCTAACAGATCATCTGCAAAGGAATGGCTTATTTGAAGAGTTTCAGTCAGGTTTCAGAGCTCATCACAGCACAGAAACAGCTTTAGTGAAGGTTACAAATGATCTTCTTATGGCCTCTGACAGTGGACTCATCTCTGTGCTTGTCCTGCTAGACCTCAGTGCTGCGTTTGATACTGTTGATCATAATATCCTATTAGAGCGATTAGAACATGCTGTAGGTATTACAGGTACTGCGCTGCAGTGGTTTGTATCATATCTATCTAATAGACTTAAATAGAGTCTAATAGAATTAAAATTGAATTGAATAGGGCCTAGGGTTGCCGACCCCTGCCTTAGTGTGTGTCATCCGGCATCTACATAGCAGTGAAAATGTATGCTATGCCTTTGAATAATACTGACTAAAGGAAGCATGTATAATGTGAACAGAATAGGTCCTAGCACGGAACCCTGCGGAACTCCATTATTTAGCCTTAGTGTGTGAAGAAGACTCTCCAGTTATTTTAACAAATTGGAAACTAGATATGATTCAAACTACAGCAGCGAAGTACCTTTAATACATACAGCGTGTTCTAATCTCTGTAGTAAAATATTGTGGTAAACAGTATCAAATGCTGCACTGAGGTCTAGCGCTACAAGAACAGAAAGGAGTCCACTGTCAGAGGTCATAAAAAGATCATTTGTAACCTTCACTAAAGCTGTGAAGATTACAAAGCTGTAAATGGTAAGACCTTTTTGTGCAAGCTTGTAGGAATGGAGTCTATTAGACACATTGAAGGTTTAGAGGAGGTACAGCTATATTTCCTCAGTGTACCAAGCTATTCACATTTTGTTTATTGAGACATGTAGAGATACTTCCTGTCAACCACCACACTCAGTTTGGGTAAATCAGAGCTTTCATTATGAAGTTATGGGAGTTCGGGTGTAGCATGTCCCATACAACTTGGCTTTATTTTGAACTTTTTTTCATGTATTGATTGTGCAGTAATATCTATATACTTGACCTCTTTTCAGTAGATTATTTTTATACAAAAATAATTTTTGTATAATGGGGGGTTCATCTATCCCATAATACCCCAAATATCCCATAATACTAGCTAATAATTTGATTACATTTTTAATGTCTGTCATTTCAGACATTAAAAATCAAAAAAAAAAAAAAAATCAAACACCCAAGTCTCTCTCCCATCTTTTATTATTCATGTATAATTTTAGATTAATAATAGATCATCCAAGACCACACAAACCCAGACCTTGAACTTTCTAATTGCACAACTATGTCTGTCAGAAAAAATTAATCCAGCCATACCTCTGCATGCTGTGTGCGCAGATGAGTGCATGTTTATCCACCGTGTGCACTTATGGGCCAAAATGCAGGCCTCAGACTGCAATGCTCTGATTATTCGCCCACTCAAATCAATCGAGCCATCTTCTATTCATATTTGATATGCCTTTAGGCAGTGGGATGAAGTTTAAAAGAAAAATCTAGCCATGCACTTGGAGGAAATCTGGTCAGCCTAATGGCTCGTTTGAAGATTTTTGCTTGAGAAGCTTCACTCTGAGATTGTGCTTGAAGAGCATCTCTCAAAGGGACTCGTCATACAGCACTGTATGAGGTAAAAAAACAACAAAACATCCATCATAAGTGATCTAGGTTGTTCAGTTGCTTAAACAGTTATGAGAGGAGCTCAATGTCACAAGTTCAGCTGAAGTCGACCTGCTCTGCCCAGCAGTGAAACGTCCTACCTGAGAGAACCTGCTTGCTTGCTTACTTCAAAGGATCGTGGTGAGGTTGGCGGCTCGGGGCTCTCTGAGTGTTAAAGGCACTTAATGGCATACTCAGCTTTATGCCATTAATCAGGAAATTCCCCTGTCACCAGATTCAACCTCATTCAGTCTGAACAAAAAGTGTACTCCTTTCAAGCAGCGTAACCTCTTATTTCCTTTATAGACTTATTTTAAAGGAGCTTCAGTTTTGAAGTCTTTTCAAAACTGAAGCTTTTTATTCGACTTGAAATGTGTGGTTGCTGCATATGAAATGCATTTTCGTTTGAAAAGAATAAACGGCGTGAGTCTCTTTGCCATGTAGCTGTAAGGTGCACAGCTCCACTAAATCTTGCTTTAAATGAGCATGCCTGTTCCTGTTCTCCTTTAGTCTGTTCATCCTGGGGTTTAAAATATTCAGTATTTTCGCAGGCCTGGATGTTGTACGATTTTGAGGCAAGTGAGGCATAGAAAATCCTTGTGAGTCAGTGATTTCAATCAATGTTGAGTGAAAACGACAAAGTGATTGTTCCTCTTTCCCGTCTTTTGTGTTGGAGGTTAAAAGATGAGTTTGAAAGAATCGGTAGATTAATAAGGCGACTGTTTATAAGGTCACCTAACCAGTTATGAGAGGTATTTTCACAGTATTAAACTGATTCTATCTATGGAAATAGTCTCTATGACAGGGATACCACCTGTTTCTTAAATGTGCCGTAATATTTCCAGTGAGCGTTTTTTGTTTATCAGATTAAACCCTTTAATCTGTTGTTTATGTAGCAGTACAGAAACTTTGACAGGGTGCTTCCCGACTCTCATTTTTTCCCAGGATCACAGCTGCCACATGTGATATCTTTTCTGCCAAAGCTCGTTTTTTTTCCTCCTCCCCCCCTCCCCCCCAAATAACAGCCATGAGGGTAAAACGCATTTGGTTAACGGTTAAATCAGCTCATACTGTTTAAGGTCCAAACACATGTCTGCAGTGGTCAAAACAAACAGTAGCCTCTGGGCAATCACACAATCACGGCAGCAAGATGGCTCAACGTCCTGGCGCCTTTGTTTTAAAGTTTACACTCTGGAACGTAAAGCTCTTATTCGATTAGGTCATAGTTTTATTTCTCTCTCTCTCCCTGTGTGTGTGTGTGTGTGTGTGTGTGTGTGTGTGTGTGTGTGTGTGTGTGTGTGTGTGTGTGTGTGTGTGTGTGTGTGTCTAATACAAAGCAATCGGAGTTCGAGAAAAAAATCTGAAATAACTGTTGCTAATGACCTTAAATCTACCGACGCGTCTGCTGACGACAGTGAAAAAAGACGCACTGTGGATTTTTTTAAACCTAGGTGATGAAACCCGACCTTTACTTTAATGTAATCTGTTTTATTTTTATGCACACTTTTTCCGTTCCGTCGCTGTTTTCGTTTGGAAAAACATAAATCATCCATCTTTTTAACTGCATTGAAATTTTCATAATAACAATCATTTTAAAACATCAACAAGAAACTCGAATACATATTTGAAGAGAAGTAATATTTATTTGTAAACGATAAAAGTTTAAATTTGACAAGAAAATGTGCAAAATAGACCAAAGATACCAGCTTGGTAATGGAGGCGATTATTAAATCAGAAAGTGTAAGGAGGCTGTTTTGCCAGCATTGCTGTAGCTGACAACAAAAGCTTACGTCTGTTCTTTTGGAGAAGCGCAGATTTGCATCTGTTTCTTTATGGCTCTGCCAATCCTGTTATTGAAGTGTGACTGCTATGTTGGGCTTAAGACACAGACAATTTTATTATTATTGTTATTGTTATTATTATCGCGCTTACATGTCGTGTATTTTAAAGTCCACAGCTTATCTCTGGTTTTTTTGAGCATGTAACATTCTGCAGTAGGCTGGTCTCGTTAGTGTTGCTCGTCTTCGCACTGCAAAAAGTCGCCCGTTAAACGTTTTTTCCCTCATAAAATAAATAAAAACATCATTTGTCGTTGTTAAATATAGGTTCAATGCACGTTTAACAAGCTAAATGAGAGTCAGAGTCGATCTTGATCTGAAAAATGTCCTCAAGGTGGACGGCAGAAGGAGGGAAAGTCGAAAATACCGGATGTCTAAAAACGACTTCCTAGGAATGAGCACATGAATGCTCTGAAGTCAGATTAGATTGACTCCACGGTGCCGTGATTGTCAGTTCATTTCAGTCCGTGCTGCGTCTCCTTGTGTCTCCTCAGATCCACCTTTCTCTGGAAACCTTTGCCGCAGAGGTCGCAGCCGAAAGGTTTGTATCCGGTGTGTTTCCTGCTGTGCGTTATGAGGTTGGAGCTCTGGCTGAACGCCTTCCCGCACACCTGGCATTTGTGTGGCTTTTCACCTGAGAAAAAAAAAAGAAAAATACATTTGATTGAGGGTTTAAAAATATATATATATAATAAAAATAAACGAGAGATATACATTTTGCTGCTGAAAAATCTGATTTTGCGCACAGATTCTTTACCTCGGTTACAGAACAATCAAAACTACAAATGTAGTTTCGTTCCTTTCTTCGCTCACCTGTGTGGATGAAGGTGTGTTTCTTCATGTCCGACTTCTGATGGAACCTTTTGCCGCAGTACTGGCATGGGTACGGCCGCGTGTCGGAGTGGATAAGCAGGTGAGTCGACAGAGTTGACGACCTCTTGAAACTTTTACCGCATATTTTGCAGTCGAAACTTCTTTCCTGAAACGTGAGCAGAGGCCTGTTTTAGTCACATTTTCGAGTCAGCGCATCCACGCTTGACAGGAAGGCGGGTTGACTGCAAGATGTGAATCCAAAAAAAGAAAAGGGTGCAAACTGCATCTTGTGGTTTGAGGTGTGAAGATACCTGAGAGTGCACGGCTTTGTGTTGTTCCAGGCTCACTGCGTGTCCGAAAGTTTTGCCGCAGATTTCGCACGCAAAGGGCCGGGTGCCGCTGTGTGATCTGCGGACGTGCACTTCTAAACCGTGGGGAGTGGAAAACACCTGAGAACAACAATGAATTAATGATAAGAACGTTTGTTTGTTTTTTAAAGAAAAATTGGAATAAACCGTCGAAGAAGAAAATAAATTCGATTCTGTGTAACTGGATAGTCAATTGTTTGTGTTTTGTTCCACCTATAGAGAGGTCAGAGGTCAGCCAAAAGACAGCAGCTGCAGTGAGTCTTTGCTTGGGGCCAAGTTGAGCGGAAATCAAATTATCCCAAGTTTTTGAAATATTGGTGTTTTCTTACAAACATGCATGGATTTTATAGAAGACACTATATTAGACTGGGCTCTATGAAATCCCATCTCTCATCCTTTGTCCTCACCTTACTGCACTTGACACACTTGTAAGCCCCATTGATGATGAGGCTAGAGCACAGCAGATCAGACTGCGCGTTCACGTTGTGGGTTTTTCCGTGCAGGCCTGCCTCAGGAAACAGCAGAGCAGCAGCGTGCCTCCTGTAGTTACCATAGGTCTCCTCTCCCAGAGCTCGGTCAGCATACAGGGCAGGATGGGTGCTTCTGTCTCCGTAGAAGCCCATCGCAGCCGGGCCTCTTTCTACCTCCATCCCCGTATGGAGGCTTGGCTGCACCAGCGGCCTCAGCTCCGGCCTGGGATAGCTGCTGCTCCAGGCGTACGGCCGGAAGGGAACGGTGAAGGGCTGAGTCTCGTCCACCAGGGGAGAAAGAGATTTCTCCGAATCAGCTGGAGAGGGGAACAGATAAAAATTTAATGTAAGCAGTGAAGTGACCGAAGAGGAGCACTTCCAGGGATCTACGGGGCCTCAGAGGGATCACTGAGGGGGGAAACTTATTTCAGATTCCCCAGGTGATGATTTGTGGGTGACTCCAATTAAAATTAAATTAGATTAGATGATATTTGCTCTGATTTATTATAAAAACTGAAAACATATTTGTGTGAAGAATAACTTCTATACATCCTTTAAAAAAAATCTCAGAAAATGATTAAAACAGCAAAATATGTAAACCATAACAAAGGCCTGATTTGCTTATTTAGTTTGCTGAAACGAACAATTGTATGTTTTCTAAACCATGGTGGAAAAAATACAAATCAAAGTCTGCATTGGATTTGTGCATCCTGGACGCTTTACAGTTTCCGCTCTGGGTCTTTCATGTGTACATGAAATGTAATCTATTGCAGGGTCATCAGTATGTGTGTATGTATGTGTGTGTCTCTGTCTACCTGGGGAGGCGGAGGGAGATGGAGGCCTCCAGAAGTCCTCGTAGTCCGGGGAGCGAGGGCACAGGCTGTCGGCACAGCTCAGCGGAGACTTGGGGGAGAAATCTGCAGCGTCGCCCAGGTGGGAGTCCGGAGACAGGTCGTACCTGTCCACCGACATATCCGTGTCTTCTTCTGGGAGTTTATCTCCCTCTGAGAAGCACAAAACAAATGACAGTCAGCATCGTAATGACAGGTGACTCGACTGAAGCCATTCTTATGTTGTTTTTAAAGGGCTGATAAATGACGTCCATGGTCGAGAGTTCGGTAATTTGTCAAAACAAAACCGGATTTTTGGTGGACAAAATTAGTCAGAGATAACGTCAATTTTTCCCGTGGTAATAATGTTATATGTTTTATGATATTGTGTTATATGATATTGTATAACAATAAAAAATAGTGTTGTAATATGTAATAAAACCAAGTTCTGTGAATAACCCGAGATATTTAAATACATGCATTTAACCAAAAGAACAGTTCCAGAGTTGAATACAAAATACTGCAATGACTCTTAACTGTAAAGTGTTTTTCTTTTAAAGCATTATTCATCCTACAAATTATTGGCAAGTGTTGCGATCAAAAATGTATTTTAGTTTTGAAAAACACCCTTCATTCCCGTCAGATGATATCAATATCAAATACAGCGTTCAAAGTGTCATCTGACAAAGAGGGGAATATTGAAGAAAAGCCTCCTTTTGCATACCCGAGCATATGTGCGCCAGTATCGTGTCCAGCTTGTTGTAGTCATCCTCAAAACTTCGGGGTTGGTGATAACTGTGCGCCTTCTTACTCTTCACCAAGAAGGAGCGGGGCATCTCTGAAGCGGAACAGAACAAATCAGTGACAATAATCCAGCTGTAGAGAGCAGTCCTCCTGCGCCCGAGGCCTCTCGCTCCAAGATTTGACATCTACTGGTGTGGTGATGTTGCTCCTAAGTGCTTTAAGAGGTTTCAACCTGACAAGGGAGCATGCGCGGACTGTCGGTCACGCCTGCCAGGTGTCGTACGGACAGGTGTCGAGGCTGCCCGCCACAGCTCAGTGCGCTGTAAAAAATATCCGCCTGCAGTGTTTTAGTCACCGCAGTGCGGGGCAGGCTGTAGGAAAACTGTCTGCAGCGGGGGCGACGTCGTCTCGCATCTTTAGAGCAAACGGACTCATTTCAGAACCCGACAGTGGTTAACGCTTGCGTTTCTTTTCTTACAAGAAACGCAGGTGGAATGAAGAAGAGGAGAGTTTATTTATTGTTTAAAAGTACAACTTGGGACGATAAGTCTATGAGACACTTTTTGCAGTGTTTAACTTTTCCACTGCCTGGGGCTGCCGAAGTTCTCGCAGACTGCAGCTCGTGTCTCCCATGGAGCCCGTGGCAGTCGGGAGAGGTGATACAGGCTTTATCGGCGCCTTTCTCAATTTTAAAGGGGGCAGGGGGAGAGGAAACGGGGAGACACACTCCAGGGTGCCTTGCTGGGGAGCTTGAAGTAGCGCGCCGTGGTAAAATAAAGGGGTGGGAGAAACTTTGAACCGGCGGGGTAGTCTTATTATTCTTATAGGCTGCAATTAAAATTTGACCAAAAGCTGTGGGTTTGCCAAGAGTGTCTCTGGTTGAGTTTAGCCAATAAAACGCTAGAGGAAAAATAATAAATTGAGAATAAATCCTCACATAAAAACGCACCGCGGTGTCTCTCTGATCAAAACTCACTGTCGGCTCCACACAGGACAAAGTGTTGTGAAGTTTTGTCCCGGTCTGGTGGTCACTTGAGCCCATAAACTGTTATTATGTGACAGACACTCTCCGTCCTAACGCCTGCGGTGACCGTTTCACATTACCCCGAGAGGAAGAAGCAAATAACGGAGACAGTTTGTTTTCTGTTCGCACAGGTCGAAGATTAGAGCGTCATTACGCGCTGATCAATAAGACGGAGTCGTGCGTCCTGGTGCCTTTCATCCACTGCAGGTGTAATAAAACAGTTTTGAGACGGCATTGAAGTGAAAGTGTGATCAAAAACCTTGCGCATTTGTTTGCAGTAAATACAGGTGGCTATCAGGCCATGTTTGCCCTTTAAAGTTTTATTATTCGCGGCTTGAGACGCTTGAATTGCCACGGAGCCGAAGTTCACACATGCGCATTTTGGATGACTTTTCATTTCATTTCTTTACTTATTATTTCAATATATCATCAGGTAACCGTTAGCAAATCCGCTCCGGTCAAATCCTCCACGCCTGTGAAGGTGTGAAGTTTCCTCCAAATCAGACAACTGGACGCCCAAAACGGTTTCAGACCGTTCACACGGCTTTGGCACAACCACAGTCCGCTCTCACACAACACTATAGCACCAACATGTCAGTGAATGCATTTATAATGTCAGCTACATGCAAACCGTTATCAGTAAATAAAGGACAGGAAATTAGAGGACCACATGTCCCAGCTCGATTAGACGCATCACGGCATCCGGATACAGTTTTTTGGAGAAGATATGAAGCTCGAACCGATAAAAGCAGCTGCAGCAGGGCCTGCTGGCCGATAGGCAGACGGTTTGTTAACTGTAGCATCATGCCGTCACAATTAAATACACGCACATAATAATAATATTAATGATATTAATAATATAATAGATACATTTAGGGATTTGATGCCGCTTTTACGCAGGATGTTACAACGCGGTTTGAAACTAGATTTGATTTGATATGCGGTTGTTTATAACCACACAATTAATTACCTCCGTCATTATTTCTGCAGTATTCAAATATTTTCTGCTCTCCGTTGAAATTTAGCTCTAAAACGCCTCTACATGTGAACTCGCCAAATGATTCACGCCTCCCACACTGCGCCACTGTATCGCGCTCTCCTTATAGTAAACATTTCAGGACGCACGTTTAAATCTGATCGAATATTTGCAAAGGTCAATCAAAGAAAAAGAAATAAATAAAATATATAAAATCAGCTGTATTCATACACCCGTGTCTGCGCAGGACTACTGCTGTTTGGGTTGTGCTAAATTCGGGTATTATTAATAATAAATCCGAATTTTGAGATTAAAATCGAAATGATTAAAATAGAATTTATGTGGCTATAACATCTGGCACCCGCTATAGAAATAAGCGACCTTCCACTGCGCCATGTTAAGAAAAAAAATTGCAAACCTTACTAGTCAACACAAGTTCTAAAAATCTATCTGAGCTTACATCACTAACAGACTGGCCTCAGTGTCCAACACAAACTCATCAGCATTTTGTGGGGAAAAAATCCAAAAAACCAAACACAAACCTGGTAAATGTTTCAGTGCCCGAAGAGAGATGCTCTTTTTAAAATGCGGTTTTCTGCATGAAATGATTAGTAGTTGAGGCTCAACTTTGAAAACCGCGAGAAAAATCACTTCCTGAAACAGTCAATCTAAGCTAAGAATCTTCAGAGGAAGGCAGCGCTGAGACTAAACATCCCACATGTGCTGTTCAGCCTGCACGAGGAGACTCTGGTTAGAGGTTTGCAGCCACCATTACAAGACAGACCAGGCCAGGAGTTTATCAAACAATTTTATTGTGAATTCATCCCTTTCGCTCGCTCTCTCTCTCACTCACACACACACACATATATTTAACAATCTCATTTAGTTTGCAGAGTGTGCTTGACTGCATCATAGTGTGTCCATACTGCACTGCAGACTCAAAAAAAGTGCCATTAGGTGTTCCTCTCCTATTTCATCATCAAAGAGACATTAACATCATCATCACCTGCTCAAAGTCAGAATCTTTGCTGGTTCCTGGAGACTGCGGCTGCCTCGATTCATACAGAAGTTAGTGTTCAGACATTCAGAGAAATTCACTTTTACACGTCCAGGTCATGAAATGGAGTGGCTTGTAGATCCAGAACATGGGCCTCGCTTTGGTAACACTTTGCCGGTCCCGATTAGTTTCCATGTTGAGTTATTAAGTGTTGCTTTATCTCAGCTTCATCTCCTGGCCAAAGTTCTCTCAGACTGTCATCAATTCCGTGCAAATTAGTGACACTCAGAACATATGAGAGGCATCATTCAGCTTTGAGTCATCAGTACATGCATTATGCACTGAAGTGACTTTCGCCTTTTACCTCATCATGAAAGTAAGATCGTGATGCTTTCAGAGAACTTGGTAAAACAGCAACAGTAGCTAAGAAATAAACCTGTCCCCATCTGCACTTATTAACATGCTGGCTGCTTTAAGAACAGAGAGTTCAAAAGCATCTAAAGAGTGGTGACTAGTTATTCTACCAGGAATTCACCTCCCTCGTCTCAAAAGCAGGATTTGTTATTTGTGTTAAACTACATTATATGTCCCTTTATTCTCAAATGTACAGTATATTCTAAACACCAGATATGCATTTTCAAGTTCAAAAGGAAGTGGGGGGAAACAAACAACATGATACACATTTACATATCTACATGTACGCAATGTCACTTTGACCTTGAAAGGCATGCGGCATGTGCTAAGGCCAAAGAAAGTCATCGCTGGCTGATACAAGCGAGTTTGATACCAGGCTCTGACCAAGCTCTTCAAGACATTAGAAATATAGATATTTATACATGCGCACGCATAGCACTCATACAAATCTGCCTCTGCATGATGGACACTTAGTAGTAACGGCATCAATGCATTTCTGATGTTCATTTATAAAAAGCTTTAAAATATAAAAACATGAAGTGTGTAATATAGAGTAAAACGTTTTTATTGCACAGTCTCTTTTTCTGTGTTGTACCTAGAAGAAGCGGTCAGGAGTGACAGACTGAGATCTCCCTTCTCCTCCTCTTTGTCAGGTCTCTGTGGCCCAGTAGAGTCTGAGACGCTTCACATGATTTGAGCCTCTACTGAGGTTCAGGCTGAGCTTCTGGCTTCCCTCACAAAAAACCCCCCAAAAACAACAACAACAAAAAAACTGCAAAAGGAAGGTAAACAAAACTAAATCCACGTGTGATTCTCAGGATATGAAATGATGATGATGATGCATTTCTTTCTTCAAGTTCAGGCGTCTCCTCTGAAATGGTTTGCTGGATGACCCTCTCTTCCACAGTTAGTGCTGACAGCCTCCGTCTCCACTTCAGCAGCCGGCGGGCGCCGCTCACACGGAGGTGGTCTTGTGGCTGCTGCTCTGAGGAACAGAGATCCGCAGGGCCTCTCCGTCCTCCTCCTCCTCATCGCTGTCGGTGTCCTCGAGTTTGGGGTGTAGTTTGATACGGCTCCTCTGCTGGGGGACCTGCAGGGTGGAGACCTTGACCCCATCGTCGTCCGAAGACTGGTAAGACTCATCATCCGCCCCGTAGTGATTGACAATATGGATCCCATCAAAAGTGGGCTGATTGGCCAAGCCCCCCCTCTGTCCTTTTAAGCAGCGAATCTGTGAAAGCAAACACAGTGAGAGTCAGGAGCCACACAAACCCCTACAGATCAGACTTCTGTGCTTGAAGGCAGCTGCATGAACACCAAACCTCTTACAGCTAACATATTATGCTTTTCCTTATTTTCTGTCATAAATACACTGTTACAGCGGTGGATGCACACATTAAATATAGCCAAAGTTTCAAATAATTAGGTCAGCAAACATGCAAGTTATCCCGGTAAGCCAAAAGCTCCAAACTCTACACACCTGGTTTGTGACCAGGTGGCTCTACAGGATGTCAGAGACAGTGGATATCCTGACCTTGCCACATGTGTGAGCACGCTCAGAAGAAAACTGGCTTAAAGGAATCTCAAACTGCTTGTTACAGACGCTATATGACCTGAGGTGCCGTGCTAAGGCCTGGCACAGGACAGCCCTACAGAGACAAAGATCGCCTCCCTGAGATCCCCAGCTCCAATATCGTCGTGGATCAGGTCTACTTTTGCTTAACTGTCTTGTGTCTCTGAAGCAGGTTTAAGTATGATGATTAAAATGGGTATAGTTGTATAGACAGCTCACTTATTTATTTATTTATCGTTTGGTTGCTGTTATTGTACTCAGAAGGAAAGAGGGAGGAAGATAGTCTTGGTCAAACCTTCTTTTAGCCAGGTGCAGGAAATATAGATAGCGGATATCTAGTTCAGCACTTCCTGTCCTGTCTGCTGTTCATTGTTTACTAATAAAGAGAAATTTAAGACGATAGCTGGTAGTTTTCAGATTGAATTTCAGCAAATGTGTTTCCTCTCTCTCCATGTGACCAGTTTTCCTTAATAGTAGTGCGACTTATCAGAAAGTTTACAGAATCATTTTTCCCTTGCCATTTGATTCTACAGACTGATACGTTTTAACAGCTGAATTCACAACATAATTCTATCCACTTCTTTTCTGTTAGTGTCAAAGTAGCGCTGCTAAAAAAAAAAAAAAAAAAAAAAAAAAAAAAAAAAAAAAGCAGCCAAGCTGTGACGCTAATGTTTAAAATGAACAACGACAGAGAAATACGACTCTTGCACGGCTTCCTGGACAACCTCTGACTGCTAGCAACTCAGTGAGATAACAAAAACTTGACACATGTGATATGAACAAACTGTCAGTGGGAGCTGGTGATATTTTACCAGGAACACTGAAACAAATAAGATGAGATGCCCTTTACAATTTCAACATGCAGGCAGCAGATCAACCAAAAATAAAAACATAAGGGAACAATGCAATAAAATCAGAGCCATACTACACACCAAGAGTATACAACTGGTGAGTGTCGTGTTTGTATAACCAGTAGACATGAAATAAATATTTTTACAGCACTCACAATGAGGAAGACAAGTTGTCTCTTTTAAATTTGTAGTAAAAGCTTTTATTCACACATCTCAATATAAAATTATATAGAGACTTATAAATGTCACCATCCAATTCACAAAGCCTATATGCTGTCTTTGCTTCAATCTTTGATGAGTTTATTGAATGTGTGCACGAATGTGCTTTATAATCTCAACACTTAAACTCAATGTGTAGTATGGATTTGGGACAAAGAGTCATATAATTATGTTTCATTTAAGACTGCATGGTAGCAGGAAGCACCTTACACCACGTTAACAGTTTAAGGTGCTTCCAAAGCTTCAAGGCAAAGGAAAAGTGTCTGAGACTGGAGAATTTTTTTTCTCTCTCGGAAAACAAAATACCTGGTAAGGAACTTTTTGCATTGACTGTATATAAAAGATGGCTATAGCCAATCTGGTTTTCATCCATGAATTTTTTAGACTTGCATTGCTGCACTTTTTTTTAAAAGTCAGAAATATATTTAGATGATAGAGAGCTATGTTAGAAGCTAATGCTATCGAGGTTAGTTAGAAACTGCGTCCATGTTTAGTACACGGACACAAATACCTGCCAGTTGGTCATAAAAGCATAAAAATGCTCCAAAAGGTGCCAACACCAAAAGCGTAAGCAGAAAGGTCCAGTTTAGGGATTAAAATTAGCTGAGGTAAAGCCAAGCAGACAGCTGCCTGTGTCGGCAAACAACTGTCAATCAAGGCAGGCAAGGCCCAATAATGTAAATAAGTTTTGTTGCTCTAAAACCTGTATATACACCTTGTGCCTTTCAAGACGTGCTAAGTGACAATTCAATAGGCACTAATGCATAGCCATGCTATCAGACATGCATGCAATGAGCTTTGATCCAGAGAACACAGCAGGGTTTTTTTTTTAGATCATGCTCACATATGGCTTCTTCTTTGCGTCACAGACCTTTAACCTGCACTTTTGGCTGGCGCAGTCAACTGCGTTCACAAACAGAGTTTTCTCAAAGCGTTATTGAGCACAGATTTCTACAAAGGAAATGTATTTGTTTTTAATGAAGTGCTGTCTGAGGATCAAAGATCACAGCATCCAGTTTTCGGCCTTTTCTGCGCACAGAGATTTCTCCAGGTTCTCTCACATTATGTACTTTAGATGATGAGATATTCAAAGCCTTCAAAAGCATACATTATTTTCAAACTGTTGCTGAATTTGTAGACTCAGTTTATAAACCTTGCCACTCTAAGATGCTCTTTTTATACCAATTCATGTTACTGACCTTAATTAACCTAATTAGTTCCAAGATATTCTTTTGTTTCTCCTGTCCCAACTTTTTTGTTACATCCAATTCAAAATCAGCTAATAATTTTTATGTCTCAGTTGAGATTTGCAAATCACTGCATTCTGTTTTTATTCACACTTTGCAGAGTCCCAACTACTTTGGAATTGGGTTTGTATTTTCTCCAATTATGTTTCAGTTAACGTCCCCACCTCCAGTTTACAGCCGCGCACGGCCGCTTTCTTGAGCTTTACCTTGAAGCACTTGGGATGCTCTCCTACACCATGAATTAACCAGACTCAAAGAGGGCTTGGGTAAAGATCAACACATGGTCAGGCTTGAAAAGCTGGAGGTGTTACACAGAACATATGAAAACACTCACCTGGGTTGGCCTGCCATGCAACAGACAGTCATGTAGAAAGAGATGCATTCAGAGGCCAGTTTAGAGCACAGTACATAAAAACGATAACAACAACTTAAAAAAAGCCCAAAAAACCCCGAACAACCCTACATTTACCTGGGTCTCTCTAAACTTGGCACACTGCCTTCCTGTTGCTGTCATGTGAAAGGAAACGGTGATCTAATCAACATCTGAGATGCTGCACATAAAATTTCAAGCAGTATGATGTAGGCTTTAATTGAAACTGTGCAGGAGGTGTATGATGGGACTTAAACCACTCTAGTTTCGGTTTTGCTCATTGTGCATGCTTAAAATAATAAGAATCATTGTCGGGCAATCTAAAACTCAAAGACAACTGTCAGGGAAGGGAAATGACTGAGACAGCACTCTTTAAAACATCTTTTCTCAAACACATGACATAGGTCAACAAGCTCGACAGGGCCAATAATAATGAATAAAGGTGACTAAGACTGTGGGGAATATGTCACTTCTGACGTCATATGTGACATTTTACTCACCCTCAAATATCTATCATTTGAATCTGCATCCATCTTTGCATCTTGCCTCTCTGTTCTCCAAGTCCCGCCATTTAAACCTCTGTAAGTCATGTTTGTGAATATATCTCTAAGAGGTTCACAACTTAAGCTCCACACAGGAAGTCTCTGGGTGTAGTTAACACTTCAACTAATCTGTTCAAGTCAAAGTAAAACCATATCTGAGAGATTGTTGTGAAATTTTGATCAAAGCAATTACACCAACAACAAAAAAAAAAAAAAATGGTAGTGTGACTGAGGTGAACATGTAGCTTGTTTTTAGGAGTCTCACCTCATGTTGTAGTTCTGCTATCTGGTCTTTGAGGTCGCGGATGTACTGGCTCGAATCTGTGTGGTTCAGCTGGCCTTGGACTTTTCCTTCTTCTTTCTGTTGGGACAAAATACCCAACTTTCAAACATGTTTCACAGCTTTTGGGAAAAAAAAAAAAAAGGATTCTGTTAATCATCTACAGGGTCAAAATATTTTAGATTTCTGGCACATATTATACATACTCTTAAATCAAAAAGGGTCTGTGGAAATTACACTTATGTCTTCTTGTTTATGGTTGAAAACTCTTGCACAGGCAGGAGAAATAACGGCAGCTTCGAGAGCCCCGCTGCAAAAAAAAGCGTCATCGCGCAGTACCCTGCATGTATGGCGGGCGACCAAGGTGACAGATGTCTGGTGAAACACAAAACAGTGTCATTTGTGCTTGATTTCCTCCTGGGGCCCTGGGGATGAGGCTGGTTGTTGCCTCTAACAGTTAAACAGCCCATGTGATGTTTACCTTCCTAAGTGAAGACATCTGCAGGCACTGGAGACAAACACATATTCTATTTCAAACCTCAATCACACCCCTGAACCTGCCAGTTCCACACTGAGATAAGTTCAAAACACAGGCAGCAGCACTGAGGCAAAAAAAGGGAAGATGTGCGCTCGGTAAGGGGTGGGGTGTCGAGGTAAAGCGGTGACACTGAGTCTTCACCGCCTGAACAACACCCCAAAATACAGATAGGGTTTAGATTCCTGTGGTGAGGTGGGGTTCAATATGGCGGGTCCCAATAGGCCTTTTTTTTTTCACATGGAGAGGTCTAAACAAGAGAGATTATTCCAAGAACCTGTTGTTTTTGAGGTTTTGCTGCTCCAAAACACTGCAACGACAAGGACAGGCAGTTAATAGAGACTTCCTGGTGTTCAGCTGTGTGAATCGCCAGGTGTCAGGCTGTGGCCAGGGACAGCAAACGTCTCACAGAAACATGTTCCCATTGTATCTTCAAGTCCCAGTGTGTTGTGTTTTTGTTTAGTTCAAATAGTGCAGTGTAGGGGCTTTCTGCATTTTAAAAAGTACACTACTAAATTTGTTCAGCCTCCTGGCAGATCTGAACTGAGCATCAGATAATCTGAGATCAGCCTTTAATCATCCGCCCATTTCATCACATCCTGGGCAAGTGGGCAAAATCACAGCTCATAAAAAAAAAGTGCACATGAAATGCCGATTGCATGCGACGTTCAGTCGGCTTTACGCACATCTCCAACAGTGTGGTAATGACGTAAAGGTTATTTTGAATCTGCAACGACATCTATGAAAGATGTGTGAAAATTAAGTGCTAAAAATTTTTTCTTTCCTCTATCAAGTTTTCAACAGAATTTAGCCTTCTGCTGAAATAAGAAAGACAAAAGATGCGACTAGGATAAAGATGTGGTCACTGCAATGACACTCATCTTACAGATTTGTTTCCAGCATTAGCATGACACATATGCAGTACACATCTGAGAAGTTGGGTTTTTTTTTTTTTTAACACACTAAAACTTTTAGTATAAATCTCTGAGTATGTCATAGAAACCTCAAAATAAACCATGCATGTCACCTTTGGCAGAGTTGCTGCTTCAAGATGAAAAACCACTTCCTTTAAAGCCCAAAGACAACAGAAGCCATGGTTGCGATAGTGAAAGAGTCCTACACACAAACCCTTCTAGACATCTTGGTTTCACTGAAATGTGTTTTCAGTGAAACACTGTGTATTATCATTATTGTTCATCTCTTCGTTAAATCTCTGCAGCATTTTCTGACTTGATACTGAAGCATTTGATCTTCAAAGTGATGGACTACATCAGTATGTGCTACAGCTCTAAGTCCTAAGAGTCACAACATTAATCTGATTCCAGTCTGACCTCTTGTACGAAAACCGAGGTGAAAACTGTCACCAAGATGTGTCACCATCTCTGACGACAAAAACTATGAGACTTCTGCTCTTTTTTACCTTTTCTTCTAAATCAAACCAAAATTTTACCCACAGGGTATAGAGACAGTAACCAAACCACAGACCAAGAAGCCCAAAAGGCACAGTGATTTCAAACTGTGGCACTGACAAAAAACAAAACAAAGAAAAATCTGCAATTTGAACTCTAGACACCGTTTACAATAGAAAGCGGTAAAGGTCTAAAAATGTGCGACCCTTGTTGCTAACATATTTGAGTCAGAGTTCATTAGGCAGATTAAGAAAGCACGCGGGCGGCAGCAGTAAATTTTTTGGTGTTGCATGTTTTTGCTCCATCACTTAGTAACCAAACCTCAGACCACACTATGCCTCTGAAGGGGAAGAGGGGGAGGTTTTTTGTAGGTGTCAAACTTATAAATAGCATGGCCCTCCAGCTAAGATGATCAAAAACACCCTAAAACTCATGAATACAGAGGTTATTTAAAAAGCACTAAGTCACAACAGTTTCCATCAGGACTCATCGGATAACCAAAGTTTCCAATTTGACACTCTATTAAAGGAAATTATATTTACCATAAATCCATAAAACATAGGAAGTATAATCATCAAACAGAATCGGAGAAATGCATTAACGAACTAATTTACTCAGTGTAGAAAACTATTTGTTACAATGCTTCAGTATTGCCCCCGTAACGCAGCAGGCGTGATTGCCAGTTAACGTGACAACACTAAACTTTTCATCTACCCACATATCTGCAAATCCAGAACATCTTTCTTTTGGTAATCTATTTAAGTATCACCACAAGGTTGACAGCTAAGTGAGTGAAAAGCAGTCCTTACAGCACTTCACAGAAACATTTTGTGGTGAGAGTGACTCCACTGTAGGAAGGAGTTCAGACAAAACGTGAGACTCTGCAACTCTGGTTGTCTCTGCTTATGTTACGCGTTGAAAATCAAGCTTGGTTGGGGTCTGCATCGCTCCTTTTGAGGATCACTCTGATATCAGAAATTTCTTGCTGTTATTTTTGTGTTAGCATCACCAATGGTGTATAAAGAGGTTAGCATGTCACTTTCACTTTTGAAGTGCCAACTTGCAGCTATAATTCAGGGGATTAACTAAAGTATTTTGGACTGCCAACTACTTTTCAATCTCTGAAAAAAGGGGAACTGACTGTAATTCCTAAACAGTTAATGCAGAACTTTGGTTAAAGTCCACAGTTTAAAGATTTAAAGTCCACTCTGGTGGTGTACAAAACTATTTTTAAAAAGTGTAACAAGCCAAATAGTTATTGAACAAGCTGTAGACCTACGACCTAAAATATGCTGAATCTGGGATTTAAAGCAAAACATTACCACAGAACAAGCTACTACAATAAATAGCAGGATATGACTGCAGTATATTAAATCAGCTTTAACAACAAAGTTAATACTCCAAAGCTAGACTCCTGACTAGCATGCATAAATCAGCTGTGTTGGATCAAGGACACATCTAAAACCTCATAGGACTTCACAGGACTGTGCATTCCTGTGAAGGTACAAGTACAAGCCATTAATGACCAGCTTGTAGAACCATCTTTAGCATCTCCTTTTTTCTTTTCTTTTTCAACCAACCATTCTGTTATACATTTGCTGCTGTGCTTGGGATCACTGTCCTGTTTCATGATCCAAGCTTTAGCTGGTGGACAGATGGCCTCAAATTTGACTCTGAAATACTTTGGTATACAAAGGAACTCATATGGTTGACTCTATGACTGCAAGGTCCCCAGGTGTGGCTGCAAGACGAGCCAGAATCATCACCCCTCCACCGCCGTGCTGACAGTTGGTACGAGGTGTTTGTGCTGATATGCCGTGTCTGGTTTTTGCAAAAATGTTGCTGTGCAATTTGGCCAAACATCTCCAAGTCTGCTGTGCTGCCACATTCTTTTAAGAGAGAAGAGGCTTTGTCCTGTCGTCCAGTCTTATTCTAATCATAATCTCATTATTTTTTATATTTAACATGTTAACTGAGGTCTTTAGAGTCACAGATGGTGAGTACTTCAAACCAGCGTGTCCCAGATGTCACACAGGCACTTTTATTTGATTTTTGATTCCACTTTTACAGATTTTTGAGTGCCGTGTACCTAGAGCTGGGCGATAGAACGATATCGATATGTATTGCGAAATAACTTTTTCTCAATAGAAAAATGAAACTATTGCGATAGACCTCATCTCTCTCTCTTCCTGTCTTTAAAAAAAACAAGAACAGCCAATCCAAATTAAGTAGCGCAGAGCTGAACCAATCACAGCCGCAGCGTCATGTCACGTGACTTGTTACGTACAGCACAAGTGCCAAGCCGCACATGTGTATTTGTTTGGGAAGCAGCCAGCCGCCGTGCCGGCCGGGTAATGGAGAAAATGAGTGTGCCCACTAGAGAAAAATCAACCGAGAGCTTGGGTGACCAGGTTATCGAAGAGAACACAGATGACGGTTCCAATGCCGGAGAGATTGTCAAAAGGAAGGGCCAGAGAAGTTCCGTAGACTGAAAGCGCTAATTCGTCATCGAAAACAACCGGGAGAATCCCTGCGAAGCAGCAACAGTCAATTGAGTCAGCTTTCTCCAGCGTCTTACCATATGACAAAAAAGCTAAGAGACATAGCGACATAACGAATGCCATAGCCTACCGTCTTGCTAAAGACATGCTACCAATAAACACGAAAATGAAGGATTCAAGCAGCTAATTGAGGTAATAGCTAAGCTATACAACAAGGAGAAATTGAGAATTTCCTTTTAGTTCTCAGTTTATTTGATATTGACAAAAGTTAGTTTGTTTTACAGAAGAACAGACAAAACTGACTAAGATTTATTTTTAGAATTAATATTTTGTTTCTAAGTGGAATTGACAATTTAGTAGTCTGTTTTGTTTGTTCTATTTTGAAACTTAAACGCTTTAGCGGCTGCCTTTTGTGTAGTTTGCAATATTTGCCTTTATTTATCTGAAACTGAAGTCTCATGTTCCTTAAGTACATCTGCCCTGTTGAACTTATTATTGGAAATAAATATTTAAATCAAAACAAGCTGCTGATTATTTCACATTTTACTTGTGAGCAACGGCACATTTAAATCTTACAAATATAGTTATTTGGCTTATATCGTGATATATATCGTTATCGCCTGAAATGAAAAAACATATCGTGATATGAAAAAATCTTATATCGCCCAGCTCTACGTGTGCCACATAAAATTGGTGTGAGGTCAGTAAGCACAACCAGAATTCATACATAATGCACACCGGATTATAAGGCACACTGTCGATTTTTGAGAAAATTAAAGGATTTTAAGTGCACCTTACAGCCCGAAAAATACGGTATACGAGTTTTGTAAGGTGGCTTGTTTCAGGGCAGGGGGCTGGGAAGACTTCGTGGTCTGGGATACAGCAGGCAGTTTCACACACTTTTCATTCTGCACTTTATGGTGCTGTTGTAAACGGTGATACAGCGGTCCCTCGTTTATCGCGGGAGTTACGTTCTAAAAATAACCTGGGATAAGTGAAATCCACGAAGTAGCCAACTTTATTTTTTACAATTATTATAGATGTATAAGGCTGTAAAACTCCTCACTACACACTTTTCTCGGACGGGCATGAACATTTTCACACTCTTCTCTCTTGTTTAAAACACTCGTAAGTTTAAACCTTGTTGAAAGAAAGAAATAAGTCCAGTATTATAGAATTAAACTAAAGGCACCTGTAGGTGATGACGTTTCGTCGACATTACTGTGTTTGTTGGGGAGAAAACTTACAGACATACAGTACAGCACTTCAGAGTCACACTGCTAGCGATCGAAGATTGATGTAAATTTGACAAGCTGAACACATTCTATACTGTACAGGAGACACGGCACAAGATTGATTGACAATGGTCTACAGCAAATCAGGATGCAGAACACACACAAAAAAAGCATGCAAAATTGCACACAAAAAAAATCAGCAAAACAGCGAGGGCATGAAAGGTGAACCGGGATATAGCGAGGGACGACTGTAAATATAACGCAACATAGACTATATCGATATAAATAATATTGTCACAGCTTATATCTCGTATAAAGGTATATCGGTGTTTTTTAAAAGCTGTCTTAATGCATAGTTAGTATTTGCTTGATTCTTTCGTCTATTTATCCAGCTCTTCCAGGTCTGGTTAGTGGGGCAGCATGCTAAGCACTGCCCAGACATAGTGATGGTAAAAATATGGATAGGCCAGTAAATCAAAAGCTTTGCCTTCACAATCAGAATTGTCAATCCACTCCAGGTTAGCGATGAGCTTTTGTTTCAATAAAATAACAACAACAACAACCCCCCAGAAAACAGTCAGGGCTCTAGACTAACTTTTTGCCATGGTTGCACAGGTGCGCCTAACTTTTTTTAAGGTGCACCCAAATTTTTCAACCGCATCGCTTAACACCACAGCTTTACGTTTACATTTTCACTTTTTTTTTTCCTATTACTGACCATACAGACAATATTGATTTGTAAATGATTAACTAACAATCTTGTAAACACAAAGTTCTTTATTTGGTGCACATTTCTACAAGAAAGAAAAGTTACCATATTTTTTGGACCATAAGGCGCACCGGATTATAAGGCGCATTAGGCGAAACCAAATAGTCAGATAAGACAAACTTGACTCAACTAACTACCTCAACTAATTCTCTCGCAGCTGCTCTATTCCCACGTTCTACTGCGTGACTGAGTTTGAAATCCACTTCATAAGCATGTCTCTTAAAAGTTGCCATTTTGGAGTCCTTATACACACAATACGGTAACATTATGTTGAAGCACGGTACGTATTACTCCGCGAGGCTTCTGACTACGGTAGCCATAATGCTCCAACAATCCATCAAGTGGTGCGGCTTCGTAGCTTACCAAAGTCGTACTAAAACATTTTGACAGATTTTTGAGCGCCGTGTACCACATAAAATCAGTTTGCGGTCAGTAAGCACAACCAGAATTCATACATAAGGCGCACTTTTGAGGAAATTGAAGGATTTTAAGTGCTTCACTGAGCTGAAATTTAAACGTAAAATATCTCAAGATATATATATATATATATATATATATATATATATATATATATATATATATATATATATATATATATATATATATATATATATATATATATATATATATATATATATATATATATATATAAAATGTCAAAATTAAAAGTGCCTCAAAGGCTTCCAACTGAACATCTCAGTATCTGAACATCTTACCTTGAGCATGGGCATCTGAGAGGTTCCGCCCTTGACCATCTCTGATTGTTTTAGACCATGAAATGGACATAATGTGTGTCTATTGTTGACCACACGGAGACTTTTAGAATTGCAGAGACTTTTTTTTTCTTTTACTCGAACAGTTGGTCGCACCGGTGCAACCTAGGAGTTTTCTGGCGGAACATTGGTGGAATGTGCAGGTGTCGCCGTGCGCTATTGGATTATTGTGGGAATTCCCTATGTCATTTCCCCTTTCTGCGTGTCTGTGCAGAGACACGTGTGATATACAAGTTGATCGAACAGCAGCAGCACAGAGTCGCTGCTGCGGCGCTTCAGCTGCGCATTCAGCTACTCTAAGCAGCACCTTCATGATCGGTTTAGGCCACGATATCGGCATAATGTTGTGTGCCGTTGGCCACACAGAGAATTTCAGAGTTGCAGAGACTTTTGTTTTTTGTTTTTTACTCGAATGGTTGGTCCGTTGCGCTGGTGCGGCCTAGGATTTTTTTTTATCGCACCATTGAGAAATTGGGTCGCACTCTAAAGCCCTGACAGTAGTTCCAGCGTGTGCAAAAGTCTGAGAAACCTTTTAGTTAAACCAAGTGAAGAGTCAATAGAAACAGTCACCTGACTGAGAAACTGAAAATGAAGATGTGCCTATTACGCACAGGAAAGTTAAAAAAAAACAAAAAACAAAGAGCTTTCAGAATGCAATTTCCATCATCTGAAATGTCGTTCAAGAAACAACAGTTAAAGGAAACTTCGAAAGAAAACTGGGCAAAAGGGTACAGCATAAAAAAACTTCGCAATAGCTGCAGTGAGGTTTATGTGACATAAGAGCCATGCTGCATTGTTTCACTGACGTGCAACAAGTTTAAAGGGAAGAATTATAAGTAAACTATCTGCCACCTCGTCTCAAACCATTAGATACATGCAAAACAATATCTGGATAAACCGAGCAACAAATGAAAACAAATGAAACAATCCAAACATAGAACTTTACTAGCGTTTTTAAAGTCTTTTTAATCTAAATTTAGGAAAACTGTTAGAGCACAAAGAGCAAATCACCATATGACTAAAAAAAAGAAAAAAAAGTAGACAATCAGAGCACTGGGAGCTGCATTTGCATTTACCACAGTTCCTGTAACACCCTCGTCATTTACCCGACACTAAATTAATCACTGTCTGCCACAAATGTTTGCACATTAGGTACGAATTAAAAAGAAAAGTTGATGTTTCAGAATCAATTGAGTGCAATGTCATATTGCTCACTGTACACCAATACTTTCTTATACAACTTTGCCCTTTTGATGCCCTGTCCTTGAAAATTTAGTGGGGGAATTTGAACATGCTGCATGTTTAGGAGCCCAAAAAACCCAAACAAAAACCAAACCAAAGCAAACAGTAAATAAATATTTTCAAAAAAAATTCTTTCAGTATCCATTTCCTGAAGAGATTACCTATTTCCGTTGAAAAAAAATTAACAATTATGGTAGCTTTTGTTTGCTCCCAGCACCTCTTACAACACATATACAATTCCAGTTCTAAAAAAAGATGTAAAATGTAAAAAACAGAACGCAAATCTCATAAACCCATATTCTATTAATAAAGCTGATATCATCAACAGATTCAGGGAATTTGAAGAAATTAAAGAAATCTGAAGAATATTAAAAACAAGTATACTTTTCTGTCAGGGAAATTCCTGCATGCACTCAGGAATGCCTTCAGAAATCTCCATCTGTGAACTCAGTTGTGCCAGTGCCACCAACATATACACATCTCTATCATGGAAAGAAGAAGCCACACGTGAATATAATCCAGAAAAGATTTTGTCCTCTCTGGGCTAAAGATCATTTAAAATGAACTGAGGCAAAAAGGAAAACTGTTCTATGGCTTTTGGAAAAGCTGGACACTGTGTCCTCGAGACTAAAGGGAAGAAGGACCATCCGGATTGTTACCGGCACTCACAATCCTGCATCTATGATGGGGGTGCATTAGTGCTTATGGAATTGACAGCTCGTGCATCTGGAAAGGCACTATCAGGTTTTGGAGAAAAACATGCTCCTATCCAGATGACGATGCTAAACTCCACATTGCATCTATTACAACACCATGGCTTCTTACTAGTAGTAGCAGTAGTAGTAGTAGCAAGAACTAGATTTGGAAACCCAAGAAAGCACAAAACACTGGACAGTAACTGCAACGCTGCAAGGTGAGATTGCAGTTTTTGAGAATTAAAACAAGCATAAATCACCTGCTGCAACATCAAATATGTGACCAAGGGTAGAAAACAACTATTCCAACCTGCCATATTATTTGTAGCTTCAAGCATTTTTTAAAGAATCATTTCAACCCTACAGGACGCCTGATAGCTTGAAGTCATGCGAGCCCAAGTAAATGGTCATGTCCATAGCCTTTGTTTCTTCAGGTTACATACAAGTATTACTTTGGCAGAGGTGTGTGACGCATCAGTTCAAAAGTGAGATATCAGATGGCGACTGTCACTCCCAACTCATCATTTTTCATCATCATCATCAACAATAAAACTAGAAAGTTTCATTGTTTAATGAAAAACAATTCTTCCCTCACCCCAACCCACAGTTTTAAGTGCCTAAACCTAACCAGCAAGTGAAAGTGAAACCAAGTAGAACATACAAACACCCTAAGGAGACCCTGACCACTGTTTCCTGACTGATAAACCTGTGACACATGTTCCTGCCACCACTAAATACAATCAAGGCAACGTAATGATGGAAGGAGAGCATTCCACAACCTGGGGGCCACCGCTCTAAAACATCTATCTCCTCTGGTCTTAAAATGTGTTCATGGGACTACCAACAGCCTTTGATTAGATGATCTCAGGCTGCGAGAGGGAGTGTGGGGTTCTAAAAGATCAGAAATGTAGGCAGGGGCATCACAATTCAAAGCTTTAAAAGTCAGTAATAAGATTTTAAAATGAATTCTAAAATGTATTGGAAGCCAGTGTAATGAACGTAACACTGGTGTAATGTGCTCTCTTTTTCGTGTCCCAGTTAAAAGCCTTGCAGCAGCATTCTGGACTAACTGGAGACGCTCAAGATTCCTTTTGCTCAAACAAAGAAAAAGACTGTTACAATAATCTAAGCGAGATGAAATAAAAGCATAAATAACCATTTCTAACTCAGATTTAGACAACAGAGTTCGCAGTTTGGAGATCTTTCTTAGCTGAAAAGGGCAATTTCTAATTAACTGGGGAGAGTGTTGTTGTAGAGACATGGCAGAATCAAAGATCACACTGAGGTACCTGAGGCTCGGGTGAACAGATGAGCCAAGAGAACCAAGATGCTGTTTGATTAGAGATAACTGGCTGTTGGGGGCAATAATTAATGTTTCTGACTTCTCAGAGTTCAACTGTAAGTAGTTGTCACCAAGCCACTGTTCAATGGAAGCTAAACATTTAATTAAAGAGGACAGTTTATGGACTTCCATTGGCTTAAAAGAGCAATAGAGCTGAATATCATCAGCATAGAAGTGATAAGACACCTCAGGAAACTGCCTAATTATATGTCTTAGAGGTAACATGTACAAAAGAAAAAGAATAGGACCCAGAACTGAACCCTGCGGTACCCCACATGTCAGATCCTTAGAATGAGACATAAACTGATTTGCAAAAATACTAAAAGATCTGTTGGAGAGGTATGACTGAAACCACTTCAAAGCCAAACCGGACATACCGACTACGTCTCGTTTATCACGGGAGTTGCGTTCTAAAAATAACCCGCGATAGGTGAAATCCACGAAGTAGCCAACTTTATTTTTTACAATTATTTTAGATGTTTTAAGGCTGTAAAACCCCTCACTACACACTTTATACACTTTTCTCAGACAGACATGAACATTTTCACATGTTTCTCTCTTGTTTAAAACACTCAAAGTTCAAACCTTCAAAGAAAAGTCCAGTATTATAGAATGAAACCAAAGGCACCTGCAGGTGACGACGTTTCGTCGACATTGTTGTTTGTTTGGGAGAAAACTTACAAACATACAGTACAGCACTTCAGTGTCACACTGCTAGCAATCGAAGATTTCTGTAAATTTGACAAGCTGAACGCATTCTGTACTGTACAGGAGACATGGCACGAGATTGATTGACAATTGTCTACAGCCGATCATGACGCAGAACACAATGTGCTGTACCCCAAAAAAAAAAAAAAAAAAAAAAAAAGCAAAAATTGCACACCAAAATATCCGCGAAACAGCGAGACCACGAAAGGTGAATGTGTTATAGCGAGGGACCACTGTACACAGGTAATCTGTACATGAATGTAGCTTGTGCTGATACAGATAAGGAGCAGTAAAGCTGCTCCTGCTAGCACAGGGCTCATGCTATTCCTCTGCTGTGTATGTACTGTGCAAGGTGCAAACATGCCACACTCCTGTGCCCACACTCTGGTGCTCGCAAAAAAAAAAAAAAGAACTGCTTGAGAAGCACTTAAAATTGAAAACTTTTAAAACTTTCAGCTGACAAATTTTAAAGAAGCAGCTTGATAATGTCACCAGCTCACTGACATTTAAAGAGAGTGATATCGATCGTGGTGCATGTGAAAAAATCTGGTGTTACGTTAAAAAGCATGGGAAATTTTAAAAAGCTCTGGAAAACTGCAGTGGGTGGTTGTGCAAAGCAGATGTGACAAAAGTGCCTTCTTCTTGCAGGGCTGTATGTCCTGCTACACTGGAGAAACTCCTGAGCAATATTCCGGGTACACGCGACAAAAAAAAAAAAAAAAAAAAAAAAAAAACCCACAAAAGTTGAGCATCCGTGGAGTTGCTTCAAGTGTTTCAGTGCCAGGCATCACTGGACATCCCCCAGTTGCTATAACCAAAGACGTCAGAAGTGTTCTATGAAGGTGTTTGTGACTGATATCTGTGTGTGGGTTCAGTACACCCAGACAGAGAAGACAGTCGCAAAATAGATATTATACTGGTGGCTCCCACAGCCAGCTTCCAAATAAGTGGATTGAAAAATCCCCTCCCAAAAATGACAGAAGACTTTAACCTTATTCAAATCATTTCAGGAGAATCAGGTGGGGATATTTTCCTAAGTTGTCCTTCCCCATATGGAAACACTTTGGCTTGGAGACCATAAGACACACATGACACAAACTCACTGGCGGTGAAAGCACTGGAATCTATACTAAGGACCTAGCAAGTTAAGGACTGGCTAATGTTGAAATGCTCAGGGCTGTATTGCGTGTTTTTTCTAGAAGGGTGCCTGTGTGTACAAGCCAAGTGTTTAAAATCATAACGGAAACCATCTTCACAGATATTTAAATTCCATTTTCACACCCATGCCCCATAGCCAGTTTACACACAACAAGATTATCTGCTTGTTGCAACACTCACTATTCATCGAGTATCTTTACTTGCATGAAAGTGGTGAAAATGGTGTGAGAAGTGTTGAACCCATAAACACCTTCAACAATATCAAGTCTTCTTAGATCACTGTCTCTCTTTAGTATTGTTGAGTGTTGTCACTGGGAGAACAGGCCTGCATTTGTTTTTGGTTAAGCTTGTGGAGCATGTTGAATTCATTAGGGTGATAAATGCTACTACTTCCTTCTCTCCTGCTTGTTAATACTTGTAATTCCCATTTACGCTGGGAATAAATATAGATGAAGGTGATTCCAGCTCTGTTGAATTATATGCTTTAATATGGTTTAATATTTCTGATTTGTGCAAAAAATGCCTTTCCCCCCCAGTTTTCCACATCAACTGAAATCAATTAAAGTGCATTTTTTTCAGAATTTCCAACAGATCTGCATATATACTTGGGTTATGTAATAACAACAGTTTAAAAAGTTAAAATGCGCTTCATTGGAACCGGAAGAGGTTGCGGCTTTACCAGATTTGATTGACACTGGTGTCTCCTAGGCAACATAAGGAAACAACACATGAGATTCATATCATCAAAGCTCTGAAATGCTGATTGATTAATGGAAATTCAGACATTTTCTTTCCCTTCTGCATATCTTAAACCAGTAAAGAAGCTCAGACTGAAAACCACAAATCTGCCAGGTCAAACAGTCACTATTATGGGTATAACTTTGGATGATGTGTTCATAGGGCCCAAAAAAATATAACTTAGGTTTGTCACCACATCCTTGTATGGGACATTTCCTTTTATGGCTGAAGGAAGCTTACATGTAATGTGGTTTGTGAGGGAGTTGAGGAAATCCAAAGCTTGGTGCAGTGGGTGAAGTGTGAGTCAAAACCTTACCTGAATCTCGAGCTCAGAGATCTGTTGCTGGAGTTCAGCCATAGCAGCAATGTTGTCAGCTTCCCTTAGCCTCACTGCCATTACTTCTTCCTTGCTCTGCAGAAAACAAACCAGAGAACTCTCAGGCGACAACCTCTCTAAGAAATCAATTCTTTTTTTTAAAACTTTACAGATTTTAACCACAATAGCGTTGCAACGGTTTGCCCCAGAGGTGCAAAGTTGTGGAGCGCAGCAGCAGTTTGTACCTTGCATTCAATCTCAGCTTGTCTCCTCTTGATTTCTTGCAGTTGCATGTTTAGATCTTTGTTTTGTGTTGTCAGTTTCTGCACGCGCTCCTGCAGAGAGCGACTCTCCTGCTCCGCTCGACGCAGCTGGTTGTTGTGAATCTGATTCTGCACATTTAAAAAACAAAAGCGGATTATTTTACGTTAATGACTGATGGTTCAGGATAAAGAAACTGAAACTTTATGTGGCTTTCAGCACTACTTCACTGTTCCAGTTTCTGTGTTGCATACAAAGATAAATGCTGCCCTCTGAAGGCTGCTGTGTAAAATACAGGGAGGGAATTCCCTTATTTTCCAGCATATTTACTACTTATCACAGTTAATATACATTCACTTTTTTACTGATGTTTTCATATTATTACAACTGCAGTGGGTCGTTGTGCAAAGCAGATGTGACAAAAGCACAAAAGTTGAGCATCCGTGGAGTTGCTTCAAGTGTTTCAGTGCCAGGCATCACTGGACATCCCATACTTCTGCCAAGTATGCAGTATACAGTGTGAACTGTATCCCTGGACTGAGAAGGATATCTGAATCTGAATTAGTTTACGATGCTGTTTTCCTAATTTTATTATTTCTATTTGATATATATTTGTGAACATGTGATGAGGAATTTGAATGATGCTTTTTAAAGATCCAGATCAGGTTCTCCAACAGTCATTTTAAGTTGGGGAAGGAAGTGTTATTGACTAACCCAGATAACAAACCAAATCATAAATTATATTAGTGCTGTTAGACCGATTCAACCTCTGACCTGTGTCTCCAGCTCCAACATCCTTTGCCGCATCTCTCGAAGCTCTGCCTGAGCCTCGGCCTCACGTAGCCTGACGCTCATCAACTCGTCCTGCAGCTCGCTCATGGTGTTCTTCTTAGGACTGTCCTTCCAGCGGCCAGCGGTGCGTGCCAAGTGACGCTGGAAAGGGCGGGGACAGTCAGTCCTGTTTACCATCACTTACCAAATAAACACTTGACTTTTACCATTTGCGTCCCATACTAGATCTGTGCTCTGTAACTAGCAGGATTTACAGGGTACCTGCAAAGTTCTCTTAATACGACTTTAAATGGAATCTTAAATAATTACTGTAGTCAAACTCATGAATCACTGTTTGAACACAAGGTTAATGTACTGTTAAAACTGCACAGCCTTAATTATGCAGTTGCATTTAAGTGTGCAGAGGGAGCAAAAACAGAAGCACTGCATGTGGGGTTTCTCACAATGGCATGACTAAAAGCAATCTTAATTTAGAATATTTAAATACTTTTTGAAAACCAAAATCCACTCTGATTTTAAACAGCGTAGTTTGGTGTGTGTGTGTGTGTGTGTGTGTGTGTGTGTGTGTGTGTGTGTGTGTGTGTGTGTGTGTGTGTGTGTGTGTGTGTGTGTGTACACAACATTTGCATTATGATCTGTCGGGGTTTTGATTAGCCATTTCAAGTTGTCCTGGGTGCTGAAATGTTGGTGCTCACCTGCCAGTGGTCCTCCAGATCTCTAACCTGCTGTCTCAGCTCTTTCAGTCCAGTCAGCGCCTCCGCTTCCCTCAACTTCACCCCGATCAGCTCTTCTTGCAGCCGCGCCACATTGGTGTCATCTGGTAGCGATGTGTTCCTCTGGAAAAAGGTGGAAAAATCACATTTTTCTTAAGCCTTTAAAAAAGAAATGACAGGGTAGGGCTAGATCACAGTAATACTCTGTGCCGGCTGAGGTTTAGGCAGTACAGTTCCACTGCAGTTGCATTAAAATGACACAACTCACTTTTTCCATATCGAGAATCTTGTCTTGCATTTCCTTGAGTGCACACTGGGACTCTGCCTCCTTTAGTCGGGCCTGCACGAGCTCTCTCTCCAGCTGCAGGACGGACTCCTCAGAGAAGCGTGGGGGTCCTTTCTACAAGGAAAAAAAAAAAAGAAAAGGAAAAAAAAGAACAAGTGAGCGAGCAGAAAAAAAAAAAAAGCAGGAAGGACAGCAGACATAGCTGTATGCACTCACCTCAAACTAAATTCAATCTCCAGTAATGTCCACAATACTTACACTTATCCAAGTACTCTCAATTCCTCTTTACACTAATTTCAGCTGACATCAACCATTTTTCCTTTCACTTCCACATAAATAATTCATGAACAATATTTGTGCAGCAAGACAGCAAATTATGTAAAACACAGTAAAGCCTGCACATTATCGTGTGGCATCCAACCATTAATAATTAAGGAGATGTGTTGTGCAAGGTGAGGATTCAATGAACAGGGGGCCATGTGTGAAATCTACCAGCCTGAGATACAACCTGCTTACAAATTCATGAAAGCATTTCTGGGAATGCAGAAGAATATAAATTGAACTTTGTAGCAATCTGTGTCTCAAAATGAATTCATGCATGCCAAAACAGATCATTACCTAAAGTGAGAAAAGCCCTGCTCTGCCATTGCAGATGCCCCACCATGTATCCAAAATCAGGCGAAAACACATGTTTACAGGCCCAAAAGTAATCTGTAGCACACCTAATGATAATATAATAGTCATCCTGAGGTTATACGTACTGCACATCACACACAGGCCTGGGCAATACCCTAGTCTCAGTGTCACAGCTCCAGTCACACTCAGGTCAGCCAGATGAGCCAGTGCAACCTGCCTGCCTCAGACTGTCTGTGGCCCTTCTTACCGCTTGTGGCTGCTGCTGCTGCTGGAGCTGCCTGATGGTTTTCTTGGCCTGCTCCAGCTGAGCACTGGCCTCCTCGCTCTGCTGTTTGACTGTAGCCAGCTCCCGTTTGACCAGGTAGTTTTCCTCTGCCTCTTGAGCTCGAGTCACTTGTCCCTTTGGACATAACCAACCGATGAGGGGTGGAGTGAGCACGACAAGAAGTAAAATGAAAGGACGGAATAGGTGGGCAAATCAGAGAAGATGAGGGATTGGGTTTTCTAAGGACATGCTTGTTTTTAACTCTAAGCAGCGTGTGATTTAGTTTTAATTCCTTAGATGTATTTAGCATCTTTTGTGATTCTCTTACTTTGTCTAACATGCCACCATGTGGTTTTCCATGCACTTATTTAATGATGTGATCAGCTGTGGTAATCTGGTTTAGCACTGTTACTGCCCTTCACTTTGCTAATCATAGGCATGCATTGCTAAAGAGAGACAAAAAGATGGAAGAAGGAAAGTCCAGCATAAGTTCTAAGGGTAAAAAGAAAATGAGGAGTATACCTGGATCAATCTATCTGCCAAGGAAGCGCTTTCCTACAAAACAGAAATATCAACAAGAGACAGCAGAGAGAGAGAGAGAATCCAGAGGACAGTTTAAAGCACACAAAAGAACAACTGATTCTTTAAAAGAAGAAGTGCAATGTTCATTTTCCCTCCAAAACGTTTTTGTTTACACAATGTATGATGAGGTAGAAAAGGAACATTGCAAAGCAGGTGTGGTGAAAAAGGTGCAAAAATAAGCTGGTGACAGAGCGAAGAATTGGGCGGTGCAGATAACAAAGAGAGGTTTCAGACAGGAAAAAGCACAGGGCAGCCCGAGAGTGAAGTTTGCTACAATAGCAGCATGACGACAGTGTTAAACAGCGGTGTTTTACTTAACAGAGGCGCTGGGGCTCCATGGTTTATCCAAGCTTTTAACGGTTTCAGTTAGTGGAGAGTTAATAGATCCTGAGAGTTACGTGACGAGGAGCAGCAGCCTCGAGTTTGGTTTAAACTAACGGACTCGTTTCCGCCCTGCAGGCAAACACAGCATAGCAGACACCCTTAATATCCTCAACAGACCTCATGCATGGTGCCTTTACCAGGCAGTAGAAGTGCCCATTCAGAGAGAACCAGTATTGTGCACAATGACACAAACAGTGCACCCCTGACATGCAGTGCTTTGTATCGACGTCAAGTATCAAGCAGCTCCGTTCACATTTGAAACAGGCTTCTCTGCTTCTGTTAGTGGGGTCAGCTGGGTTTTTAAATTCTCCACATGACCTAAAGCCCAAATCCATCAATGTTTCTGACTTTATCTACAATCAGAACATTCACCATGCCAGTCCATGATGGCGTAACAGCAACTTTCAACTAACACAGCCCAGTTAGTGAAAGACAAGACTCCGTCATTAGGAAACACGCATGATATATGGACATAAACAGCAGAATGGGTTAATGTAAAGTTGATGAGGAGAGAGCAGTGTCTGACTGTGACAAACACTGATTCACTCACTTTCTCTAGTGTGTCTATCCTCTGCTTCAGAAGCCTGTTCTCTGTCCGCAACCTCTGAAAAATACAGAATTGCAAAAAGACATGAGAAAAAAGAAACTACTACAAATTGTTTACATGGGATGCTCTGGCACTTTAAAGTATGTCCACACACCTTTATCTCCACCTGTTCCTCCATCTCTTTTGTTTTGATTGTAGTGTATTCTTTTTCTAACCTGAAAAAAGCACAGAGCATCTGTTAAGACAAGTCAAGTACAGAATGATTAGCCTGAAGTCGACTGATAGAAAAAGAGCAGCCATGAATATTTAAAAAAAAAAAACAAACAAACACCTAAATTGCTATCATTTTTGAATTTCTATTTAATGTTGCATTAAAAGCATAAGACAGTGATTGTCTTTTAACAGTTTGTAACTTAAAATCATAACAGGGAGTTTCTAAAGTTAAGACATATGCTACTTTGTGTTGTTTAGAGGGAAACGGAACAGTATTCACTTAATCTTTAAATTAATTTATTGCATTTTATGGTGAGCTTTTATCTTTTTGAGAAGAGTTTGTTGGAAATGGATTTCCATGTATCAATAAGGGATACAATCCCCTTTCCTTTTGTCTTATATATTTTATTGCTTCTAAAAAAGATATACATTTCTTTAAAGAGACACCATTACAAATGGAAACTCTGGAAAACTCTGGGTATCAACTAAATCTTGTTTGGGGCAAATGATCCTCTTATAAATTAATTCTAAATTTTTCCAAAATTTTGAATTTGCAGCATTCAAAAATTAGCAGTCAATTTGCTGCAGCGCTGACTGAGAAATTTTGTCTAAAGTTATGCAACAGTTTAAAAACAAAAAAACAAAAAGGGGGTTCAACTGTAAAAGAGGAACAATGAAAAAACAATCACAGCAAAAAACAAACAAAACAATCTCTGAAAAAGGAAGTTATGAAATGTCTGCTGCGTTTACTTTTTCATCTTCTTGGCGTTGTATTTAACTTGATAAGCAGCCTGGATGACCTTATCTGGTCCACTGTCCAACTGGTGTGGGATGACCTTCTGAAAGTGCTGAAGCACATAAAGAAAGCGGGGATAAATGTCACACCAGAATGCATGTTTTAGTCACAAGCTTCTCTGACCTCAAAGGACCGCACTAAACGTCAGCATGCCCACAAACTGGGACGAGATGGGAGGTTGCACGTTAACAGAGTGATGGAGGTTTCTCCCCTGGAAGTGCTGCTGGTGATTCACCTGTAACATTCCCTCCATGTCGAGCTGAATGAGTTCCGCCTGGTTCATCTGTAGGATGGCGAGCCCCACACGGAAAACAATCTCCAGGCCCTGAAGAAACAAACCACCAGTAATGAGCATGAAATAATACTTAGTGTGCTGTCAAATTTATTTTACAGTGGACTGAGTATAAACAGCCTGAGTGATTGTGATTTAGAGAAAAAAAAAAGTCACACTGCTAAAGGTGACTATAACCGCAGTGCTTAATTTTGTCCAACAGGTGGCGCTAATGGATAACTTTTTTTGACAGCTGACTTTACCTAACTATTCTTAAAGCTGTAGAATAAGTGTTCTGGCCTGAAATCATCTCTAAATAAATACTCTTGACATTTAAGCACAGACTCTGTTTTTTTGAGGGGGGGGGGGCTATTAGTTCACAGTGACTTACAATAACAGCAGCTTTAGATATAACCCCCAAACCCTTTTCAGATTACACATTTTGATATAATGGTGGCTCATTTCCAAGTGGACCTATTGCACTCATTTCCAGCTCAACGTTTTTATTCACAGGCTTTACTAGAGTAGCCTTGCATGAGTCACAGTTCAAAATCAATCCTGGGCCTTGGTGCACCCCCTCAGTTCATACACTGGCAGAAACCAGCCGTTTTAGTTCCTCTTTTAGATCGCAAAAACTACAAGCAAGCAGAAGTTTAAAGAAAAAAGAAAACAGAAGAAGCCAGTGCTGTAAGAATGTGAACACAGGTGTAAATTGCAAGCTCAGTAAAGAGAATGACAGAACGATAACGTTTTCAACATACTGGTTCATACAGGTTTACAGAGCTTATCATTCAGCCACAGTTTGCTTTAACTGACCTCACACATGAAGATGTCAAAGATCCTCGTGGCAACGGGCAAAGGGAAGGAGGTGAGGAAGATGGTGAGGAACCAAGAAGAGGCATACATGGAGGTATGAAAGCTCTGAGCTTGGAAATGTATATGAAGCTCTGGGAGTTGCTCCTGTGAAAAAAATAACAATCAGACTCACTATTGTTGAAGCTTACATGTTGGCAAAGTGTTACTCCCCAAGCTATGAGGTGTCTACCTGGATCATGTACTCAAACTGATACATGCAGAGTCCCAGCTCAGCCATGCTGGGTTTGAAGAGTTCTCGTAATCTGTAGTCCTGCATCAGCTTCACAAACACGCAGAATGCTTCCTCTTCAGGCATCTAGAAAAATATTATGATAGTGATCAAATTACTAGCTGGACGTTTGTGTTACAGTGTGTGTGTGTGTGAGGATGTGTGGAGAATACAATCATTACCTGCATGAGCAGCAGACCCACAATGAATGCACTTCCCTGACAATAGCCAACCTCACGGTCCACCAAAGAATATGCCTAAGGTAACAGAGATTATCTTTACAGGAGTCTCACTGAAGATCAGATTTCTCTCTTTTTCTTTACTAAACCACCTTAAAACCAAATACCAGTTTTTGTTACTGGAACACAAGACTTATCGCTTTATCTGCATGCAAACAGGTTTCTTAGACACCACAGAAGACGCACCTTCATGACATTGAAGAGCACTTCCTGACCCAAGCTGTCTTTCTCCTTGAAGAACTCGTGCTCAGGATAAGTGCGAGCGATGTCTCTGCGTATGAGCTTCTCGCAGGGTGAAGTCATCTTTAATAATTCTGAGTACTGATCCTTGATGGGCATATTCTGGGCATTACACAACAGCTGCCACACTATAGCTCGAAAATGATGAGGAATCCCTTTTCTAACAAGATCCTGTAGAGAAATAAAAGAGTAGATATTTTCTTGATGTTCTCAAAGTATTCTGCAGGGTGTAGGCAACAACTTTTTAAAATGAAAAACACAGTTTTGTTCTCTGTTCAGGTTTTATGATAGTGTCAGAAATAATACCCAGTCACACAAACGTGGCAATGAATGCACATCAAATAACCATTCACCAGAAAATCATATCATTTAGAAGTTTAATTCCTTATTCCAAGAAACGTGGATCTATACCAGCAGGAGAGCAAGCAATCATGTTTAGCCTTGTTCTCATCCTCTCATGCAGGACTTGCACTACCTTGTTTGGGCCAGGTAAGTGTATGGATATTAGTTAAACAGATAAAATAGTACCAACTTATAGCACCTTGTTTTTCAATCCTTTTTTAACTTCTTTATGATCTTCATGGGGCAGGGATAGCTCAGTAGGTAGAGTGATGGCCCCATGATCGGAAGGTCGGGGGTTCGACTCCCCTGAACAGCTACCCTGAGGCACCTGAGCAAGTTACCGTCCCTACACACTGCTCCCCGGGTGCCCAATGGCTGCCCACTGCTTCACTGAGTGAATGGGTTAAATGCAAAGAGGAATTTCCCCACGGGGATCAATAAAGGATACATCAAAATTATGTTTTTTGTATGTGTCAAAAATCTTTTCATGGGAACTGCAGTCTAATAACGCAAATGTATCAGTTGCAGGTTAAAATAGTTAAAATCTTTAGTGCACAGGCCTGTCAGAGGGTCAGCTCAGGCTCATCAGGCCAATGAGTTTCTAATTCATTAGTGGAAATCCAGCATTCGCGTACACAGGCATACACGTGGTAGTGTAAAAAAAATAAAATAAACAGTGTTGGTCACTAGTTAAAAATACCATGGAGAAAGAACAACAATGGTGAAAAGTAACCCAGTAATTTGTTTGCTTGGACCAACAAGATGAAACTTCCTATGATTGCCAGAGGACACCATGGAGAAGGAAAGGCGACCACTTCTCCTCATCTAAGTTAATTAAGACTTTCTGAAGTCTGTTTTCGGTGCCCTCAAATGCAGCAGTAGTGCGGACAGTTGGTATACAAAGAGTAAAAGTTCAAATAAATAGCATCACTGTGGATCTCCCTTAAATAATGTAGTCATGCAGCTAGAGCATGCAGCTCAATTAATTTCAATTCAATTTTATTTATATAGCGCCAAATCGCAACAAAAGTCGCCTCAAGGCGCTTTATATTGTACAGTAGATCGCACAATAATAAATACAGAGAAAAACCCAACAATCATATGACCCCCTATGAGCAAGCACTTTGGCGACAGTGGGAAGGAAAAACTCCCTTTTAACAGGAAGAAACCTCCGGCAGAACCAGGCTCAGGGAGCGGCGGCCATCTGCTGCGACCGGTTGGGGTGAAAGAAGGAAAACAGGATGAAAGACATGCTTTGGAAGAGAGACAGTGATTAATAACAGATATGATTCGATGCAGAGAGGTCTATTAACACATAGTGAGTGAGAAAGGTGACTGGAAAGGAAAAACTCAATGCATCATGGGAATCCCCGACAGCCTACGTCTATTGCAGCATAACTAAGGGAGGATTCAGGGTCACCTGGTCCAGCCCTAACTATATGCTTTAGCAAAAAGGAAAGTTTGAAGCCTAATCTTGAAAGTAGAGATAGTGTCTGTCTCCCGAATCCAAACTGGAAGCTGGTTCCACAGAAGAGGGGCCTGAAAACTGAAGGCTCTGCCTCCCATTCTACTTTTAAATACTCTAGGAACAACAAGTAGGCCTGCAGAGCGAGAGCGAAGTGCTCTAATACAGCGGTCCCCAACCTTTTTTGCACCACGGACCAGTTTATGCCCGACAATATTTTCATGGACCGGCAATAAGGTGTCGCGGATAAATACAACAAAATAAAACTAGTGCCGGTACCGAAAAAAAGATTTATTCATAACACACGTGAAAAGACCCAGGAAAACTGAGTTAACGATAAAAACGATAACAAAATAACGCTGAAAACCTATAAAAACCCTGAAAACCATACATTTCACACCTGAGCCTCAACTCTCGCGGCCCGGCACCAAATGACTCACGGACCGGTACCGGTCCGAGGCCCGGGGGTTGGGGACCGCTGCTCTAATAGGGTGATATGGCACTATAAGGTCATTAAGGGGGCCTGATTATTTAAGACCTTGTATGTGAGAAGCAGGATTTTGAATTCAATTCTGGATTTAACAGGAAGCCAATGAAGGGAAGCCAAAACAGGAGAAATATGCTGATGCTAATAAATAACTTTTTTTTCCTAAAAAGTCTGCACTTCTTCACTTTTTGTAATGTGAAAAAAAGCTGCCGGAGTACAAGTGAAAAAAATACTAAGAGCTCCGCAACTCTATTCATTCATTTGAAACACCTTTATACCGCTGCACTGTATTAGCAGTGCAGAAAAATGATGACTTACTTATTTCCACTCAACTGGGAGGAATCCATATCAGTGCTGGTTTCCCCTTCAGTAGACACTTCGAACCACAAATGGATCGCAAAAGGTTGTTTTTTTTCCCACACTGAACAGTTTATCATAAAAACATCTCCCCAGAGAGGCAGTGGACTGGCTTCATGAGTTTAATGGTAGGGGAAACCATGACAATGTAAAATGAATCCATGGGAACCTAAATGCACATTTGGGATTCTTTTTTCAGCTCTGAATGTGAACGGCAGAAAGAAAAACACCAAACCCTTCCGTGGAGAAAAACATCAGAGACCTGCACCTGCATCTTAAACAGGATTAAACCATGGGTATGCCTCAAAGCCTAATATTTCTTTTTCCACTTCAGCACACTGTGCATCTTTTATAATAATACAGTTTCCACTGCCAAACATAATCTTGTCAGTGATACATTCTGTAGAGTGATTTATTTCCATAAACTACTGCTGATACAATTTGATTAAGCAATTTCCTGTGCTGACAGGGAACAGTCATTTTTCCTGCTATGCGGCCATGTGAGTGAGTGTGTGGTTGTGTATGTCTGTCTGTGTGCGGTGTCTGCATGCATCTGGTCAGTCCAGGGTGCATCTGGAGCAGAGGTCCACCCACACATGCTTTCAGCAGGGGACCCCTCTCCCCTCTTAGAGGTCAGATAAGACAAACCAAGCTTTGTTCTGGACTGAAACAATGCATCACAGTCTCAAACCTTGACTGTTGAACGAAAGCTGCCTTATGAGTCACAAGAACTACTCAAGAGCAGAGGGTCTTTGAACATTACATATGAAATACAAAGTATTAGAATGGTGAACACATCAGGGATTTTGCTGACAAGGGCAGAAAAAATGTACGTTTCTTCCTTCGTGCAACAGAAACTGTGTTTCTTGTAAGCAGAGCGGAAGAAAACAGCAATTTTGCGGAGGCCTCAGCAACTGTGATTAATATCCTAGGCTAGTTGCACCCATGCAATGATGACTACTTCTGTTAAATTACATAATAACACTGTGTATGTTCACAGCTCCTTCCCAGCACTTCCCCATTTAAACATTCAGCAACAAGAACAACAGAAACTCCGTCCCTACAGAAGACATTAGTCTTTTGCATGATTATTTTAATTAACAGAAACTTTACAGTAAAATATTTCTCTGTGTCAGTCATCTAAGTAACAAAAATAAATGGGCTTGAAGTCTCTATGGTTATAACAAACGTATGACTATAAATGCTGAGCACCTAGCTGTTCTGGCACAGCTACTGGTTGTCAGTTTTCCTAAATGACCCAAAGAAGCCTTCAGTTGGAGGAGAATTCAACAAAACTTCCATTAACAGCAGTCAGTGCATAAAGATAAAAAGCACCAACTGTAGATCCCCAGTAACTTTCAATCTGTTGCAGCTGCACTGAGTCGTTTAACATCAGGACACATCAGGCTTTCTGCTGAGTCACCACTATCCCAGACTTGTGGCTACAATCAGGTGGTCCAACACACACCTGGCACAGTTTTACACAACAAACAACAATCACTGTGTATGTCCACAGTCTTTGTGCAGTTTAAATCAGACTGCCACTGCCACTGTCTGGGCACAGGATTATTACGGGGCTTAACAGAGTAACTGTAGAAACAAGCAAGCTAAAATTAGCGTCAAATATCAACGTCTGAAATAACAAGTTCAAGGGCAACCCCGCAGGGTCACTGAGGACAGAGATAGCCTTAAAATTATCACTGGACCAAGTAAACAGTCACACAAACTGGGCCTTTGTAACATTTGAGCCAGGGAGATTCAAATGGCAGCAAAAAATTATAAATACAATTATAATAACAACAAAACAAATCAGCCATGATTTGAAATATGTTAAGTTAAACAATTTCAATGCAGAAACAGCAGCATCATTGGACCCTTTTTTGCAACCTAGAATAAATGTCATGGAGTTTTGTCTTTAAGTGTGTAGAGGTTTATACAGGTTTGAGACTAGAAGGAGACGCAAATCCCTTTGGTGTTTTGCGAGGAATGGCAACAAATTCTACTAAATCAAATATGCACAGCTATTTGTTTTGGTGACCCCGTGTGAGTAAAGGAGCAGCTGAGAGAAGGCTCTTAACCTTGTCTTCAAGGCATCAGATGTCTATTTGTAAGCTAGTAAAATAGCCCAGGCTGAATAAGCTCTTAAGCAGGTCTGCATATGATCAGCCGTCACCTCACAGGTAGTCATGTGCACAAGTCTCACCTTAAGCTGCTTCTCTTTCTTCTTGCGCACTTCCTCCCATTCATTGACAATTCGCCCCCACAGGATCCATGAGTCCTCCTCCAGGTGGGAGAGGTTGGATGAGGCGGAGGAACTGGACACCAGGGATGAGCCACTGTTTCGCCTGGAGCCATTCATGGAGCGCAGCGACTTGCTGTCTGTCTCCAGTAGCCTTTAGAGAAGGTGAGAGGTGAGATATACTGTGAACATTTAAGAAACTGTGCAGAGACACAACTACATTATACTGTGACTTTGTCAATGTCTGTCCATCAGACATCCCATTTACCAGGCAAAGTACAATTTCACATCTTCAGGGAAACCCAGACCATAGTGAGATCATTTTCCAAAACACTATGCAAATGCAAAACACAGTTTGAATGAAAGCTGTGTGGATATAGATAGAACTTTCAACTTGACAGGTGCATGAGATGTTATATGAAAGCTAAAAACAAAACTAAAACAAAAAAAACCCTAAAAAAAAAAAAAAAGGAAAGAAAGAAAGGACTGTAAAAATATAGTAAATGGAAATACTTACTTAGCTAGTTTAAATCATATGCATTCTTTTGAGGATTATTATTTACACTAGTGTAACAGCTACTGTTTTGACACATAATAACCGTCTTCCCTTTATTCAGATCTGGGTCAAAGGCCAGCGGTTGAGTAGAAATGCATAGACTTTCTTCCTTCTAGGGATGCACCAAGGCATTGAAAGCCTGTCTTCTTCTGGCTGGACGTGTCCCAAACACCCAAGCTAGGGGGAAATCCTATGCAGCTGGATCTTTTTGATGTGGACAAGCAGTGGCTCTACTTTGAGTCCCTCAACCTCTTTCTAAGGATGGACACTCTTTGGAGGAAGCTACTCCTGCCACTTGTATCCTCAGTCTAATTCTTCTAGTCCCTACCCACAGCTTGTGGCCACATAAGAGAATCAGGTAAATGCTATGACCTAGCATTTATATTCTTGAGCAATATGAGCCAAATCTCACAGGTTAATGCTGAATCAGACTGAAAGCTGACCAAAAAAGGGTTTAAAACACTTCTGTTGAGTGAGAGAGAGAGAGATGACATTTATTTAAAATCTAATGGCTGCAACTGTAAGTGGTTGAAAATAAGCTGTAAAGGTCAGTAAAATATTTTCTGACTCATTTTGTTAATATCATTCATTTCTTTCATATGTGCTCAGCATGTCAAGTAGCGCAAAAAAGCCCGTGTGCCACGTTTATCACACACTTCATCAGTCTTATCAGTCTTTCACTCACAAAGTGACCCGATCAAAGATCAGCGTGTGGAGAAAAAACGCGGTGACTGCCAACCTGCGTGGCACCAAAGAGCTTATGTCACACAAACAAAGGCTCAGACACCTGATCTCGGAAAAAGGACGGGGCCTCTCCAGTGGAGCCTGTGATGTCACTGAGTGCGCTAACAGAATGGCTAGGGTTACAGCCAAATTTGGGTTGTGTGGGAGGGAGTGAAACGGACGGCCCCCGACAGAACAGAGTCTCTCTTTACTTGTATTCGGCTTTGACACCGAGCTAAAGAGAGAGCTAAAGTTTCACAGGAACTACCCGTTTTTCAAGCAATTCAGTCAAATGATCAAAAACAGTGACTCAGAAAAAGTGTTAAACATGAGCCTAAATATACTTACAGCTCTGCTAATAACTCACTAACAGCGAAATACAAAACCAAAGCCTTCTGAATATAACGAACTTGTAGCTAATATTTTAGTGACAAAAACATATTCTAAATAAAGTGACAGGCGGGAAAAAAGTGCGTCATGCCCACAATTTTCAAGAAAATAACTAATGAAATACTGCAAACTTACCAAGATAAACTCATGATGTACTCTACATGTCTCAGTTTTCTAAGAATTCAGGAATTCTGGCAAGTCTCATTAACAAATTGAAGGCAACAGTGCAGGATTTCCTCGACTGTGTGACACCACTGAACCAACGCTTCGGACTTTTATCTGCTCTGAAGGGTACAAAGGGCTCCCCAAACACATGCACCTGATAAACAACTACAGGCCGCGTCACAGTATCTGTAACTAAGTCCTCCTGCCTGCCGTTGCACCTATCTTATTAACACCTAAGTGACAAAATGACAAGATTTGTGTATTAGGGTTGCGTTAGGATTTCGCAGCAAAATAAAGACACTAAACGGGCATTGTGAAGTGAAGGAAGGGTCAAAGGTTAGACGAACTTGAGCTCTGTGATTGAAAAATGTTATTCAATAGATATGGATGTGGTTTGAACTTTATAAAGGACATTATGAAGAACATGTCTCTGATTATTTTTGATCTTGCCTAAACAAATGTCACTTGGCATTATAGGGCAGGAGCTGTGGTAGGCGTTACCGATGAGTCAATGACCGCTGCATTCAACAGAGCTTTGCTGTGACACAATCCGAGTGGCACACTTGGTTTCTATGCTGACACAGAGTGTACTATCCATGGGAGAGATCTACAGCAGGGAAAGAATTCACAAAGCTGGCTTTAGAGAATAGTTGCGTCATCCTCTAACAGTACTTTTATCTGACGTGAACAATGAGAACCTCGGGGACTGCACACTATAGTCTTCTCTCACTGATCCAATATTTCAATAAACCCATCCACAACTAGACATGCTCTGTTGTGGCTTTGAGAGTCCTTATCAAATTCTGGATCTTGTTGCAAGAACTGTTTATCTGATCGAATCTAAATGAGGAACCAGCACAGGAAAAAAAACACTCCCAAAGAGACCATAGTCTTCATTTCAATGTTTAATGGACATTGCTTCAGCCATGTGAGCCGTTTACGGTTTACCTAGCAGTACAGACTGCACGAATATGGGTACAGTATGTGAGTCAACCAGAGGGAAAATTGCCATTCAGAGTCTACATGCTGGGAAACCTTCACCCCTGGAATATTCCGCACCCTGAAACAACAAAACGGCCAACAACAAACTAAGAAACTTTCGAGATTATCTGAATATAATTTTTGTGAGTGGTTTGGTGGACTCAATGGAAGCTTCACCCAGTGAGCTGAGTCAAAATCAAGTACATGAATTAAAGCTTGCACTGTGAAGCTGGTTACATTTCCATATAAAATGATGACGTAGAGAGAAAGAAGCAACAGACGGTCTCTTACTTTCTTCACTTCACTCTCTTTAGAACACATGGTGCCTGCACCATGAGAGCAAGCTGTTCTTTGCAAAGCAGTATGATACTATTCAAAGCAGACTGGAGCCTTTCCCAGGGGGAGGGGCAGGGCACGATCTGAATAGTTAAATATTTGATTACATTTAAGTTGAATATTTAGGCCCTAACAAACTTATCAGACCCAATCTTCTGATAACGTAGCTTCAGAGGAACAGTGTTTCAGCTTTAGGTGGAGCCAGCTGATATCCTGAAAAGACTTCTGGTAATGTTTACAGTTCTGACTATAAATAATAATAATAATAATAATAATAATAATAATAATAATAATAACAATAACCTAATTGTCTTATATGGATAAGAGAAGGTTTCAATGCATTCCTCGTTTGTTCTCCCCATGTACCTTTAACCTCCTACCTTCAACCACCCCAAATTCTGAGAGTAAAAATGAAAATAGAAATCTTGCCTATTCCTAAAGAATCTTTATACTCATATTCAGATATCTATCAGCTATATTATATCAAAAGCAACAGAAAAATCTTGCATTTATGGGAGAAGAAGTCATTATTAAAGCACCTAAATGTTAACAGACTAGAACCTGACTAACTACTGAGTGTTTACTTTTATTCCATCAATACTTTACCCTCTTTCATCTAAAGGTGGCTAGTTTGCAATCTGAACATCACTAACGTGTTTCTGCATGTGTAGCAAAAGATAAATTTGTAGGATCTGCAAAATGATTCTGTGACGGTAATAAGAGAGGTGTGCGCAACTGCCCAAATACAACATAATAAGACAAAGGTTTTGTGGATTTAAGATTTTCAATAAGGTCTAAATAATTAACCACTCAGAAAACAATTTTAATGACTATATGATTAAATTAGGTTATGGCTTATCTTAGATAGTATTTGCACCAATAAGAATAAAGAATTTTTTCACTTGCAATTTTGAGTATATTATTGTAAACACCAGCAGAACAAAACCAGACCAGAAACAACTGTACTTCCTGAGGAAGTTAAACTTGTCTGGGGTGTACAGGAAGCTGATGCCCTACAACATTTGCACATTTCAGTGTGCCTGCTGCTGACAAGAACAAACTGCATAGAATAATGAGTTCGTTTTTACATCATCCATCAAAACCTGCTTCCCATTTTTTAACAGGAGCATGAGTATTCCCTCAGTGCACTTGTCACAGTCTGGGTTTAGTCCATTAGCACTTACATTTAGAACATTGTGAGCTAGACTGGGTCATACGGAGGTTCTATTCCATCAACTAGAGCTCTGAAACATGGACCAAAAAGCTCATATTCATGTATTTTCAGACTGAATAGTGGCATACAATACCGGTATTTTCTACTTAGCTGAATACATGATCAGATGGTACTTAAAGTCATGTGTGATTTATCACACTATTAAAATAAACTGTGACCAGAACACACACAAAAAAAAAATAATTTCATAGGTCATATTAAGCCGCAAGTTTCTCAGTCACGAGCTACTGGAATATCCCTGAAGCTTAGTAAGACTTTCTGGTAAATCTATTTAAGATCAATAAAATAACAATACTCAGTAAATGTGATTCCAGTGAATGTTTCACTTTCTCCATGCGGCTATACCATAAATACATGATGACATGCACAACTAAATCCAAACAGTGTATGCTGACTCTGCGGTACTTTTTGCTTGTGTTGTTTCAACAAATCAACAAACCATCGTTCACAGGTGCAATCTGGGCTTCCACATTGCCCTTTTTGGGTTAGAATGGGCATTTAACCGTACAGCTATGAATTAATGTCATTAAAAAGCTCCAAAAGATAATACTGAAGTAGTGGAGATGAACCATGACAGACAGACAGGCCCATGTCCGGCTATGATACACATGCTTAAGTGGTAAGCCTCACAGCCTGCCAGTTTAAAAAAAAAAGTCATTGCAATGCCGGTGATTTTCTCTTTGGCTCTGGCTAAAATAGCTTTGGGAAGACTCTAATGAGGTTCTTACCAGGTTTGCTTGCAGAGCACAGAAAGAAAGCGTATGGGCAAGCACTATGGAGAGTAAAAGAAGCATAATATAAATGCTGGCACAGCTTTACACAAGTTAACCTTTCTCAAAACGCCATAAAATTAAATTCAGCATACTGTAAAGAGTATTATCAGACCCCTTTTAAATTTTAAATCACTTTGTGACTTTTGTTCTTGAACAGCACTATATAAAGAATTTTATCTATTTACCCTATGCCTAATTTTAATACATATCAATATACTTATAATATACTCCCCAGCCCTACTATCAACTTTCTAAAATCTTACTTCATAGTTAATACTACTATTAGCAAAGTTTACCTTAGATGGTCAGTGAGTATTGCTCACATGTCACATGCCATTATAATCTTGGTAAATGGTAAATAGAATGGTTCTTATACAGTGCTTTTCTGCTCTATTTGAGCATTCGAGTGTTATACAGTGTTGCAAAACAGGCCTCATTTACACCATTCGGTTGTACAAGCACTTTTTTTTCTCTTTTACACCGACATTCACACACATTCTTATTTCGATGGAAGCATTGGTGAGCAACTTTGGGTGCAGAATCTTGCCAAAGGATTGTGCTTCATGACTAGCAAACAGAGGTTATAGTCTACATTGTCCAGAGGAAATTAACTTTGTGTCTCTGTAAGGTCTCAATGTTCAAAAACCAGTTCCAACTGTCTCCAAAACAGTCAGACTGTATTCTCCACCCCTGTGTAACTACATCACAAACTGTCTCAAAGAATGGTTCAATACAGTCTACCCTGTGCCACGCAACCTGAAATCAAACATGAGTCAGTTCGCACGGGAAGCTTACCTGTTCTGCTCCTCGAGCTTGGCAAGTAGCTCCACATCATCAGGACTGAGCTGGGCCGGCGAGGATGGGGAGAGGCCAGGCGAGGACAAAGAGGTGGAGGAGGAGGTAGCAGTGGTCTGCAAGGATGTGGGCGTGGCCACCTGGCTAGCCATCTGACTGACCGTGTGGGACACCGAGTTCTTCACCCATGAGAGAGTAGAACTCAGCTTACCAGCAACCTTGTCTGTCGCCACCTGCAGAAGATGAGAAGCATGAGCCCAAGCCTTCTGATATCTCTCAGTTTCATCACAATTACAGTATTAAACACTTTCACTAACCACATCCTAGTACGAACTACACCATTTAACATCACTTCCAGTCACTTATATGAAGCCCCCATTTACAAAGAATTAAATATTTATCAAAACATCTTCCTCCTGATAGAATATCAATACATCCCAGCAGCCTTTAGTGCTACATTATCAGCTTTGTTGGAAGCAGCGCCAGGAGTCAGTGTCAGCTGGATCGATACACCTGCTTAGTTTACAAAGTCAGCATTGGCAAACAAATCTGTCTCTTTCTGATACCACGATCAATACTTTAAATGACTTGCTCGTATTCCAGTAAAGGCGTGTTGACTAAGGACAGGATTAAAATAATTCTGTCACAATTCTGGAGGTTCTTAAAATGATGTTCTGTGGATTTTATTTACTTTATAGGAGGAACATTATGCTTTTACTTGCATATATGCAATATGTGCTGTTACAATGGTTGATGCTCATATTAAAAAAGGTCCAAGTTTTAAATAATGAGGTCAGTACATGTGCAAGTAATCCCTACGAGACAAATGTTCAGTTTCAGTCAGTTTGGCTGTGAACACAGCAGCTCACTCCTGTTTGTGAGGGGCAGCCAAACACCATTTATCCATTTAAAGTGGAGGTAACCTTCAAAGGACAGGAGCTAAAACTGAGGAGCTGCTTCAAGTCAGTGCATGAAAAGATTAATGATTATTTTGAAGTATAAATCATGAAACCAGTCAGAGAATAAAAATATATATGGTGTAGGAAATAAGAACAATAAATCACTTTAAAATAAAGATACTGCTTTCTTTATCTGTAAACATTACTAATGCAGAAGTACCGTCCATTCTTTTTAGTCATATCTGACATTTCAGGTTTACTGAGGAAGGGATTTTTGTGCACTACATGCCACACCAGTATAATGGGCGACAATACTGTCTCCGTTTCACTGGACACTACTGACTGCAGCATGAAGAATGGCTCAAAGCAACACTTGGAAACTGATAATCTATTATCATAAAGACAGACTATACTTGAAAAAAGAAGAAAAAAAGAACAACCATCAAATAGCAGCATAAAAATGAATGCAGGTCATCTTAAATCCACTCCTACCTGCTACTCCAAACAATCCAAACTACAGCTGCTTTCCGTGAGGAAATCCAGCATGCCTTCATTAAAAAGGACAGCTTAAATATTTCAAATCCAACGCAAAAAGTATTCCACTCTTATGAACCTTTGATCGACTCAACGACGCACGGTCCTTTAGTCATATGCTGATCAAACTGAGCAGGGGTCAAAGTGCTCCACAAACGACCGGCTTCCTTCAAGTGAAACAAGATTACAGCAGGAAGCATATCTCTGTGCTCAGCAGAAAGAAATTCACCTCACACCTGAGAAACAGTTTTTAACTTCACCTTCACTCCGACAGGATGTCTGGATACGGAGACCTGACAGGAAACCAATCATTTCAAAAACTACCCTGAAAAAGATGACTAATTTCTCTGTATCTAGTATCACACCATAGGAGGAGGGACAATTTGTGGTAAGTGTGGTGATAGGAATGAACTATGGTGCACACTGAAAGTGTCTTAGCTAAGCTTTTTTTCCTCCTGTCAAAAGAAACAGCCAGACTTTGTGACAACATAAGAAACCATCCTTTAATATAATATCTTCACTATGAAATGATTTGATGTCATTGAGCTTTGGATACCAGTGACGTGAAATGCAAATCTGAAGTAACAGATCTTAATAGGAAACAGAACAGTTCTTTTTCAGCCTCATTTCACCACAAACTTAATGTATATGACATCGAGCAGTCATCTCACTAACAGAAGCACAACTACAATGCAAAGATTACAAAAACAAAAACAACTCACCATCTGAGAGACTAACTACAGCACTGACTGACAGTAACACTTTCACTTTGGAACCCATTAATCAACCATTATTATAAACTCAATCATCCAAAAAACAAACAAAGACCATGAACAATATGCAAAGAAAACATACACAATGCAAAATTAAGGACACAACAGCCTGTACATATTACACTATCGGGCTATTGGCTCAAACTGCCATCTCTAACACAACTGTGTCAGCTTAGAAATGTAATGCCCTCTCTGCAGCGCCTCCTATGGCACTGTCTGCAATCTTATTATTTTGTTTATTAATTTTCCCTCTTTGGGCAACAATGAATACTGTCTCCCTAAAACTGCACAAACCCTTGCTCATTCAGTATCATCTGTGTAGGTCCTCAGTCATCCAGGTCATGGTAGTCTAAGGAGCTTGAAAAGAAGGCGACTGGACTTTGCTGGTTCACTAAGCTGTTTACGCATAGTTTAGCATCTCTATTCTGTATGACTAAAAAAAAATATGATTTATCCCACTGAATATGAAACATCTAGAAAAACAAAGATGCTTTACTTTGTCATAAAAGATATAGCATCTAATATAAACAGGGGCCTGTGCCAAGTCTATTCTGGAACAGAGAGAAACAGGAAGTTAATACACCAAGTTTACTATTTTCATAACACCACCCAGCTGCTGACCTGTCACCGTGGGGGACACGTTTACTGACCTTCATCAGCGATATGACAACAGAGCTAAACAAACAAATCCTCATTCTGCAGCTCTACAGTGTCTCTGCATTAAGTCAACATGGATGGAGAACAAAAAGACATCCGAACACACAGAGGGTAACATTAACCTTGCAGAAAAACAAGACAAAAGCAGCAAAGGTCTGTGTAATGAGCGCACTCCCACAAACACATGAAGGTTTAGTTAAAAAGAGGAGCAGAGAACAAGGCAGGTAGAATATTAACCATTTACTATAAATAAACCATGAGTGCATCAACGAATTCATCTCCATTTGATTTGTGAAATCCTACTAAAAATGACAGTTTGCATGACCATAAAGACCACTGGCCTTTACATCTACCGCTAAGCTTTTTCCAGTCAGTCCAGCACTCACAGAACAACTTTCAACAGTTGTTGAGACCTGCATAGAACGAGTTACTAACACCAGCACCAACTGATGTGAGCAGTGAAAGGTCTCTGTCAGATTTTACTCAGCCCATTTCAGCAATCAATCAAACAATCAGCAAAATGAAGCTTAGAGTCCAATCAATTCATTCATTCAATTACAAAACAAAGCATTGGCAGCACTGCTCACTGATTGGAAAATCATGATAAATATTTGAATTACAGCCAAATTAAAAAAATAACTACCATAAAGATGGACGTTATTAAAAGAACATCTTAACAAATTGCATATTCTTTGTGAAAACTTAAACTGTCAGGGAATCATTAACTGATCCTGAGAAAAGGACCTCTCTAGGTTTTATCTTGCATGGAGGTTTCTTTTAACTCAAAGCTTTGTGCATCACTGAAATAGAAGAACGTAAAGACTAACTTCAAAACTACATGGGAAGAGAAAAGATGACCATATACACTAAATGTGTAAAGAGAACATCTAGCCTTTTCAAAACTGATGTAAAACCTGGCTGATGTCAGACAAACGTCAGCGATTTACATTGGGTAAAACCCATGTTATTTCCTTACATGCACTGGTGGATTCCTATAACCCAGCCAAATGGTGAATCTCATTAATAATGAGAATCACTGAAAAAAGTAAAGCTCAAAAACAAATCCTAGTGTATTTTATATTAGATGTTTCTGTCAGGATATACAAGCATTCTGAGAGTAGCAACTAAAATGTAATCATCTCACGACAGGACATGCTTAGACAGATGCCAATGTCCAGGTGGCCTTAGGAGACATTCCTTCCAACAAGGCACGCCAACTGCAGCAAGGCCTCTCTATAAATCCTGGATACAGAGATTGTTGCTTCTTTTGTTTGCCAAAGAACTCAAAGGGGCCCTGAGATGCAGTGTGCATAGCTAATGAAACCCACAGAAAGGCCAGAAGAAGGCGTTAGGGAATAACTTCATGGGGAACTGAGAAAGACCGCAAAGGCAGAAGCTTTTACTGTCTTTACTCAAAATGAACAACACCTAACAGACAACTCTCAGAACTCTTAGCTAAATGTAAAGCTTGAAGTTTCAGTCAAGAAGATATTTACAGTCACTCGGCTTTCGTGTTCCCATTTCTAGGAGGGGAATTACATCAAATTTGTCTGGCTGAGCATCAGAGCCTCTAGTCTCAGAGGAAAAAAAATGTCCATGTGCTTTGTGAGGGTGTTAAAACGCAGGCCTGACTTATAATAACACACACAGACACACACTCTGAGGTGGGAAGGCCTTTGACTTCACACACACAAGTGCAGATTTTCCCAGTGTAGCATCGGAATTTCAATGGTCTTGCTGAAGGCTATTCTTCAGCGTGCACCCACATAATGAGAGCTACATTTGGCCCACAAAAATCTAGCATTACAGTAGTGTGGGAAATCATATGTGCTGGCAGCAGCTTATTTTATATAATACCAGTACTTAAATTTCAGCCATGGATGGTTTATTCACTGGGAGAAACAGCTACAGCCAATCTAAAACATTAACTATAAGGCCTTTTTGTCTTGCTTTTTTATATAAATATACACTAAATATAATATAAATATAAGTTGAATCCGCCTGATCATACTTATTAAATAAATGAGGGTAACATAAACACGTTAGTGAAATTGTGGGGAAGAAGAAAAAAACTCACAAGGGGGAAAATGGTGGCTGGGGGGATCAAAACACTGAAACTACACTGAAGTGACAGCATTACTGATTTGTGGCTTTTAGGATTTTCTTTCTATGCTACACAAATAATGTAATGCATTACTGGTGATTGTATTTGTAGGTATTATCTTTGCTTTGATGCACCACAGGGTTGAAATCACAGGCTAAACTGGATGCATTCAGTTAGGTACTGCAGTTATAATATTTCTCACAGGCCACATGCTAATATAAACAGACCTGACACATTGTTTACAGTAATAATTACAGCTTGGCTTTTCGTCTCATGACAAGTTAAATGTTACTTCTTGTTTTCAGTACTAGTTGTTGGCAATAAGTTCTCTGAGGGAGAAAACCACTGTTATTCTGTGTAAAATGACCAAAAATAGATTCAAATGTACTTTTTTCTTGTTCAGCCAAAGACACATACATAGAGTGTAGGTGGCGAGTACATAACACGATCATCCTCTGCTTCGCTTAGTCACACACGATTTATTGTAACTCCTTGATCCATGTTCTCCAAAGACTCTTAAATACGGGGGTCACAGGAAAGTTCTTGAAGCTTCATGTCCCCTGGGTTCACGGATTTGACTCACTGACATACAAAAAGTGTGAGAAGTTGTTATGTGTTTGTTGGGAATTTGGCAATTGACACCACATGAACCAAAGTTGTTCATCGATGCACTGTGGCTCAAGCTACAACAAAAAAATAAATGCTAATCTGAGGTAAATGTGTATTGAAACTGATTATTTCAGTGAAATGATGAGCTAAGTACAGGTAGAGGAAACGATAATTATCACGATGATAAATAACACTGATACTGGCATATTGGCAAATAAAATGACATTGATAGCTGATATTTATCCTTTGTGTCACATCAATTTCCACCTGGCCAAATGATCATAGTGATATTAGCAACTTTTCTCTTCTCTCTCACATAGTTTGTTTGTCATCTCTCTTCTCCTTCTCTGAACAGTTAAGGTAGATAGCCCTTCCTCACTAAGCCTGGATCTGCTGGTAAATTCTTCCTGTTGACAGAGAGTTCTTCCTCCCCGCCATTTTCAAGTGCTGCTCATAGGACATCTCTGATCGTAGCGGTTCTCACTCTAATATTGCATGGTCTTCCCGTCACCAAATGTAGAGCCCTGAGATGACTTTTGTGAATTGGCAGATTCTATATTAAACTAAAAAAAAAAAAAAAAAATCTGTATAAGCCCCATGTTACACAGTCTGTGCATCCCTCAATATAATGCACTGTTTTAGGTCATTAGTCTGGCAATATTATACATTTAGATCAGTTTAAATTCCTTTAGGAATTTAAAGTACGAATGAAATACACTTTAATTCGGTCTGGTGAAGTTTCTTCCTGTTATAATAACTTCTGGTGGGTTAAAAGTCCGCTTGATCTCTACTCTGAGAGCTGTTGCAACTTGCAAGTCACTTCTTTGCAGCTGGACTGACGCATATGCTTGGCTGCAACACAGCCAACACTACTGCTGAGCAGTTTAAATCCTTTGCTTAGTCTACTGACACACACATAATATTGTTCACCTATCAAAAACACGTTAGGGGACGGGGGAAGCTGAGTACAGATGCATTAGACGCCGAACTCCCGATTCCTTTTATGGCTTGCTGATGTTGTGAAATGACGAAATGGAGATCTAGCATCAAATGCAACAGTATGCACACTCTGTCTTCCAGAAGGCTCTAAAGTCGACGCGTCGGACAACACTACAGGAGGTTACATGTTGAATAAATGCGACTTTAACAGACACTACTCTGCAAGAATAAATACACTGCTTATTAAAGGATGAAGTGTTTTCTAGGTTTTGTTTTTTTGTTCCAGGCGATAGCCCGAGTCCTTTATAAAGTAGTTTGGAGATCAACAGCAAACATTTAACACAAGCAACAGCGCCAACAAGCCGTGATACACGCTAATACTAAACCGCAGTTTTTGAGTTAAGTAAAGATAATCTGCTTTACTTTAAAGTAATGTCACACTGTTCACGTTAACAGTCACGGGTGAGAACTAAGATTTTACGACTTACTGATCGTTCCAGTATTTAGACATAGCCCGAAAATAGCAAGAACATCATTTACCTTGAACCGTTTTTAGCCACCCGCAGCAGACGTCGCCTGCTTCCCATGCACGAAAGTGTGCTAGTCCTGATACTATGAGAAAACGACAGGTTTTCACACGGTTCACCCAAGTACATATGTTACCCAAGATAGCCTAGATCGGTTTCCACTTGAAAGCTAGCCAGCGTTAAGTTAGCTCGTTCCCATTGACTCTTGGGTCCAGCCCATGCAGCCGTAATACGTGTACACAAATGTCTGCGGAGCTGAGACAGACGGCGGCCTACCGGAGTGTTTACATCCCACAGAGCATGCCCGATTTGGGACAATACTGACACCAAGCGTTCAAATTGCGCAACTGCACCTCCAATACGTCATTTCTTTCATTCGTTGTTAAGGGAAAATCAATGTACTTGTTATAGAAAAGATTGGAATTAAGTTAAGTTTTCTTCCCTATGCTCTTCCTTGTGAATAGCTTTAAGATCATCAGCTAGATTGATGATGACAGATGATTTAGCTGTGCTTCTGACTGTACCTGAGGACGTCATTACTTTTGCTCTTTATGATTACTCTCCGCGGCAACACAAACTGTACAAACACAACTAAAGTGACACCTTAAACCTGCTTGCCAGGACAGGTTTTTCACATTATGTTAAATATCTTGTTCAAAAGCTGGTTAGTGAATTAATTAAGTTTCATTAACAATTTTAATAAACTAAGAGTGAGAGAGAGTGAGTGAGAAGTTGTAACCTGTTTAAAAAATATATATGGATAAGACATTTTAAGAAACAAAATACGTAAAGAATCCTGTTATCAAAGACAGAAGCAGATACATATGAAATATCTTTGAAAGGAATCAAAATTATAAGCCTGTATTAGGTTTGTCCAAGTACTTTTCAAATAATTATGCCTTTTTTCATTATTTAAATTTAGCTCCAAAGTGTCATAACACGCTACAGAATACACAAAGCATTCAGGGAACAGGATATAAAAAAGCGAACCATTCACACCATTCAAATTAGGCTTATTTGTCTTTTTGCCAACGATACGACAGATATCACCTCATGTCATGACTGTTTTTCAACAGCTCTAATTTGCAACCAGTGTGTCCATACAATGTAAAATCTTCAAGTCAAAGAAAAGAGCTCCACACAAATGTTTTAATGCTTACCTAATCTTCTTACCTGAAATTCATTGCTGAGAGAAAAATACCTGTGTTAGATGAAACCTGGAGGTACAAACACTTTGGTCTTTATAAATTTCAGTTAAGGAATCTTATCTTCATTGAAAAAGCAGAAAAACACCATAAACAAGTCCAGAAAAAACTCTGGTGTAAACCTTCAAAAACTACTTTAACGTATCAGGAAATATTAATTTGAAAAATATCTATAATATGACACCTCAATCAAAGTGCCTTCAGTAGCTATATGTAGCTCATAATGCAGCAATCACTTGCTCCGGTAAAAATATGACTCGACTGACTACCTAGAATCACATACCACGCACTCATGAAACCTACTTTTCAGGTTTCACATGAGAGCAGTGACGCATTTCTTTTGTTGACAAGCCGGACACTCCTTCCTCCATGACAGTGTCTGAAAAGCAACTCGAACTGTAGTTGACACTTGGCAACACCACAGTGAATGTAGGCTTCTAACTCTGAGACACTGTCAACAATCACATCTCAGCCCGTCAACCATAAATATTTACATACTTCTGGCTGCACACCCAAATTGTAACGCACATTATTGAGGTAGATTATGACGAAACAGTTGAGTCACAGAGACCTTAAAATAGATGAGAAAGTTGCCTGGCTTTTTATAAATAGATCTTTATAATGTTTTGTGCTAATATTGGCTGAGCCAGCAAAGAGACAAATTATTGTGAAGAAGGAGCGTCATCAAACTGTGACTCTGCTTGTGTTGTTTGCAGTCACACACTCCTAACTGATGTCTACAGTTATCGCTCAATTATTGATGCAGACATGATTAACATCCATACTACTGTACTATCTTGATTTGTACCACACCTCAAAGTGCACTGTCAAAGATCAGGACATGGAAAATGTATTTTTATGTTAAACGGTGGATTCCCGTAATTGCAGAGAAAATAAAAAATTCCAATTAATTCAGTTGCATTTATATAGCACCGCAGCATAAGACCAGTGTCCTCAATGCAGTCTATGACTCAGTTTCTGCTTTGGAACCACAAATGTGCCTGCACTCAGAGAGAGATCTACTCTAATGGGATGCAATGAGGTCTTTATTTTCTATTTTATATGCTCACCCACAACTTTATTAGTAACACATCATCAACTGCTCATTAATGAAAAGCGAGCATCACAATAGGAAAGAAAAGTTATTTAAGTGACTTTGAACATGGCATATTTGTGGGTGCCAGATAGACTGGTCTGAGTATTTCAGAAACTGCCGATCTACTGGGATTATCTAAGGTTTACAGATAATGGTCTGGAAAAAAAAAAAATCCAGTGAGTGGCAGTTCTCTGGTAAAAAATGCTTTGTTGATGCCAGAGGTCAGAAGAGAATGGCCAGACTGCTTTGAGCTGACAGGAAGGCAACAATAACTGAAATGACGACTTGTTACAACCAAAGTATTCAGAAGAGCATCTCTAAACCTTGCAGCAGAGGAGCTACAGCAGCAGAAGACCACACCAGGTGCTACTCCTGTCAGCTACGAACAGGATACTGAGGCTACGGTCAGCATGGGCTTACCAAAACTGGAGAACAGATGACTGGGAAATTGTTGTCTGGTCTGTAGAAGTGGACTCGTGTACTGGTGTCCAGTTGATACTACTGTGATGAAATCGATATGTTGTTTCTACCCTCTGAGTTCAGTATGTAGCCCAGTGAATTATGTTAAATAAATTATTTTCTTTGGAAACAAAAAATATAGCTCAATGGCACTATGAAATCTGTCTGAACCTTTTGTGTTGACTGTCACATCTATTTTATTTATAGTTGATAATGCTATAAATAAATATAGTACTTTAAAGACAGACACATTTACATTCCACGTCTTCAAAAAACCCAGTTTCCAAATACATGAAAAGCTGAAAAGTGTGTTTTATTGTGTTAACTAATTAATGTGGAAAATAAAAATCATGCTTTTATTAGTTAAAGGTATGGTATCGGCAACACTGACCCTCTATTTACTTGATATCTGATTGATACCAAATCAATCAGTGCAGCATCTCACAGTGCTATTGATCTGATCAGCATTGATTTCAGCTGCGACATAAATTGGGTGCAAACATCATGAAAAAAGGATCCATCATGACTTGTATCAATGGCTCAGTCAGGTTACAGTGCTGTAAAGATAAAGGTAAAGATTCCTTTATTTTTGCAACAGCCATGTTGTGGGTGTTATTGTATACTGTGCCATGTTTATGCTGGTGTTTGTGTGAAAATTGTACTGAATATTAACAGGTAGGGGGTGGTGAGTGAGGCTCACTATGTCCAATCACTGGCCTTATTGTTCAATGTTCTGATGGCTTAGGGAAAAAAAGGTGACTTTAAACACCTATACCTCCTACCAGAGGGCATGAGGTTGAACAGGAGCTGTCCAGGGTGGGACAGCATTGCCCTCCTGAGACACCAAGTGCTGGCCATGTCTGGAAGCATGAAAAATGTGAAAAGTATTGGTCCTGGTACAGAACCTAGTGCCACTCTATATCTTACTATTTTGTCTGTGTGAGTTTCCCTGTCTACATCAATAAATCACGAACTAACAGATATGCTATAATATAAAACACCACTTACTGTTTTTAGGTGCATCTGTGAACTGAAAACTGACACTAAGTTTCAACAGTGTGTTTCCTGTCTGGGAACATTACTGAGACACTCCACTTTCACTTTATTTGCAACAGGTTGAAAAAGGGGTCACGTTTGTGTCTGTGGATTATTCTGACTAACCAGTCATAACTGTTTCTTTACATATATTAAAAAATGAATCGCTTGTCCAAATTGGATTCTTCACACTTGTACAGAAGGTAAAACAAGAGCTAAGTGGTTTGTAGTAAATATACTATATGTATATATATTATAGAATGAGTTCTGGGGTTTTCAAAGGTATCACTGATAAGCTGATAACGTTTTTGTTTTGTTCTGGAAGCAGACCTGTAGTCCGCAGGGGAAAGAGTTAAAGTTCTAAAGCTCCTTCAACCTAAATATGAGCTTTATATTTAAGTCTGCTACTGTAGACTCAACACAATAAAAATGTATTTTTAGTTTTCTTTTTTAGCGTGTAACAACAACACCAAACTAAATTATATTGTAGTTAATTAAACCTTAGGAACCGAATTATGTCCTGCTGAAGATGGAGAAATAATATAAGAGAAAATGCATTTATAGTTTAACACAGGTGTGTGAAGTTTCCCTAAGTAGATAAATTAAACTTTAAGCAACAGAGCTTTTCCACAGCAGAGATTACATCTTGCAGGTTAACTACACTTGAAAAGGACTCTATTCATTATCCATGACAGGGTGTGTCAGTGGCTATGCACAAAGAGTCTGAAACTGGAGGAGCTAAGTGGAATGCAGCTGCAAACTTGACATACACCTCAACTTTGGTGACGTGTTTCATGAAACAAGCGTTTGTCGAGACTTACCCACCGCTTTCTGCCTACAACAGGCTGAGATAGGAGCGGAAAAGACCAGCTGATTCTGAGGGGATGAGGTTGGAAATTTGATGTAATCTAAATGATTTTACACGGGAATGTTAAAACACCAAAACAAGAAAAACAAAAAAACTAAACACACACACACACACACACACACACACACACACACACACAAAACCAAGCACATAATCGGGTAAATAGCTTCCCCAGCTCTCTAGGAGGCAGTGTTGTGAATCCAAGGCTTCAAAGCGGCATGGCTCATCCTGTGACGCGGTACTTACTGAGCGTGCGCACGATGATCTTCCTTTTTCCAGTGCAGCGGAGTCAAGCCCCAGTCTTTGGCTCCGGGCTCCTTCATAAGGAGACAAAAAGACTGCAAAATGGTTTGTAATCTGTCCACATATGTGCCTATATGTATACATTAGACGTACATCTTGTGCTGTGTGGTGTCAGATGTTTGAAAACACATTGCTGGTGTTCAGATGAAGATAGATTCAGTCTTGCCAATGCCTACCCTGGTCTGCTTAAACGTGGCCTACCTGCTGCCTTCACAAAGTTACCGCTTCCTGTTGTCTGTAAAATGTTTAATTGTTTACATTGATGTGTGACCAGTAGGTCCTTAAGATCACGTCCTCTTAATTTCTGTTTTTATAACTACGTTTGGTCCTTTAGCTCAGCCACTGCCCTACTTAGCAGTTATGCTAACTCCTCCCGTTGATTTTCATTGGGTCGGCTAGCTGATGTTAACAGACTGTAATTTTTCTGTCTGACAGTGACAGTCCAGCTCCTAGCAGCATTATAAACCAATCTCCAAGTGTCTCACTGAGGAGTTGAGATGTGTCTTAGTTTTTGAACTTGCTGTTAAGTTGGTACTTCTGTTTTTCAGGGTTTTGTTAAAGTGGTGAAGAACAAGGCCTACTTTAAGAGGTACCAGGTCAAATTCAGGAGGAGGAGAGGTAACCCATACCCGTGACGCTCCCAGTCATCTCATGTTTGGCATATTGTGGCTATCATTCTGTTAGTAACTGATGATTTCTGTGTCTGACAGAGGGCAAGACTGACTTCTTTGCTCGCAAGCGCCTGGTCGTTCAAGACAAGAATAAGTACAACACACCCAAGTACCGGATGATCGTCCGCTTCTCCAACAGGGACATCATCTGCCAGGTAAGCGTTTGTTGCATGTGCACAATTATAACTGCAGGAGGTCAAGATATCTGTCAGACACTACAACATTTGGCTGAAAAAGGGTCCGAGAATTAAAGTTGTCATGTATAATAGTTAGGCTTTCTAGCCAGATAAAATTTGGATTCAAGAATTTTTATAATTTTATCTGTTTGAGCAAAATGTTCCAATGAAGAGGAGAGTAAGAATCTCAAAGTATATGCTGTTGGTGTTCCTCTGTACCTCACTCTGAGATCCACTTTTTACCCAAATCAGCTGACAGATCCACCAAACCACTTGTTAATCATTTATAATGCTGATATCGGGGGCAGAGAAGTGATGTTTATATTTTTAATAACATCTTAATGGTAGTAGGTGTTTGTGACGTTGACTTTAATAATTTGCCGGGCTGTCAAAGTTGATGTGTTAACGCGGATTAATCCGTCATCACGATTAACGCGATTAAAATTTTTAACGCTATTAACCCATTTGGAGCGCAGAATGACTCAAAATCCCTGAAATGTCTCTGTTTGTCCAAAGTTTGTCCATTCAGCACTCCAGATAGGTTAAATACGTTAAAAATGTTGTGTCAGTCAAATGTATTTTTACAGAATGACACATCAATTTCGTTTCTTCATTGCATCAATGATTAGAATTGCTTAATTTGTCAGAAACAGCTGGGTTGCTGTTAAGAACCTTAACATCCTTGCCTTCATAATGCAGGAAGTTTTGATTGGGAAAATGGTTCTACTGTTTCAGCCATGTTTGCTTGGTAGTAGCCAGCTTGCAGATCATTTTAACAAGCTTTCAGACAGCTCATATCCTTCATGCCCATCTTAATTCAAGGGTAAAAAGCTGTGCATATGCGTACTTCACAAGTACAGCACAGTAGTTTTTGATGAACAGAGCATTGCAGACTTAAGCTAATTCAAGTTGGTGCTGGTATAACTATGACAGCAGTAAGTCTGGCTTGCTCAAGCAGATCAAAATTAAATGTCACAAGAAAAAAAAAAAAAAAAAAGCACACACCCCGAAATTCACTTACTTTCATCTCTAGAGATCAGGTTTATTTTATTACCAAGTCGGTTTCTCTTTTGTTAGCTGCAATAGTCTAATAACCAAATCTAGCTAAATCTATAAAACGTTTAAAATTAGTTGCCATTAAATCATTGTGATGTGCAGCAGCATCATTCTGAGCTGCTTTAAAGTCCAGAGTATAAATACACCAAGTTTTTTCTCCTCCTGTGAATTCATTTCCTTGCGCTTGTGTTGCAGATCGCCTATGCCAAGATTGAGGGTGATATGATCGTGTGTGCTGCCTACTCACACGAGCTGCCAAAGTATGGAGTCACTGTGGGCTTGACAAACTACGCCGCAGCCTACTGCACTGGTCTGCTGCTGGCCCGCAGAGTATGTATTAAACCTGTTCCAGGAGATTTAAATTGACCTGAAATTTTAGAGAATGTTTAAGCAGATGTCAGCCTCCTAAAGATTTGCTGAAATCGGCGCAGATTTGTATAGATAAACTCTTGGAAACCAGAATAAAGCTTCTTGACTGCTGATCCAGAAATATCCAACTGTTAAATCTCTTAAATGACATTTTCTGTGCACAGCTCCTGAACAAGTTTGGCCTGGATAAGGTGTACGAAGGCCAGGTTGAGGTGACAGGTGACGAGTTCAACGTGGAGAGCATTGATGGTCAGCCAGGCGCTTTCACCTGCTACCTGGATGCTGGGCTTGCTAGAACCACCACAGGCAACAAGGTGTTCGGTGCCCTGAAGGGGGCTGTGGATGGAGGCCTGTCCATTCCACACAGGTAACTTCTACATACACAAAAAAAACAAAACATACCCAGGTGTGAGGTGTGCTGCTTGGCATATCACATTTTGGTGCTGGGCAGCAAACATGTTTTTCTAGCTCGTGTTGCAAAAAATGCTCCAGCAGTTTAGTTCTTAAAATATTTATACTTTTGAGAAGTTGCTTAAGCCACGGTCTTACGTACTGTAATGTTTTGTATGGATGTCCTAAGGAGTAAATCATTAGGTCTAGTTAAAGTCTAAAACCTCTGTAAATGCCATAGATGCATGCAGAAAATTAAACGTTCAAACATCTTGGTGCTACGATCTCGTGTTGAGTTTGAACCACAGACCTTCATGGAAAGCATTTGGCCAAGTCTCAGCAATTAGAAGTTGGTTTACGTGCAACTGTTAGAGTTTCGGTCTTGTTATTGCGTGTGCTAACTGAGGAAACTTAACAGAAAATATTTATCGTTACCGTTATTAGTGTTGCCTGCACCTCGCCTGCTGAGAAAAAAACCTTTTATGTTGAGCTTGTTTTCTTTGAGTTTTCCACCAAATTTTTACTGAAGCGCCTTTAAATTGAAGGCTGTTACTACCGTGTCATAAAGTTATTACTGAAGTACCTCAGTTGGTTTGGCTGGGGGTAGAAAAGCAGTTGTTTGTAAATTGAATCGTATCGTGTGACAGTGCTTTGAATTATTTGAAGACTGCAGAAGCAGCTCGGTGAAAGTGGTTGGTTTCAATCACAGCACCTCAATCAGAACCACAGGTGTTTTGAGTGGGAGAATGTGTTACTTACCTCTCTTCAGCAAAGAGTAAGTAGTGCTATTAGGTGTGGGAATGATTACATGTAATAGTCTGTTGTCAGAGAGAACATTGCTTTGCAAATGTGTGCATCTCGTAATACACCCACCACCTGGCCCCTTTTTCTTTCAAATTACCCATTAGCCTGTCAGTGTTGCGAATTTTGAATGAGACAGCCAGTGCATCGTGTCAGACGAGTCTTTGTAGAAGATGGACTTATAAAAAGAACAGCAAAGCGTTCGTCCCAGTGCTGTCAGAAACGTCCAAACTTGTGTTACTTAAAACAAAAAACAAAGAAAAGAAACTTGACTTTGTATTTCCGCTTTAAGTGCTGCGGTGAACACGTGGGACAGTTATCTTTTCCTCAGCATGAAAAGTAAAAGATAAAACGATCAGGTTCCCCCTAGCCTGTTTATTATTCTGTTGGCGCAGTTAAGGATCCGCCATTTTACGGAGTTAATCACTGCACAGTTATTGCGTTAGACCGAGCAGGAAAGCAATAATAAAATAAGCATCAGGATTTTTATTTATTTTTTCATATACAAGCTACAAACGTTAAACTACTAAATGTTATCCTACTGTTACTCGTCTTACAAACGCAAACATGTGGAAGTAATTGATGGATCTGATGATTAAGTGTAAAACGAGGCAGCTGATATCCTCCGCTTTCGGTTGACTGTATTACTCACTACCATCAGTGTCTCTGAACTCTCAAGCTACACAAACAGTATGCCTAATTGCAGGTGGATAATGCTTGATCCTGCAGCTGTTCTGTGTGGAATTTTATTTATTATTTTTGTAATTGAAACAGAGTTTTGCAATATGTGAAGCCTGTGAGACAAGAGAGCAGCAATTAGTGGTATGTCTTTAAGTCTCTAGTCATACTGGGTGGATCAAAAAGAATAATCTCATATCAGAGTCCTTTAATTTCGCTGCTATTCATCGGTGATGATCAATGTTGGGGGGGGAAAAGGAGTTTCAGATGATTGCTGGTAGCTAGCCTAACAGTAGCAGTGAGTCCAGACTTGCAAAAGTAACGGCAAAGGTTGACTGTGGACGGCACGGCATATTTCACTTGTGAACATTGTAGGTTTTGTATGTAAAATTGTCCATTAGTTTAAAAAAAATATATAAATAGATAGCCTTTTGAGATCGTTGATTCTTTTTATACAACCAGTCTAATGACATTTAGAATACTTTACACTGCATTGCACAAATGTGAGTAAATGTGTTGGGTTCAAACATTGTAGGCAAAAATAACTTCAGGTTGTATTTTGATTTCGATGCCTTTCTTTTCTTTTAAAAGCATGTTGTTAAGTAGATTTATTTCACTAGTTCATCTTACCCGCTGTCATTTGCTTGAAAAAAAAAAATTTAGTTTGTTCTGGGGAGGCCACTATTTTAAAAAGAGCATTTTTTTTTATTAGAAATAAAATGGTTTATGCAATTAATTCTTAAAATAATTTCTTTTACTTCTTAGTCTGCACTTGATATCTTGTAATGCACCTATGCTCCCTGAAAATGGCAGTAATGCACCTAGGGGCAGTTTGTTTACCTCATTTACTAGAAGTGTTAGCTGTGTGTGGCAGGGAGAGATTAGATGCTCCTCTGCAAAAAGCCAAAGAGACTGAAACCGCATTCTCAGTGAGAGCTGGGTCCAGTGAGAACTGAGAAAACTAGAATGTCCAAATCTTTAAAAACAATACCCAATCACTGGAGAGTGGAGTAAGGTAGGCAGTTTTGGTCTTGGCTAAATGAACTTATTGGAAACCGAAGTGAAAATCTGACAACTTGCTTAACTAAACCATTTTTGTATTCAAAGAATAATTTAAATAGACACAGAGAAGACCAAGTGTATGGAATCTGCAATGTATATCAACAGTGCCTTCTCTTTTTTGTCTGCAGCACCAAGCGCTTCCCTGGGTATGATACAGAGAGCAAAGAGTTCAACGCTGAGGTCCACCGCAAGCACATCATGGGCATCAACGTGTCTGAGTACATGAGCTATCTGATGGAGGAGGATGAGGATGCTTACAAGAAACAGTTCTCTCGCTTCATCAAGAATGGAGTCACCCCTGATTCAGCAAGTTCACTTTATAAAATTACCTTTGGTCTGTTCTGCATCGTACAGAAATGGCAGGGAGCTGGCGTTTTTATTGTGATGTTTGAGTTTTGTGTGGATTCATAGATTTATTCAAATTTCAGGTGGCAGGGGGCTCTTTAGTTTTATTTAGTGTTGGAGTATATTGGTTTTTTTGTTTGTTTGTTTAATTGAACCTTGTGCACTGTAACTGTAGTTAATCTAGGTTAAACATGGGCTTTACTAAGCAATAGCCCTTTGCCGTCCACAAAGTAATTAACTAGAACATTCTAATCCCAGTGACAGGTGTATTGACGTTTTTCAAAATGTGTGATAATGGTTTGAGATTCAGTTCTAAAGAGATCTCATGTCACTTCCTGAGGCCAAGCTGTTGACTTACAAATCTTAGATCAGTCACAGCAAATTTGTGCCTTTGTACGTCTCAACATAGAACATTTGCACAACATATTTGCCAGATTAGTTTTGTGTGTTGAGCGATTTTAGTGGAGCTGCTTCAGCTGGTAAAATGAGAGAGCAGGATTCGGGTGTGGGGAATGAGTGATGCAGTGCATGAATGAAGCATTTCATCATTGATGTAGTTGCCACTATTTGAACAGTTTGGTTCTTAGAGTAGTTTAGGGCTGAAAAATCAGCTAAATGATAATAATCACATCTATTTTTGTGTGTGTGTACATTGTAAAATCCAAAATCGGTATTTTTTTAGGACACAAGATTGAGTCGTTATCCATTTTTCAGATTGAGGAAATGTACAAAAAGGCTCATGCTGCCATTCGTGAGAACCCAGTCCATGAAAAGAAGCCTCCCAAAGAAGTCAAGAAGAAGAGGTGAGAAGTGATACTTTGGTTTTACTTTAAATTTCAGTTCTGAGAAAGAGTAAAATTGGGAGGGAAATATCGGTTTGAGATCTAGGCTAATTCATAGGGAATACCACGACTCCAGTGCCTTTTTGAACGAGTTTTGCCACAGCGGCTCTGACGCAATTAATTTAAACTAAATTCTAATTGTGTGTATGTGTGTTTCTGCGTAGGTGGAACCGTGCCAAGCTCTCTCTGGCCCAGAGGAAAGACCGTGTCGCCCAGAAGAAGGCCAGCTTCCTCCGGGCTCAGGAACAGGAGGATGCAGATTAAGGCGTTGGTCTGCTCCGTTCCAAATGCAGAAATTTGTTCTAATAAAGCTATTGAAAAGGAATTGGTCATCTTGTGAGGTTTTTTCCTACGGCATTTGCCATAATGCGTGGCTCTTGAAACTATTTTAATATTAAAAATAGCTTTTGTTTTCGTAAAGAGTGTAGTTAATCTCTCTAAGTGGGTCAAAAAGAGCAAAACAGGGATTTGCCAAAAATAGTGTTGAACTGGATATCCACTGGAAGCCTTGAAAAACTGTTCATTACACCCATAGGCTCAGTCAGCATATTGTACACAAGCTACCCAAAAGAACATGCAGGATCTTACATCAAATTTATTATTCACCTTCATCCTGGTTTCAAAAAAATTGCACTGTTTACTGCAGTTAATCCTAACGGAGTCCGTTTGTGTACATGATTTAATATTGGTGACATTGCTGACACCTATAGTGCCAACTTAAAATACATCTGTTAAACATTGAATACCACAGGATTATTAGTTTCCACGGTGAAAATGATTGTCCGCTTTATTAAGAAACTTAAAGGGCAAGCGTCAGTCATTGTGCCGTTGTGCAATCCTTATTAGGAATCTTTCGTGTGAGAGATTTTCTTCCACAGCAAAGTCTTGAGGTTGTTTAGAATGAGTGAGTGTTCAATTTCCATCTGTTCTGCTGAACCTTTCAGTGCGATGCAAGCGTACAGCTGCTTCTCGAGCTCCTCGCTCATATCAGATGGCGCTCCCCTCAGAATGTAGTCCTTGAGTGTGTCACAGGCTTTGGCTAAGTTTGGCCTGGTGACCTCTGTTGTGCAGCGATGCTTGGTGAGGTCACAGGAAGTTAGGCAGTCGGCTCCATACAGACAGTCCTCGTCCACGTCGCAGCGCTGCTGCCTGATGACTTCTTGGAAGATGGCTTCAGGCACGATGTGGCGTGCATCCATCACCTTCAAGTCGTGGCGGTCGTTGTAACCGAAAGTGGTGGCGCTCACGTCGCACATGAGGAAGCTTCCAAAAGTGCCGTGGAAAATATCCTCGACCAGCTCCAGCAGTCCAATGGAGATCTTGGCCTTGTGTGGCCAGGATGGAGTGAACCACTGGTCCATGCTGCGCCGCAGACCGGCAGGGATCCACATTTCGATAATCCAGGGTAGACTAATCCCATACAAGGGAGAGTGTGGTACTTTCTCCGTGACATATAGATCTCCACAGAAGCCCAGTAGCTTGGGTGTGTGCTCTCTGTCATGCAGGACTAAAGCCAATAGGAATTCATTGAGCTGCAACAAAGCCCATGTGGAGCGAGCCTCTGGCAGTGAGATATGGCTGTCCTTATTGCCATCTGCAATGGACAATACTTGAGTTGCCAGGTCAGCGAGGTTTGCCTGATCCCCCACTTTGGCCTGTAAAGAAATGTAGTTTAAATGAGGTTTAAATCCAAACTGAAGCTTTGAAATTGGATCTGACAGTATTTAGTGTTTGGCTTTCTAACCTTTAGGTGGTCAGTGATCATCTCTCTGAACTTTTCCACTGAGGTTCCCTTGGTTGGTTTGTTGAAGGCTGCAGAAGTCTCTTTCCTGGGCTCACCTCCCAAATCATAATGAGGAGCCTCCTCCATCTGGCACTTAATAACACCCTCTAGGTCTCCCCAGCTCCCCGAGTAAACCTGAAATAAAGATGCAGCCAAATTAATAAAAAGACTGTCGAGTAACGTTTGCATTAAGAAAAAAAAAAAAAACTGACCTGGCTGTTGGGGTTGGCAGTGAGGCACTTTCCCAGGTAAAGAGTCTGTTTCTCACACAAGCTGCTGCAGGCTGAGCCATCAATGACTCCTTTTTTGTATTTGTCACACTGAAAAATAAAAAAAAAATTGGCACAGAACTGTAAACATTTTGTCGGACCTGATGGGATTGGGCGGGTACATAATGGGAATATGAAATGCTCACTATTGAGTTTTTGCACTCGTGCCCACGACACAGCTCTGTGTAGGATGAGTACTCCACATAGACTATCCAGCTCCCCACGAACACTGCCAGCCATGAGAAGAACAGGTACTTCATGTGCAGGTACGAGAACCTCGCCTGTTGGCAACATGTTTCAAATATTTACGTTACTTTTGGAGTGAATTGTAGCTTTAAAACTGTATTGTGGGAGTTCATTGTTTTAAATTCATACACATCAGTGATATCAGGCTTTAAAAAAAACAATCTGCACTCTATTATGTTTCAGTACTGTATATGCAACACATACAGATATCTGGATATTGCAGTGCATTAAACTGTCAGATCTGTTATACTGGAGATTTGACACATAATGGAGATTAATGAGAGAATAAGAGTCATATTTGTTACTTGAGGCCAGTTCATTGCTCTTCCTTCATTTGATGAGCACACACTGTGTGTTACTTTGTAATTTTTCTTCACTTTTTCTAATGCACATTTATAAGATAAAATCAGGACCCTGCTGCTAATGTTGACTGAAGCATCGCTCCACATATTTTATATGTGAAAGCCAGCTCGCTTGTTATGATCAAAAGTCACTAACTTGAAAACAGCAGCAACGGTACAGTGACATCACTTGCATTGTGCAGGAACACAAATATGCATAAAACATTGGAGGCCTTGTAACAAAAAGAAATAAAACTACAAGTTAAACTTTGGGGAAACAGTGTTTTCACGCAAATCAGCATTCAGGATTCTTAACACAGTTTTGTCTTTTGCAAAGGCTGAAGTTTGCCGAGTTGTTTTTCACACTGCTTCTTTAAAAACTTAATTCAAGCCCTTCAATAGACTTGTGACCTGTCCAGGGAGTACCCCACTTCTCAACCTAACACAGCGGGGACAGGCTCCAGGCCCACAGCAATTCTGATTTAGATAAGAGAGTAACAAAATGGATGAGTGTGTCTGACATGGTTAACTTTAATGGGTTTATCTTCTAAAAAAAACAAAACAAATTTAAGGCCAGTATACACCATTTTCAAATGAACACTGACATCATTCATTTGGAGAAGTGGCTCAGGAGTTGATTCCAATGTCCTTGACTGAACTGCACATTGTTCTCAATGGTTAGTTTTGTGCCTTGTACAACAGTATGCTAACGGTGTTGGGGGCGGGGGGCAAAAAACAAACAAACAAAAGATGGCAATAATTTATTTTACTTTTTACCACTTGAGGGCAGCAGAACAATCTTTAAACCAAACACTTTCATTGCACGTTATGTCCTCATTGAGATTATCAGTTTATATACCCAGCAGACATAGAAAAAGAAAGATTAGCATTCATTAAGAATATTCATTTATTCTGCTCTGTTGCTTTGTTTTAGCGCCGTTTTTGTTCTCCACCACTTGCTGACAAAAAGCACTTAGAATTCCACCTTATTTAGTTAATGTTAAATGCTCTAAATGCTCTGGCTTCCTCCTACACATGGATGTTAGACTAACTGGTGACTCTTAATTATCTGTAGGCATGTGTGGGGGAGTGTGTGTGGTGGACTGGTGACAGGATGTACCCCTTTCGCTCGATGACAGCTGACACAGAGCAAATGACTGTTGACATATAAGGCTCTTCGTGCCCTCTCACCATCTTGTATGTCTGTCCTCTTTCTTGCATATGATCTGTATATAGCCTGAGACTCTCAGGCAGAGGGCTTTTATTTGTTCCAGAGGAAAAGCTGCAAACTAGTGATGGCATTGAGGCAGAAATCCAAAACTGAGTAACAGGCTGCCTGAAGAAATGAGGGCAGCAGAGTCAGCGGCCTCTTTAAAATCTCTTTCTAAGACATACTAATATTGGAAAGCTTCGTCTGATTCCATTATGTTTTTGTCAATTTAGTGATTTAGCTTTTTTCTGTTAAAATGTTTCCTTGCTGGCATCCTGTACACAGTGATGGTTTGTTTTGTTGTACTGCCATTCGGTTATTTGAAGCTGTATGATTATTATTATTATATTAAATAACAAGTTAATGGTGTTAGTGCTTTCATCCTCAGAAAAAAAAAGTGAAGAAAAAAGAGTTTGTTTGTTTTTAGCTAATAAATAAAATTGCTACCAGCGGTAATGTTACTCTTCTTTTACTTCTTTATTTTGGCTTCTCCCTTTAGGGGCACCACAGTGACCCCTACAGTCCAAGCACATGCATGTTACTGCCTCTGCCTCCATCTCACCTCCTCTGAGGTCTTCCTCTTTTTTTTCTCATACCTAGCAAGTCCATATTCAACAGCCACTTATCCCTCCTCTGCACACGTACAAACTATTTTACCTTGCCTCTCCAAACTGCTTAACTTAAGCTGTCTCTCTGATGTACTCAATTCTAATCGTGTATGAAATCTTAGCATCTTCAACTCTGCCACCTCCTATCAGTGCCAACATCTCCAAACCATACATCATAGCAGGTCCCACTTCCATCCTGGAAGCCTTCCCTTTCACTCTTGCACTATCTTTCTGTCACAAGTCACCCTTGACACTCGTCTCTCCACCCATTCCACCATGCCTGCACTCTCTTATTCACCTCTCTTGTGCATTGTGCATTGCTTTGGATGGTTGATCCCAGGTATTTGAACGCATCTCTAAGGAGCTTGGAAAGACAAGCGAATAGAATTCTTTAAGTTTCTTTAAGACGTTTCACCCCTCATCCGAGAAGCGCCTTCAGTTTAAGCCCAAATGGTGGATAGTCCCTGATTTGAAGTTGCCTAAGAGGGTCATTGACTACTATTGATCATGTGCCTCAGCAGCAGCAATTAGACAGAATACAGTAATTAAGGGCATAAAATGCAAGAACGTGGAACATAAAATCAGTCTTTATGCGGATGATGTGTTACCTTTTTTCCAAAACTCACAAACCAATCTCTCTGGGGTAATTGCATTGATAAACTCTTTTGCAAGAATATCAGATTACTCAATTAACTGGTCAAAATCTACAGTCCTTCCGATTAATTGCTCCTTCCATAATTCTTCTTCTACACCACTGCAATCTGGAAATATAAAAGATTTAGGTATTAATGTTTCTCCCAAGCTTGCAGATTTAACTAAATTAAACCATATCCCACTTTTAAAGAAAGTAGAAGGCGATCTGGCTAGATGGAAATGTCTACCCATATCACTCATGGGAAGGGTTGCCGCTATAAAAATGATGGTCTTACCAAAAATAAATTATTTATTCTCAATGATCCCAACTAAACCACCACAAGATTGGTTCAGATCTCTAGATTTGTATATGTCTAAATTCTTTTCGAAGGATAAACCCCCACGTATAAGCTTAAAAACACTACAAAAGAACAAGGATAAAGGAGGATTAGATCTACCTAACTTTCAACACTACTTTTTAGCCAACAAGCTTCAATTTATCTCAGGATGGCTAAAATATACCTTCTTAGATGAACCTTGGCTAGATGTAGAACAAGCACTTTGCAATAATCTAGAGATTTCAGACCTATCATTTATCAGCTCAAACATCAAACGACATGAATGCTTTAAAAGCGTCAACATCAGCTCTACTCTGACAGCATGGTGGTAGTTTATAAAATTGATGGAGTCTTCATTAATCCTATGCAAACGTACACCTATCTGGAACAACCCTCACATATTACAAAACAATAATATGATCAACTTTCCAGATTGGAGTTGTAAAGGAATCAAATACTTAGAACATATATTAGAAGGAACAGAATTTATTCCATTTGACAGACTAGTTACACAATATGGGATCAACAAGAAAAGATTTTTAGAATATCAACAAATTAAATCCATAGTAAAAAAGAAATTTAAACCCAGTCAAGTTGAACTACAAACACCATCAAGTGTGGTACAATTTCTTACTCTTAAAACCCCCAAATTACTTTCCAAAATACACAGAATGCTTTCTAAAACAGATGAATCAATATCACTTCCTATTTCAAAATGAGAAGCGGATTTATCAGTTAACTTAGACCAAAACTTCTGGTCTCAGATATGCATAAAAACCATTCATTTAATTAGAAATCCCAGTCTTCAATTAATTCAATACAAAATACTACATAGAGTGCACTATACAGGTCATCGGATGTTCAAGATGGGCTTTACGTCTTCCAACAACTGCTCACACCGTCAAGCCAATACACCGGACAATTACATCCACGCTCTTTGGTTCTGTCCACCAGTTCAGAAGTTTTGGCGCGAGATATGTGAAGACTTATCAAAGTGTCTGAAATGTAACATTCCAACTTCCCCTTTAGTGTGCTTGTTGGGCAGCTTAGATTATGTCACTACAGAAAAGAATATAGCCCATATGGTTTTCACTGCACTATGCATTGCCAAGAAAACAGTCCTCACGAACTGGAAAAATAAAAATAATCTTAATTCTAACCAATATAGAAATTATCTAATAGATTACATTAGTCTTGATACAGCCTCTGCCACCACATCAGATCAATTGCTCTGGGCTCCTTTGATCAGCTCCATCACCTAGTGGGGGTGGGGGGTCATAGTTTGGTCCCACCTTTCCTGTTGTGATTGGTGTGGGGGTAGGGACAGGCTTGGGGCATCGGGGAATTCCCCATGAGCGTCTTCCTTGGAGGGCTCAACCCGGGGTTGCGGTCATGGCCTGTTAAGGGCTCTGTTGGCTCTTAGGTGATGGTTTCCTCATGGCTGCGTGCAGCGGGGCTAGGGGAGGGTCTGTGCTGACGGACGTGGGTTACTGACCTGGTAGCCTGGCTGCCCCTGGGTGGATCCGGGGCGGGCATGGGGTTCTGGGGGTGCTCTGTCTCCGGGCTGGGGCTCTGGCTGGGCCTTGGGGGCTTGGGTCCTGGTTGGTGTGTCGCCGGGGTTGTGGGTGGGTGGGTATATGGGGGCTCAGCCCTGGCGCAGGGTGCCGCCGGTGCATCAAGCCACCTGAGGGGCTCTTCGACTGGTGGGGAGGCTGTTACATCTTTGCAGAAGGTCTCCTCTCTCCAGGAACTCAAACTGCAGGTGGGGGAGAGATATAGGAGAAGTGGAGGAAGAACTCAACCTGGGTGTCTATTGTCTTGTGTAGTCTGGGAGATGAGTGGATGATGGGGTGGCTGCAGTTTTCTCTGTGGTGGGGTCAGGTGGGCTTCCCCCGGGCTCTGTGGGGCCGGGCGGCGCTGCTGAACTTTGCCCCGTTCCAGATTGGCCTGGGCCCCCTTGCCTTGGTGGGTTCCAGAGTATGGGGGTGCCTACTGGGGTCAGCGGGGGAGCTGGCCCCAGGGAAGGGCCACTTGCCCCTCCCTTCCTTCCCTCCCCATGTCTAGCTGCCTCCCTCTTCCTCCTCCACCACAATTACCCACACATGCAGGGCCTTGGGGTGAAGGTGTGTCACCAGGGTGCAGGGGAGGCATCCCCCCCCCCCCCCTCTGTCCCCTTCTGGCTGCCTGTGCCTCAGTTTTATCCCACAACTTAGACATTCACATTACTCACACTCTCATAACACATACATATAGGACCTTGGGGGTGGGCACGCTACACGGCATCCAGAAGACCGTCAGGGTGTACAACCTCACCTCTGGTGCTGTTGCCCACCTCTCAATTTTAAATACACGTATACATTGAGGGCTATTGGGAGGGGCTATGCGCTTACCTGCTGCTCTCTGGCAGGTAGCTCCATGCCCTCCTGGGTTTTAAATGCACCTTAGAACACACATGCATCAACACTACATATGAGCGGGAGGAGGGAGGTTTGGAGTCTTCACACATTCCCGTTCTCTGTTGCCTGTTGGGGCGGGGGGGCTGGGAGTTGGCCATCCGATTGGGGTCTGGAATGTGGGGCCTCCCTGCTGCTGCCGAGTCGGGCTGTCTGCTTCTCTCCACCCCAGGGAAAAGGGTAACACTACCTGGGTCTGGGTGCAGTTTCACCCTCTAGGGGCAAGGGTACCTAGACCTGGGGTATAGAGTACGCTTGGGGAGTGTGATTGTGTGTACAGTGTCTATTTATGTCTGTCTCCACGTTGGTGAGTGCTGAGTAATTGCATATGAGAGCATGAGGGTGGGAATGGATGTTCGTATCTGTGTGAGCCTGTTTGTCTGTGTCTATATGTCAGGTCGGGTATCAGACGCCACCTCTCTAGGGACATCTCAGGCCCTCCATGGTATGGAGGCCTATCTCCCCCCACCACTCCCCCTGCCGGTGGCAGACGCCCTCAGACATCGGTGCATTGGTGATTCTTGATGTCCAGGGATGGGCGTTCAGGTACCCACCGGCTCACTCCTGGTGGCTGCTTGTCAGGGCCTGGAGCCTGGGGCTCGCTCGGGCCCCTTCGGGGGGTGGGGTGCCCTTGGCCTCTGGGTCTGGGGCTCGGTCCACTCTGGCACAGCTGGCTGCCGGCGGAGCTCACGGGCACGTCACTGCAGCCCCCTCTGGCTTCTGCTCCGCGGCTGCTGAGTGACCCCTCATCTGGGGCTCTCCTCAGCTCTTTCCGGGACAGTGGCACGGTTGCCCCTCCGTTGGTCTTCCTTGGTCTCTTGTGCTCTGAGGGTCTCTGGATGTCTGGAGTCTGGATCTCCTCCATACCTGCTTCATGCCCTGGAGGATGGGGCTATGGCTCCCCACACCCTCTATCAGATCGTTACATGAAGGAACCTTTTGAATACAAGTGCGCTCATGCTCACAGGTGTACACACGGGTGCTCACACACACAAACTACACCTTTTTTGGCTCCTACCTCAAAGCACACTGTGTGCTGTCAATCTTACGTGCTGCACAATAATATTCAATATTTAGTATTTACTGTTATATTCACATAGATTATCGCGATGATGTTGCTAATTATATTGCTCTCTTTTTTTGATGGTTTTCTCTTTCTTCTTTCTCAACAGGTGATCCAGGTCATTGATATATGTATTGTTTGTCTGTTTGTTTTGTTTGTTTTTGTTTTTTGCCCTTTATCACCGTTCCTCTTCCCCGCTGTTTTTCTTTCCCTACCTCTCTTTCTTTCTCCCTTTTCTTTCCCCCAGTTATGTCTGTCCCGTGTGTAGCAAGTGAAAATAAAATAAACAATAAAAACAAAGGTCAATCAAATGGACCAATACGGCAAGGCTGGGATGGTCCATTTGGTAAAGTAAATCCGTTGGGCATCTTTCTTGGCCTTTAGACAATAATTCTGATGGCAAAAGAACCAAACGGGACAGGCGAAAAAAACAAACAAACAAACAAAAAAAACAAAAACATGTGCCTCATCACATGAGTCAAAGTGTGAAAAAGGCTGTCGGTCATTATCAGCAGAGGTTTTGGGTGCAACCATTGTGAGACCCAAAAGTCCCAAGGCCCACTCACATCTGTCACTTGTGTCAGTTGATCTCAGTAAGTCACGTGACAGGGTGAGGCAGGGTCTCACAATGCTTTCACCTGAAACCTCTGCTGACCGTGGCATATGTGTTGCTTTTTCAGATGTTTTAGCCCATTTAACTTTGCTAGACATGTTCTATTTAAAGTATTTTTTGATTCAACAGGTGTGGGTATGGTTAGTGACATTTAACTCAGCTTTCTAAAAAATGTGGTCAATGAAAGTTATTATTACTTTTTTAAGAATAATCCAAGTAAAATCTGTCCAAGGATATGAAACATTTACAAATATGCCAAAAACAGAGAAATCAGGAAGTATTCAAATACTTTTTCACAGAACTGTACTACCACAGTACCACTAATGGATGTCTCCCTTTTACAATATTCAGACTCAAAGTCATTATAGTAATTAACACAAGTTTAAGGGCTAAAAGATGAATGAATTTGTTGCTACACAGCTGCTGAGAAAATGCTAAATTCAAACTCAGCACTGCTTTAATACAGCATTATCTATGGCTTTTATTTATGGCTGAATAAATGGCTCAAGCAGGTCACTTACGAGCCGTAGAGTGCACCTCAGTACCATCATTAACATTACTGTTTCACTTTTTGAAGAAAATAATTATGGAAAGCACAATCAATTTGGAAAATGAGTATAAAAAATTGTGTTTACAGTTGTAATGGTCTGATGTAAGTGAATAAAGAGACCTTTTAATTTATGTTTTCAGTAGTCATTTGGTCTATTAGTAAGGGAACAAGCCTGTAAAAGGAATGCAAATACGCTCTAAACTGAGTTGTATCACTGAGTACATCATTAAAGCAATTGCTTCTAAATAGGTGCTCAGTAATTAACAGTAAATGGTGTTTGCGGCCTGCTGTGTGAAACATTTAGAGTGACTCCAGACTCATTACTGTGTCTTTTGATTTTCTTTCTAATTCCCTGCCCGATAAAATATACACTCCACTTAGATCTATAATGGCATTTTTCCAACTGGAGAACATTAGTGAACAAAAACAGACTTTTTAGCAGTCCCACTTCCTTCTCTATTAATGGTTCTTGCACTTAGTGCTTGACAGTGATGGACACCCCCTGCTTCCCACCTCTGCCCCTTTCAGATCCAATTTATTTATTGGCATAAGTCACTCTATCTCTGTCCCCCTCATCTTTTTCCTCTCTGTAGCACTCTACAATCCATCTTCTTCTTTTCTCCCATCAATGATAGTTTAATAACAGTTGTAAGACAATGTAATAAAAGTCAAATATCTGATTTTTTCAGTACTGGAAAGTAGATTACGCAGTATTTGTCATTCGTATCTCTTTCCAAATGGTTTTGTCAACCATTTTCTGCTTTCAACGCCATAGATAATGCAGAAATTCTGCTTTCAGACAGCCTCCATATGTCACTGTCTAATCTAATTTTTTGCCACGCAGTGACCTCAGATCTCACGGTACTCAGTCCTGGTGTTATTAGGATAAAAGGAGGAGGGAATAAATTAACATTTAAAAGCAAAATTAGATTAATTTTGAGCCACTTGTTGGCTGTGTATCATGCCAAAAACACACTATTGAACCATTATTTTGTTGTAAAGTTAAAGACCCCATAATACCTTATCACCCCAATAGAGCACTTGGCACTCAGACTGCTGACTTACTTGTGGTTGGGATATTTAAAAGTAGAATAGGAGAAGAAGCCTTCAGCTTTTAGTCTCCTTTTCTGTGGAACCAGCTTCCAGTTTGCATTTGCAGACATGCGCTCTGCTTTTAAGATCAGGCTTAAAACCTTCCTTTTTGATAAAGCTTATAGTTAAGGTTGTTCTCCCTTAGTTTATTGTTCACTCTACCTTTTTCACTCCCTGTGTATTTGCACACCTCTTTGCATTTAATTATTAGTTATTATTCATCTCTGGCTTTGTTCCACGGTGTGTTTTTTTGGTCCTGTCTCTCTCCCATCACCCCCAACCGGTCGTGGCAGATGGCAGCCCCTCCCTGAGCCTGGTTGTGTCAGAGGTTTCTTCCTGTGAAAAGGGAGTTTTTCGTTCCCACTCGGGGTTTTCTCTGCATTGCTGTAGGGTCTCTACCTTACAGTATAAAGCACCATGAGATGACTGCTGTTGTGACATCTGACAGTGGCTCTCTACCATTTGGGACTGTGAAGTTCGAGTACATTGTTTTTATTTTACTTTTTTTTTTTAACTAAGGGCACTGAAAAAGCAACACACACAAAGTCAGTATCTGAAGCGATAGTTCACAGGAAATTGAACTGAAGTTTTTACCTTGCATCTGAGATCAGTGCTGATATAATTTGGCTTCTCGGTGATCTTTTCACAATGGGGATAGGGGGTAGGGAATTGGGGGGGGATGACATCACATACAAAATGTTCTTATGAAATTTTATTTATTCTGTCTCTATGGTGTTTAGAAAGGCTTGTGTCCTGTTGGTCAATGATGCAGAACAACAGTAAAGGAAGTAAGATTTAAAACCACTGAAGCATGTCAGTTATCAGTTATTCACTCCCAGCGAAGAGTGAGGAAGAAGAGAAACAGATAATTTATGTAGCAATGAAACCTATTTTGGAAAGAAAATCAAACCCTGGTGCAGTGCTTGTTCATGTTTTTGCAGCTACAGTTTAAAAACGTCCTCTAAACTTTTTGTTCATAAAGTTACTGTTCTGAAAAGAGGACAGCTGTAAGGCTGCATCAACTGAGTGTGGATGTGTGAGTGTGACAATGATCGTGACTGTTAAAAACGTAGCTGTGCAAAACGGGCAGATTGTGGGCTGTCGCTTTCGCAACCAAACATCGCTCAGCGTTATAGAATGGCTGAGTATTTGTAACAATAAACCATAGAGACAGAATAAATAAAATTTGATAAAACATTTTGTCGGCCCCAATTTGAGTTTTACACCATCAGAGTGACATTTTGTAAAGGTTAGCACCTTGGGCTGCATGCCACTTTTTCCACATCTCCACAGGATTATTTGAGATTTAAGGCTTAGGTTTAGTGTTTTAATTGGAATAAACACCGGCTTAGATTGTTGAAACAGACGAAGAACAGATAGACAGACAGACACTTAAAGATTCATGATGCTATTAGTAAAACTCCATTTTCTCTTACATTTTATTTATGTAGTGACAATTTACAACAACAGCTTCATTTATACCATAAGGTAAAGACCCTTAATTATTAGAGAAAGAACCTTAATGATAAGGTGACACCCTATGAGCAACACTTGGCAGCAGTGGGAAGGAGAAAACCCCTTTTAACAGGAAGAGACCTCCAGTAGAACCAGCCAATCATCTACTGCTATTGGTTGAACTGTGAGGAGAAAGAGTAGAGAAAAAACAGGAGCACAGAGAGACAAGGACAAATCACAAACTGGAAATGACAAAAGTTAATGACATTTGGTAGTGACATATAAACAAAGGAAGAATGAAAATTAAGATACCCGATTCAGCCCTGACATTAAGCTTTATCAAAAAGAAACGTTTGAAGTCTAATCTTAAAAGTAGTGACTGTCTGTCTCCTGAATTTAAACTGGGAGCTGGTTCATAGGAAAGAAGCCTTCCATCCTACCTTTTGAGACTGGAGGAAACACAACTCCGCCTGTAGTCTAAGAGCAAAATTCTTAGGCTGTGGCTGGAAAACACTGGTGGGAGCATTGGGACTAAACCTGAACATTAAAGTTGTCACCTTTTGAAAAGTTATCAAGCTGGAAGACATTAAAACTGTGTTTTTCACAGCTGTATATACTGAACCAACTGAGTTGGGTGATAATTTGATGTGTACTCATTATCAAAACTGATTGCTTTTATAATGCACAGCCATTTGAGCCATTGTTAACATGAAAATATTGACGCATGAATCTTCTGCACCGAATTCTCATTTAACTATAACACTGATATCACTGGGAGTGCAGGTTCATTCCTTTTTTGACATTTTAAAACAATCGTTCATTCTGACTGGCGCTGAGATCTGCTGGCCCTCACGCATATTATTCCAAATTCTACACTTTTCCAATGTGTCTTACTGATAATGTTTAAAAAAATGATGCACAATCACTGTGCAAGCGCCCTGCAAAAAAACAGGAAATCTATTTAAGTCTTGCTATTAAAATATCATTGTTGTTGCTTTGTCTATTGATTGATGTACTTACAAATCTGACCGTGCAGATCCACAGCAAATTTAACAGCAGTAACCGCACAAGTAAGTGCTGTGTGTACCTCCCATCTATTGTATTGCAGTTGAAATACATCAACAGCAAAAACATTATGGAAATGGTGCTCTATGGGGAAAACAAATGTATGGTTGGCCTTTTTCTAATCGATAGTTTGTGGCTTTCGTTTCAAGTCTGGCCTATGCTTTTCTATCTGCTGCATCATGTATTGACCCTTTGTGAGTTGAGAGAGTTACACAAACATGGCTAATGAGCCCATATTGATTGTGGCTGCTGTGACAGCTATTAATTAGAGACTGACTGGGAACTGTGGCCATATGCTGAGGTGGGTGGAAAGAAACAGTCTGTCTTCATCTGGTTGAACTCTCCTCTAAACCAACCCACGGCTCTGTATTTAGCCCTGAAGGTTTCGTGAAATAACATTGAAAAAATCGAGGACGTGCTGTACTATTACAAAGGATCACCTGCTGTTGATCTGTTGAAGCAGAGAGGAGATTTAAGCTGATCACGAGCACCACATCACTGTTCTGACACTTGGTTTTTGCAGCGTGCACACCATTCATCCATTATGTATGATTATAAAGCTATCCCTCAGAGGTTGCTGTTTAATGGGCTCTTGTGGAGGGATGAGAAAGACATGAGAACAGAGAAACAAAAGATGGAGAGGCCAGGAGGATTCATTTGCAGAGAGGTGGCTTAATATCACTGACAAATAGAAAAGCAGGCCAACATAAAGAGAGATGCAGCTAAAGGACTGATAGAAAGATGCATCAGAAACAGCCCAGCCACGCTTCTCCGCTTCTTCTCTCTTCGAAGTCTCTGAAGAGAGAAAGGAGGCCACATTGTTGGAACAGACATTATGAAGATCTGACTCATCACTGTACAGACAGCAGACAACCCCTCCCCCTGTAATATCCTCCTGAGTAATACAGCAACGTTAACACATGTGAACTTTATCACCAGTTGTTCTCTCTGTTCTGAAGTTAGACATCTAGCTCTTTGACATCATGGCCATTTCCTTTGCAGCGATGCATGCAATAATAACTTGCAAACTCTGCCATTCACTTCCCATTGTTCTAAAACAACAAATCTTAAGCATCTTTTCTCTTTTACTGATATCTTTGCAGTATTTAAATAATATACATAATGCGCTGTAATACAGCCAAGATGAGCTTCTGTAACTCAAACTGAGAAAAAAGCTTACGCTGGTTCTGATAGAAAGCTGTCAGAATTCACAGTCCATCACACTTTGTTGTGCATGGGGCTGCATAGCCACAGACCAGTCAGCCACAGACACCAGAGCATCAAAGGTGGACCACAGAGCAGTGAAAGAAGGTGATGACACATTTCTTTTAAACCATGTGGATGGCTGAGTGCATGTGGCTTGTTTGCCTGGGAAACACCTGGGACCAGGGTGTACTATGGGAATAAGGCAAGCCAGAAGAGGCAGTACAACAGTTTGGGCAATGTTCTGCTAGGAAGCCTCCAATCACGCATCTGTTGGATGTGCTGGACAAACAAGTCCAATCCATGGAGGCCCCACATCACCACTTAAAGGATCTGTTGCTAACATCTTGGTGCCCGATACTACAGCTCACCTTCAGGGGTTTAGTGGAGTCCATGTCTTGATAGGTCAGGGCTGTTTTGGCAGCAAAAGGGGCCCAACACAATATTAGGCAGGTGGTCATAATATTACCTGTGACGAAATGCTTCATGTGCAGCTCCATTTGGAGACAACATTAATTTTTTTCTGATTTCAGTTAAAACATATATACAATTGAACTACTCATGAAATTTGAGTCATTTTAGTGCAGTGTTTAGGGCTGTTGCAAAAAATACTATTTATATTCCCCCCACCACCCCTCCCCACCACCACCCAAAACCAATAAGATAAAAAAGGAAATGGAAATTTGAAAGGTCATGATGTTAGTATTAGGAGCGTGTCAAGTTTTAGATTATCACTTGATACATGATGTTTTAGCAATTTTTCCTAAAACTCTGTCTTTGAAGCACCACTTGAATGTGAAATAAAGACATAATATCTGATGCACATTTTATTTGCATCTGAACAAGACCAACATTTCCCGCTCCCTGGGCTGATCAGTATTTCACTATTTCAGTGGAAATAGCTTCTCTCAAAGGATGACTGAATGACACTTCTTAAGTCGTCACTGGAAGGCTAGGGTGGCCTAGAAAACTGAGCGATACTGGTGGCTGTGCCTTGAGACTGGCTGTCTCTTCTTTTTTTCACTGCATTTGACAGTTTTGTTTCTAACATGCATGAGTATGGACAGGAAGCAAACAAGAGCAGCTGCCGAGATAAAACAGTGAAGAAAACGGTGCAGATTAGATAAGGAAATTTGTTAAATTAGGTAACGCAAACGAAACAAAATGCAATAACAATAGTTTGACAGAGAAGTGAAGCATTTAACCCTCTTTAGCCAAGTGGAAAACATGCTGAAGTTGACTTTCTGCTCGTCTGTGCATTTCGTTTCCTGAGACCTCCACCTGTCCTTGAGGGACTTCCCCAGTTTAATTTTACTTATGAACAATTCCTCTGTGGACTTCACCTAATTTCACTCACAGAAAATTATTACACAATATTCTTTCAAAGATTCTCAAATGAGGAGCAGTATCATATCAAACAGAAATCTAGAACTTTATATTAACTTACATCAAAACATGAAACGTTTGCAGTGCATAATCCAGCTGAGTGAAGGTAGAACAGCCATTAATATCTGGCGACTCTTTCAGATATGTCACACTAGATCTATGTGACATATCTGAATGGCTTACATAATCAAAGGAGATCTTAAACTTTTGCAGCATAAAAAGCCTCTTTTGAATGGATGACAACCAGCTAAATGCATCATGGAAGTGGTTGCTACAGTAACGGGGATCAGGAGGATGGTTGAGTCCTGTCGAGCCGTCGAGCATCAAGTGACTTTATGACTCACTGTAAGAAGCCTACACAGTATTCTGCAAATTACCTCGAAATCCATGTGAGATATCTGAAGGTTAAATTAAAAAAAAAAATAAAAAAAAATAACAGTAATCAAACGCACCGTCGCTCATTTAGGCTCGCTGTAACATCCGAGCGCATGCAAACATACATCGACAGATTTTTAAATGGACTTCACACCAGAGTGAAGATGGATTTGCTTACCTGGATGTACAGAGGCTTTCTGAAGAACCCCCATGGAAACAGACCTCTTGCCATTGCAAATGCCGAACATCTCACAGCAGCTGCTGAAGCAATAAATTCGGTGTGCACTTCACATTCGTATCAGGCAACGCCTGTTGGAGTGACCCTGGAAAATTTCCACATATAAATCATCATTATTAGTGTCGGCAGCACCGTGGATGTGCGTTTAGGCGCCGAGAGGCAGCGGACTGAGCTGCACCGCTTGCTGCAGCGCAGTCAGACTCATATTGGTTTATGATCACTTCTGGAGGCGTTTTGGCCAATTACAGAAAGAGGATGCGCACCGGTTTCCTAACCTTCCTGCGTTTCCTTAACAAATGCTAGCGATTTGGTTACGTTTTGGTTCTGTTTTTGCAAATTAGGCCATAAGGCAGTTCATTCAGTATTTTTTTTGTTCATGCGAACGCTTCGGATATAAATTATTTTAACGGGTAAATCATTTCATACCACTGGCAAGCCCTCATCTACTGAATATTGATTTTCCAATTCTGCCATGTTCTCCTTTAAGTCATTAAATAGAACAAAAACATTCAGATGAGTCAGAAATACAGGCTGTTTTTTCCTGTTATTCGTAGAGCACTACGAAACAGAAACAAAAATACCTACATCGAACAATCATTTTGAAAAAAGGATATATATATTTGTCTATGGGCAGGCGGAAATCGAAAGCTCTGTAGGTATCTTTCCATTTCTGTGTAAAGGTGTAAAGCTCAACTTTAGGACTTGAAATATAAATAAATCAGTCAATCGGGTATTGGTAATTTGTGATAGTTTCGTTTTCTTTTGTTCAAAATTATGTATAATGTGAAATACTTGCTTACATTACTAGTAATAAAACTTAATATTTATTATCAGTGTTGTAAAGAAAGTTTATTTATTTCGGTATACTTAATTCAAACAAATTTTGAAAGTTGAACATGGAAATGAAGATAAACCAAATGATTCCTGCCTGCAAGTGGGAAAATATTGTGTAAGGTCATAGACTGTATATAAAAGAAGGACGTATGTCGCTTCCAAATCTGAAAGGTGAAGCTAGTGCTGAAGCATTCTTTAAGTCCTATTCAATACGGAATGGTTTTGAGTTTGTAAATTGTGGTCCCATTTAAGGTAAAAACAAAAGCAAGTGACGACATATCAACCCTATTTCTGTTTCCAGTTTTCTACTGTGTTGATTGAGGCCGTCATCTTTTTTTTTTACTTGTAATGCTTTGTGTCTCTTTTCTTTAAATTAGAGTTCTGAACCCTAAAACTGATCAGTTTCCAGCCTTTTGTGCCATTTATGTGCAGCATGTTTTTAAGCAAAGTTTTTAGAAACCTTCAGAAAAGAACCCTCTCAGATTTTAGTGTGAACTTTAAGTTTAAGATCACGACATTTTCATAGCAATCAATCCAAACCATGGAGTATTTTAATGACTAACCTTGTGTTGTGGACAGTGTTGGGGAGTAACGGAATACATGTACCGGCGTTACGTATTTAAAATACAAAATATGAGTAACTGTATTCCATTACAGTTACCGTTTAAAAAGGTGGTATTCAGAATACAGTTACTTTGTTGAAATAAAGGGATTACACGGCGGTCTTTTCCTGTTTCATATGTTAGGCTGTGCCCTCTCTATTTCTGGTAATTCCACGCTGGTGGAAACCCAAACAAGGCTCTAATGCCTGTGTCTCAATCTCACAGCCCATGTATACAATGTAGCCTTATGGGCAGTGTAGCCCAGTTGTAAGTAAGCTATTAAGACTCGACTGTACACTGTGTTCGTGTTTTTCTCCGAAACAATAAGTTCCATTGGAGCAGCCTTTCAAAGCCTCTCTCCTTCTCTCACTAGCAAAGTTGACCCAGACAACAAAGTAAAGCTAGTTTTCAGCTACGAGCCCGAAATGGAACCCGAAGTATTAGCCAAATGTCCCTTTAATAGAGCTGCTGTTTTATAAACGCGCGGAATAGTTTTCTATACGAGATCGCTGCAAAAAGTGCAGCCTTACCTAATGTCCACCCTACTGTTACTCGTTTTGTATTAATACTTAAAAATCTAGTTGGTATTGGTATGGCGAGTAGCCTTCAGTAATAGTAATAAATCACACAGCAACAGTACATTCATGTAGTTGTAAAAGGCTTGATAATATATGAAGTAATCCAAAGTATTCAGAATATGTTACTCTCATTGAGTAACGTAATGGAATACGTTACAAAATACATTTTGGGGCATGTATTCTGTAATCTGTAGTGCAATACATTTTAAAAGTAACCTTCCCAACACTGGTTGTGGATGGACAATGCGTTCTCATCCCAACGCTGTCACAACTGGTGCAGGGACTCAAGCGCAGAGCGGGTAGTCAGTTCCAACACAGAGTTTTATTTCCAACACCAAGTGCAGAATATGTACAGTGGGGGAAATCTGGGTAGGAGAAGGGTCCCAGGGAAGATCCAGGGGAAAACGCTCGTGCACTCGTCTCCTCCTCTTACTCCAACTCACACACAACCACACAGTGGGGAGGTCACAGGTCCAGGGAGAAAAACTAACACACAGGGAAAAGGCAAGTTACACCAAGTCACTAATCTCACACAAGCTAACGTCACAAGAGCTGAGAGGGTCACTAACGTGTTAAGCACAATCATCCAGCGATGAGGATCTGTGTCCCAGCCTCAAGTAGTGCTCCTGGTGATGACTGGTGATTGATGACAGGTGTGTGGGCCAAGGGCGGGAGCCCGCAGTGAGCTCCGCCCAGGCAGAGAGGGAGAGAGAGAGCGCGAGAGAACCAAAACAGAACATGTAGCCTTGTGGGGCTGGCCGGGCAGGCATGGAGACCATGACAAACGCTAAAATACCGACGATTGTGACAAGTCATCTGTATTTTACGCTTTGGGAATGGGTTGGAATAAATGTATAAATGTGTTGAAAATAATAAACCTAAAAAAGCATTATCCTGATCTCTTTGGAAAACACTATGTGATGGCCACAACATGAAACTATTTTATTGTTGAATGATCAGTGATACTTTCATGTGTTTGTGTTGGAATGGATGGCTGGAGCCTCTGCTCTAAGCGTCTCTTACCACGGCGAGCGGGTTTATATTGGAGTCGATTGAGAACCCGGAGCATTTAATGAGGACGTGAAAGGGTACCTTTTGCCTCACTATGAGACGCCTGGGGGCGTGACGAATTGTCGGTATTTTACACTTTGGGAATGATAATGCTCTGGGATATATCTTATATGTTCTCTTGGATGTAGTTTGGTCTGTTTAACACGTTCTTCCTGCCACATGATGGTGTTTGTGTCTGCCCACTGGTGTCTTTCAACATGAACTTTTATTGAGAACAATCTGATCCTCACCCTCATTTTTCCCAGTGATAATGTATTTATATTAGCCTAACACCAGCTCCATCGCCAGACATCATTATGTCAGCTAGCCCAACTTCACCAACCCTCCAAATGTCATTTCTATTTTGTTTTCTGTCATTGTTTACTTCCAAAGTTATAGCAGAGCTTATCCTTTTAAGTTCTGTTAGAAATATTTCTGTCAGTACATGTCATGTTATCTTAAATCAGTTGAACTCAGTTCAATTTTTTATATAGCAACAGTCACCTCAAGGCTCTTTATATTGTAAAGTAAAGACCCAAGGTGAAAAATACCTTGCTAATGTCCTACTAACTTAAGATAGCTCTCCTAAACCTTGCAAATCCTCCTGCAGTTAACCTTTATTTTAACCATCAGTGGTGTGACTGACTTAACCAGCACATAACATCATGGTGGCTACGTTACATCTTTTACATGCAGTCTTTGCACAAACACTAGTGATGCTGAGTTCATTTGACTCAGGCCTGACTTGGGTTTGCAGTATTTTACAGGTTGTGTATAAAGCAAACAGATAATTCTGAATTCTTTCATTGATAACATGACCCACAACTTTTCTTACATGAGCTATGGAGACCTTTAAAATTTTCCCCTTGAAAAGAAGATGACCTATACAAGTTATCTTGGGTCCTGAGAAAAAAAATCAGGAGCTTCAGGGGAGAATTTAAATCATTTGTTGGGTAAAAACAACAGAAACACACAGTGCACAAAAGCAGAGTAATTCCTGGCAGACTTTCACAGTCTCCCTGGAGAAAGAGACAGTTCCCTGGTGGTGTTCCTTAAGGATAAGTCTCAGAGCTCAGAGGGAGGCTTGTATCAGCAGAGGAAAGTGGAGAGCCAAAAGCAGTCAGCTATAATGCCAGAGTAGGATCATGTATAAAGACATTCCTGATTTGATGTATATTTTAAGAGGTTTTGGCACATACCTGCATTTTCTTTTAATTATTTTTTTTCATCTTTTTATGTCCTAAGATTACAAAGACTCCTCTTTACTGTATTTTGCTTTGAGATGAGAGTTCTGTTTCTGGTATCTAATAAAGAGATACAGTAAATCTGGATCTCAAGAGAGTGCACCAGCAAAAGGTAATGGGCACTCAGTTATATGGCACATTAGCAGGTGCAGCACAGGCATCATCATCCATCAAAACAGAAAGCCGTCTTATATTTCTGTGATTGTTTTTCATGAAAGTAGAAGTGTTGCCGAGCAGTAGTAGATGGATTGCAAAAATGTTTATGTAATGTGGTTTCCAGGT